>NC_141695.1:1723525531-1724125531 GCF_964263255.1 Lissotriton vulgaris
CCCGCGAGCGAGCAAAAAATGCCAGCTGCGCTACCCGTTTTTGCACTGTGCTATGTGCAATTAGCATAGCGCGTAGTTGCACAAACTACACACACTCCGCGAGTGTGGCATCGTTTCCAGCCCTGGCCTAATTGTTACCTCCCGCTTAAAACTGGAGCCCAAGTCATGCATTGGATAATACCCTAGCGATCAGACTTTGCGATAGAACAGTTCCCTCGCTGGACTAACTGCCCTTGAACAACATTATAGCGTACCTTTGATTGACATTTCCATCATAGCTGCTGGAATTTGGGTTACTGGGGGTGCTGCAGCATCCGCAAAATAACGATGTGGTGGTTTTTAAAGTGAATGAACAATAGAGAAGATTTTAAGTTTTGTTTTTATCTTAACCCATTCGTGGTGTGTTCAAAGACAGAGATCAATCATGCTATACGAAAGCCCTTCATTCATTTATGTCAAATGTACGCTGATTGAAAAGCCAATAAAAACTTTCTTTGTATTTTAAAAAGACAGATCAAATGTCCGGCTATATCTTCTGACAGATTGCTGCTTTTTCTTTTAACATGCAGATTGGTGTTCACTTTTCCTTCTTACTTCAAAGTTAGAACATTTTGTAAGGCAAACTAAGAAGGGGTGTAGGATGGGAATACCTTCAAATAAAATGTACAAATATTTCTAAATATATCAGCAGTTTGAAAAGCACAAATGAAATTCTCAAATTTTTGTAATCCTGAAGTGTGATTTTAATAGAATTCAAACAAATCAAGACGCTTAGTGATATAGAAATAATAGATATTTGTTATCGTGTGCGCACTGTGGTGTTATTAGTAAAACTGCACATTTGTATGAATTATGGCAGCATTTCAATATAAAATGTGCTGTCTGTAAAAGTAATAGATTTGCGGAAGTTTTCTTCAAAATGCGTCACTGGCTCCATACCACACCAATACCACTCTCCTGCTGGACGGGTGTGGCTCATTTACTATACCTTAATAGGCGATGTCCACTGGACCTCAAATTTCTACTCCTCAACAACTACTTCAGCACAAGCGTGGGCAAAACTACATTTCGGACTTTGACCGGTTCCTTCAGGATGGACACATGAATCTTTCAGTCTCCTGTTCTGTCCCCAGTGCCATTCCTCAATGCGTTCTTGTGTTATACCTGTGTGACTTTGTAACCACTTGATGTTGTATTGTTCAACTATGAATCTTATGAGTTCCCTCATGTACCTACCTAGCGCTATAATGAATGTCTACTATACTTGTTATCTATGTTGTGAACGTTTACTGTTTTAAAGCTCGCTTACTCGGATGCTCTGAATAGCCTTGTTATTTTTTATGTGAACATTTACTGTCTTAAATTGCTCTGATACCTTTGGGTCTAGCTAGCGCTATAAAAAACTCTCAAATAAATAAATTATGCAAGGTGTGAAGCTTGGATTTGGCTATGACTTCAGTGATGTAACATTGATGGCAGCATACCCACTCTAAAAATTGTTCCTGCATCACTGATTTCTTTTAGCTCCAAACCAAGCTATATCTCTTCACTTTCACCTGCCCAACCACTAGGCCCAAGCACAGTTAATTCAGCCAGAAACCCAACTGCCTCTTCCAACACCATGCAAGCCATATTGGCTAAGGCACTAAACAGGCTCCATACTTAGTAAGGCAAAAGACCTTTCAGTGCTATTTCCGCATCGCCAAGGATGGAACAGTTCTTAAAGGCCCTCTTCCTGAGTTGTAGGCTCAATCGTCAGACAAGGCCCTATAACGAGGGAGAAGGTCTTTACCCTCAATGTGGCCCAAGGCAGAAGGGCTACAATGCTATTAGAATACTCCACCCACTAAGGATAGGATGCAAGCGAAAGGCAGAGTAAATAAATATTTCAACTGAGGGCAGCACCTCTTGCTGTACACCCATAAGTAATTTGTTATTGTACTGTTTGTTGTCACACTTTTTCACACCCACCACAGTGCGACTGGTGAAGAACTCAACCTGGCACCTTAGGTAGAATGACATCCTTTCTGCCCACATTCATGGCAGCAGGCCACTCTTTGGAAGTGTCACCCAGCTATTTTTGTAGTTGTACCTTCCTCTTTTTTCTACTTTCATTTGTCCTTTTTAAAACGTTTTAATGATTTTCTTTCATTCCTTCTTTCTCCACTTTTGGCTTGTTTTTCTATTTATCTCTTTCCCACTTTCTTTTTTTCTTTATTTCACACTTCTCGTTCCGTGCTGGATTCAGGTCGGACGGCGGCACTATTGTTATTAGATCTCAGTGCCGCCTTCGACACGGTCTCGCACGGGATTCTGCTTCGGCGCCTTGAGGAGGTGGGCGTCTCTGGCTCCGCCTTGCGCTGGTTTTGATCCTTCCTTATGGATAGGTCATTCCAGGTGGCGATCCCGCCCGGTAAGTCGTCATCTTACCCGTAAGACCAGGGAGTCCCACAGGGGTCATCACTGAGTCCCACCCTTTTTAATCTGTATGTGAGACTGTTGGCTGCGGTCGTCAAGCGGTGGGGCCTGACTATGGTCTCTTACACAGATGACACGCAGCTGGCGGTCACACTGAGTGGGGACTCAGGTCTGGAGGCTCCCAGGTTCTGTGAGGGTCTGCGGGAAGTGGCTAACTGGATGAATTCCAACTGTCTCCAGTTAAACACCAAGAAGACGGAGATTATGGTGGTTGGTAAACAGGTGGCTTTGTGGGGCGGCAAATGGTGGCCTTCGGATTTGGGTGTGACTCCCCTCCCAGCGTCAGAGATAAAAAACCTGGGGGTGTGGCTTGATCCTTCTCTGAGTTTCATCTGTCATACCAAGAAGGTGGCGGCTTCTTGCTATGGCATCCTCAAATTCTTTGATGCACCCACAAGACAACTGGTGGTCCAAGCATCAGTGCTGTCCAGGTTGGACTATGCCAGCTCACTACTGGCGGGGGTTAACCAGTCAGAACTCTCTCGTCTGCAGTGGGTTCAAAACGTGGCGGCCCGACTGGTGACAGGTCTGCCTAGCCGGTGCCCGGTGTCCAATACCCTGCGCTCTCTCCACTGGCTCCCTGTGCAGCAGAGGATTAGATTCAAGGTTCTTTGCCTTGCATTTAAAATCCTCAAGGGTACCTCCCCACAAATCTTGGAGAAACTGCTGATTTCCTATGTCCCCTCCCGCACTCTTAGATCGTTAGGCCAGAACTTAGCAGTGGTCCCGCGTTTTAAGTTGAGCAGAGTTGGTGGCCGCTCCTTCCGAGTCCTGGTGGCGAGCTGGTGGAATTCTCTTCCTCCGCAAATCCGGGCCATCGATGAGCTCCTTCAGTTTAGACGGGCCATCAAGACCTTTTTATTTGTTTAGCCCCTTTGATGTGTCTCTTTTCCTTTCTGCTTGCTCTTAATGCTGTGTTGTGTTTACCTTTTCAAAGCGCCAGGATGCCCCTTTGCTGGGGCAGCTGTGCGCGGTACAAATAAAAATAACATTGCATAACATAACATAACATTTATTTTTCCTTTGATTGCTTACTTCCTCACGCTTGTCTGCCCCTCTATCTTTCTCTCTCGCACTCGCACACACACACTCTCTCTCTCTCTCTCACTTAATTGTTAGCCCTCCAACTTTCTCCTAATGAATACCTCTTTTCTTTTTCTCAGAACAAGTGTGTCCCTTACTGGCCAGACCTGGACAGTACTAAAGAGTTTGGACCATTTCTTGTAGAGAACGTGAAAGAACACACAACCATCGACTGCAAGACTCGACTTCTTCGGCTGTCACTGCTATATGACGTAAGTGTGCTTCCTGCTTCACCCTGTCTCTGGCTGAGGTATTTTATCAGTCGCTGAAAGAACCATCTACAATCCTGTGTTTTGATCTGGAGATATAATCTGGGGTATAGTGTCCTCTTCTGGAGACCTCATCTTGGGTTTTAAAGTTCCAGAGGACAATTCTGCACATAAGCCACATCTGCAATATTGTTTTCAGTTTGGGGTGTCATGTGGAGGTTTGTGGGCAGTACTTGAGTTGATATCTGGAGTACTGTGCCCCACAGTCACATTTAGTGCAAGCTGATGGAGAAAAGTAGCTTGGACATCCTCTAGTGGACATGAAGGAGATCCTCTAACTTTTTATGTCCGCTTTGCTGCTCACTTCTTTGGATTCATCTTTGACCTATCCTCAGATGAGCCTGCATCCTGGATGACGCCTGTAGACCAGTTTTGTCACGCCCTATGTTACATTGAGGTGGTATCCCACGCCATTTGATCTGGAGTGATTGGCAGTAGTTTTCCAGAAACTCCTGTTTCAAGGCAGGCATTATACATGTTTACTAGGTGTGGGGTGACTGCGGTTGCCCTTCTTTTATATAGCTCTATGGGGATACCATTAGGTCCTAGGGCTTTTCCTGACTGTATGTTTCCTATTGCTATTTTTAATTCTTGAGTTGAGAGTTCAGTTTCTAGTAATACCATCTCTTCCTCTGTGAGTGTGGGTAGCTCGATGCCTTAGAGGAATGCCTCCACTTCTTCCTGCTGTACTGTGGTCACTGGGGTGTATACCCTTGCACAGTGAAGCGCCAGTGTGTCAGCTATTGTTTGGGGGTCTGTTACAATTTCTCCAGTGGCGAGTTGTAGTTCGGCCACCCATCGGTCTGCTCATTCCCGCTTATCGAGCCAGGCCAGGAGCCTGCCGGCTTTATCCCCTACTTCATATATGGTATGTATTGTGGCATTCAAACTGGTGTTTGCCTCCTCCCACAGGTATTCCTTATATTCTAGTTTTTTTAGATGAAGCTGGTGTGTGTTTGTCTGAAGGGTCTTAAGAATGGAGTGATTCTAATGTGCTCATCTCCTGCTCAAGCATAAACACTGTTCTCGCTTTTTCTCTTTTGTGATCAAGTAGATGGCGTGTCTACGAAGAACGGTCTTGTATGCCTACCACAAACTGAGGGGCAAGAAGACCGAGTGTTCGTTTTCACTTAAATAGTGTTTTGTGGCAGCAGTCAGTCCCTTCCATATCTTGAGGTTTTTGAGGTAGCCTGGTTATATCGGGAATATACAACATTGTGTCGCTGGGTTCCATGTATACTTAACAGATTTGGGGGGGGGGGAGTGATCCAATATGCCCCCTGGCAAATGTGTAATTTCTACAAATCTCCCTACACAGTTCGCTGGTGCCAGCACGCAGTCTGTTCTAGAGAGGCTGTTGTGTGCGCCGGAGTTATGAGTATACTGTCGCGTTTGTGGGAATGGTGAACGCCAAATGTCCACTAAGCCTATCGTTTCTAGGAAGTCCGCCAAATTAGAATGCATTCGATGTTTTTGCCGGGGTGGTGTTTGGTCTAAAGTGTCATCAAGGGTCGCGTTAAAGTCGCCCCCTATTATTAGTTCTCCTTCTGGAAGTCGGAGTAAAAACCCACTAAGTGCAGGGAATGCAAGCGGGTGAAGTGCTGGGGGATATATACCATCACAATGTTGATTGTACGTCCCTCCCATTGGCAAACCGACCCTGTTCATCTGTTTGCGTATGTATGATGATAAGTTGGCATTGTTTCTTAAATAAGATCTCCATCCCTCGCGATCCTGATGGGACTTCGGAATGGATATACCAGTTTAAAGCCCCATCTGTCCAGGGCTTTACAAGTTGTCCCAACTAGGTGGGTCTCCTGGAGCAGAGCTACCGCAGGCAACTTACGCTTAAGATCTTGTAATACCAGTCCCCTCTTTAATTTATCTCTGAGACCATTCACGTTCCATGAGATCAGTGGTAGATGCTGAAAATGTGCGGATGTGACCTGGTTAGGGTATGTAGATGTGTGTGGCAGAGTGGTCTATATTGGAGTCCTGATTCTGGTGGCGAGACATAGGTCTCGTTTGAGTATCCGTAAGTCGTACCATGAACTGTATCAAGGAATAAAGAAAGATTAATCTAGAACTGTTAAATTTAAACATTTGTCCCAACCCCCTCCCTGCATGACAGTTTAAGAACTACTGCCTCCCCAACATTGCAGAGTGCCTAAATACCAATTTCCCAGTACCTTCGTAGGGGGGGGAAACTTCCTCAGTACCCTCCCGAACATCCTCTTACGTTATATAGTATCTTTGCAGTTGTCCCTCAATCTAGAAGTATAGTCAAAAACACCACAGTTCTACATTGTTCACCTATAACGGCTATCCCGCAAGTGTCTTTGGGTGTTTATGGGGTTGCATCGGTTTTGTCAACAATCACCTGGCCGTTGGTCTTTGTTTTCCGGGCCTTTTGTTTAACGGTTAGACTGTCTCAGTATTGTTCCGTATGTAGGTCCTGCATCTCGACGGGTTGTGCTCGAGGCAGTTCGCCTCTGAATAGAGGTAGACCTCCATCTGTACAGTCCTCTTTGTCGGGGCCTCTCATGTGCAGTGTCCCTCACAGTTCTGAGTGTGCCGCACTTGAAGCTTGCTGTCTGTAGTTCTTCCCTGCTCGTCCATGGTTCGTGACTTGACGCCGGCCCTTCAGCTATTCTTGTGCCTCCTCTGGTGTTGTAAAGAACCATACTTTCCCATCTGCCTCCACTCTTACCTTCGCAGGAAACATCATTGAGTATTTGAGTTCGCGATTCCGCAGCTCTTTCTTTATCACAAAGGGTCTTAAGAATGGCTTTGTTTTGCTACTGAGGCCGTGTAGTCGGGGAAGAAGGAGATTGTGCTTTGTTCGTATCGTACTGTTGGGGCCACTCTGGCCATCTAAAGAATGAGATCCTGATCTCCGAAATAAAAAATCTGGGCCAGTATGGGCCTGTGAGGCGCACCTGGCTTAGGTCTACCTCCTAGGACGCAATGCGCTCTTTCCACTGTAAAGTAATTGGAGAGACCAAGAGGTTGCAAGTAGTTCTTGGTAAGGTCTTCTACAAATAGGCCCTCCTGTTCCTTCTGGCACACCCACAATTCAAACGTTATTGCGCAGAGAACGGCCTTCATAACCATCCAGTTTTGCACCATAACTTTGTTTTCCCTTTCTGGGTGTTTCATTTGCCGCTTAAGAGCGGTAGTGTCAGCACAGAGAGACGTTGTTGTTTGTTCAACGCCCGTCACCCTCGTGCTCAGTTTTCTGAAATCTGCACGGATTAGTGTAAGTTTTGTAGTGACAGTGTCTATTTTGGACTCTAAGGACGTGTGCACTTTATTTAGCGTAGTCATTATATCATGTAGCGTGACTTCCTTCCCCTCTGTTGCATTGCGTTCTCCTTCAGGAGTCGTGGTGTGATCCGTTGGGTCCTGATTGGATTTATTGCAGGTGTATTTGTTTAGTTTAGTATGTGGCGCGCTGTCCTCGCCCTTCCATTCCCCCCCCCCCCGGTGTGCAGTGAATTATTGTGATGGTGGATCTGCCCGCTGGTAGTACTCACTGCAGCCTGCCAGTCTGAGCTGCAGTCACACACAGCCTTTCAGGTTTCCTACACCCAGGTTATGCCACTGTCCACTCTGTATGTCGATATGTTCCTTATAAGGGGTGCATCACCAGGTTGCTGTAATGAATTGGCTTCTATTGTGGGCAAGCTTGCACCCCATCTCCGCTGCTCGGGGATTGTGTGGATATCACCCTCCACCAGTATGTTTGTGTTGACTATTCACTCTTGCCTAGTAGTGGTGAATACTGGCTTCACGGGGTATGGGAAACCACTGTACATGTTTCCATTATTAGTCTAGCCTGTTGTCCATTTAAAATTAAGGCTGTGCTCTGACTAGGTCCACTCCTCGCCGATATCGAGCTGCAGTATGCCTGCCGTTGGGTCTCTGCCCTCGACAGGAGTCGCGCTGCCTTTCCCACTCGCAGCTGGGCAGTCTATGGTATTGCCAGCTGTCAGGGTCTGTCTTTCCCCACCACGCAAGCCTGCGCAGTGAAATACCTTTGGCGGTGCACCTCAACCGGGCCATGCCCGGCCCCGATCCTCGCTGTCCGAGATCGGTGCTCAGAGTCTCGGTCATGGCTCCAGGTACCTTCTCAGATCAGGCCGGAACTTCACCAGGTGCGAGCTATTCTGCCTGTCGCGTCGGCGGGCTGCATATATAGTTGCCGCCTGTATCACCACCTTGGCTGCGCTTAGCGGGGGAGATGGTCGCTTCCAGCTTTCCGGGCTCAAGGATCACTCAAGGCCCTGTTCTCGGCGTGTCCTGTAGGCCGCGGTCACTTCTCACGACATAACTTCATTCATTCTCGAATCTTCAGAATCGCGGACAGCTTAATCAAAGCCCGCCACATTCCAACACTGTCCTGCCATTTTGTGGAAGGGTTCGTCTGCAGATAAGCGCACGGATGGTACATAGCTGCCAAGGTTTCAGATTGCTATGTGTGACATTTTCATAATTTTACTTGAATTATGAGTGACATTTCAACGACTATGAGTGACACTTTGACGCTAGCAAAATCAAGTAATAAAGACGAGGGAAACATAATTAAATATCAGAAATGACACCCATTTGAGCAACGAGAAACTATAAGATATTAAAACTGCTGGAAAACACCAGAAATAAACAATGGGAGGCACACATTACAGCCTACCAGGACACTGTATTAGCCTTGACTGTAGTAATGATTGTTCACCCCTATAAAAGTGATTACCAGCACTGCTGAGCGGTGTCCGCCCCAGTTGGAACACCACTGACTGCCTGCGGCCCAGCCCCAAAGCACCAGATCTACTGTAGACTGCGAGTAAGGCTGTCCCAGAGCTACTATATACAGGCTCTTGACTTAAACTAAGTGGTGCTGGCCGCGCTATAAGTTGAATTTGGTGGAGCGGTCTGCACCGATTAGGGCTGCCTGGGCCTCCGGTGCTATCTTGGTCCTTGGAGGAGATATCTCTGGCCAATTCTTTAGGAATCTATGTGCTGCCCACAGTGGTTCGTGAGATTGTGCCAAGCAGTTTTGTGGCCTGGCAGGATATGTTGGCTCAGATGGGTAGTGCATCACTGCCTGCTGCCCGATCCCGTGGTGCTGGATTGCGCCGGCAGGCTGCGGCTGTCACAAGGTCATTCCAAGCTGAACACCGGGCAGTTAGCTGTCACCGCAGCGGGCCGTGCGGAGAGCTAGACGGACCGGCGTTCATGTGGCTGCCGCTATTATGGTTGGGTAAATGTTAAGTGAATCAGTCACTTACTTGGTTTTGCTCTTCAGTGTGTCCGTGGCAACTGCTCCAGTGGCAAGCGTCAGCTCGGCCACAATTCTGGGCCTGGATCGGAAACTCTGCTTGCACTTTATTGTAAACTTCGGCTCCGAAACCAGAGCCTGTGCTATTTACGGTCAAATTACCATAACTCGTTTCAGATGAGTCAGGGCTTAATAAACGGATGTCCACACTGAAATGCATGCTCTTGAAATGCCTTGTCTTCCTGCGTTTACTGCCGTATTAAAAAATAGACTGTGGTTATACACCAGTGTGTGAGCTGGTGCGGGCACAGCTCACTCATCCGCCGGCGCCTCGGACGGCTTTCTCATTCATGTTGCTGGATTCTTTTTATATAATTAATGCTGTATGCAAGGAGCAGCACCCAAACAGTTCAATTTAACTGGACGCTCGTTGCGCAGCCGCGCCAGCAGGAGGTCACGTGATCGCACCTCCTCCTATTTTGTGCCACTAACCTCACCCCCAGGCTACGTAGTAGCCAGCCAATGAATGTGGCCACACAGTCTCATGGCTGTTTTATTATGTATCCGAATACATGCCCCGGCCCACGGTGTGTGTGTTTGGGGGTGGAGTAGGGGGTACGTGAATTATCCTCTGACGCAATTTACGTTCTTGACGGCTGCTAGAGCTGGAATCGGCGTGTGCTGTGCTCCAGTTTCAGTTCTTGATTATGGTGATTTACTAGAGTTCCTTGACATCCCAGGAAGCGCTATTATGCGTGACTTCACATTTCAGTGCGGTGATGCGGACCACCACACTGAAATGCGTTAGTGTCACGTCCGTTGCGTGATACTTGACAGGACTGATGGTAGAGGAAGCCTGTGGAGGCTCGTAGCTTCTCTAGTCGGTAGCCATTTCCATTGGCTGCCAGCCACGCCCCTAGTATGGCAGAATTCAATTAACAGATTGTGATTTTTTTTTGTCTGAAGAAGGGACTGTTAATATGAGATGGTTGGACAATATAGTAGTAATATTTAGGTAGTTATAGGAGTGATGAGGAAGTTTTGGAGAGTTTTGTAGTTTTGAGATGAAACAAACTCAGGAAACTGATTTAGCAATGTTTATTCAGTCACCCAGAGCATAACTATTGATGCGAGTACATATGGTATAAAAGTTGTACCTTACCATCTGAGGGAGAATAGGAGATTACGGTAGAGTTTGCGGCTAAAGTGCTTCGAAGGCAGAGTTTTGCTACAGTTGAAAATAACCAGCTTTTTGTAAGTTGGGCTGTGGAAACATTCTGGACCTTTGTGTGAGATTGACATTTAAAAACAAACCCAACCCTAAATGGGCTGAAAGACCTGTCTACCTATAAAGGATGAAGTTCTACAAAAATTTGTTGGGTAATATATACTAAAGCTTAATAGTTCTATGGGCTGTTTTACTGGTTACACCGGATTTGGCAAAGCCAATAGGCCTGGCATTAATTTGCCAATTCATGCAGCATACACGCATTATTGCGAGACGCAACAGAGGAAACCAGCAGGAATGGACAAAAGGAGCTCTAGTTCTAAAGTAGTTCCTGTGGTAGGAGCTGCAGGCTACACACAACTAGCCAATATCATTAGGTGAAAGAATAAGACTCCATGGGGCTGATCTCACATGACTGTAGTCTGGGGTAAAAGCTGGAAGAAACAAAGGCAGGCGACTCGGGTCTTGCTTCGATGTCAGCACATAGCTAGTTGGGCCTAGGTGTTCACAAGAAAATCAAAACTACCACCAGCCTGCAACGTAAACTGCCTTTTCTGTACCAAAAAAGTTCCCAAGCATTACAGATGTTTGTTTAGAAACAAACTTACCAGGCAAGCTTATTTTTCCCCAACCAAGCTCTTAAGTCTCAAATTCACACATTAATGTATGGTAGCCCAAAGGGTTATGAATTATGTTAAATATCTTTGAAAGATTGCAGATGTTTCTTTTATTCACTGGACCAACATTTGCTACTTTGTAAACAGTTTTCTGTTGTAAAATCTGGACCTGTTTTACGTAACATCCACTTGGTCAGTCTGCGCCACATATGGTATTTAAGCCAGGCCCTGACATGGTGATCAAGATAAATAGAATCTATTGATTTTAGCGTATTTTTAGGTCTGGCTTGACATGGCGGCTGCTGATGACCTCATGTGGCCAGCAGAACAGGAGCTTTAATAGGTGCTACTCGAGAGGGCTTCGCAGTAGCGGCTGGCAGGGAACGGGAGTGGAGATGCGGTGGTTATCACGGGGGTGGTTCCAAAATAAATGTAAAGAAACACCTACTCGCCGCGTCTCGAGTCCTAAGCAGTCTCTCCTCTGTTGTCCCCCGTGTTGCAATAATAATAATAATAATATTAATAATTGGCTCATTGTGAAAACAGTCAGTAGGCCTGGCTTTTTTATTGTGAAAATCAAGTCAATAGTCCGGTTAAGATGGGTTGTGATTAACTGTAGTGAAGCCTGCACATATGTATTTTATTACAGGTAATCTCCCAGATTACCATACGGGTTTTGTTCTTGGTTGCACCCTCTGACAAGCAATCACAGCAGAAGATCTGCACTGTGAGATTCCTTCCAAGGCCTGCTTAGGAGGGGTTGCATAATGTTTCGCCATCTGTCATTTTGTACATATTTGTAATTATATGACACTTCTAGGAGCATCTGTCCGCTCTATAATCTTGTTCATCATGTTCATCGTATGTCTGGTGGCAAAGATTATGCTTGTTGTTGGTGGCAAGTGATTGATAAAGGCTACAGACCAGTTGGGCTGTCCTTTGTATAGTGAAAAAAGATGCTAAAGACAGGACACCTTTAAGGCTGGATTGTTATTACACTGGATTAAAAACTGTATACTAGAATTTTGTTACATGGAATCTGATACATTAGTATAGTAGGCAAATGTTTCTGTTTGTTACACCTTCCTGGCAAGCCCTGGGGATAGCAGTTTTGCTTTTGAGGATCTGTGTTACACTTGTTAGGAGCAGGTATGTATTGTTTTGCCAACTATAGTTGCATAATATTTGTAATTTTATGTGAAGCATTTAGCAGTACTTGTATTAAAATACCTTTTAGATCAGGCCTGACGGCTTTACCTGTATGCCAGGATATATAATAAAAAAAATATATATATGCATAGATATAAATACATAGAGGGACTCTGTGTCTTCCCTCTTCAGCCATTGCCTGCTTGAGTTTCATGCACAACCTGATTCCACTAATGACAGCATATAGCATGGGGCAGTAGGTCAGCTCACTTCAGCCTTTGGCACGGTTGCCGTCTGAGTGACTTTTTTGCCTCATCACATATGCTTGTCTGCTTGAAATTGAGTGTGCTTCAATGCTAGGCCTTTAGTATTATATAGTCTGCTTTTATAGGTCCCGCTTTTTTTCCTTTTTTAAAAAAAATTTTAGCCATCATATATTGGTACACCAGTTAATCATTATACACAATGTCATTCAAAGGTTGCCGTTGTCTGCTAGGTTAATTTTTTTTATACATTTTCTTAATTGCAAGAACATCTCTACCATATTTATGCTGCTTTTTTTTTCTTCTATTTTTCTTCTTTTTACTTATTCTTTAATATGCTTGTTGAGATTGTGTATGAGTTTTTGAGTATGGGTGTGGAGATTAATGCAAGACCGAGATTCTGATTTAGATCTCGCCAGACGGGTTACTCCGTCACAACGGTGACAGATATCCTGCCCCCAAAATATAAATCCCATAGGATATAATGGGATTTATATTTCAGATGACTGGATATCCATCACTGATGTGATGGTGTAACCCGTCTTCCAAGATCTAAATAAGGCCCTGAGTCAGCAGGTGGATGAATGGTTGCATGAGTGCAAAGATGAGTGGCAGAGAGTCTGTACATTGAGGTATTAAGACAAACCTAGTGGTGTAGCTAAAAGCTTATGTGTTTTTTTTTTATTCCAGGAAAATGAAGTCCGGGACATTTGGCACTATCAGTTTCTCAGCTGGCCGGACCATGGTGTGCCGGGAGAGCCCGGTGGGGTGCTCAGCTTCCTGGATGAGATCAACCGAGTGCAGGAGCAGGAGCCCAACGCTGGCCCAATCATTGTGCACTGCAGGTAATAATCAGCTGTAGATCAGTGGTGAGGCAAGCCCACATGTATCTGTGATTCTTCTTCTCTCAGTTGGCCCCTCCATCCCCTTATGAACAGTCTGTCTACAGTACTTCTCTTTCACCAGTTCTCTCACTCGCTTTGACTTTGCTGTTGTTCCTTCTACCAGTTCATCTGCTCTGTTTAATACACTGTCTAACCCACCAGAGTACTTCGTGGCCACAGCCTGACAATCAAACATTTTTTGTAAGTGTGCAAAGTAGAGATTCACAACCATGGATTACACAAAGACTAGTGTTTTACAGCACCAACCAACATTTGCCAAAACTTATCCCATCAACAACATCACAACTATACCATGTCATGTCACAGTGTCAGTAGAGCAAGCCATTACTAGGGGTGGGCGGAACTCACAAAGTTACATAAAAACTCCATGGACTTGTGCCAATGGGCAGAAAATATGCATATCTTGCTGTTCGAACTGCAATTTAGTGGCAGTAGCACGAGCAGCGCTGAAAAATCAATGCAATGGCTCCATGCTGTGTGCAGGAGCGCGCGGCCATTCACATTGATTTTGATGCCACTTGAGTAGAAAGTCTAGTCTAGCGGCCGCTAATCTACTTGAGAAGCAGCCCTCTGACCGCAACTGCCAAATCTTGCTCACATTTCTGGAGCCTTGCATACACAAAATTCTGTCAAGCGACGATTGCCAGAATTTGGCATTTAGAGTAATGTAGAGTTGCCAAATTATGCCAATTCTGCAGGTGGAATGAAATATTACCCTCACCCCTAGTCATTTACCTGAACTATTGGATACTTCTCTCCATGGGCCTAAGTCTATAAGCTCAAGTTACCCAAACATTCCTGCCTGTCTCCCTCTGTTCTGTAACAGTTTCTTGCTGCTGTTTTTGGGGACATGCAATTTATTTTCTTCTCTAATGTTCCCCGGGCACTTTACGTACATTCCTCAAAATATAATGGTATTTCTGTGAGTTCTACATTGTGGGCTGTAGGCCACACACAGATGCTTCCATGTTTTTTCTGCTGTTATGACCCACCCGGCATGGTCCTTTTCTGAACCTCCCCTTTTCTGAGCATCCTCTCCTCTTTGGAATGGCTTTTACTCTGGTCATTCTCCATTCTTTAGAAATTACCTCATCTGCTCATCCGCGGCTCACTGAAACTGCTCTTTTTTGACCATTCTTGGGAGCAGCCATCTTCTGCTCATCCTCTCCTCTCTCAACTTTCCCTCGCCTGGTCATTCCTTCCTGGCTTGATCTGCCGTTGCGTGGTCATTGTTTGTATGACGGAGGCATTTATGGTTAAACCACACATGCCTCTACAACACAGCCCGATCGTGGTAAAGGCATGATTGGTAAAAGGATGTGTGGTAAAGATCACGCCCCAACCTCTCTGCCCTGTATCCTAAAACCCTGCCCCTGCTCTATAAACAACCCTATCCTCCTGAGCCTTAAAAAACTACCCCCACTCGGAAACCACCCGACTCCCCTGAGCCCTAAAACCCTGGCCACTACCCTAAAAACAACCTAATCCTTCCTGAGCCCTAAAAACTACCCCCCCTAAAATCTAAAACTACCCAGACCCCCCTGCACTGAGCCCTAAAAACTGGCCCCCTGCCCTATAACGAACTCCAACCCCCTTGACCCCTAAAACTTCCCCACCACTAAAACTACTTCCCCATCCCCTAAAAGAAATGTGTTACTTACCTGTAACTGCAGTTATCCAGTATTGGTGTCTCTTATAGATTCACATGCCTGAAGCATTCCCCGTCGTCGGAATGGGAGTCCCCGGTATACAAATAAAGTAATGTCCTATAGACATATAGAGAAATAGGCCTATAGACCTCAAATTAGTAACATATCCATGTCCTTTTGTAAAAGGGACCAAACTCTAGAAAAGAGCCAATCAGCTGCCACCTCCCTCTAGAACCCTCCTGGAGGGAGCCTCAGTCCCTCAGATTTTCATACGAACAAAGCTAAGTAGGCGTATCACTGAGAGAATTAGGTGAGCCCTTCCAGGGGAGGCGGAAGGGTTGCATGTGAATCTATGAAAGACACCAATACTGGATAACTGCAGTTACAGGTAAGTAACGCATTTCTTATCCAGTATTATGGGTGTCTTTTATAGATTCGCATGCCTGAATCAGAGTAGCCAGCAATGCACAAAGCACATTTCAGATGGTACAGTATGTTCGAGGCATGTGGGCTGCTGAATTCATATCTTGTGCATAGATCGCCGCCTAGTGTTGGGTCTGGATGATAGCACTTTGTTGTCTTGGAAGAGTCTTCGAAGTTTCACGAGATAGGTGACTCCTCCCTTGGACTACAGTGCGCATGGGCACCTTCTCCATCCTCAGATTGTTTTTTTCCGCCATTGGGTTCGGATGCTAACTCCTATACTCCAACTTCGGAATTGAAAACAAAACTTTCTAAAGGCCAAAAGGCCTTCCACTTCGACGGAATTGTTCTCGTTCGGTACCTCTCTACTCGATCCAAACTTCCATCTCGAATCGGTCGTCGATGCGGGCCTTTGGGCCTTTTCGACGCCACGTGAGCCGACCGTCGATGGAAAGAAGCCCGTTTAAAAGTGCCCACAATGCCACTCCAAGTTCCCACATACTGATAAACACTCAGTATGCAACAAGTGCCTTTCCCCGGACCATAGGGAAGAAACCTGCCCAGCCTGCGCCCAGTTTTGATCCAAGGAAACTATACGAAACCGACGCGCTGCTAGGCAAGAAATGCAGCGACAGGCACCGGAACCCGACAACATCTTCGATGATGACCAGGATCTCCAGGATGCTCCAGACTCGGACCTAGAAATCGTCACCGTCGAGGACTACTCGGACTCAGATGACGAGATCCCACCGGGGCAAATCGTGAGTACCCTACCCCCGGCACCAATTAACCCGTTACCAAAGGCTCAGGTCAAGGCATCGGCAAAAGGCCTTAGCCAAGATCATAAAAAACTTTCGCCAGCCCCGCCTTCCGGCTCGGCTCCAAAATAAATCGAAACCAAAACCTTTAGAAACCCCAGGGCCCAGTACCATCGACCCGAAGAAGGTTCCAGAGCCAAAAAAGGTCACCGACCCGAAGGGCGGCGATCCAAAAAAGGCCGCACAGCCAAAGAGCGCCGACCCGAACAAGCCTACTGTTCCAAAAACCGTCGACCCGGCAACCGGTGCCGTACCGAAGACCGTATCGCAACCGGAAAAACCTGTCGACCCGAAGATATCTGCTCCAAAGACACCAGTCGATCCAAAAAAGAACATTGACTCGATTAAAGACACTCATCCAAAGAAGCCTACGGAGCACAAAAACCACGACTCCAAAGCTCCGGCCGACCCGAAACCACTCGTCGAGCCGAAAACAGGGCCCGAGCCAAAAAAGCCCAACAAAACTCCAAAAGTCGTCGAAAAACCAAGTGTTACCGACCCGAAGAAGTCTAACACAAAACCCAGGACTGTAGAGGAAGAACTATCCCACCCAGATCCATCAGACGACCAAGCTAAAATATACATGAATCCAGAGACTGGTAAAGTTACCATCCTGAATAGGAAAAAAAGGCCTTTGGACTTTGATCCTAATTCCCCTATTCCACTTAAAAGAAAGGACTTTGGGACTTCTCCCTCAAGACCCTGCAGTCCTTTTCAACCTATCATGCCTACCACACCTTTTACACCATCCTCAGCTTCTCACCACGGGGACGATGAGGGGGACACAGGGTATGAGCCACAGCCTCTAAATGATTTCCCACAAGATCCTAACCAAGAGGAGCCTTGGGAAGAGCCAACAGACCCTTATGACACCCATCCCATCCCTGATGTACCCACTTATCCTACTAAGCTATCACCTACTGATGACACAGTACTTTTCAATCAGCTCATAGACAGGGCAGCACAATTCCACAATGTGGACATGCATAGTGACCCTGTGGAAGAAGACTTCTTATTTGACACATTCACTACTGCAGAAAAAAGTGTCAAAACACTTCCCATGTTAAAGGGAGTTCTAAAACACGCGCCTGACATATTTAAGGATACAGCCAGGGCACGAGTGATCAATCCAAGAATAGAAAAAAAGTATAGGGCAGCTCCTACAGACCCTACTTAGATCAAGGGCCAGTTGCCACTAGACTCAATGGTGGTTGCTAACGCACGTAAAAGGGCCAACTCTCAGACAACAGGGGAAGCACCTCCCCCCGAAAAAAAAGTCGAAAATTCTAGAGGCATCAGGCAAAAGGGTAGCTGCGCAGGCCTCCAACTCATGGAGGATTGCTAATACACAAGCCCTACTGGCTCGTTACGACAGGGCGCACTATGATCAGCTCGAAAGCCTTCTGCAACACCTACCCGAGACTTTTAAGGCACAGGCTAATGATCTCATCCAGGAGGGAAAATTCATATCAAACGCCTCCATCAAATGTGCGCTTAACGCTGCAGACACCGCAGCTAGGTCAATTAATACTAGTGTCTTGCTACGCAGACATGCCTGGCTGCGTATTTCCTGTTTTAAGAATGAAGTGCAGTCCACCATTCTTAACCAACCTGTCAATCAGGATTTTCTATTTGGCCCTGCTGTCGACACCATTTTGGACAAAATGAGGAAAGACACAGAAACAGCAAAATCAATGGGGGCATTAGAATTTCAGCAACATAGAGGCTCCTTTCGACGCTCCTCATACAGAGCAAATACACAAGGGAATAATTCGCAAACATCTGCCTCATACAAAAGTAACACACAAGATTCCTTCAACAAGAACACAACCAGAGGAGGTTACAGAGGTAACAGTAATAAGGGAAGAGGACGTGGAGGCAATAACACCAGAGCCTCCACTGCCACCAAACAGTGACTTCATTACGCTGCCTCCAGACCACTTAACACCTGTCGGAGGCAGACTACAGCAGTTCCTACCTATCTGGCACGCAATTACCACAGACAGGTGGGTGAGAGAAATTATCCAGTCTGGTTATTGCCTAGAACTGACTTCTACACCACCAAACATACCACCCAGACACCGTCCTATGTCCACGGACCACATCACCCTGCTACAACAAGAGGTGAAAGGCATGCTTGAAAAGGGGGCCATAGAGCAAGTCCCTTTCCAACAACAAGGGACAGGAGTATACTCCCTATACTTCCTTATTCCAAAGAAGGACAGTTCCCTCAGACCAATATTGGACCTCAGACCCCTAAATCAATATATACTATCGGAGCACTTCCATATGATCACACTACAACAAGTGCTTCCGTTGCTACAGCAAGGAGATGTCCTAGCAACACTAGACCTCAAGGATGCGTATTTTCACATACCCATCAATCCAGCCCACAGAAAATACCTCAGGTTCACAATAGAAGATCAACACTCCCGATTCAAGGTTTTGCCTTTCAGGGTTACCACGGCTTCAAGAGTGTTTACAAAATGCTTAGCGGCAGTAGCAGCACATCTCAGGAGGCAACACGTCCATGTGTACCCTTACCTGGACGATTGGCTAATACAAGCAAAATCGTACCAAGAGTGTGCGGCACACACAACCCAAACAATTCAGTTGCTACAAACCCTAGACTTTTCTATCAACTACGCAAAATCACATCTGCAACCGTCCCACATACAGCAGTACCTGGGAATGCATAGAGTCTGGGTTTTCTATGCTGCTTCACTGGTAGCTTAGCGCGGGGACACGCCGTGATGGCGTTACTGAGCGCTCTATAAGCTCTTTATTATTATTATTATTATTAAAGGGATATCCAAACTCGGCAAGGATAGCCAGTATGTAAACACTCATTCGCAAATTCCTGCCACAACACTCTCTGCCAGCTGAAGTCTTCATGCAGCTCATAGGCATGATGGCCTCCTGCATATTCATTGTCCCCCATGCCAGACTTCAAATGCACCCATTACAGGAATGCCTAGCACGGCAATGGAACCAGGCTCAAGGACAACTAAACGACCTAGTGTTGGTAGACAGTCGCACTCACAACTCTCTGCAGTGGTGGAACCCACAAAACCTTTCCAAGGGGCGACTGTTCCAAGAGCTGGTTCCACAACTTGTACTAACAGCGGACGCATCACTGACAGGCTGGGGAGCCCATCTCCTTCAATACACAGTACAAGGGCTCTGGACAAACAAACAGAAAAAGCTGCATATCAACCAACTGGAATTGCTAGCGATATTCTTAGCCTTGAAAGCATTTAAAAAATACTTGTACAGCAAGACGGTGTTGATCCGGACAGACAACATGACCGCAATGTACTATATCCAGAAACAGGAAGGAACTCACTCGCCACAGCTGTCCCATCTGGCACAAAGCATATGGAAGTGGGCGATTCCAAAAAACATTTTTCTCCTAGCAGAGCATCTTCCAGGGAAAGACGACAATCATGAAAAGGATGGAGGGATGCAAGAAGGCTCTCCTCTAGTGAAATAGTTGACGAAGCACTGCTTGTCCCTCTGCAGCATCCTTTATAAGCTCCGTGTCCAGGCAGTAATGCCTAGTGAAGGTATGTGGTGACTTCCATGTTGCTGCTCTGCAAATGTCAATGACAGGCACACCTGCAAAAAGTGCCATGGATGTGGACATCACCCTAGTAGACTGAGCTTGTACTTAAGAGTGCAGGGGATGTCCTGCTTGTTCATGACAAAAAGAAATAGCTACCGAGATCCAGCGGGAAATGCTCTGTTTAGTGAGTGGAAGACCTTTCCTGGGCGTGCTGTAAGCCACAAATAGCTGATTTGACTTTCTGAAAGCCTTTGTCTTGTCGATATAAAAGTTTAAGCACCGCTTGAGATCCAATGAATGCAACGGCCTTTCCGCTGCAGTACTGGGATTTGGAAAGAAGGAAAGCAAAACCACAGGCTCATTTAGATGGAAATCCGATGGGACTTTTGGAATAAACTTCGGATTTGTCCGCAAAATCCTCTGTCTTGTTTAAATTGCAGAAAACGATCTTGAACCGAGAAAGCTTGCAGCTCACTCACCCGCCTCGCGGATGTGAGCGCAAGTAGGAGAGCTGTCTTCCAAGATAGATATTTCAGGTCAGCCGTGTGCACTGGCTCAAAGGGATGCTTCATGAGCTGATTAAGGACTGTATTAAGGTGCCAGGTAGGAGGCAACATTTTCACTGGAGGGAAAGTCCTGTATAATCCTTTTAAAAATTGTTTGATCAGTCTGTGAGACCAGAGAGAAGGACCCGCTGAAGATCTCTTGTAACAGGATATTGCAGCCAAGTGGACCCTGATGGAGGAGTGAGCAAGGCCTGCTGTTGTCAAGTGGAGAAGATAAGGTAAAACTTGTTCCAGAGATGAAGAGAAAGGGTGTATTCCTCGATTTTTTTTTTACACCAGAAGCAAAACCTCTTCCATTTCAAAGAGTATGTTTTATTGGTGCTATCTGCTCGTGCTCGAGCTAGGATGGCTCTACAATCAGGTGGAATATTCAAATTCTGAAGCTCTCTGAACTCAGGAGCCAGGCGGCTAACCTGAGAGATGCCAGATTCGGATGTTGGACTTGTTTGTTGCTCATCGTGAGCAGAGATGGACACTGTTTTAGGCGGATCGGTGGCTCCAGAGATAGGCGGTGGAGTTCCCTGAACCAATGTTGCTGTGGCCAAGACGGGGCTATTGAAATGAGAGTACAAGGCTCCGCTTTCAGTTTCCTGAGGACTCTGGGAAGCATCGGGAATGGCGGAAAGGCGTATGCAAAGACGTTGTACCATGCAATCAAAAATGCATTCCCTAGAGACCCTGACTGGGGATGCCAACTTGCAAAGTGTGGGCATTTGGCGTTGGACCTTGTGGCAAATAGGTCGATCTGTGGAGTGCCCCATCGCGTGAAGATTTGGTTGAGGATCTCCTGATCCAGTTCCCACTCGTGAGATGTTGTCTTCTGTCGGCTCAATGAGTCGGCGAGTACATTGTCCATGCCTGGGACGTACTCCGCCCAAAGAGATATCTTATTTGTGATTAGCCAGTTCCAGATTCTCTGCGACACGCGAGAGAGGGTTAGTGAGCGCATCCCTCCCTGCTTGTTGAGGTAGTGCATCGTCGTGGTGTTGTCTGTCCGGACGAACACAAGGGAATTCTTGGAAGAAAAGCCTGAAGGGCCAGGAAGACTGCCCGCAGTTCAGGGAGATTGATATGAAGTCCTCTCTCCAAGGAAGACCACTTCCCGCTTATCCGCAGTTCTTGCAGAAAAGCTCCCCAACCGTCCAAGGAGGCATCTGTTGTGATAATATGAGGAGCAGCTGGAAGTAGGAATGTCAAGCCTTGAGAAAGGTTTCGAGATGACATCCACCATTGCAGGGCTTTGACTATCTGGGGAGTCACTTTTATGAGGTCATCGAATGACCCTGTGCATTGGACCCACTGCTTTGAGAGTGCCTCCTGTAGAGGTCGCATCCGAAGACGACAGTGAGGAATCAGGAGGATACACGATGACATCATCCCCAGAAGGGACTTGAAAAGGCGGACCGTCAAGGCCTTCTTTGATGCCACTAGAACAGCTAGTGCCATAAGCTTGTTCTTCCTCTCTTGGAATGGGAAAGCTTTCTTCAAACGCGTGTCCAGGGTTGCACCCAGGAAATTGATGCACTGAGAAGGTTGCAGGACTGATTTTTCTTGTTTGAGCGTGAGACCCAAACAATCAAAGAGCCTTAAACAGGCGTTGGAAGACCTGGACGCGTCTTCTAAGGATGGAGCCTTGATAGGCCAGTCGTCTAGATACGGAAAGACATGGTGATGACGCTGCCTGAGGTATGCCGCCACTGGGGAAAGACATTTCGTGAAGATGCGAGGTGCAGACTTGAGCCCGAAGGCAGGACGCGAAATTGAAAGTGTCTGCCTGCTACTGCAAATCGTAAGAATTTTTTGTGATTCCTGTGAATCTGGATATTGAAGTAAGCGTCCTGAAGGTCTAGGGACGTCATAAAATCTTCCTCTTCCAGTAGCTGTAGGACCTCCTGGATCATCACCATGCGAAACGACTGCTTCTTCAGGAATTTGTTGAGGGCCCTGAGGTCCAAAATAGGTCTCCACTTCTTCTCTTTTTTCTGAATTAAAAATAAGCGGGAATAAAATCCCTTTCCCCTTTGAGATGGAGGTACCTTCTCTATTGCTCCTTTCTGGAGCATAATAGAGATCTCTTGCAGAAGCAGCCGTAGATTTTTGTGATGCATTGGGCGGGGAGGAGTTTGGGAAGGGATTTGCATGACTTCCATAGAATGGCCGAATTGCACTAATTGAAGGACCCAACGGTCCGTGGTAATCTTTTTCTAATGTTTTAAGAAGTGGTAATCTTTCCTCCAATTTTTAATGAGTGAAATGAAGACTGGACTGGCTGAATAAACATGTCATTGTCTACGCCCTTTTGTTTTTTCGTTGTCCTTTACCCCGAAAGGACGACTTGCCATAAGAAGATTGCTGATTCTGTTGTTGGCGCTGTTGATATTGGGGTCGACTCTGGCCTGACGAGTATGAAGACCTGTATTGGAAATTTTCTCTATAGGAAGACTGTCCTCTTCCTCTATTTCCACGAAAGGACTGGTTCTTGTACTGGAGAGTGCCCAAAGCTCTCGCAGTGTCTGTGTCCTTTTTAATATTCTGTAGTGCTTCATCAATTTTAGAGCCGAATAGTAACTGGCCATCATAAGGCATGTCCAATATCTTCGATTGCACCTCAGGGTGGAACGAAGTTGCTTCGAGCCACCCCTTGCGTTGCAAGTCTGCTGCACCCGCCAACTGGCGGAACCCTGTCATAGCGATATCCATCGCACAGTCTATAATTTCTGACGCCGATGTTTCACCCTCTTGCAGAATCTTCTTCACCTCCTCCTTGGATGTATCAGGTAACTCTGACAGTAATGGGGCTGTATATGCCCATAATTGCCAATTTTAGTGCCCCAAGAGCGCCAAGGCATTTGCAGCCTTCACTGTCATCGCAGACATTGAGGAAAACTTTTTCCCAATGTTGTCCAATCTTCTTCCTTCCTTATCAGGAGGAGCCGATAAAGGGGCTGAAGGATTCCTGGAGTTATTCTGGGCCGCCTGCGTTACCACTGAATCTGGTTTGGGATGCCCCGTCAAACAGGCCGGTGCAGTATCAGGCACTCTATACTTCTTGTCCAACCAAGGAATCACTGCAGATACAGAGGCGGGGTTTTGCATGATCTTAACCCCCTGGGTCCATAGATAATCGATCATAGGTATTGACCTAACTACTTTTTTTGAGAGGTTCTTTTAAGTCATACAAGAAGCAGTCTTGTTCTTGAGAGACCATCGCGATCTTAAAACAATGAGCAGCCCTCTCAACCACATTATGGAACCCTCCAATGTCACCTGGTGGTGAATTCACGGGCGCGGGCACTGGAGATGCGGGAGAGGGAATGACGTCATCCCAGTCATCATGCACAGATTGAATATCCTGCAGCTCACCCTCTTCTTGCTGGTCTTCCTCCTTTCCTTCTTCATCAGAAGTTGGAGGATGTGGTACATCAACTTTCTCTGGTTGAATGTTTAAGTGTGGAGGCCGTGGTCTTGGAGACTGAGTTACTGTGGCAGGCTGAGGAGCCGGAGACTCTGGAAACCTCTGTTTATAATCCTGAATGAGGTATCGCAAATCCGTAACTAAGGATGCTGGAAGACAAACCATAGGAGTAGGTGGCTGATGATATACCCCCTCCTGATCTTCCTCCTCATCTGAACTCTGACACTTCACGTTGAGCTCCAAAGGACTTGTCGCCATTTGGAACAGGTCACACTCGTCGGAGTCTTCCTCCTGGAGGAGACATGCTGGAGAAATTGGGTGGACCCGGCTCAGTGAAGGTAACACCGGCGTTGGCACCCTTTTTGTGATTTTAAGGCGTACGCATGTTGCTTGTAGGCCAGAATCCATCATTGTCGACGAGCCCGTCGACGGTATGATAGTCGACGGTGGAGCGTCGACAGTTGACATAGTCGGTGGAGTCATGTCTTTGTCGACGGTTCCTTTGTTGACGATGTCTTCGTCGACGATAATTTCGTCATGGAGTTGACGTCGACAATATTGGCTTCGTCGTCGAGGTGTTCGCTGATGCTGTCGTCGGCGAGGTCAGCGTCGACGGTATTTTCTTGATTGCTATCGTCGACGACAAAGCTTTACATGCCGTCGACGATGGGGTCGTAGTCGTCGACGATGATAATGACGACGATGCTGTCTGTAGAAACTGGCGTCGTCGACATAGAAACATAAGAAGCTGCAGACACGATTTTCTTCAACGATATCGTCGTCGATGATGTCTAAACCGGCTTCTTGAAATGTGAACTTCCTTCACAGACGTTGTCTTAGCCAGAACCTTTGAAGACTTTTTTGATGTCTTCTTTTGAGGAGGAGCCGTAGGGCTAGGAGAAGCCACCCTTGGTCTCTTCAGAGATCAATTTGAAGAGACTGAAGAACCTTCCCTCTCCTCAGAGAAATCAAGGTGGTCTCTGTCCTTCTGGAGCCAAATTAAGAGGCGTCCTTCACGGTCCTTGAGGGTTTTAGTGGAAAAGGTACGACATACCTTGCAGTTCTTAGCAGAATGGTCTGGATACAGGCAATACAGGCAGTCTTTATGATGGTCATCAATATGTAGCCTTTTCTTTCCACAAGAACCACAGGATCTAAAAAGACCCTTTTTGGTGTGTCAGCCATACTCTCAAGTAGTCACTGAAGAAACAGGAGAAAAATATCCCAAAACACTGGAAACCAGTTGTTAAGAAACAAACCTGAGTAGAGCTCAGAGGAGACTCCCTTACCACAACGTGCGTTAGAAAATCTGAGGGGCTGAGGCTCCTTCCAGGAGCGTTCTAGAGGGAGGTGGCAGCTGATTTGCTCTTTTCTGGAGTTTGGTCCCTTTTACAAAAGGACATAGATATGTTGCTAATGTGAGGCCTATAGGCCTATTTCTCTATATGTCTGTAGGACATTACTTTATTTATATACCGGGGACTCCCATTCCGACGACGGGGAATGATTCAGGCATGTGAATCTATGAAAGACACCCATAATACTGGGTAAATCTGGTTCCACTTACCAGTCCGCATCCTCTCCCGATCCTTCCTCTTCCTGTGCCCACGAATCTAGACCGTGCACTGCCTTAACCACGTATATGCGTGGTTAACGCATATATGTGGTTAAGGCAAACCTTGTGCCGCTTGGGGGAAACGGCACGCGAGGCTCTGCCTTCTTTGCAAAGGCTGTTTCCCCTGGTCATCTTCTGCTCTCTGGACCTGTACTTGCCCAGACATTCTCTCAAAGGCCATGCCATACTTTCACTGTCGCCTGTTTTTCCACATCTTCCTTCTCTTTACATCCTACATTTGGTACAAGATTCCTTTATGTCTCCCTATCCCACAAACTTGCCAAGTTGCCTCTCTTCCATTAACTTCTGAACATCTGCTCTCTCGTCCCACACGGGTGAGAGTCTCTTGTCTACGTCTCTCCTTCAACTACGCACGTATTTTTCTTGCAACTTTTGCATTTCTTCTCTGAATTTAACAGAAATTAGGTCTTTTAGTTGTACATAATTTACCTTTCATGACCCTAAAGTCTTGATCTTTACTCTTATTTCCTTTCACAGTAAGGTTTTTTCTGGCAATAAGCCACTCAAGCCTGCTCTTGTCTAATGAAACACAGTGCTGAAAAGTGTCTCCTGCCTCTCACCCTATATGTTCATCTACTGCTTATGTTGACAGCCATGCTGTTTGTATGTACTACTGCTTACTGTATATAGAGAGAAATAGTGCTTTCCCCAGATGTTTGGTTAAAATTGAATCCTTCACCGACCTCTGGGAGCTAACCACAAGATTACTGCAAGACAGCTATGTCTTTTATTGTTTTTGGTGCTTAACTTATAAAATAGTAAATATAGGGTCCCAGACATTTTATTAGGACTCTGCCGCCGGCGTTGCCAAATGCTGTGGTTGTGGAATACTAAGGCTGCCCAGTCTTGAATCGACCTCATGCCTCTTTCTTCCTCCACCCTACAACTCTTGTCTTTTTATCTCACTCCTGCAGGTTCTTTTCACCCCTACTCTCTGCTTTTGTCACTGCTTTCCATTTTTATCTTCCTTGTTCTTTCTCCATTTTCTGTCTTTCTCTCACTTGCTATGTGCTAAAATCTGATGATTATAGATAAGTTCCGGTCCCCAAAAGTAAGTGACACCTGCAAGCACCAGCACCGGTTTCCCTTTATACCTATCCGCTCTCAAGTTCATGGCGTGTGTATCAAGTTATCCGAGTGGTCTTCAAGCTCTTTAGTGTGATGGCTACCCTCGTATAAAACAATCTGGACGGACTCCCTAAATGGCTTAAAAACAGTGCTTAATTTGAGCCTGAGGTTTCCGGTGCTCGGCACTTGACGTGATTGTCAACACTGGAGTTTTCGACAGTTTGCCTCAAAGTGGTGCTTTCTTGCTAATTTAGAGATGACCATAACAGCAGTTAATTATTAATACAATATACATTAACAATTACTATTGCCTGCCTCCCAGGCCATTCTTACAGCTTTGGAGGCCTGAAATAGTTGGGATTGCCACACTTGTAGGAGTGTGTTGGTTAGTAGCTGTTTTGTGACTATCATTGGCAGCATTCTAGGGCAATGTGTGGTACAAGCTGCAGTGACCTCCTTATGGTAGCCCTGGCACTTATTTATTTTTTTTACAAATTAAGCACTGCTTCAAAATATTGTCATGAATTGATAAATAAAGCAAGCTACCTTATTAATAGGGTACATTATTGAGGGGTTATCTTCCAAGAAACTTAGACCGAAAACTGATATTCTATTTATCACAATACACGTATGCAAAGCAAGCAAGTCCAACATTTCACTTTAGAGTTGGATGAGGGCTAATTCAAAGAGGTCTAGAACTAGACTATCATGGCCCAAATGTAGCCTGACAAAAATATTGTTTCCTAAGTATGGTTTACAAAACTTTTGCCCCATAGCCTGACAAAAATATTGTTATCTAAATATAGTTTACAAAACGTTTGCCCCTTTGAAGTTAATAATGGAAAATATATATCCAGTAGTTATATTACTGAAATCTAGGTCTTAATATTTATGTTAGCAATATTTTAGTTCTGACAATTATTTAAAGAAAAAACACATGCACCATGTTCTGTGCTCAATTTTCCTACAATAAATCCAATATGTGAACTTAGGAAAAAAATGTGAGCAAAGGAGCCAAAATGTGGAATAGGCTCCACAGGACTGGGGTATATGTCCTCCCAAAAAATTGAGTGTAACATATTGATCATTTCAAAACCTCACTGGATTAATTACGTTCTGTCCACTCTCCATTTTGAAAAGCATAATTGAGTGCATTGGTGAAATGCTAAAGCAGTTTAGCCAATATTTGAAAATGTGTTCATAAATTGGAGAAAATAGTGTATTTTACAGGCAATATCTTTAAAATATCATGTTTCCAATACGCTAATGGACATGGCTCCAAAACTGTATCAGGAGTATCAATTCTCCAGGAAAGATCATCATGCGTCAAAAAAGTATTTGCTGCAAAAAGAAATAATGAGTTAATGGAATGAAACCTCCATTTGGCTTAAACGCACTGTTGCAACTAACAGCTAAGCAATGTCTTACTTTAAATTTGAATTAAGGTAAACTAGTGAGTGATATGACAAAATGTTTCTTTGTTTCCCCTGGTGTACTATCATATGTATAGAGCCCCGCTCTTCTTCCCTTTGACTTGTAACACCCACCCCCAGCGAGAACACACCTCTGATCAAAGGTCTCACTGATGCAGTAATTGAGAGAAAGCTGGGACCCCTCTCTTACCTTTCACCAATCCCAGATTTGTTTATCAGCTCGAAGCTTGTCTGGTGTACCCAGGGAGTTGTTAAAGACCAGTCTTAAGTCTTCCTGTAAAGCAGAAGACATAACTTTAGTCAGCTTCCTGGCCAGCGTCTTATGTCCTTTGGCATCTCTTTGCACCACTAACCTATCCTGTTCCATTGTGATGACCTATGCTCCATGCATAAGGAAGATCCTGTTTTGTCCCTTTGTCATGATACCCCCACTACAGATACCCAAAGCTGCTGACAGTGGCAAGTATGGAAATGGTTTGTAACTCTGGCTTGAGCCTTCTTTCATGTCATACTTCTCTGCCTCTCTGTTAATCCCCACCATTCTTTTTTTCTTATGCCTCTCTACACCTGAAATGCTTTCCCATCACACCCTGACTTTTGACTCCCTCCCCTGCAGTGCCGGGATTGGCCGGACGGGCACCATCATTGTGATTGACATGCTGATGGATATGATCAACACCACAGGTAACTGACATGTTTCTGCCTGTAATCAGACTGCATCAGGAGTTGAGAAGCTCATCAGTCCAAGTGTGCTGCCCTTTTGAAAGAACCCTGCAAGAAGAGAGTTGTGTTTTCAGCTCTGTTTGCTTTTCCTAAAGCAGTTTTCAACGATGTGTTATAGGCCAGTGTAAATTCCAAATTGTTCAGCACTATCAGTCAAAATGTATTGTGCTATGAAGCTTACACGAACCTAGCATTTAACTTAAGACCAGTATTTCATACTTTACTGACAAGGGGCTCCTAGACATGTTCTCTTAAACTGCTTCTCCATAGTAACTCAGGGGCTTGAGTACCTACCACAAAGATAAGAATGTAACATACTATTCATCGTTTCAGAAGTCAATTAAATTACTACCATTGATTTATTTAATAATATGCATGTTATTTAGTGCCAAAATTGACAACTTAACCAACTGTGTGCGCAATATAAATGATCAGTACAGTCGTGCAGTGTGTACTTTTTGTTTGAGGCTGAATACAAGGGTTCATATTCGTGGACACAAGTTATGATAAAAGGCCAGGTTTTAAGTTTAATGTTTAAATACCTGCCTAAGACCCAGGGCCGGACTGGGAACCACAACTGGCCCTGGCAAAGTGCTCGGACGATTTTGCAGCTATGCTGCAAAAACGGCCCTGTAACAAAAACGGCCCCTAAGGGCCCAAAACCGGCCCCCACCCATTCGGCGCACCGGGGGATTGCCCGGTGCCCGCTATGGCCAATCCGGCCCTGCTAAGACCCCAGAATGAGGAAAGATAAACGTAGCAGGTGATCTAAAGTACGGTAGTGCACATTTTTTCCACCTGCAAGTAAGTTCACATTTTTTGCCCTTCACAAATTTTGCCAGTTGTCCTGATCTATCTTCACCTTCATCCAAGTAAAGGTTTTTCCACTTTGTGAGATAATTGTCACCAATCTTTGGCAAGATAATGTTCACTCTAATCAAATCCAGCCAAGATGAAAAATTCATTCAGAATTGTTTTGTGCAAGTTTACGTTTTGTAACATAAATTGTTGGAAACGTTATAATTTTCACCCAGATGTGGCAAAGCATAAAGCTTTGCAACTTTTTTGAAGTTTTTCATAGAACTTCACAAAGGTTGTAAATAACAAAATTGCCAATCTCTGTGTTTCACACACCTGATGCCCACTTCATTATTTTCTTCTTTACCTCCTCCATACTGCCTGTCCGCGTCCAGGCCTGGACTGTGACATTGACATCCAGAAGACAATCCAGATGGTCCGGGAGCAGCGTTCTGGAATGGTGCAGACCGAGGCTCAGTACCGGTTCATCTACATGGCGATCAGTCAGTTCATCGATACCGAAAAGCAGAAGTTCGAGGCCATGCAGGTACCATGAGCAGAATTCACTTCTGAGGCTGACTGGGTGACAGCAGAACCAATGAGAGTACAGACCATGAACCACTGGGAGATGGGTATGAACAGACAAACTCTGGAAGATGGGTATAGAAAGACTGAAACTCTAGGAGATCGGTATGGATAAACTGCGACTCTGTGAAAGGGGTACAGATAGACTGAACCTCTGGGAGATTGGTATGGATACACTGAGACTCTGGGAGTTTGGGTATAGATAGACAAACTCTAGGAGATGGGTATGGATAAACTGAGACTCTGGGAAAGGGGTACAGATAGACCGAAACTCTGGGAGTTTGGGTATAGATAGACTGAAACTCTGGGAGATGGGTATGGATAAACTGAGACTCTGAGACTTGGAGTTTGGGTATAGATAGACTGAAACTCTAGGAGATGGGTATGGATAAACTGAGACTCTTGGAGTTTGGGTATAAATAGACAAACTCTGGGAGATGGGTATTGATAAACGAAAACTCTGGGAGTTTGGGGTATAGATAGACTGAAGCTTTGGGAGAAGGGTATGGATAAACTGAGACTCTGGGAAAGGGGTACAGATAGACTGAAACTCTGGGATATGGGTATAGATAGACTGAAACTCAGGGAGATGGGTATAGATAGGCTGAAACTAAGAGATGGGCATAGATAAACAAACTCTGGGATATGGATATAGATGGCCTGAAACTCTGGGAGATGGGTATAGATAAACAAACTGGGAGATGGGTATGGATAAACAGACTCTAGGAAAGGGGTACAGATAAACTGATACTCTGGGAGATGGGTTTAGATAAACAAACTCTGGGAGACTGATATAGATAGACTGAGACTCTGGGTGATGGGTATAGATAGACTGAAAGTCTATGTTTTGGGTATAGATAGACTGAAGCTCTGGGAGAGGGGTACAGATAGACTGAAACTTTGTAAGATGGGTATAGATAAACTGAGAGTCTAGGAGATGAATATAGAAAACCGAAACTCTGGGAGATGGTTATGGATAAACAGACTCTGGGAGATGGATACAGGCATCCTAAACCATTGTGAGATTGATACAGACACACTCAGCTACAAGGTGATGGCTATAAATGGACTTAACCCCTAGGTAATGGGCTAAACTTATGTGAGCTAGTTGGAGGCATAACCATTTCAGGACTGATACGTTCATACGCCATAGTGAACTTGGAATAAATTAAACCCTGTGAGCTAAGTATGTGCAGTGAAAACCACTTCGGTCCAGGTGCAGACAGAGTCACTGCCAAGTGGGTGCAGAGTGAACCACTGGGAAATGGATATAGAGCGAGATACTTTGAGACTGGTGCAGACAGAACCACTATGAGATGGGTGCTGATGTTGAGAAGTTTAGAGATGGGTACCACCAGAGGCACTGTGACATGACTAAGGTCAGTGAAGTAGAGGGATACAGAGTGGACCAATGGGAGATGGATACTTAGCGAACAACTGGGGGATTGGTAGCGGCAGAGGGAAAGGCTTCTAGGCATCTACGTTTATGACCACCATATGACCGCGCAGACAAAACAAACCTGAGAAGGACAAACGTCGAACCACAGTGAAGCAGTGCCAACAGAACTCATGCAAGGTGGACTCAGACAAGATATGTGTTAGACGGGCACCAAAAGAATAATTATAGAATGGGCAACAATAAAACCACAAAGAAAAAGAAATGACAGACCTACCGCGATATTAGCACAAATAGGACCACTACAAGATGGGTGCTGACAAAACATTCCTGGGAGAGGGATAAAGGCAGCAGCACTGAGTACAGAGGGGACCACTGGGACATGGGCACAGGCAGTACCACAGTGAGGTGCAAACAGATGGTGAGAAACGCTGAGATATGTATAGTGAAAAGCTTTTCGAGATGATTCTGTTGCATGCATATAGTCATTCAAAACCAATATGAAACTCCACAGAGAGATAGACATACCTCCATCTCTATGCACGATGATAGGGGGCATATTTTGGAGCTTTAATGATCCTTGGAATTTTACTCTTCTCATATGGTTTTGTTTTGCAGAAAACTCCAGAATCTCAGTACGGTAACATCCAACGAATTCAAGGGGCTAAGAACACACACACAAAAGCTACACGCAAGTCCTCGAAGTAAGTAACTGCTGCATCGCTATCCACATTACGTATTTGGGTATCTTCTGTCACCGGTGCCCCTCTCCCATGACCCACTTTCTCTTCAGTATCTCTACGTTGCATCTTTGTGCACCGACAGTATTTATCACAACTCTTCCCTCACTAAGATTGTTCCTGCCACTTCTCTTTCCTATTTTTAGGCAGAAAGATGAGGCCACGATCTATGAGAACCTTCATGCCACACGGGGGAAGAAAGATGACAAGTCAAAGAAGCAGAAATCGACGGAGCAGGAGAAGCAAAAAGGATCACTGAAGAGGAAATAACATCAAAGAAACAGAACGTAAGGTGGGGGCACTCCTCTGAAAAATTTAAATTCTGATCTCCACATGGTGACGCTGATTTGGAGGAAAGATAAAGAAAGACATAGTATTGACTAAAGGGGATATATGATTCTCAGAGACCAAATCTCCCAATCTAATGTGCACCTTCAGAGGTTTCTGCAGAGCATACTAGAGTTTGTAGAGTAAGCCTGTGTGCTTGATTTGCTTTGTTTAAAGAATATATACTGAATCTTCTCCTTACCATTAATTGTTGAGTTTAAAAAAACATATCAATACATTTCAAGCAAAACTTCCACTTGTATGCCAACATAGTCTGATAGTTGGCTTTTGTGTTGAAATTTTTTATTAAACATTGTTTAAATGAAGATACAAATGCTTATAAAGATGCAGGGAGAAAACAGCAGAAAATATTGATAAATGAAGCATCATTAAGATGAAAACATTTTACATAAGATATAACAAAAGTGAAGGAGCAAAAAAAGTAAACAAATACATTTAAAAAAAATAAAATAAAAAATAATAATAATTGCAAATATTCCATATTGGGTTATGATATATCTTATTTGTTAATTGCACTGGTATCGAAGTTTCATTTCGCTAAAGGAACAACAATAACATCAGAAAGCAAAAAGATCGAACATTGATTTCCTGAAGCACTACAACATAACAACTATTGGCAAAATAGATGAGCTTTTGAAAGATTCCTAATGCAAATTATTGATGACTATTGTTGCAAAGAAACTGACAACACATTCCAAGTCTTTTCCGCTGTAAAAGAGAAGGCATGGTCACCTTAAATTTGGTATAGCAAGAAGATCCCGCGCATTGGAACATAGATGTCTGACCGTACACAGGTACATTTAGCAGACACAAATCTGGAGGGTTCTAATAAACTGTTGTGTGGAATATCTCAATTGCTTAAAAAATTGAATTCAATTTTCTGAATGTAGAGCCATCGCAACACATTCGGCACAGGTGAGATGTTATGTTATCTGGGGATATTGTTAATCAGCCGGGCTGTCGTGTTTTAATACGTTACAAGTGGTTTCATGTTTTTGCTGTAGCTGCTAGGTAAAGCAATTTTGTGTAATCCAATTGGGACTGTTGAATACTGGTCCTCTACACATCAGTAATGGCTCTCCTCTCCCACTCTTCTTTCAGCTTGGCGTGAAGGAGTCGCCCTGGCCTCTGGAGTATCGGAGTACTATTGGGTGTTTCCTGTCTGACCAAGAGGCTTGATACCAGCTACCCCTGGTGCACACTTCCTTCTCCTGGCTAAGCAACTGCGCCTGGAAAACTGCTGCCTCCCCACTCTCCCCAGGAAAAGGCCCCATGTACTGTATGCATCCCACTAAGGGCGCTTCCGGCTCCCTACGAATCCCCAGCACCCATCTGCAATTGTTCTTCCCCTTCCGGGGGTGAGGCACTCAGTCTGTATGGACCTCAGGCCATCAGTGGGCCTCACAGTGACCGATTGTGCACTTTGAGCCTAACATGGTGCTCTCCTTGCAGCCACCAACGATGATCACCAAGTCATGGGACTTGTAGAGCGCGAACCAATGGCTGGCCAGTTTATTTATACCACTGGTGGCAACCATTGTTTTTTGTCTGGCAACATTTTCAGGCAGTGTGGCTCGCTATGTTCTTGCACAACGTTTTTCATGCTTGCCATTTCCACACTGGTTGCACCATTGTCAGAATGTTTACAGTCTGTCCCTGAATGAGCGATCCCCTCCTCCCATGGTGAGTACCTCTCTGCTCACACCCCTCAGGCTCTCATGCCTTGGTAATCTTCTCAGAGTACACTGGAATGACATGCCCTTCTCATCACCCATGTGTGGAAGGAAAACCTGCATCTCTGTGTAATCATTCAATGTGCAAGCGCAATTTGTGCGCGTTGGCCAATTTGCTGTAATTTAAATAAAGTTTGGTTTGTTTTGTAACAGAAAAGAAAAGTAGGGTCTGCCTCCCAGTTCCTTAATACATCTTTATAGCAAAGTACCTTGCTTTGAATGGATTCCGGCTCATTCACTGACGCCGAAGCATTCCTCCATCTACCCACACATGCATCTTACCATCAAGTCAAGATGTGGTCTTCCATCAGTCAAAAGGTCCCTCTGAATTAAAGTTGGAGAACACGTACCTCCAGCTGACAGTTACGTTTTTTTTTTCTTTTATTGTACTAGCTGCTGTTGATAGAAACTGGAAGGTGACCCTCAGGAGGACCTCAGGCTTGTCAAGCGTCCATGCACCAGAATCCACACACTGCCAGATTGCACATTTGTAGACTTAAAAGCGTGTACACACCCCATAGCTCTTGAGGTGGACACAGGGGGTCAGACTTAAGCCACTCCACAGCACATTCTGAAAACAAGGCCACAATGATGTAGTTTTAGCAGCTCCGACCAACTACACTGGTCAAGGGAGACTGCAATGTAAGATGGTTGAGACAGTGATTTTGGCACTTGCCCCCCAAAGACTTTTCAAAAAAGCAAAGTGAAATAACTACATTAAGTCATATTTGTGCCATTTTTTTTATTTATGAAAAGTTGTTTTATTTTTATTCATGGTTTTACTCGGAATTGTTCTATAGTGAATGAAGTTGGCTGAGTGTGTTTATTTTCTATTTATTACATTTGTAAAGCACATCAGGCCCCTCAGAATGCCATGCGTGGAACAAAGAGGCGAGCACAGGCGCTCGAGCAGTTCCCGGAGAGAGACAGATGCGGTTGTGCTCCTTGATGAACGTAGTGCACTCGAAGACGCTACAGAAGAAACAGTGCATCAGCCCAGAACAGGACAGATTGCAACTGTGTCTGGATTGAGCGTGGTGGGTGTGAACTTAACGGATGCTACTGTAGAGTAGGTGTCCATGCCATCTGTGTACATTCCAGCTACTAACCAAGTCTTTTTTTTTATATTTCACCTCGCATGATCATGCTCCCTTTTAGACGTTTCACACAGTGGGTTCGGTTTAAGGAGCCTTTATTTTTGACGACTGTCAGTTCTGAAACCTTCGTTTTCCAACAATACTTTTCCATTCCTCTTCGTATGTGACTACCCTCACATTCTGGTTCTCTAATACTGAATTGTTTGATTAAGGACACCACCTATTTCGGGAGCTGTTATCTTTGGGTTTACGTTTGAGATGATCATGATGCTTTCTTTTTTTGTGCTACCGAGTATGTGTTAACCTTTAATACTGACATCACATTATCATCTTTGTCTTGAAACCTCAAACTTTTGAGGGCTGACAATTCTAGATACTTTCGTTTTGGGTTTTTTTTGCAATACTTCTGCCCACCATTATCATTTGTGTCTTAGTTTACATTCTACTTTTCCAGTACTATAGTGTTGGGTATTCTGTGCTGTATTTTCGAAGGCCAGCATCTTTAGATATTTATCAAAAATATTGAACACATTCACTGTTTAAGCTGAGCCCTATCCTTGAAAGGTTACTATGCCGATTTTCTGTGCCATTTTATGCTTTAATATTGTATACTCCAGTGTATATTTACCTTACTACTTATGGATATTACATATCAATTTACATATAATGTAGTTCTCTACTACAGGAACTGTTTATATATGATAGGATTATTTTAAACATGTTTCCTATTTGGATCTTTAATTCTAATGATGACATTATTTAATCAACCCACATTAGATGAAACATGTAGGTTTCTCTAACTATGATGAGATTTTATACTAGTTGTCACCATCCATCACTCAAGTGGACCGCCTCTTAAGGATGTTTCAACATATAAGTGATAGTATTCCCCAAGTAAGTTACAGTATTGACTTCAAAGATATATTGTGCACAACACTAATTAACGTAACTAAATATGATATGAGGAAATATATTGGTAATTGTGGTAGGTGTCCTTATGAAATCTGTATGTGCTAATTGTGGTGATCATGCCTGCCATCTTGAGACATGTTTCCACAATGGTAATAGCTCTTCTTACTCATGCAGTATATGGTAATGCCATAGTGTGGGCTTGTTCTAGGCAGTATTTTTGAAGGCCGGCATCTTTAGATATTTCTAATAAATAGTGAACACATTCACTACTTAAGCTGAGCCCTATTCTCGAAAGGTTACTATGCCACTTTTTTCCGCACCATTTTATACATTAGTAATACATACTAACTGAATATATGCATTAGTACTCATGGATATTATATATAGATTTAGTCACGATTTCATTCTGTACATTTATCAGGAACTGTGTGACAGGGCTATTTTAGACATGCTTAACCTGTGCATCTTTAATTCTAAAACCCATAAGAGGTATGGTTATTATTTCTTAAAGTATACTTTATTTTCTAAAAAAAAATTATCTGATCTTCTCAGATACGACAAATATCACTTGAATAAGTGTGCAAGTATATCTTTTACTCATTGCTGCTATCACACTAATAGTTTTTCATCTTCTAGTACTGCTTTAGACAACAATTAATGTTGTATTACCTTTTCTCTTATACATAAGATAATCTATGAAAATACTAAGCATAACATACATGTACACTTTTGGGAATCCAGATTTTCCACCTCTTATAGTTTCACTTGTCACCAACCAATTAGTCTTCACAACTTTGAGATTCTGATTATCTACATTTCATAGGCCTTATGGCTGCTGTTTTGAATATATATCAGGACTGTATCTTCAAAGGTTACAATTAATAATATTTGCATTTTAAACAAGGAAATTATTATTTTCTTTCTTTCAAGTGCGTAAAGAACGCTTCCTAGTGATTTTAATTAAAGTATGTGCCCTAATGAAGCAATAGAATCAATGTCGTAAGGCAATATGGATCAAGGGCACACTCTGTTTTAAATAATATTTTTAACGAAGGGAAGAAAAAAAAGATTTGTATATAGTTCACAGCACTGGATTCAATCTATTTACTTATGAAATACAGAATACTTATAAAGTTTAAAAGAGACATTTATTGAAGAAAAATTATCACTTCACTTGTAACAGATTCATGAGTGCACCCTCACTGTCATTGATAATATGTTGTATTTGTCCTGTGTTCAGTGCATGTAAAGGTGTTCTGTGTCATGTGTCTTGCATGTTGCATCTGCATCTGTAGCAAGAGGTAAGCAAGAGTGAATTCTGTGAGCAAGCATGAAAATGAATATTGTGTTCCGTGAAGCCACGCAGGAGGCTAAAAAAATGCAGGCGGGATAACACAAGATCAATTCAAAGACCCACTGTACTCATTCCCGTTTTTCAACCAACTTCATCTCTTGCAGTCGTGGGTGTTTATTTGCATACTGAAAACGACATTTGGAATTTTTCAAAGTGCATACTGAAAACAGACAATCATTTGTGCTAAAATTGGGTCATGTAAAGGATAAAGGTGAGGGATTGTTATAACAGACATTCTTCCCATGGTATTCCACCCAAACGTATTTCCTTCCCAACCCCTACTATTTGCTGAATTCATGTATGTTGGCTTTAGGACTCTGCACATGTTTACACTGCTAACAAGTGTTGAAGTGCTTGTGCTCTCTCCTTCTAACATGAAAACATTGGACTACACCGAATTGGCACATCTAATTTACTTGTGAGTCCCCAGTAAGTTATACCACCAGTAGTTAAGGACCATACATTAAGTGCTACTAGTGAGCCGCAGACCTCTTTGTAAAACCCACTGTAAGACATCTCAGGCCTGCAGCTGCCACCACTGTGTGCAGTTTTAAACTGCCATTTCGACCTGGCAAAATAAACCTTTTGCCAGGCCAAAACTTTACTTTTTAATACTTATAAGTAAACCCTAAGGTAGGCCCTAAAGGCTCATAGGGCAGGCTACATTGTATTTAAAAAGTAGTACATGTGTATTTAAGTTTTATATGTTCTAGCAGTGAAAACCCCCTAAACAGGGTTTTCACTGTTACAAGGCCTGTCTCTCCCACTGACTAATACGGAGATGCCTTATAACATTTAATAAGTGCTAACTTTAGATAGGGAGCAGGTAAAAATATACTGTTTGCCCTCAAATTAATTGTAATATCAAACCATTTTAAATGGTGAAATCGGATTTTAAGTTGCAATTCTGAAAATCCCACATTTACCAACTACTAATTGTGCCTTTCTTCAAGTGTCTGGGATCAAATGACTGTGAATGGCTCTGCTGTTGGGGTTTGTGTATTACTTCCAGAAAGTGACACAAAAGGGGGCTTAGGTACGAACAGAATAGGGCATCCTGATAGGATGTCTGGGGAGTAGCTGTACCCATCCTCACTAACACTTCAAAGGGCTTTGCCTACATCACACACAAAGGAACCTGACATCAGGCCTGCCCTGCCTTTTGTCACTCCAAACAGGTTGGAGCCGCACAGGGCAAAGGGGAAAAACTTTCCAGAACCAGTGTTGAGGGAAGGACAGGGAGACGCCCTACATAAAGGCTGGTGCAGGTATAAATATTAAACCTCCAGAGCCACTAATCAGGACACTTCTGGTCCTGTGGAAGATTAAGAAGAATGACTGCCCTGCTTCTTGAAGGACGGCCCTGCTGTCTAAAGTAGGAAGAATGGACCTGTGTGCCTTGATCCCAGGCTACCAAGAAAGACTTCAAGGGTCAGATGGCTGACCTTTTCTTTGGCCTTCATGGACACAACACGATTCTAGAGGCCAGCCCTGCAACTGCCCAGATGACGACTCCAATTGGACCTGCCTGTGCCCTGCTGCTGGTCTGTGCTGGAGAGGGTCCTGATCCCCAAGAGATTCCCCCAGGTCCTGGACTCTTGGCTGGCATCCTTCCTATCTAACTGAAGGTTCCATCAGGCTGCAGGGACCCACACAGCTGTGCTGGTACGAACAGAAGACTTCATTGGAACTGACACCAAGTGATGCAAATCTTCGCAGGGCCAGGCCACAAAGATCCCATCTGCATGCTGCAGCAGTTCCACCTCACTGCACAGCCAAAAGCTTAATCAGAACCAAACACGGTCGCCGCAAATCTCCACAAAGCCTCACCACATTGCTGAGAGCTTCATTGTAATCAATGCCGAGCAACATGAAGCCTCGCTTCACAGCTGGAAGCATCATCGGAACCAATGCAGAGTGACGCACAGCATCGCAAAGGACAAGCTACAACTGTGGGCCAAACTCAGTCTTTTGCCGGCCTGCACGCCATCTCAGTCGACCTGAACTTGTGACTTTGTCCTGGTCCAGCACGACTATAGACCCAGAGTTGGTGTTTTGTGCCTTTTGGCACTATTTTGTACCTAAAACTTTAAAACTCAATACCTTGTATTTTTGTCATTCTGGTATCATTTTATTTATTAAAATGTATTCTTTTTTTTCTATATTGATGTGGGATTTTCGTTGTGTCGTGTTGTCATGTTCTTACTGTTTGCGTGCTGCATAGATACTGTACACATTGCCTGACTGCTTTTGTGCTAAGCGACCAAAGGCTTAAGCACAGGTTAATTTAGCAACATTTTGTGGTTCACCTTGACAAGGATTGTGGCTGTTGCACGAGTGGGGCTTCCACCTCTCTCACCCAATAACACAATTTCTTACTGGGATTAATTATGCTGCAGAGCAGGAACTCTGTTTTCTGCTCTTCAAGGAAGAACCAACAGAGCTTCATCTAATGTTGGACATATTTTAGGCACTTTGATGCTCCATGAGGATCCCTCCTCCATTTGAAGTAGGTCTGGGGTCATCAGCATTGATGGGGCACGCGATGGTCCTATCCAAGAAGCACATTAGCGGAATCATGTGGATGTTAAAAAGGATTGTTGTGAGGACTGAGCCCTGTAGGATCTCACATTTAATGCTAGTGAAGTCAGGAAGGTAGAAAGGTCAAGCTAGAGTTGTTGGGTAGGATGTGAACCAGGAATAGATGGTTCTGCCAATGACCTCATGCACAGTCACTTGATTGATATGATTGAAGATCCTCAAACTCTCAAAATATTGAAAATTGGAACCTAGGATGGCCTTCCTCAGGGACTACCATTCAAAGCAGTTGTCCTTCCAGAACTGATGCATATTAGCCATCACCTGCATTCGGCACTTGCAGGCACATGTATCGCCGACACCGACGACATCAGGATCCTGATGGACAAGGGAGAAACAGCCGTCCTCATCCTCCTGGACCTATCAGCAGCCTTCGACACGGTTTGCCACCGCACCCTATCCGCACGCCTCCACGACTCCGGAATCCAAGAGAAGGCCTTTGGTTGGACCACATCCTTCTTCTCCGGCAGAACCCAGAGCGTCCGCCTCCCACCCTTCAGGTCAAAAACCACAGAGGTCCCGATGCTGTTCAATATCTACATGGCACCGCTCGCCCACGTCGCACGACAACATAGCCTCAACATCATCTCCTACGCCGACGACACCCAGCTGATCATTTCCCTCACCAAAGACCCCCACACCACCAAAGCCAATCTCCACAGAGGAATGAAGGCTGTCGCCGACTGGATGAAGGACAGCAGGCTGAAGCTGAATTCAGACAAAACAGAGGTCCTCGTCCTCGGACCCACCCCATCAGCCTGGGACGACTCCTGGTGGCCCACATCGCTAAGCACTTCCCCGGAACCCACCAACCACGCACGCAACCTGGGGGTCATCCTCGACTCCGCCCTCTCCTTGACCAAGCAAGTTAACGCCGTCTCCGCGTCCTGCTTCAACACCCTCCGAATGCTTTGCAGGATCTTGTGAGAAGTTGGCCTTATATGTAGTGTTTCCAATTCTGGAACCACTTGGAATCAGTCCAAACAAACCCCAAAGATGCCTGGTTGTAAGTCAACCTTGTTAGACAAGCTATCCTAGTGGTAGCATGGACTAAGCAGCCTTAAAGGCTAAACTTAAGAGGTCGTGTTAAGCGAGCTGTTTTACCACATACAATCCTGCAATCAAATGAAAGGACACCACACAAGTATATATTATAAAAATATATGTGTTTATTTCTAAATTAATCCCCAGTACTCTTTATGAGCAAAGGGGCACAAGCGTTAAATCAAAAGCACAGTATAACATACAAAGTTGCACAATTTTGGATGAGGGCCGGTGGCCACTCAAACCATATACTAAAAAAGTGGTATAAGAGATACCAATCGAACAGTGGTTAGGCCTAGGGCCTAGAGAATCGCTGGGAGCAGTCAGGACTAGCAATGCTGAAGTCAGGAGTAGCCCACGGAATTCGGGTGCAGCACGGAAAGTGCGGCTTGCACCAATGCAATGTCAATGGTGCGTAAAAGTTACACAAAGTGAGTTTAAAGATACTTCCGCTGAACCTAGAGGAACAAAACTTAAGACACAGACCCTAGAGGTGTGTACCAGTGTAGGAACACCGGCGTTGCAATGTTACCTCACCCACAGGAAGTGAGTGCACAGGGTCGAAGTGGCGTCGGGTTTTGACACGCAGGCTCAGGACGGAACCAGGCAATGTCGGGCGCAATCAGGTGGTTGTCGAGAGGCTTCTCTCCGCTGTCACGTGGGCTCTGGGGCATCTGCGACGTCCAGGAGCAGGTCACGATCTGTCCCATGCAGGCTCTCGCCGTCAGCACCGTCGGCTTCAAGATTGCAGCAAACAGCACTTGGCAAAAGCAATCCACGCGGAACCGGGAGATTGCTTCTCACTCGAACCAGGAAGGTCAGAGTGGGGGCTCCTTTTCACAGGAGCTGGTGCAGATCTGGAGCAACCAGAAAAGCAAGTCGTATTTAAGGTTTCGTCGGCACAGGGGCCACAAGCCAGCTGGCAAGTGACCGGGCCAACGCGTCGAGCCAACACAAGCAGAAGGGCCCCACGCAGCACTCGTCGAGTGTGGAGGGGTGAGCTTTGGTGCAAGTGCAGCTCGGGGTGGGGGCTTCTCAAACCCCGGTGTACAGCTTCGAGGGTCACTCGTGGGCTGCACGGTCAGCGTCTCGTGGCCTTTTCAAGATGGCGTGCCCCACGCTTCCGGTCGCCTCCACTGGTCTCAGCTCTGCAGGGACTGTGGATCGGGCTGGGAGAAGGCAGGCAAGCTTGATCTCGTCGATCTCTGTCGCTCGAGTTCCGGCGGGAACTGCAACAAAGCAAGGGTCGAGGGCTGGATGGTACCTGTTTGCACAGGGTGGTCACTCCTTGACCACAAGGGAGATTCTTCAGTCTTCTATGTTGAGTAGAATGTCGAAGGGTCCAGAATTCGTTTATGTTTCTTCAGGATGATCTGAGTTGCATTGGCACTGCTCCCACTCTTATTCGAATCTGGTGGGCTGGACATCCTGCTAGGTCCCCTCCTATGGGTGGGACCCAGGAAGGGGGTGGTTACACCCCTTTCCTTTGATCCAGGCCGCGCTGGGACTGGGGCTGGGATGCCCCAGAACCGGTTTGGCCGGATTATGCAAGGGGCAGCCTTGTGCTCCCCAGGCAGTGTCTGGTTTCTTTCCAACCTCCCTGCTACAATCCACTATCTCCTGTCTGGGGTGGTGTGACACCTCCCTGTGACAGGAAATCCTTTGTCCAGGCCTCCTCTGCTGAGTTTCGGTCAGCAGCAGGAGGTCAGACATGTGTCTGTGGCAGAAGCATCCATTTTGTGGATCTGAGGCTCTTTTAAAAATCAACCGCGTTTTAGCAAAAGTAACATGTCGTCCCCTCTAGAGGGGTGGAATGCTACCCCCGTCGCCAGGACTGGCGAGGGGGTAGTATTCCAATTCGTATGACACCTTACACGACATGTTTTGATAAAGCCAAACAAAAGTTAACATATAACCGCGAGGATTATAATGCACTTAATAGTATATGGTTTGGCACTATCCCGGAACAGCTAAGGGAATTGGTCCCGACAGCTGCAGACAGGCTCAGCTCATGCTAGAGCCCCATCTCACATTAAACCACACACTCTGCCTTCAGGATTGTTAAGGCCTGCCATAGGAGTGGCTCACAGGTTTATATGTGTCCAGATAGGTTTAGATATAGGCATACTATATCTAAGCAAGGGATGATTACACCACCTTGCCCCAGCTGAGTGATCAGCCAGTTGTGTCAATTTTAGATAGCCAGCCAGGGGTGGCAAAAGATATGCTGCAGCCCCTGGTAGGCCTTGGATGCACCTATGCCCTGGGCACCTATAATGCTCTGTACAGGGGCTGATAAGGTGACCCAAGCCAATCTAGTTATGCACCTAGGGTACATGAAATCCATTTTACAGAGAGAGCAGATAGCCTGGGGCCCTGATTAGCAGGGAACCAGGCCAACTAAGTCAAAAACCAGCTAAACACAAGGCAAAAAATCTGGGGTAACCATAGTCAGGTAGCCACCTTCCTACACAACCCCCCCCCCCCCCAAACGAAAGGAGATAAGGCTATCCTTGGCCAGGTAAGCCTATATTGCCTGAGTGGCCATATAAGGAAGTACCTGCACTAGCATGGGTACCCCCTGTCTCATGGTCCACTAAGCAGTCCCTCGCCCTAGGGGTATTAGAGGGTCTCCACCATAGGGAATCACTACCTTGGGTGTGTTTATGCAAAGTTAAAGGCTGGTTTGGATATGGAGTATTGAAGTGAGGCTCCACTAATTTTGGGCTCAACTTCCTCCAATTATCTTCCACCATGTGTGCCTTTCTTTCTTCAACTGAGTTGCACTGAGCTCTCAGGGTCAACCTCTGGCTACCTAAAGCTGGAGGTTGGGTCCCTCTGTTTGGCTTGCTGGAGGGACAGTTCAGGTTTTGGCCCTTTGGGTCCCAGGTTTGGCTGTGCCCAACAGAATCCATCTGTGGGAGGTCCCTAACTGTTTTTAAGGGGGCTCCCTCCGGAGTTTTTAAAGTTTTCACCTTACTAGGGCTACTAGTTTTGGTGCCCCTAATCTGTTGATGGGGGTGCTTTATTTGACAGGGGGCCCTCTGGGTCTCACTGTCCTTCTTGTCCTCTGCAGCCCTGGGCTGACTGAGGCAAGGTAGAGAGGGGCAGGTTACCTGTTCCAGACTGGGTCCCACCTGAGAAGGGTCCACTGCCATCAGAGGCTCTGTCAGGCCAGGCCTAACAACCTCTGGGGCAGTTCCTTCATCAGGGGTAAGATCAGTTCCCTGAGGAGGCTGATCCTGTCCTAATGTCTGGTGAGGGGGAGATTTCCCTTCCTCCTCCATGCTCTCAGTTTGGGTGGAGTGATCCATCATTTCAGGCTTCACAACACACATATCTGTTTGAGTTTGGGCTGTGGCCATCACAGCCCCACCAACCTTTTCAGGAGGAGACTCAGTTTGGGTTTCTGCTGTTATCATAACAGCTTTGCTATTCTGTTTTGGAAGAGCTTCTGTTAAAGATGGGGCAGAGAGTTGCTCAGCCCTACCAACCTTTTCAGGAAGGACATCTTGGGTTGGGGCTGTAGCTATTACAGCCCCACTAACCTTTCCATTGGAGTTTACCATTCTAGAATGGATTTCCTTTCAACCTCAGCCAAGGCTGAGATTTCTAAATCATTACCCAGTAGACAGTCTACAGGCAAGTTTGGTGACACTGCCACTCTCTTTGGGCCAGTGACACCTCCCCAGCTGAGACTTACTACTGCCATGGGATGATTTGTTTGGATACCATCAATGTTTGTTACCTGGTATGTGGCACCTGGTAAAAGTTGCTTAGAGGGGACTATACAGTCAGCCACCATGGTGATGCTAGCCCCTGTGTCTCTAAAGGCTTCAACTTTCAAACCATTGATAATGGGTTCTTGTCTATATTTGCTCAAGGTATTTGGGCAATCAGAGAAGTTGGCAAACCCCATGCCAGTCTCATAAACAAGATCATTTGGGGATGGGGACCTGGATAGGCCGGGGTCCTCCTGGGCTCCAAAAGTAAACCCACCCAGATTCCTGGGTGCGCTCCCACTTCCTGGGGGATTACTGCTGACAGTAACAGGAGGTGTTGGAGCTGGCTTTGGAGGTATGTTTTCTTTATTGCCATTCTTGGGACAACAGCTGTCTGTTTTGTAATGCCCAACCTGTTTACAGGCATGACAATAAGGCTTTTTCTCTGTTGAAGAAGTGTCGCGGGGCCCACCCTTTTCATTGGAAGTTTGGGGCCCTGGGGAAGTCTTTTCTTTACTTTTATCCCCACCCTTATCTTGAGGCTTGGTAGACTCCTTCTTCTGGTTATTGTCCTGATTCTTAGGCCTAATCCTGGTTCTGACCCATTTATCTGCCCTCTTTCCCAATTCTTGGGGAGAGGTCAAATCTGAGTCCACCAGGTGCTGGTGTAAGAGCTGGTTCTGACAATTACTTAGGATCTGCTCCCTCATAATCAAATTATACAATCCTGTGAAGTCATGTACTTTGCTGCCATTTAGCCAACCCTCCAGAGCCTTAGTTGCACAATCAACAAAATCAGTCCAGTCCTGAGTCTGTGTCTTCTGGGTGTCTCTGAACTTTAACCTGTACTGTTCAGTGGTTAAGCCAAACCCATCTATTAGAACACTCTTCAGGACTTTGTAATTGCTGGCATCCTCATGTCTGACAGTGAGGAGCCTATCTCTCCCTTTCTCTGAAAAGGAGTACCATAAGATTGCTGCCCACTGTTCCTCAGGAACCTGCTGTACCATGCAGGCTCTCTCCAGAGCAGTCTTCCATTTGTGGATGTCATCCCCTTCCTTGTAGGGGGGCACAATCTTTGTCAGGTTTCTACTATCATAGGACCTGGGTTTCTCTTTAGGAATATTGCTGCCACCAGTGGAATCTAATCCACACATTTTTCTTTCCATGTGTGTGCGCAACATGAAACTTTGAAAAATGCTCAAAATTGCATTTTTCAAAGTTTTTGCAAATCACCATGAAGTTCAACTTCATGGTAATTTGCGCCCCCTATTAGCGAAATCGCAATTTTTTTTACTTTAATGCATTGCATTTAAGGAATCTCAATTTGCGATTCCTTAAATGAAATCGCAATTTAAGTAATCGCAATTTAGAGATTTCTTAAATTGCGATTTTTAGATCTCTCGCCTAGCGTTGCAGTGCACAGCACTGCTCGCGCTGCACGAGACATTTAGTAGGTGAAAAACAGGGTTTCAGCACTGACCTAGGAATCGCACACGCTCGTTCGTGTGCTTTTCCTTTTGTGTGACGCGATTAGCCTTTGCGTGCGTCTTTTTTATAAAAGACCACGCAATTGGCCGAAGGAGGGCGCATTGCTCCGCCCATGGCCAATTGGTGTCTATTACGCGCACCAAAGGCTATGTTGGTTCAATTATCGTGCCCAGACACGGGCGCGACAATTGAAAACACATGTTTTGCTGTGGCGCGAGCATCACTCGCAGGCGTGTTTTTTTGTATTTTTTTTTTTTTACAATAGCGATCTCTTTCGCGATCAGAAGTGCAGTGCTGGTAGTGTTGATTACGTATATGAAATGTGCTGGCACTATTCGTCGTGCCAGGTCACTCTGCATTACGGCGTCAGGGAGCTTTTCCATGTCTGGTGTTTAGGGGCAAGTCACTCGCTTGTAGGACTTTATTTTCATTGTGGTTCTAGCAGGTTTCTTTCCTCTTCCTCCCTTTGCAGGTACAGAAACACATTTACCACAATGCAACGTGAAACATATAAATATGTGAGCTGCTTCTTTGTGGCATGGTACCGCTCAAGTTTCTGGTGGGGATGCGCTGATGGGGTTACACTCGCGCTGGGTGGGGTCCGGCGTGGGATGGGCAGGGCTCCTTGTAGGATTAAGGTGGCTTGAGTTCTGATGTAGGATGTGATTAGTGTGGGACGGGCAGGGTTTCCCGGGCTCACCTGCCCATGGCAGGCGAGTGAGCACACAGGTACCAAGCAGGGAGGCTGCTGCAATATTTAATCAAACATTACACCGAGGACCCCGCACTTCGGCCCTTTCAAGCTGTCCTCGCCAGCAGTGGGAGATCTAATCAGATCCGTGATCCAGGAACAAGCGCCCACCTGGATCCGAGGGGCTTGCGCGCCGCACAGGTATGGAGAACTTGTTTTTTTTAAGAGAGATGGGAGGGGAGCTAGAAGTGCTATAAGGGGTGGTCGTGGATTGCTACTGGGGATCTCATGAACCTATATGTGGAATATCGGTCTCCTGGGAGTCGTGTAATATGACGGGAAAGGGGTGAGAATGTTCTGTGCTTGTGGGTTTGGTGACAGCCATATATGACATGGCTGGTGCACACAGCAGTGATGAGCGGCTTATTGCACCCCAACCGTGTTCATTGTATCAACAGGGAAAGATTTTAATTTTTTTAAACAGACTCTTCCTTGCTTGCCCTGTCCCCCTTCTCACCACTTCTGGCATGGTACCCTCCTTACCCATGAGACTTGTAGCCTCCACACCACCCTATCTCCCCCACACCCCCAGTGGGTACCTTCTCACCCCTGCCATCCGAGGGACTTGTGCCTTTTTCACCAGCTCCAGCCAGTGGGGCTTCTCGTACCCCTGGTCAGGTGCCACCTGTGGCATGCCAATCGCTCTTTCACAGGCTGGTCTTTACCCTCCCCTGGCACCTATAGTGTTTTTTACCCATATAAACCCTGGTGTTTCTCCTTCCCTTTTACATTGTTTTTTACTTTTGTTTTTTATACCATTGGCAATAGCACTATGCAAATATAATTACTACACTGCAAAAAAAAAGTAAACCACCTTGTCATTATTAATGCCAGCAACTTTAACTTTTAACAAATGCGAGACCTCTTGCATTGTAAATGCTTGTTGCATTTGGGATGATGCATCCCAAATGCAAAAATACCGGTCACAAAGGGGCAGATTCTGAGAATTTGCTCGTTTGCGACCGGTTTTTCTTTTGATGCATGTGCCTGTTAGTGATGAAACACTGATGTGGTTAACATTACAACTTCAAATTAATTCTGAGATATATATATATCTGTAATACTGATTGTATGTTATTCCTCCCTTGCATTCAATGGCATAACCAGGCAATTGGCCAACATAGTTTAGTCAGTCCGTGAAAAATCACTAAGAAGTCCAGTAGAATCGGAGTTTTTCCACTCCCTAGTATCTATATTAATTCCATATTTTTCCTTGGAGGGCTTTAAGCTGAAGTGTCCCTTGAAATCCTACAGCTGTCCTTTCGCCTGCCTGTCGCCTCACTCCACAGATAAATTCATTGTCCCCCTTACTAAGGCAAACTCTCAGCAAAGATTTTCGGGAGATGTGAGGGGGTTTGGATGAAAGTCCCAGAGTCACTCACCCCTCTGTGAAAGTCAGTAGAACAACGGAGAACAACTACAAAGGGTGACACTGCTGCAAGAAGTGAGACTGACACAAAGTAAGAGAGGCTATACTCACAGCACGTGATTCGCACAAAATAAGCAAGAGTCTGCTCTAAGGCGTGGGACTTTAAGTGACTGAAACCAAGCTACAGTAGTCTAAAAAAGTATGACTTTGCTCAATATGTAAGACAGCCACTCAGGCTCCCATTACTAGTTCCTCTATTAATTGCAATATATCTATGTAGTAACTGCTGTTACTGCACATATCACTACCATGAGCTTTTACCTTGATAGGGATATGGTAAAATATGTCCAGTATTTATCGGAACATGTGGATTTTGGAGCGGTAAGCATCAAAATGTGCAAATTATTCTTCAAAACTCATAACTCTGTGATATTTAATGTACCTTAAAATTTGAATCAGCGGAATATGATTTTATTAGATGCGCTAAATATCACACCAGTTACTGGGCCATGCGTAACGAAAATATCAAACCATTTACCGGGCCAATCCTAATGAAAATATCACACTAGTTACCGGACCTCAATAAATGACCATGTGCTCCAAGAGTTGAAACTCACACTCAATGTTTACCAAGGTCTGTTAGTTACACCAAATGAGTTATATTTTGACATGGTGTGGACAAGACTCACACCAAATAAGTGAGGTTGTGCTCCAAGATGTGAGACGTACGAATAGTGATTTAGACTGCTCTAAGAAGTGGGACTTACGCCTAATCTATACTACTATTATAAAGAGAGAACACAAACCTTTGAGCCAGGTAAACTCAAAAAGTACTGCACCAATCACTACACCCAATACATCATTTGAAAGGGGAAATGTAGCAGAAGGACATAGGATATAGATGTGGACACCGTAAGCATTAAAAAAGCAAAAATGCAAAAAGTGGGAAAGTAGTCCCTTAGCGTGGTCATGGGCGTGGCCGTCTCTAACAACGTGGGCGTGTGAAAGAAAAAACGTGGGCGCATTACAAAGAAGAAACATAGGCCAAGCGATTTTACATTTCACTGTGCAAGGTACACACTTCACCAGAAACTTACATCTGCATAGATAGCGTAAATGCGCTTTCACTGAGTTCATAACACGCATTTGAAAATCGAACAGAGGTGCGCTCTATCACAAATTTTTCTCACATTTGTCGGCGTCACCCTGACAACATTAACGCCTTCGTCAGATGAAATAGAAAAAGGGGCGTGGCTTCCATCGTAGCGGAATCAATACAAATGACGTCACACAGGGGGCAGGGTTACAAATGACGGCTGCCTATCATCGCACTCCTTCACACAGCACACCAATCACGACACACTATCATTAACACACACGCACGTCTTCAGCGAAAAAAAAATATAAATCTGTAAACATTCGGCAAACAACAACGTGGTCACAGGGGGATGAACCGGAAATAAAAAAAACGGACATTTATTAACACAGAAAGCCAATACACTTCAAAATAAACTTCGAGCTGCATAAATAGCGGAAATGCGCTTTCACTGACTTCATAACGGGCATTTGCAAATCGAACAACAGAGGTGCGCTCTATCACAAATCGTTCGCAGATTTGTCGGCGTAACCCTGACAACATTGACGCCATCGTCGGCTGAAATAGAAAAAGGGGCGTGGCTTCCATCGTAGCACATTCAATACAAATGATGTCACACAGGGGGCAGGGTTACAAATGACGGCTGCCTATCATCGCGCTCATTCACACAGCACACCAATCACGACGCACAATCATTAACACACACACACACACATGTCTTCAGCGAAAAAATATAACAAATCTATAACCATTCGGCAAACAACGTGGTCACAGGGGGATGAACCGGAACTACAAAAACGGCCATTTCTTAACACAGAAAGCAAATCGAGAGAAGATTCACGAGGCTTTTCTCACTAATTACGGCTGGAGCGGACAATAATTAATACTTACTACAACATTGCAGAATTGCACAATTTGCAGCGTTATCACTGCAACAGTGCCAATACTTGCCCAGATAATCACAAAAACTAAACAAACATTATTCGAAGGATCAAAAACATAAAACAAGGAACACATCAAAAAAACTGTGGGAAGCAGTTATGGCCAGATGCGTAGCCTGAGGAAGATCTTTAAATGGATCCCACTCTCAGCACGCATGCCCCTAGTCCAGGGACTCATTGTTAACAGGATGGACTATGGGAATGCCCTGTTCTCTGCCATCAACCTAACACTACTGAACCAACTGCAGGCCCTCCAAAACACAGCTGCTAGGCTAGCACTAGATCTACCTCCTCGCATCCCCTCAGCAGCCGGCCTTAGATCACTACACTGGCTCCCCGTACAAAAGCGCATAAAGTTCAAGCTCTGCTGCCTAGTCCATAAGGCAGTAAATGGACATGGACCTGCTTATCTTGAACAGAAACTCAAAGCTCACGTCCCAAGCAGGACGCTACGCTCCTCCAGTAAAGCCTTTCTCTCCGTTCCCAGAGTCCGAACAGTAAGAAACGGAGATAGAGCCTTCAGCAAAACCGCCCCAGAAGCATAGAACTCCCTCCCCATTCAATTGAGAGCAGAGCCAGATCATATGAAATTCTGAAAACAACTAAAAACCTGGCTCTTTTAATTTTAGCTTACTGAGCCCCCCGACCTCTTGGATCAGTTGGTCTTAAGGATCCTTGTCAGCTGCCAGCGCTCTGAGACCTTCGGGTGATTTACGCGCGATACAAATGAAATAAAATGGAAATGGAATGGAAGGAAAGACACTTTCACAAACTACCATCTTCATTACACAGGTCACATTTGCCGATTTTGAATCGCAAACACTTTTCACTCCAAAAACTACTTGCAGCTATACTAAATACAAAAACACACATTAGTAAAAGGGTACAAAACTTTCTAGAAGGAAAAAACATTTCACAAAATACAAATTTCACTCGCAATTAGCAGTGGAACAGCGCACATAAGAACCAAAGAACAAATATATCATTATTAAAGGCAGCTGAAAGACACTTTCGCAAAATACCATTTTCATTACACAATTCACATTTGCACATTTACAAACGCTGTGCATTATCAGTGGAACACTGCCACTACTTTCACCCATCATTACAAATACTAAAAGGAGATATTATTAAAGTACTCAAAAACGTTCAAGAAGGTAAAAAGCTTTCACTAACTACAAATTCACATAAAAACAAAAATCTAATCACACTGTAACACTTGCTAGACTTGCTGCAATAATTACAACAGTTCTACTAAAATAAATAAAGCACAAAGGGGGAACACTCAACAAGTACAGCTTAAAAAAATTATGTGTGGCTCAATGAAAGGCTGAGGAGCAATTCAACACACATTAGTATGAAAACTAAAACAAAAAACAACACTAAACCTCCTGCACAAATTGTGCCTCAAATTAATATCTTGAAGCAAAATATAACTCCAATTGGATGACAGAGACAAGGCAGTTCAGTGGAATTATGCAGTCCGCGCCAGTTCTACAACCTCAAAAGCAGAATAACGTGATGGGATTTTCCACAGAGTTTTACATTTCAGCAAATTCTAGCTCAATTTCAATCAATTGAAACAATCAATAATTAGGGAAGCTTTTCCATAATTTACAGGTACATTCGAGGTTACTTATAGACTGAGTGAGGCATAATGATGGTGCCTGAAAGGGAGACTGTTTGTATGCTTGGTGCAGTCCTACAGCAAAACAAGAACGCCCAATATGTAGAAGGAGAAGTTAATGGCCATCCCATATCTTTTTGGGATGGTACAGGGCATTCCCATTCCACAGCTAGATCATTGGAAGTTTCAAACCTATCCCCTCTTGGGAAATGCAATCCAAGTAGTAGGCTTTTCAAATAAACAGGTGACTAATAAGTTGTCAGAAAAAGCTCCTATAATAATAAGTTCAGCTATACATAAACATGATTTTATCTATATCTATACTACTATAATAAAGGAAGAACTTTTAGCCTTTGAGGCGGGTAAACACGGGAACCACAGCGCCAATCCACACACCCGATACACCGTTGGAATCGCCAGGGTGTGTAGATGGTTATAGGCTATATAATTTTTTTTTAAACGTTATTTAAAAAATTTACAGTAAAAAAAAAAGTAGTCCCTCCGAAGTAGCGCCGGCCGCGACGTGCGTGCTCACGTCAGGAGCGCGGGGAGGAGCGGCGTCCAGGAGCGCCACGAGGAGCGGCGGACATGGCTGTTTGCCTCCTCACCCTGTTTAATATTAGCCGGACCCAAGGGGATAGGGTCCACATGTCGAAATTGTCCCAGTAAGAGGGCTCTGTCGCCCCCCTCCAAATTTTAATAAAGCCAGGCTCCAGGGGCTGGGTGCCAAAATCGACCCAGGGAGGGGTACTGAAATCGGCCGAGGGACGGTGCGGCACCCTCCCTTTCTATTTAGTGCCCGTGGGATGGGGACCTCGAAGATGGAAGCAGCTCGGTGAGGGAGGCTGCATATAAACCCCTCCTCCATTATCATTAATATTATTAATACCTCCTGGGATTTGGCACACCCGAAAGGTTAAAAAAAAAAAGCTTGGGAGGAATCGCTTTTTTTCCTTATATAAAATTTTGCCGTGGATCGTTTGAGAATTTGCTGCAAAATAAATAAAAACGTTTTTGACCACCGGCGGAGTACCTATGGGACCCCACCACTAGACCTAGGGAGTCATGGTATTCCTGCCCTGCTCCATTTTTTTTTCTTCTTTATTCTTGAATTTTGTGCCCAGTCCCAAGATGGCTGCCACAAGTGCCTGGTCGAAGTTGTGGCAGCCAATGAGATCTCAGCATGAGATCTGAGGGATCCGCGGACCCTTCGCATCCCTAGATATGCGTACATTTTATTTTTAATTACTTAAAAACTACTGAACAAATTTAAACAAAATTACAAAAAGCACTTATTATGAACCAAGATCTTGCTTTCTTTGAAATTTGATGCAATTCCTTTCAGCAGTTCGGGCTGTAGTTGTGTGCAAAATCCCTATGGGAAAATGCATTTGGGATACCCTCTTTTTCTCAGCCCATGCTTAATGAATGACCCCCGAAACTTTCAAGACAGCAGCCGAAATGACTGGCATACTAGTTTTGAAAATGTTGTGACGACTCGTCAAACGGCACCAAAGACGTCTTTCTGTGCTGCCTGCCAGGAACAGATACATTACATACATTTTCATTCTTCAGAGGGGCCTGTGAACGGAGAGTATACCTTTCTGTTCTTTGCAGAATGACCTGACCTTTGTCCAAGAACCAGATTGTACTTCAAATTAAGAAAAGTGCCACAGCCCGAGAGATCGATCCTAAGTCCATCCTGAGATTCCTGTGTGTGTCTTCCTGGGACAGGTCTGGTCCTCCCCGCTCCAGAGGATGAGAGTTCCTGCCTCCAGGCAGCGACTTGACAAACACACGTCGGATGGAAACAGAGTGCAGGCTTGCTTGTGGGTGGGTCTTGGCACCAGGCAGTCCCACCTTGTCCTTCATGGGTGCTATCCCACTTATAGCAGTAGATAGTCTAGTTTGGAGTCATTCCTTCCAGTACAGGTTTCGTCCCTTGTTAGAGTTGTAGAATTGAAGTCCTGTAGTGTCTAGCCTATGATGAGGTACAGTTTTTCCTTAGACCCAAGAATGTCCCACTACAGCAATGGCTGGGATTAGACACAGGATAGTCTGGGTGGCCGGGAGTGAGAACAAAGAGGTCAAAGTGTGGACACTAGTCCCTACATCCATAACTAATGTGTGGTGGGCCAAGGAGGCCCTGGAGTGTGTGCTTCTTCCTGTGTGAGTGTATAATTCCTTGAGGTAAAATTGGTTCCCGGTAGTCTGGATGTTTATTTCCACCTGAAGGATTCCTTACATCTGTGGAAAGTGATCTGACCTACAATAGGAAAGAAAACACCGGCATGGGGATTACACGAACAATGGGAAAGAGATAACTGCAAATTAAGGCAGGAAACACACTTGCTTTAACTTAGGAATAAGAGAAACTGGGAATTGGATCACACTGATACCGGGACGTGGAACAAACTGATACCGGGACGTAGAACAAACTGATACCGGGACGTAGAACAAACTGATACCGGGACGTGGAACAAACTGATACCGGGACGTGGAACACTCTGTTACTGGGACATGGAACACTCTGATACTGAGACATGGAACAAACATACTGGGAAGTAGAACATGCAGATACTGGGACATGGATCACACTGATACTGGGAAGGTGAACACGCTGATTCTGGGAAGTGGAACACGCTGATACTGGGACATGGATCACACTGATACTGGGAAGTAGAACACGCTGATACTGGGAAGTGGAACACGCTGATACTGGGACATGGATCACACTGATACTGGGAAGTAGAACACGCTGATACTGGGAAGTGGAACACTCTAATACTGAGACGTGGAACAAACATACTGGGAAGTAGAACATGCAGATACTGGGACATGGATCACACTGATACTGGTGGAGAAGGTTGGCTCAATGCTTAGAGCGGCAGACCTTGATGCAGAACGCTGGCCAGGGACCAGGGTTCGATTCCCGCCTCGGCGGGTTCGGGCTTAAATTCCTCTGATCGGATATTCTCGCCTCAGTGCCGATTCTAAGCATGGGTCCCACGCTGCAACTCTGGGCAATAGCTTGCTTAGTCTCCACAAAGGCCCCCTGATACACAAGGGATGCCTGGTTTCACCATGGGATGCCCAGGAGTGGACACCCCACAAGGAAAAGCCAGGAGGGGTTCCCTTGTGGTAGGAGTACAAGCGCCGGGATGCCTCCGGGTCACTGTTCGCGCTATACAAATATGCCACATTACTGGGAAGTAGAACACGCTGATACTGGGAAGTGGAACACGCTGATACTGGGAAGTGGAACAGGCTGATACTGGGACATGGATCACACTGATACTGGGAAGTAGAACACGCTGATACTGGGAAGTGGAACACGCTGATACTGGGACATGGATCACACTGATACTGGGAAGTAGAACACTCTGATACTGGGACATGGAACACTCTAATACTGAGACGTGGAACAAACATACTGGGAAGTAGAACATGCAGATACTGGGACATGGATCACAATAATACTGGGAAGGTGAACACGCTGATACTGGGAAGTGGAACACGCTGATACTGGGACATTTATCACGCTGATACTGGGAAGTAGAACACGCTGATACTGGGAAGTGGAACACGCTGATACTGGGACATGGATCACACTGATACTGGGAAGTAGAACATGCTGATACTGGGAAGTGGAACAGGCTGATACTGGGACATGGATCACACTGATACTGGGAAGTAGAACACGCTGATACTGGGAAGTAGAACACACTGATACTGGGAAGTAGAACACGCTGATACTGGGAAGTAGAACACGCTGATACTGGGAAGTAGAACACTCTGATACTGGGAAGTAGAATACGCTGATACTGGGAAGTGGAACACGCTGATACTGGGAAGTGGAACACACTGATACTGGGAAGTGGAACACGCTGATACTGGGAAGTAGAACACGCTGATACTGGGAAGTGGAACACGCTGATACCGGGAAGTGGAACACGCTGATACCGAGATGTGGAACACGCTGATACCGGGACGTGGACCACGCTGATACCGGGACGTGGAACACTCTAATACCATGACGTGGAACACGCTGATACTGGGACACGGAACACACTGATACTGAGAAGTAGAACACGCAGATACTGGGACATGGATCACACTGATACTGGGAAGTAGAACACGCTGATACTGGGAAGTGGAACACGCTGATACTGGGACATGGATCACACTGATACTGGGAAGTAGAACACTCTGATACTGGGACATGGAACACTCTAATACTGAGACGTAGAACAAACTGATACTGGGAAGTAGAACACGCTGATACTGGGAAGTAGAACACGCTGATACCGGGACGTGGAACACGCTGATACCGGGACGTGGAACACGCTGATACCGGGACGTGGAACACACTGATACTGAGACGTGAAACAAACTGATACTGGGAAGTAGAACACGCAGATACTGGGACATGGATCATACTGAGACGTGGAACAAACTGATACTGGGAAGTGGAACACGCAGATACTGGGACATGGATCACACTGATACTGAGACGTGGAACAAACATACTGGGAAGTAGAACATGCAGATACTGGGACATGGATCACACTGATACTGGGAAGTAGAACACGCTGATACTGGGAAGTGGAACACGCTGATACTGGGAAGTGGAACACGCTGATACTGGGACAAGGATCACACTGATACTGGGAAGTAGAACACGCTGATACTGGGAAGTGGAACACGCTGATACTGGGAAGTGGAACACGCTGATACTGGGACATGGATCACACTGATACTGGGAAGTAGAACATGCTGATACTGGGAAGTAGAACACGCTGATACTGGGAAGTGGAACACGCTGATACTGGGACGTGGATCACACTGATACTGGGAAGTAGAACACGCTGATACTGGGACATGAATCACACGGATACTGGGAAGTAGAACACCCTGATACTGGGACATGGAACACTCTAATACTGAGACGTGGAACAAACATACTGGGAAGTAGAACATGCAGATACTGGGACATGGATCACAATGATACTGGGAAGGTGAACACGCTGATACTGGGAAGTGGAACACGCTGATACTGGGACATGGATCACACTGATACTGGGAAGTAGAACACGCTGATACTGGGAAGTAGAACACGCTGATACTGGGAAGTGGAACACGCTGATACTGGGACATGGATCACACTGATACTGTGTGGGGAGTGGGGTTGGGATAATGAGAGTCGCCACGAATTGGAGTCTATGTATAACCGTTTTTATTCGGTTGGACAGTACCGGTGTAGTCTCAGGGGGGTTAAACAACACAATGTCCAGTAGGGCACACAACACGAGCTTGGACTCTCTCCGTTGGTGAACTTCCGGGGTCTTCGTTTCCCGTCTTGACTTTACCAGGGATGGTCGCTGGTCCGGAGGTAAGCTCGGGAAAAGGAAAAGAGACAGCCACGTTAGGGGCTGGGGTCGATATGTATAACGAGAGAGAGGAGGGTAGGGTAGTGAGGGATCACCAGGATGCTACCACCATCTATAGCAGTCTGTAAGTGTAGGCGGACGGCAGGGTACGGCGATAGTGACCACCCTCAGGCTACCCCGTCCCACTCCGTGATTTAAACAATCCCTGGAAACGCCCTTGTACCTTGTGGAGCCACACTTCTCCCCTGGAAGTGTGGCAGGGCGGCTCGTGGTAACGTTGGCCTCCTGGCTTGTCGAGTCTCTGCTCCAGAGGTCCCCGAAGCGGTTCAGCGGCACTTCCTCCTTCTTCGTCCTTGGCGTAACCCTCGTGCGTCGGCTGGCGTCCAAGAGGTTCCGCGCCGACAATCCAAGATGGGGCTTCCTTAAACGCCCCCAGCTCGTCCGATTGGATAGTTGCAGATGACGTCCGTTCACCTGATTGGTCGACTGCTGGAGATGCCGGAGAACACACCCCCAGCGTCACAGAAGGTAGATGCAGTGACGGATGCAATGAAGGCAGAGCCTGAGAAACCCAGGAAACGTCCAAAGGATCCTGCGGACGGGGTGGAAAGGAAGAAACGTTAGCAGGTACACCCCGTCCGTCCGAGTCAGGGAGCTCATCCAAGTCAGGGAGCTCGACTTCGTGACACATCCCACCCCCAGGATTGACCCCACCGGGGGAAATCGGATAACGGGACAGAAAGTCAACATTCCCTTGCAAAGAACCCTTTCGGTGACGGACCTTAATCTGGAAAGGCTGCAGGGCCAAGAACCAACGCAGGATGCGATCATTGTTCCCTCTGTTACGTTGGAGCCAGGTCAAGGGAGCATGATCCGTATACAACACAAAGGGCCTCCCTTCGAGATAGTATCTCAACTTTTCCACTCCCCAACGGACAGCCAGGCATTCCTTTTCAATCGTAGAATACGCCTGCTCCCTAGGAAACAGCTTGCAGCTGATAAAGAGCACCGGTCTTTCAGCCCCTTTGTCATCCTCCTGGGAAAGAACCGCTCCAATACCAACCCCAGATGCGTCCGTCTGGAGAATGAACGGTTTGAGGAAATCAGGGGAAATGAGAACAGAGGAAGAAGTCAAAGCGTCCTTCAAAGCCTGGAAGGCCGAAGTGTGTACAACAGAGGGAGTGGGAAGTGAAGCAGACTTAACGTTTTTTCCGAGGAGGTCAGTGAGAGGACCGGCCAGACTAGCAAACTGAGCAATGAACCGGCGGTAATAACCCACCAACCCCAAGAAGGCCCTGAGTTCTTTTTTGTAGAGGGGTAGGGTAACGCTTTGATGGCTTCTAGTTTTTCGGTCTGGGGTTTAATCTGACCGACCCCTAGAAGATACTCGAGATACTTGACCTGTTGAAAAGCAAATCGGGATTTTTTTGCATTAATGTGTAGATTGGCATCCTTTAGACTAGACAGTATATTCCCAAGGTGCATCAAATGGTCATCCCATGTCCTGCTAAACACTACAATGTCGTCTAGATAAGCCGACGCATAGTGCAAGTGAGGTGCCAGTAGTGTATCCTCTGAAACGTTGCTGGCGCCCCATGCAACCCAAAGGGAAGTACCGTAAAGTGGTAATGACCAGAAGGGGTGGAGAAGGCCGTCTTTTCCATGTCTTTAGGTGCAAGGGGTATCTGCCAATATCCGTTGGTGAGGTCTATGGTGGTGATGTACCGAGCCTCACCAAGGCGTTCCAGTAGTTCATTGACCCTAGGTAAGGGGTATGCGTCTTGTTTAGACACCCGATTAACGGCCCTGAAGTCTATACAAAAGCGGATACTACCATCAGGCTTCGGTACCAACACCACCGGTGAACACCAGTTACTGTGGGAAGGAACTATGATCACCGATTTTAACATACTGTCTACCTCGGCCTGGAATGCCAAACGTCTTGCCTCTGGGATTCGGTAGGGCTTTTGCTTTACAACTGTATTGGGGAGAGTAGGAATACTGTGTTCTGCCAAGTGTGTACGGCCCGGTTGATCCGAGAAGACTTCTGTATGAGACAAAAGTAGGTCTTTAACTTCTTTTTGTTGTGTAGCAGACAGATCAGGATTGATAGAAGCAGCACTGACTGTATGGTTTGTATCGGATACAGGAGACGCTACATTGACTGTCTGGGGGGGTTTCCCTAACCATTTTTTAAGTATGTTGACATGATACATTTGGGTTTTGCCTCTTCCTAACTGTACCAAGTAAGTAGTGCGTCCTATTTTCCTCAAAATTTTGAAGGGTCCCTGCCACTCCTTCCTCATTTTATGTGTAGAGGAGGGTAATAAAATCAGAACCCAATCGCCTACATCCAATACCCTCCCCTTCGTACCACGATCATAAAGGGTTTTCTGTTTGGTTTGGGCTACGGCTAAATGCTCGTGGGCAAGCGTTCTGAGTTTGTGTAACCTGGTCTGTAGCTGCCGGGTATAATCCAATAGGACCTCAGCTTCCTGTGCTCCCTCAGTCTCCCAACTATCTTTAGTTATTTCAAGAAGCGTTCTAGGGGGTCTCCCAAACAACAATTCAAATGTAGAGGTCCCTAGACTAGACTGTTTCTGACTACGGAGTACAAAGAGGGCCAGAGGAAGTAACTGGTCCCAGCTCTTCCCATCACCAGACAACAATTTCTTTAACGTTAGCTTAAGGGAGCCGTTGTATCGCTCAACCAAGCCGTCTGTTTGGGGAATGATACACAGATGTCTTAATGTGTTTGATGTTTAATCTGAATCGTTTTTGGCCACTATAGGTGTGGCAGGGTATACTCAGACATGAGTCCCTTTCTCACTGCTCCATCAGGATTCAAGCAAGCCGGGCCGAAGACGGCTGAAATGCCAGAAACCGGTCCCCGGTAGCTTGTCTCCTTTCTGGTGAAGAATTGGCTTGGTAGTTTAGTCTGCCCTGTTCCCATGATGCACTGGGCCAGGGACAGACTGATTTGCATATAGCCAGGTTCTGAGCTGGGATGGGGCAGTGAGATAAATAACGGTGATGGATCAAGCCCTGATCTTTGGACTGGGTAAGAGTGGTCTGCTCAATTCAGACACTCTGTTCATCACCACCCCCTTTTCTGAATCGTTTTTGGCCACTATAGGTGTGGCAGGGTATACTCAGACATGAGTCCCTTTCTCACTGCTCCATCAGGATTCAAGCAAGCCGGGCCGAAGACGGCTGAAATGCCAGAAACCGGTCCCCGGTAGCTTGTCTCCTTTCTGGTGAAGAATTGGCTTGGTAGTTTAGTCTGCCCTGTTCCCATGATGCACTGGGCCAGGGACAGACTGATTTGCATATAGCCAGGTTCTGAGCTGGGATGGGGCAGTGAGATAAATAACGGTGATGGATCAAGCCCTGATCTTTGGACTGGGTAAGAGTGGTCTGCTCAATTCAGACACTCTGTTCATCACCACCCCCTTTTCTGAATCGATGATGTTTAATTGTACGCATACTTGTTGCATCAAACGGGAAACAAAAGGGGTGCCCTGATCGGTAACAATTTCCCTTGGAAAACCCATACGAGAGAAAACCTCCACTAACCTCTGGGCTATCGCTGCTGAAGTAGCTGCCTTAAGAGGAAAAGCCTCAGGATATCTCATGGCATAATCAACCAACACCAGGGCGTACTGGTGGCCAGCTAACAGATGAGCATGTCCAAAAAACAATATCTGATCACGAAAATAATTCGGGACCAGCAGTTGGGGCTCAGCGTCAGCTTTGGCGAGTCTATAAAGTAGGCCATTCTTCTCAATAAAAGTGGGATAACTTCTGGTGGACGGATCTTGTCCGTTTCGTGCAACCTGCCATGCATTGGTGAGACTTGTATTGTTCAATTGGGCAGTCCTGAAATGGGTGTCCCTGGCCCAGGGTTCTGCTGCTAACAAGGTGTCACGGGGGAGGGACAAGTGGTGGAGAGTATCTAACAACAGAGTGTTAAAGGAAGGGTTATCTGTCCCTATGATTATGGGTTCTGGTAGACCAGCCATAACCCCTACGACAACTTCCATGCTTTTCCCTGAGGGTGTGTACAACGTGACTTTGGCTACAGGATACTCCTTAACGTCCCCATGGACACAACGAATGCTGACCTGTTTTCCCAAAATGAGAGAGCTTTGGTCTACCAGCTCTTCTCTTATAACTGAGTGTTTACAGTCGGAATCCAACAATGCTCTTATACTGGTACCGTTCAGAGAAACCCGTACATAGAAAGTGGTTCCCGTTTCTTGAGCATACAGGATGGACCTGGGGGCATAGCTCACATCCATGGGTTCGTCTTCTCTTTCTTTCTTTTTACTACAGAATCGAGCAATATGACCCCACTCTCCGCAGTCATAACATTGGGGTCCTGAGTTTGGCAGTTCAGGTCGTTGGAACCGCACCCTTGGTGGTTCTGGTATTGGTTTTTGGAATTTTTTTTCAGGTTTGACAGGTGGCAATATTTTAGTGGGTTTCTCAGGTTCCCTCATGTAGGGCTTACCCTGAGCCCGGGCGTAACAAGTCGCCATTTCTATGGCATGCTCCAACGTTAAACCCGCATGTTGTTTAAGCCACCTCTGAGTGCTATAGGGAAGGGCCTCGATTAACTGTTCAAGATACACTTTGTTCATAATGGCTGTAGGAGAGTAGGGTCTGCTATCCTATGGTCACCCCAAATTTTTGCATTTTGCTTCACTGGTTTCTGACTTAGTGTGGCTGTGGGCCTGCTAATCAGACCCACAGCCTGCTGTTCTCTCTCTAAATTACTGCCAATGCACTTTAGGTGCATTACGAATTGGAACTGGTTCACCTTATGAGCCCCTGTAGTAGTGTACCCTAGGTACCCAGGGCATAGGTGTATCCAAGGCCTACCAGGGGCTGCAGCATGTATTGTGCCACCCCTGGCCTGGCCTCCATATTTGACACAACTGGCTGATCACTCAGCTGGGGTAAGTTGGTGTAATCACCTCTTGCTTAGGTACAGTATGCCTGTTCCTAACCCTAAACTGGACACATATGTTCCTATCAGCCACTCCTATGGAAGGCCTCATCAATCCTGGAGGCAGAGTGCTTGGAAATATGTGAGATGGTGCTCTAGCATGAGCTGAGCCTGTCTGCAGCTGTCGGGAACCACTCCCTAAGCTGTTCCGGGATATTGCCATACCATATACTCTTAAGTGCATTATAATCCTCGCGGTTAAATGCTATCTTTGGATTGGCTTTATCAAAACATGTCGAGTAAGGTGTCATACGAATTGGAATACTATCCCCTCGCCAGTTCTGGCGACGGGGATAGCATTCCACCCTTCTAGAGGGACACGACATGTGTGTAGCCTTAACCCCGGTTAAAGTTAAACAGAGCCTCAGCATCACAAAATGGATGCTGCCACCACAGACACGAGTCTGGCCTCCTGCTGCTGACCGAAACTCGGCAGATGGTGGCCTGGACAAAGGGTTTCCTGCCTTGGGAGGTGCGAGCACCACCCCAGACAGGGTTTTGTGTATTGGGTAGGACAGGGCTGAATAGAATCAGACATGCCCGGGGCACACAAGGTGTCCCCGTGCATAGGCCAGTCCAAACCGGTCCTGGGACTTTCCAGACCCAGGCTTGGCGCGGAACTGGACAAAGGAAAGGGGGTGTAACCGCCCCCCTTCTTGGTTCCTCCCAGAGGAGGGACCTAGTAGGGGATCCACCCCTCAGATTGGGAATAAGAGTGGGAGCAGTGCCATTGCACAGCAGATCATCCTGAATCAACTTGAAACTAAGAAGACGACTGGACTTCGACATTCTGCTGCTCAGAAGACTGAAGAAGAATCTCCCTTGTGGCCTAGGAGTGGCCACCCTGTGAACACAGGTACCAACCAGCAACTCGACGTCTGCTTTGCCGCCGCCTCCCGCCGGAGCCCGAGCCCAGAGCCCGACAAGAACCAGACTCCCAGACCTCTCAGAGCCCGATCCACAGTCCCTGCAAAGAAGGGACCCGTGGAGGCACCGAGTGACGTGGGACCGGACCTCTTGGAAGACACTCGAAAAGCTGACTGCGCAGCTTCTGAGGCATCCTCGACGTTGTGCTTTAGGGACTGAGAACCCCCACCACTGAGCAGTCCTTGCACCGAAGATCAGCCCTCCAGCATCTCCACGATCTGCGTGGGGCCCTTTTGCATTGTGCCACTCGATGCGCCATCCCGGCCACTAGCCACGTGGTCAGCGGCCATCTTGGCGACGAAACCGACGATTTACACAGCAGGTCTGGTTGCTCCAGACCTACCCAAGCTCCTGTAAAAAGGAGCACACACTCTGACCTTGCTGGTCCGAGTGTAAAGCATCTTTCAACTTCTGCGTGGCTTGCATTTGCCAAGGCCTGTTTGCTCCGATCAGGTCGCGGACACCGCCAACAGCGAGAAGCCTACGTGGGACAGCTCGTGACCGACTCCTGGACGTCCTCGACCCCGGGTATCCACGTGGCTGCAGAAAGAAGCTACCCGACAACGCCTGTTTGCACCCGACATCGCCTGGTTCCAATCTGGTTCCACGGTAGTCACTGGCTAGTGACTTTGAACACTGTCCCCTCTGCTTTCAAGTCTTCACATCTTCAGATCCACCCTTGGATCCACCGGAACTCTTCGCATCGAGCCGCCTGCAGCATCTTCAGCTCCAAGCACCATCGACCCGCGTGACGAAACCCGACACTACTTCGACCCTGTGCACCCGCTTCCTGTGGGTGAGGTAACTCAGCTCCGCCGGTGCTCCTGCACTGGTACACATCTCAAGGGCCTGTGTCTTAAGTTTCAGCTCCATAGGTCACTCGGAAGGTTCCTAACTTTCTAACTTTGTACTTTTTACGCACCATAGACTTTGCATTGGAAAGTGCGTGCACTTTGAACACTGCACCCGAGTCCCGTGGGCCTTTCCCGACTTAATCATTGCTAGTCTCGAATAGCTCCAGCGATTCCCAAGGCCCTAGGCCTGTTCCCTTTCCTATTGGTATCTCTTATACCACTTTCTTAGTATATGGTTTAGGTGGCCCCTAGGGCTCATCCATATTGTGCAACTTTTGTGTATTTTAAACTGTCTTGTGATTTAACGCTTGTGCTTCTGTGCTCATAAAGAGTCCACGGGATTTTATAGTTAATAAATCAATATATATTTTCAATATATATCTGTGTGGTGTCCCTTTCATTTGGTATTCAAGGGGGTTGTGTATGGTATAACAGCTGGCTTCACATGCCTTTCAGAGTTTAGCCTAAAACTGCTTTGTCCACGTTACCACTAGGATAACTGGTCTACAAGGTTGAATTACAACCATCATCATAAGGGTTGCTTGGCATGGTACAAAGTGATCACTAAGAATTAGTGAGCATTATATACCAGGCCAACTTCTCACATTGGTGAGCAGCGGATTGGGATCTGAGCTTGCTGTTGTTTTACCATTACAATCTTTGAGATTATCATTTGAAAGATCATACAGGTACTTGCTAGGTACATATAAAACAAGACTAGTATACTTAAGTTCTACTGAACTTAGTTGTTGTAGAGCAAAGGGAGTAGCACACCCTAGCTACAACTACTAGATAGGTTTAGTAGGTAAACACCAGTGTAGGTAGATTGCAACACATCCACCCACACTAGAGCAATGTCTGGAGCAGAGGGTTCCACTGGGAATGGCTCTGTTGAGAGTGACCCTCCAAGGGCACCATCCAAGTTTGCTATTTTTTCCTTTAAGGAACTAAGGCAGCTTTGTGCCTTAAGGAGTCTGAAGACAGGGCCTTCCCCTACTACAGACCACCTAAGAGAGCTCTTGGATCAGTCTGAGACTCTAAAGACCTCTAAAGCAAACCCCACAGGGAATGCTGAAGGAGGCCATCCTTCAGAGGATGACACTGTAGACACCCCTGCCCCTATCATCCTGGTAGATGAGGAAGCCTCCACCACTGGAGCTCCTCAGGTAGATGAAGAGGAGGAGGAGGTGGAAAGCAGTGAGTCAGATGATGACAGAGATAGTCAGGTGCTGGTCAGTAGGCTGAACCAGGCTAACTTAAGTGTGTTTGGGACTGAAGCAAGGCTGACCTTGCCCAGCCACCCAAATGGACTTAACCAGGGGCATAGGAGGAGGAGGAATCACTCAGGTGAATCCAATACCTCCCATGTCTCTAGAGGCTCTCATGGTCACTCCAGAAGGGAGATGGCTAGTTCTCAGAGAAGGGAACATGAGGCCAAAATGAGAGAGGCTGAGCTTAGGATCCAGAAGCGAGAACTAGAGGTTGCCCTGGTCCAAGAGAGACTTGCTAGAGCAAGACAGCCTAGAGAGAGTGGGGTAATAGAACCCACTGGTGGCAGCAATATCCACAAGGATAAAGACAGATCTTTTGATAACAGAAACCTGAGTAAGATTGTGCCCCCCTACAAAGCTGGGGATGATATCCATAAATGGATTACTGCAATGGAGAGACCCTGCAGAGTACAGCAGATCCCTCAGGAGCAGTGGGCAGCAATCTTGTGGCTCTCCTTTGAAGGTAGAGGCCGAGACAGACTCCTCACAGTTAGTGATGGGGATTCTAGAAACTACCTGGTCCTGAAGAGTGCTCTGATTGATGGGTTAGGCTTAACCACTGAACAGTACAGGTTAATGTTCAGAGATACCCAGAAGACACAGACTCAGGACTGGTCTGAATTTGTTGAGTGTGCCACTAAGGCTCTGGAGGGATGGTTGCTGGGAAGCAAGGTTACAGACTATGACGGATTGTATAATTTTTCTGATGAGAGAACAAATTTTAAACAATTGTCAGAACCAGCAGTTGCATCAACATTTGGTTGACTCAGATTTGACCTCTCCCCAAGAATTGGGAAAGAGGGCAGATAAATGGGTAAGAACCAGAGTTAAGCAAAAGAACCAGAACCAGGGTGGTGACCAGAAGAAAACAGACCAGAAGGGTGGGGAGCAGAAATCTAAAGACCAGAAGTCTTCAACAGGGCCCCAAACTGAGACAGAGGGTGGGTCCCAAACTTCCAAGAAGAAGAAGAAAGAAGGTCAGCAGAAACCCTGGTGTAAAACTTGTAAAAACACCTCTCACTGGACAAGTGAGTGTAAAAAGGGTGGAGCCCCCAGCACTGCAGCCCCTAAGGCAACTGCACCCACTAGTACAGCTAGCAGTGCTGGTCCTCAAACCAAGGGGGTAGTGGGTATCACTTTGGGAACTGAAGGAGATTCTGACCTAGTCAGAACCCTTACACAGGCTGTTCTGATTTGTGAAGGGGACATAGATTTGACCCCTGACATAAGTCCCAGTAATCTGGGCAAATACAGACAGACGCCTTTGATCAACAATAAAGTGGCTCAAGCTTACAGGGACACATGTGCCAGTGTCACTATGGTGACACCTAACTTTGTGGACCCTGGACAATACATGCCAGGTGATAATTACCTGGTGACCAATGCCAGCAATGTCACTACTACACATAGTGTGGCACTTGTTAACTTTTCCTGGGGAGGGGTAACTGGCCTAAAAAGAGTTGTGGATAGTGCTGATCTCCCAGTAGAATGTTTGTTGGGCAATGACCTGGAGAACTCTTTATGGTCAGAAGTTGAGTACAGGACTCATGCAGAGATGTTAGGGATATCATCACATGTCCTTGCTGTGACCAGGTCACAGGCCAAAAAGTGCCTCTCTGAACCTCAGGTCTTGGATCCTGGAACAATGGACCAAGTACCTCCCAAGAGAAAGAACAGGAGGGTTAAGGCTGTGCCTTCCCAACTGCCTGCAAGTGAGGATCAGGCTTCACAGGAAACTGATCTTGAGACCCCTGAAGGAACTGTCTCTGAAGAACTTGAACCTGACCAGGTTGAGTTTCTGGGGACAGGGGGACCTTCTAGGGCAGACTTGGGGCAGGCTCAGTTAACCTGTCCTTCTCTTGAACCCCTCAGACAGCAGGCTGCTGCTGAGGCTGCTGGGAATGCTGAAGGTGCCCATAAAGTTTATTGGGATGAAGGACTCCTTTACACAGAGGGTAGAGACCCCAAGCCTGGTGCAACCAGGAGGTTGGTTATACCTCTGCAATTTAGGGGTTTCCTTCTCACCTTAGCCCATGATATTCCTCTAGCAGGACACTTAGGCCAGAACAAGACCTGGGACAGGCTTGTCCCTCACTTTCAGTGGCCTCACATGTCTGAAGACACCAAGGAGTTTTGTCGCTCCTGTGAAACCTGCCAAGCCAGTGGTAAAGCAGGTGGAACAACAAAGGCCCCCCTGATACCACTACCTGTGGTGGGGGTTCCCTTTGAAAGAGTGGGGATTGATATTGTTGGTCCAATGGATCCCCCTACAGCATCTGGGCACAGATTCATACTGGTGGTAGTGGATCATGCCACCAGGTACCCAGAGGCAATTCCACTTAGGACCACAACAGCTCCTGTTGTGGCCAGGGCCTTACTTGGAGTTTTCTCCAGAGTGGGGTTTCCTAAGGAGGTAATATCTGATAGAGGTGCCAACTTCATGTCAGGATATTTGACAGCTATGTGGAAGGAATGTGGTGTCAACTACAAGTTCACCACTCCTTATCACCCACAATGCAATGGGCTTGTTGAGAGATTTAACAAGACCCTAAAGGGCATGATTAAAGGATTACCTGAAAAGCTCAGGCGAAGATGGGACATCCTACTGCCCTGCCTTTTGTTCGCTTACAGAGAGGTCCCTCAAAAGGGGGTTGGCTTCAGCCCCTTTGAATTGTTGTTTGGGCACCCTGTAAGAGGACCCCTGTGTCTAGTGAAGGAAGGATGGGAGTTACCTCTCAAAAAGCCTAAGCAAGACATAGTGGACTATGTACTTGGTCTCCGCTCCAGGATGGCAGAGTACATGGAAAAGGCATCCAAAAACCTTGAGGCTAGCCAAGAATTGCAGAAAGCTTGGCATGACCAAAAGGCTGTCCTTGTTGAATTTCAGCCTGGACAGAAGGTATGGGTGTTGGAGCCAGTGGCCCCAGCAGCACTCCAAGACAAATGGTCTGGACCCCATACAATTCTGGAGAAGAAGGGAGAGGTTACCTACTTGGTGGACCTAGGAACTCCCAGGAGCCCCCACATGGTGCTCCATGTAAACAGATTGAAGGCATATGTCAGCAGGGCAGACATGGGCTTGCTCATGGCTACAGATGAGGGACAGGAGGAAGAGAGTGACCCTCTCCCAGACCTGCTCACTCAGAACCCTGAGGATGGTTCAGTTGATGGTGTGGCCTTAGGTGGCAGCCTCACTGAGCATCAGCAACATGACTGCAGACAAGTTCTACAGGCATACAGGCATATGTTCTCATTGACACCCAGTCAGACTAACTGGTGTACACATGTGGTGGACACTGGTGACAGTCTTCCTGTAAAGAGCAAGATTTACAGGCAACCTGACCACGTCAGGGACTGTATAAAGACTGAGGTGCAAAAGATGCTGGAATTAGGTGTCATTGAGCCTTCAGAGAGCCCCTGGGCTAGCCCAGTGGTTCTGGTCCCCAAACCTCACACCAAAGATGGCAAGAGAGAGATGAGGTTCTGTGTGGATTACAGAGGACTCAATGCTGTCACCAGGACAGATGCACACCCTATTCCAAGGGCAGATGAGCTCATTGACAAGTTGGCTTCTGCCAAATATTTGAGCACATTTGACTTGACAGCTGGCTACTGGCAAATCAGGTTAGCTGAGGAGTCTAAAGCCAAAACAGCATTTTCTACCCCTAGTGGGCATTATCAGTTTGTGGTGATGGCCTTTGGTTTGAAAAATGCACCTGCCACCTTCCAAAGGTTGGTGAATCAAGTCCTTACTGGGTTGGATGACTTTTGTGCAGCTTATCTGGATGATATTGCTGTCTTTAGCTCCACCTGGGAGGATCACCTGGTCCGCCTGAAGGAAGTGCTTGAGGCTCTGCAGAAGGCAGGCCTCACTATCAAGGCAACCAAGTGCCAGATAGGGCAGAGTAAGGTTGTATACCTGGGCCACCTTGTAGGTGGAGGCCAAGTTCAACCACTGGAGAGTAAGATCCAGACCATCAAGGACTGGTCCCCTCCAACCACCCAGACTCAGGTCAGAGCTTTCTTGGACCTGACTGGGTACTACAGGAAGTTTGTTAAGAACTATGGGTCCATTGGGACTCCTCTTAATGATCTGACATCCAAGAAGATGCCCAAAAAGGTTCAGAGGACAGAAATCTGTCAAAAGGCATTTGATGACCTGAAGAAGGCCATGTGCTCTGCACCTATCCTGAAGAGTCCTGACTACTCAAGAGAGTTCATTGTCCAAACAGATGCTTCTGAGTTGGGAGTGGGAGCAGTGCTTTCACAGCTTAATGTAGATGGTCAGGACCAGCCCATTGCTTTCATTAGCAGAAGGCTGACCCCCAGAGAGAAACGTTGGTCAGCTATAGAGAGGGAGGCCTTTACTGTGGTGTGGGCCCTGAAGAAGTTGAGGCCATACTTGTTTGGTACTCACTTCAAGATTCAGACCGACCATAAGCCCCTCTTATGGCTTAATCAGATGAAGGGTGAAAACCCCCAAACTACTCAGGTGGTCCATTTCCCTACAGGGGATGGACTTTACAGTGGAGCACCGCCCAGGGACTGACCATGGCAACGCAGATGGTCTCTCCAGGTACTTCCACTTAGAACATGAAGACACAACTGGTCAAGGTTAGTCTAATGTCCCTGCGTTTGGGGGGGTTATGTAGGAGAGTAGGGTCTGCTATCCTATGGTCACCCCAAATTTTTGCTTTTTGCTTCACTGGTTTCTGACTTAATGTGGCTGTGGGCCTGCTAATCAGACCCACAGCCTGCTGTTCTCTCTCTAAATTACTGCCAATGCACTTTAGGTGCATTACGAATTGGAACTGGTTCACCTTATGAGCCCCTGTAGTAGTGTACCCTAGGTACCCAGGGCATAGGTGTATCCAAGGCCTACCAGGGGCTGCAGCATGTATTGTGCCACCCCTGGCCTGGCCTCCATATTTGACACAACTGGCTGATCACTCAGCTGGGGTAAGTTGGTGTAATCACCTCTTGCTTAGGTACAGTATGCCTGTGCCTAACCCTAAACTGGACACATATTTTCCTATCAGCCACTCCTATGGAAGGCCTCATCAATCCTGGAGGCAGAGTGCTTGGAAATATGTGAGATGGTGCTCTAGCATGAGCTGAGTCTGTCTGCAGCTGTCGGGAACCACTCCCTAAGCTGTTCCGGGATATTGCCATACCATATACTCTTAAGTGCATTATAATCCTCGCGGTTAAATGCTATCTTTGGTTTGGCTTTATCAAAACATGTCGAGTAAGGTGTCATACGAATTGGAATACTATCCCCTCGCCAGTTCTGGCGACGGGGATAGCATTCAACCCTTCTAGAGGGACACGACATGTGTGTAGCCTTAACCCCGGTTAAAGTTAAACAGAGCCTCAGCATCACAAAATGGATGCTGCCACCACAGACACGAGTCTGGCCCCCTGCTGCTGACCGAAACTCGGCAGATGGTGGCCTGGACAAAGGGTTTCCTGCCTTGGGAGGTGCGAGCACCACCCCAGACAGGGTTTTGTGTATTGGGTAGGACAGGGCTGAATAGAATCAGACATGCCCGGGGCACACAAGGTGTCCCCGTGCATAGGCCAGTCCAAACCGGTCCTGGGACTTTCCAGACCCAGGCTTGGCGCGGAACTGGACAAAGGAAAGGGGGTGTAACCGCCCCCCTTCCTGGTTCCTCCCAGAGGAGGGACCTAGTAGGTGATCCACCCCTCAGATTGGGAATAAGAGTGGGAGTAGTGCCATTGCACAGCAGATCATCCTGAATCAACTTGAAACTAAGAAGACGACTGGACTTCGACATTCTGCTGCTCAGAAGACTGAAGAAGAATCTCCCTTGTGGCCTAGGAGTGGCCACCCTGTGAACACAGGTACCAACCAGCAACTCGACGTCTGCTTTGCCGCCGCCTCCCGCCGGAGCCCGAGCCCAGAGCCCGACAAGAACCAGACTCCCAGACCTCTCAGAGCCCGATCCACAGTCCCTGCAAAGAAGGGACCCGTGGAGGCACCGAGTGAGGTGGGACCGGACCTCTTGGAAGACACTCAAAGAGCTGACTGCGCAGCTTCTGAGGCATCCTCGACGTTGTGCTTTGGGGACTGAGAACCCCCACCACCGAGCAGCCCTTGCACCGAAGATCAGCCCTCCAGCATCTCCACGATCTGCGTGGGGCCCTTTTGCATTGTGCCACTCGACGCGCCATCCCGCCCACTAGCCACGTGGTCAGCGGCCATCTTGGCGACGAAACCGACGATTTACACAGCAGGTCTGGTTGCTCCAGACCTACCCAAGCTCCTGTAAAAAGGAGCACACGCTCTGACCTTGCTGGTCCGAGTGTAAAGCATCTTTCAACTTCTGCGTGGCTTGCATTTGCCAAGGCCTGTTTGCTCCGATCAGGTCGCCGACCCCGCCAACAGCGAGAAGCCTACGTGGGACAGCTCGTGACCGACTCCTGGACGTCCTCGACCCCGGGTATCCACGTGGCTGCAGAAAGAAGCTACCCGACAACGCCTGTTTGCACCCGACATCGCCTGGTTCCAATCTGGTTCCACGGTAGTCACTGGCTAGTGACTTTGAACACTGTCCCCTCTGCTTTCAGGTCTTCACATCTTCAGATCCACCCTTGGATCCACCGGAACTCTTCGCATCGAGCCGCCTGCAGCATCTTCAGCTCCAAGCACCATCGACCCGCGTGACGAAACCCGACACTACTTCGACCCTGTGCACCCGCTTCCTGTGGTTGAGGTAACTCAGCTCCGCCGGTGCTCCTGCACTGGTACACATCTCAAGGGCCTGTGTCTTAAGTTTCAGCTCCATAGGTCACTCGGAAGGTTCCTAACTTTCTAACTTTGTACTTTTTACGCACCATAGACTTTGCATTGGAAAGTGCGTGCACTTTGAACACTGCACCCGCGTCCCGTGGGCCTTTCCCGACTTAATCATTGCTAGTCTCGAATAGCTCCAGCGATTCCCAAGGCCCTAAGCCTGTTCCCTTTCCTATTGGTATCTCTTATACCACTTTCTTAGTATATGGTTTAGGTGGCCCCTAGGGCTCATCCATATTGTGCAACTTTTGTGTATTTTAAACTGTCTTGTGATTTAACGCTTGTGCTTCTGTGCTCATAAAGAGTCCAGGGGATTTTATAGTTAATAAATCAATATATATTTTCAATATATATCTGTGTGGTGTCCCTTTCATTTGGTATTCAAGGGGGTTGTGTATGGTATAACAGCTGGCTTCACATGCCTTTCAGAGTTTAGCCTCAGACTGCTTTGTCCACGTTACCACTAGGATAACTGGTCTACAAGGTTGAATTACAACCATCATCATAAGGGTTGCTTGGCATGGTACAAAGTGATCACTAAGAATTAGTGAGCATTATATACCAGGCCAACTTCTCACAATGGCATTGATATTACCTTCAGGGGGCTTTAGCCGTAAGTCAGCAGACTCCTTTAACTTGAAAAACAAAGACTTGGGTAAATCCCCGGGAGACCCTTTTTCTTGACGAAACCGTAGTCGATGTGTTTCCTCGTCTACCCCCAGCCTATCGAGGATGTACTGTTTCACGACCGCATAAGCAGTGGTTCCATCCCGGTTCACTGTCTGATACGCGGCCTGGGCCTCACCAACCAACAAAGGCGCCAAATAGAAAGGCCACCTAACCCCAGGCCATGAACTGGCTCTTGCAGCTCTCTCAAAGTTCAAAAAGAAAGCAAGGGGGTTCTCTCCTGGACTAAATTTCTGTAGCGGAACAACTGTGCCTGGGGGTGGGGCTGTAGCCCTTCCTTGACCTAACACGGTCATTAGTTGTGTTTGTCCCTCTGCCAATTTTAGTATGTTATCTGACTGGCTCTGGATGGCTTGGGAAAACGCAGTCCGGTCTGCTTCCATTTGAGTTAATATATTTTCCATTCTGTATCGGATGGCGTGGTTCCCTGAAGAATCCGAGTCACGGCACCACTTGTGGGGAGTGGGGTTGGGATAATGAGAGTCGCCACGAATTGGAGTCTATGTATAACCGTTTTTATTCGGTTGGACAGTACCGGTGTAGTCTCAGGGGGGTTAAACAACACAATGTCCAGAAGGGCACACAACACGAGCTTGGACTCTCTCCGTTGGTGAACTTCCGGGGTCTTCGTTTCCCGTCTTGACTTTACCAGGGATGGTCGCTGGTCCGGAGGTAAGCTCGGGAAAAGGAAAAGAGACAGCCACGTTAGGGGCTGGGGTCGATATGTATAATGAGTGAGAGGAGGGTAGGGTAGTGAGCGATCACCAGGATGCTACCACCATCTATAGCAGTCTGTAAGTGTAGGCGGACGGCAGGGTACGGCGATAGTGACCACCCTCAGGCTACCCCGTCCCACCCCGTGATTTAAACAATCCCTGGAAACGCCCTCGTACCTTGTGGAGCCACACTTCTCCCCTGGAAGTGTGGCAGGGCGGCTCGTGGTAACGTTGGCCTCCTAGCTTGTCGAGTCTCTGCTATAGAGGTCCCAGAAGCGGTTCCGCGGCACTTCCTCCTTCTTCGTCCTTGGCGTTCTCCTCGTGCGTCGGCTGGCGTCCAAGAGGTTCCGCGCCGACAATCCAAGACGGGGCTTCCTTAAACGCCCCCAGCTCGTCCGATTGGATAGTTGCAGATGACGTCCGTTCACCTGATTGGTCGACTGCTGGAGATGCCGGAGAACACACCCCCAGCGTCACAGAAGGTAGATGCAGTGACGGATGCAATGAAGGCAGAGCCGGAGAAACCCAGGAAACGTCCAAAGGATCCTGTGGACGGGGTGGAAAGGAAGAAATGTTAGCAGGTACACCCCGTCCGTCCGAGTCAGGGAGCTCATCCAAGTCAGGGAGCTCGACTTCGTGACATACTGGGAAGTAGAACACGCTGATACTGGGAAGTAGAACACACTGATACTGGGAAGTAGAACACACTGATACTGGGAAGTAGAACACGCTGATACTGGGAAGTGGAACACGCTGATACTGGGAAGTGGAAAACACTGATACTGGGAAGTGGAACACACTGATACTGGGAAGTGGAACACGCTGATACTGGGAAGTGGAACACGCTGATACTGGGAAGTAGAACACGCTGATACTGGGAAGTGGAACAAGCTGATAGTGGGAAGTGGAACACGCTGATACCGAGATGTGGAACACGCTGATACCGAGATGTGGAACACGCTGATACCGGGACGTGGAACACGCTGATACCGGGACGTGGAACACGCTGATACCGGGACGTGGAACACGCTGATACCGGGATGTGGAACACTCTAATACCGGGACGTGGAACACTCTAATACCGGGACACGGAACACGCTGATACTGGGACACGGAACACACTGATACTGAGAAGTAGAACATGCATATACTGGGACATGAATCCCACTGATATTGAGACGTAGAACAAACTGATACTGGGAAGTAGAACACGCTGATACCGGGACGTGGAACACGCTGATACCGGGACGTGGAACACGCTGATACTGATACTGAGACGTGGAACAGGCAGATACTGGGACATGGATCATACTGAGACGTGGAACAAACTGATACTGGGAAGTTGAACACGCAGATACTGGGACATGGAACACACTGATACCGAGAAGTAGAACACGCTGATACCGGGACGTGGAACACGCTGATACCGGGTCGTGGAACACGCTGATACCGGGTCGTGGAACACGCTGATACCGGGTCGTGGAACACGCTGATACCGGGTCGTGGAACACGCTGATACCGGGTCGTGGAACACGCTGATACCGGGTCGTGGAACACGCTGATACCGGGTCGTGGAATACGCTGATACCGGGTCGTGGAACACGCTGATACCGGGTCGTGGAACACGCTGATACCGGGTCGTGGAACACGATGATACCGGGACGTGGAACACGCTGATACCGGGACACGGAACACACTGATACCGGGACACGGAACACACTGATACTGGGCAGTAGAACGCTGATAATGGGACATGTAGCATGCTAAAACTGGGACATGGAACACCCTGATACTAGGACATGGAACACCCTGATACTGGGACATGGAACACCCTGATACTGGGACATATCACACACTGATATTGGGAAGTGGAACACGCTGATACTGGGAAGTAGAACACGCTGATACTGGGAAGTGGAACAAGCTGATAGTGGGAAGTGGAACACGCTGATAGTGGGAAGTGGAACACGCTGATACCGAGATGTGGAACACGCTGATACCGGGACGTGGAACACGCTGATACCGGGACGTGGAACACGCTGATACCGGGACGTGGAACACGCTGATACCGGGATGTGGAACACTCTAATACCGGGACGTGGAACACTCTAATACCGGGACGTGGAACACTCTAATACCGGGACACGGAACACGCTGATACCGGGACACGGAACACACTGATACTGAGAAGTAGAACATGCATATACTGGGACATGAATCCCACTGATATTGAGACGTAGAACAAACGGATACTGGGAAGTAGAACACGCTGATACCGGGACGTGGAACACGCTGATACCGGGACGTGGAACACGCTGATACTGATACTGAGACGTGGAACAGGCAGATACTGGGACATGGATCATACTGAGACGTGGAACAAACTGATACTGGGAAGTTGAACACGCAGATACTGGGACATGGAACACACTGATACCGAGAAGTAGAACACGCTGATACCGGGACGTGGAACACGCTGATACCGGGTCGTGGAACACGCTGATACCGGGTCGTGGAACACGCTGATACCGGGTCGTGGAACACGCTGATACCGGGTCGTGGAACACGCTGATACCGGGTCGTGGAACACGCTGATACCGGGTCGTGGAACACGCTGATACCGGGTCGTGGAACACGCTGATACCGGGTCGTGGAACACGATGATACCGGGACGTGGAACACGCTGATACCGGGACACGGAACACACTGATACCGGGACACGGAACACACTGATACTGGGCAGTAGAACGCTGATAATGGGACATGTAGCATGCTAAAACTGGGACATGGAACACCCTGATACTAGGACATGGAACACCCTGATACTGGGACATGGAACACCCTGATACTGGGACATGGAACACCCTGATACTGGGACATATCACACACTGATATTGGGAAGTAGAACACACCGATACCGGGACGTGGAGCACATCGATACCGGGACGTGGAACACGCTGATACCGGGATGTGGAACACTCTAATACCGGGATGTGGAACACTCTAATACCGGGACGTGGAACACTCTAATACCGGGACACGGAACACGCTGATACTGGGACACGGAACACACTGATACTGAGAAGTAGAACATGCATATACTGGGACATGAATCCCACTGATATTGAGACGTAGAACAAACTGATACTGGGAAGTAGAACACGCTGATACCGGGACGTGGAACACGCTGATACCGGGACGTGGAACACGCTGATACTGATACTGAGACGTGGAACAGGCAGATACTGGGACATGGATCATACTGAGACGTGGAACAAACTGATACTGGGAAGTTGAACACGCAGATACTGGGACATGGAACACACTGATACCGAGAAGTAGAACACGCTGATACCGGGACGTGGAACACGCTGATACCGGGTCGTGGAACACGCTGATACCGGGTCGTGGAACACGCTGATACCGGGTCGTGGAACACGCTGATACCGGGTCGTGGAACACGCTGATACCGGGTCGTGGAACACGCTGATACCGGGTCGTGGAATACGCTGATACCGGGTCGTGGAACACGCTGATACCGGGTCGTGGAACACGCTGATACCGGGATGTGGAACACGCTGATACCGGGTCGTGGAACACGCTGATACCGGGTCGTGGAACACGATGATACCGGGACGTGGAACACGCTGATACCGGGACACGGAACACACTGATACCGGGACACGGAACACACTGATACTGGGCAGTAGAACGCTGATAATGGGACATGTAGCATGCTAAAACTGGGACATGGAACACCCTGATACTAGGACATGGAACACCCTGATACTGGGACATGGAACACCCTGATACTGGGACATATCACACACTGATATTGGGAAGTGGAACACGCTGATACTGGGAAGTAGAACACGCTGATACTGGGAAGTGGAACAAGCTGATAGTGGGAAGTGGAACACGCTGATAGTGGGAAGTGGAACACGCTGATACCGAGATGTGGAACACGCTGATACCGGGACGTGGAACACGCTGATACCGGGACGTGGAACACGCTGATACCGGGACGTGGAACACGCTGATACCGGGACGTGGAACACGCTGATACCGGGACGTGGAACACGCTGATACCGGGATGTGGAACACTCTAATACCGGGACGTGGAACACGCTGATACCGGGACGTGGAACACGCTGATACCGGGACGTGGAACACGCTGATACCGGGTCGTGGAACACGCTGATACCGGGATGTGGAACACGCTGATACCGGGTCGTGGAACACGCTGATACCGGGTCGTGGAACACGCTGATACCGGGCCGTGGAACACGATGATACCGGGACGTGGAACACGCTGATACCGGGACGTGGAACACGCTGATACCGGGACGTGGAACACGCTGATACCGGGATGTGGAACACTCTAATACCGGGACGTGGAACACTCTAATACCGGGACACGGAACACGCTGATACTGGGACACGGAACACACTGATACTGAGAAGTAGAACATGCATATACTGGGACATGAATCCCACTGATATTGAGACGTAGAACAAACTGATACTGGGAAGTAGAACACGCTGATACCGGGACGTGGAACACGCTGATACCGGGACGTGGAACACGCTGATACTGAGACGTGGAACAGGCAGATACTGGGACATGGATCATACTGAGACGTGGAACAAACTGATACTGGGAAGTTGAACACGCAGATACTGGGACATGGAACACACTGATACCGAGAAGTAGAACACGCTGATACCGGGTCGTGGAACACGCTGATACCGGGTCGTGGAACACGCTGATACCGGGTCGTGGAACACGCTGATACCGGGTCGTGGAACACGCTGATACCGGGTCGTGGAACACGCTGATACCGGGTCGTGGAACACGCTGATACCGGGTCGTGGAACACGCTGATACCGGGTAGTGGAACACGCTGATACCGGGTCGTGGAACACGCTGATACCGGGTCGTGGAACACGCTGATACCGGGTCGTGGAACACGCTGATACCGGGTCGTGGAATACGCAGATACCGGGTCGTGGAACACGCTGATACCGGGTCGTGGAACACGCTGATACCGGGTCGTGGAACACGATGATACCGGGACGTGGAACACGCTGATACCGGGACACGGAACACACTGATACCGGGACACGGAACACACTGATACCGGGACACGGAACACACTGATACTGGGCAGTAGAACGCTGATAATGGGACATGTAGCATGCTAAAACTGGGACATGGAACACCCTGATACTAGGACATGGAACACCCTGATACTGGGACATGGAACACCCTGATACTGGGACATATCACACACTGATATTGGGAAGTGGAACACGCTGATACTGGGAAGTAGAACACGCTGATACCGGGTCGTGGAACACGCTGATACCGGGTCGTGGAACACGCTGATACCGGGTCGTGGAACACGCTGATACCGGGTCGTGGAACACGCTGATACCGGGTCGTGGAATACGCTGATACCGGGTCGTGGAACACGCTGATACCGGGTCGTGGAACACGCTGATACCGGGTCGTGGAACACGCTGATACCGGGTCGTGGAACACGATGATACCGGGTCGTGGAACACGATGATACCGGGACGTGGAACACGCTGATACCGGGACGTGGAACACGCTGATACCGGGACGTGGAACACGCTGATACCGGGACGTGGAACACGCTGATACCGGGACGTGGAACACTCTAATACCGGGACACGGAACACGCTGATACTGGGACACGGAACACACTGATACTGAGAAGTAGAACATGCATATACTGGGACATGAATCCCACTGATATTGAGACGTAGAACAAACTGATACTGGGAAGTAGAACACGCTGATACCGGGACGTGGAACACGCTGATACCGGGACGTGGAACACGCTGATACTGATACTGAGACGTGGAACAGGCAGATACTGGGACATGGATCATACTGAGACGTGGAACAAACTGATACTGGGAAGTTGAACACGCAGATACTGGGACATGGAACACACTGATACCGAGAAGTAGAACACGCTGATACCGGGACGTGGAACACGCTGATACCGGGTCGTGGAACACGCTGATACCGGGTCGTGGAACACGCTGATACCGGGTCGTGGAACACGCTGATACCGGGTCGTGGAACACGCTGATACCGGGTCGTGGAACATGCTGATACCGGGTCGTGGAACACGCTGATACCGGGTCGTGGAACACGCTGATACCGGGTCGTGGAACACGATGATACCGGGTCGTGGAACACGATGATACCGGGACGTGGAACACGCTGATACCGGGACGTGGAACACGCTGATACCGGGACGTGGAACACGCTGATACCGGGACACGGAACACACTGATACCGGGACACGGAACACACTGATACTGGGCAGTAGAACGCTGATAATGGGACATGTAGCATGCTAAAACTGGGACATGGAACACCCTGATACTAGGACATGGAACACCCTGATACTGGGACATGGAACACCCTGATACTGGGACATATCACACACTGATATTGGGAAGTGGAACACGCTGATACTGGGAAGTAGAACACGCTGATACTGGGAAGTGGAACAAGCTGATAGTGGGAAGTGGAACACGCTGATAGTGGGAAGTGGAACACGCTGATACCGAGATGTGGAACACGCTGATACCGGGACGTGGAACACGCTGATACCGGGACGTGGAACACGCTGATACCGGGACGTGGAACACGCTGATACCGGGATGTGGAACACTCTAATACCGGGACGTGGAACACTCTAATACCGGGACACGGAACACGCTGATACCGGGACACGGAACACACTGATACTGAGAAGTAGAACATGCATATACTGGGACATGAATCCCACTGATATTGAGACGTAGAACAAACTGATACTGGGAAGTAGAACACGCTGATACCGGGACGTGGAACACGCTGATACCGGGACGTGGAACACGCTGATACTGATACTGAGACGTGGAACAGGCAGATACTGGGACATGGATCATACTGAGACGTGGAACAAACTGATACTGGGAAGTTGAACACGCAGATACTGGGACATGGAACACACTGATACCGAGAAGTAGAACACGCTGATACCGGGACGTGGAACACGCTGATACCGGGTCGTGGAACACGCTGATACCGGGTCGTGGAACACGCTGATACCGGGTCGTGGAACACGCTGATACCGGGTCGTGGAACAAGCTGATACCGGGTCGTGGAACACGATGATACCGGGTCGTGGAACACGATGATACCGGGACGTGGAACACGCTGATACCGGGACACGGAACACACTGATACCGGGACACGGAACACACTGATACTGGGCAGTAGAACGCTGATAATGGGACATGTAGCATGCTAAAACTGGGACATGGAACACCCTGATACTAGGACATGGAACACCCTGATACTGGGACATGGAACACCCTGATACTGGGACATATCACACACTGATATTGGGAAGTAGAACACACCGATACCGGGACGTGGAGCACATCGATACCGGGACGTGGAACACGCTGATACTGGGACACGGAACATACTGATACTGGGACATGCAATACACTGATACTGGGAGATGGAAAACGCTGATACTGGGCCATAGAACACTGATACTGAGACATAGAGCACACTGATACTGGGACATAGATCACTGATACTGGGACATGGAACATGCTGATACTGGGACATAGAACACGCTGATACTGGGACACAGAACACTGTTGGCCCGATTCACTGCACTAACTTAGAACAAAATCCTAAACTTACTACTTTTGGTATTCACAGAATTCATTCAGTAGTCTTCAATTAGGATTTTGTCTTAAGTTACAATTTTGTCTCAAGTTAAACTTAAGATTCCTCTTCATGAGCTTTTCTACCCCCTACCTGCTGCAAACAGAAGTGCAACCTCTGTGAACCTGGCACCAGCGCTCTGGGCTTAGAAGTGAGAATGCTGGGAAAACGTGGGTACAAGAGAGGACCTCCATTGTGGCTGTGCGGACTTAAAAGTGACCTGCACCTAGAATTAAGAGGGACAGGAGGTATCCCGGAACTGCACACCAGCGCCTCCAAGTGGCTGCAGAACTCTGTGGCTCAGGACTAGAGGAGTGGGAGAGGCCCTAAGAGTCAGCAGCATCCAAGGAGAGAGTGAATGAATGCCTCTGCATGACAGCTAATCCTGGAGGACCTGGCAACACTGGCGATTCAAGGACTGCGCGGTTCTCGTTCTAGTGTGCATGGAGTCACTAAGTAATTGTCCGGCAGGCCAGATCTCCGCAGCCAACATCCGCCTTCTGGGAGTTCTGAGAAATATGGCAAGGAAACCACAAAGACTAGAATTGAGTGGATTTAAAATTTTGAGGACCTTGCTGCAGAGGATGGGGCTAGAGATGCAGTAGTTTAAGTGTTTAAGTATACAGGGTGTTACAATAAAAAAATGATTTAATCCTAAGGCCAATGTATTTTGCTCAGCAAAACTACAGCCCTTCTCCATGACATGTGGAGACAGTGAAATGCTGGGCCAAAGTGATCACCCTATCCAGTCACTTCAATCTTGGCAGGTTCTGGCTCAGCTACCTGCGCTCATCTTAGGTACAATCTCAGTTTGTGAGGCATCCAGGGAGACTTAGCAGGGTTGTGTACCGTTTACAAATATTAGGGTGTTAAGAACATGTCCTCAGAGCCGTTCAGAGGTTTTTCAAACATAATTAATTTTCATTGATGAGTTTGAGCAAATGCTCTTAACAAATTACCGTATTGCCACTACTTCTCTTACATTTATGCACCCGTTGCCAGTGCCCTTTACCACTGACATGCAACACACTTGTGCATATACAGATGCGCCAGTCTACCTCCTCCCTGACCCGCACATATCCTGAGTACACACAGCTGTGCCAGTCTACCTCATCCCCAAACCACACATCCTGAGTACACACAGCTGTACCAGTCTACCTCATCCCCAACCCACACATCCTGAGTACACACAGCTGTGCCAGTCTACCTCATCCCTGACCCGAACATATCCTGCGTACACACAGCTGTACCAGTCTACCTCATCCCTGACCCGAACATATCCTGAGTACATACAGCGTGCCAGTCAACCTCATCCCCGACCGGCACGTATCCTGAGTTCACACAGCGTGCCAGTCTACCTCATACCTGACCAACAGGTATCCTGAGTACACACAGCGTGCCAGTCTACCTCATACCTGACCCGCACATATCCTGAGTACACACAGCGTGCCAGTCTACCTCATACCCGACCCACACATATCCTGAGAACACACAGCGTGCCAGTCAACCTCATCCCCGACCGGCACGTATCCTGAGTACACACAGGGTGCCAGTCTACCTCATACCTGACCAACAGGTATCCTGAGTACACACAGCGTGCCAGTCTACCTCATACCTGACCCGCTCATATCCTGAGTACACACAGCGTGCCAGTCTACCTCATACCTGACCTGCACATATCCTGAGTACACACAGCGTGCCAGTCTACCTCATACCTGACCTGCACATATCCTGAATACACACAGCATGCCAATCTACCTCATACCCGACCCACACATATCCTGAGTACACACAGCGTGCCAGTCTACCTCATCCCCGACCGGCACGTATTTTGAGTACACACAGCGTGCCAGTCTACCTCATACCTGACCCGCACATATCCTGAGTACACACAGCATGCCAGTCTACCTCATACCCGACCCACACATATCCTGAGAACACACAGTGTGCCAGTCAACCTCATCCCCGACCGGCACGTATCCTGAGTACACACAGCATGCCAGTCTACCTCATACCTGACCAACAGGTATCCTGAGTACACACAGCGTGCCAGTCTACCTCATACCTGACCCGCTCATATCCTGAGTACACACAGCGTGCCAGTCTACCTCATCATACCTGACCTGCACATATCCTGAGTACACACAGCGTGCCAGTCTACCTCATACCTGACCTGCACATATCCTGAGTACACACAGCGTGCCAGTCGACCTCATACCTGACCTGCACATATCCTGAGTACACACAGCATGCCAGTCTACCTCATACCCGACCCACACATATCCTGAGTACACACAGCGTGCCAGTCTACCTCATCCCCTACCGGCACGTATCCTGAGTACACACAGCGTGCCAGTCTACCTCATACCTGACCAACAGGTATCCTGAGTACACACAGCGGTGCCAGTCTATCTCATACCTGACCAGCACGAATCCTGAGTACATAAAGCGTGCCAGTCTACCTCATATCTGGCCCGCACATATCCTGAGTACACACAGCGTGCCAGTCTACCTCATACCTGACCTGCACATATCCTGAGTACACACAGCGTGCCAGTCTACCTCATACCTGACCTGCACATATCCTGAGTACACACAGCGTGCCAGTCTACCTCATACCTGACCCGCACATATCCTGAGTACACACAGCGTGCCAGTCTACCTCATACCTGACCAACAGGTATCCTGAGTACACACAGCGTGCCAGTCTACCTCATACCTGACCCGCTCATATCCTGAGTACACACAGCGTGCCAGTCTACCTCATACCTGACCTGCACATATCCTGAGTACACACAGCGTGCCAGTCTACCTCATACCTGACCTGCACATATCCTGAATACACACAGCATGCCAGTCTACCTCATACCCGACCCACACATATCCTGAGTACACACAGCGTGCCAGTCTACCTCATCCCCGACCGGCACGTATTTTGAGTACACACAGCGTGCCAGTCTACCTCATACCTGACCCGCACATATCCTGAGTACACACAGCATGCCAGTCTACCTCATACCCGACCCACACATATCCTGAGAACACACAGTGTGCCAGTCAACCTCATCCCCGACCGGCACGTATCCTGAGTACACACAGCATGCCAGTCTACCTCATACCTGACCAACAGGTATCCTGAGTACACACAGCGTGCCAGTCTACCTCATACCTGACCCGCTCATATCCTGAGTACACACAGCGTGCCAGTCTACCTCATCATACCTGACCTGCACATATCCTGAGTACACACAGCATGCCAGTCTACCTCATACCTGACCTGCACATATCCTGAGTACACACAGCGTGCCAGTCTACCTCATACCTGACCTGCACATATCCTGAGTACACACAGCATGCCAGTCTACCTCATACCCGACCCACACATATCCTGAGTACACACAGCGTGCCAGTCTACCTCATCCCCTACCGGCACGTATCCTGAGTACACACAGCGTGCCAGTCTACCTCATACCTGACCAACAGGTATCCTGAGTACACACAGCGGTGCCAGTCTATCTCATACCTGACCAGCACGAATCCTGAGTACATAAAGCGTGCCAGTCTACCTCATATCTGGCCCGCACATATCCTGAGTACACACAGCGTGCCAGTCTACCTCATACCTGACCTGCACATATCCTGAGTACACACAGCGTGCCAGTCTACCTCATACCTGACCTGCACATATCCTGAGTACACACAGCGTGCCAGTCTACCTCATACCTGACCCGCACATATCCTGAGTACACACAGCGTGCCAGTCTACCTAATCCCCGACCCGCACATATCCTGAGTACACACAGCGTGCCAGTCTACCTCATACCTGACCTGCATATATCCTGAGTACACACAGCGTGCCAGTCTACCTCATACCTGACCTGCACATATCCTGAGTACACACAGCGTGCCAGTCTACCTAATCCCCGACCCGCACATATCCTGAGTACACACAGCTCTGCCAGTCTACCTCATACCTGACCTGCACATATCCTGAGTACACACAGCGTGCCAGTCTACCTCATACCTGACCTGCACATATCCTGAGTACACACAGCTCTGCCAGTCTACCTAATCCCCGACCCGCACATATCCTGAGTACGCACAGCTCTGCCAGTCTACCTCATACCTGACCTGCACAAATCCTGAGTACACACAGCGTGCCAGTCTACCTCATACCTGACCTGCACATATCCTGAGTACACACAGCGTGCCAGTCTACCTCATACCTGACCTGCACATATCCTGAGTACACACAGCGTGCCAGTCTACCTCATACCTGACCCGCACATATCCTGAGTACACACAGCTCTGCCAGTCTACCTCATACCTGACCCGCACATATCCTGAGTACACACAGCGGTGTCAGTGTAGATTAATATTGACCTGCACATTCCCTGTGTTCATCCAGCTCTGGCTCTGTAACTTAACCTTGATACACATGTATAACATGCACACACCACACTGTGACTGGGCCTCTACTCTGATATCTAATTGCAATGTCCACACAGAGCTGTATTGCACCTCTAATATGACCTGCAATTACCCACAGCTACACCAGCACACCTCGTCATGACCTGTTTGTACACTACGTGCTCACAACTGTGTCAGTGTACCTCGTTCTTACCCTGCACATCTTGCACGACCAGTGCACTCACGCTTAATCTGCAAGAACACTGTTCACACATAACCTTAGCAGTGCACCTCAGTCATCCAGTGCATTTAATATATGTACACACAGTTTTACCGTTGCTATTGAGTCTTAAAAGCACAGCTCTTGCCTTGTATGAGGGCTGGGGACAGAAGAATGAGCTGGGCAAGCAGGGGACTGAAGGTTAGTAGAAGCCTCAAAGATATGGACTTGAGCAGCAGCCTTGAGGACTTAACTGAAACATGGCCCTTGCTGGGACCCGTGTGCATGAGTAGGAGCCGTTGGGTCTTGGTGATGAGCAGGGCATTGGGGTGACAAGAGCACCAGTGTAGAGCACAGGGTAAAAAGAGGTCTCACCGGACTACATGGCCGTCAATGGTCCAGGTCAGAGTTAGCAAGAGCTGCAAGGCCTAAGGAGGAGGAGGGCTATCATGGGACCATAGCGGGAGATTTCTCCAAGAACATCCGATAAAGCTCTGGGGACCTCTCTGTGGGTAGGAGCCTCACAGAGCTGAGTGTGATTAAGAGCCCAAATGGACACACCAGTAGGATGAACTTAATGGTTCTGAGGGTAACTGGGTTATTTAGGATCTAACTGATGATGAGCTAGAGGCTTGAGGCATTAGTGAGTCACAGAATCAATATTTTATCCACTACCCCAAAGGGTCTCTTGGTGCGGTGTTGATTTGCTATAAGAAGGGACCACTAATCCCGGAGGGTGCAGACAGGTCTGAAGAGTGAGTATGATCTTCTGGAGACCTGCTGGTCACAGGGCAGTAACAATCCTTAAAAATAAACAGAAAGGTTAGAGCCTGTTGGCAGACAGGACATTTAAGGATCTAAGATTGAGCATTGGCCATGGGAACTAAAGCTTAGATGTATATTCAGGGACCTAAGGGTGAGAAAGACATTTATAGCCCTGAAGAAAAGGACACATGTGGGTGTGCTGCAGTGAAATACTTTTTTTCCAGTCTGTACAAAAGTTACTGGCCTTATAAGCTTTAAATACTTTTACTGCTGCAAATGTTCGCCAACATTAACTTCATGATCCTAACCGAGCAGTGCTTTGTGAAATGTGGTGACCTGCAAATGTGGGCCAATTTTTTTGGGCTGCCCTGGTCTAATTGTGGTCCCAATCTAACCCAGCTAGACAACTAGATCAGGACAGGGCCAGACTGCCAGGATCTTGGTCATGGAGACACACCCCACCCCACCAACACTTTTCTGAAGCAATTGAACTAGGGAGTGCTAGACACTCCGAGTGAGCTGAATACTTGTATAGACGCACAGTTACACTGAGACAGGGAGCACTATGGCACTGGACAGAGACAGCTTACAGCGCCAAGAAGCCATATACATGGCAGTTGTGTCTACTTGTGATGCGATCTGTGAATAGAGCCAGTGACCAGCAGCCCGCCCACAGGGCTCTCAGCAAACACATTATCTCACTGATCTACCTTACTGGCGGAGCCTATAATATCAGGCTAGCACAGACATCTGCATAAGTGTTTACTGAGGTTGGCTTGTGTGCCATAAGACAAAACGTGGCAGACAAAAAACATCCTGAGTGGTCTTCCTCTCCATCTTCGGAGTGTCATAGGACCTCATTTGTTTGCCAGCACCCCTCGCCTCTTCCCTTCCTCTCATTTTCATGGTTTTCTCATTAATTGCCATTTGCATGACATGGCAGCCCGGGCTGGTGGTTGCAGTATTTGACTAGTCACTATTTGTCCATCTGCTGCTTGCACACTATTAAGGTCATGTGGGTTTGACACACGCGTGGCCTGGTGTTTGCACGTTTTACATACCACTGGTCGGTGTTTCATCTGCTGAAACTCCCCATCCAATCAAAGCCCTGCAGCCTCTGCTGCCTGCTCAGAAGTATCTCGCCCATGCTCACTGACGCACTCCTATTTTTACTCTTGCTTCTACTCACAGAGTCCAAAAATACACCTTTCCCACATTTTCGAGTGTTGGAGTAAGAATAGTAAATCATTCTCCCATGGAGTCCTTTCACCCCCTCCCCAAACGGCCCTGATGCATGTACTTCAGAGCAACAAGAGAGCTAGGGGTAAACGCAGAATGCCATCACCCCATTTTGGGAAATGAGCACAAATATACTTTTTTTGTTGCATTTCTGATTGCTTTTCCCCCAGAATTCTTTTACGAGCATTCTGCGACTACGATTCCTGCCATTATTAGTAAACTTCCTGAGATACACAAACTGAGGTCCAGAGACACAAAGGTCTTTTCATGTATCCAACTTGTATAAATGGTTGTATTTACATGTGTGAACTCAATTTTGTAATTGACAAAACATGAATCTGCACTCATAAAGTGATTTGCGCACACAAAATATTACCCCACTAAGGTCTGGTATCATACATTGGTAAATTTTCTCCTGGGACAGTCCTATCTTTTTAAGTGCTGAGACTCTGCAGTCGTAAAGATACTACTCGTATAATACCTTTGTGAATAGCAAGCATTGGAAAACATACACAAGAGTGTAAGTTTACCTTTGTGAATTATGCCCTAAGTATAGCTGAACCTACGATTTTACAGAATGAAGGAACAAGTCGATGCTCAGCCTCGAGACCCACAAGCTGGATTCTGCAAAGATTACCCTGCACAGACAAGATTGCAATACTGCTCATCATCATTGAACAGTGGATAGAATGGAACACACCCCTCTATGTCAACTCCATCGACTATGCGAAGCCATTCAACAGTGTGGACAAAGGCCCTTTGGAAACTCCTCCGCCACTACGGTGTGCCAGATAAGCTCATAAGAATCACCAGGTACTCTTACGAGGGAATGACTTGCACGATAATCCATGGAGGACAACTCATGGAAGCCTTCCAAGTGAGGACTGGAGTCCGCCACGGTTGGTTGCTCTCACCTTTTCTCTTTCTGCTGGCGATTGACTGGATCATGAACACATCCACAGTAAGGAGAAGAAATGGGTTCCAGTAGACATCTTGGACGCAGCTCAATAACCTGGACTTTGCAGATGACCTGGTCCTGCTCTCCCATACCCATCTGCAGATGCAAGAGAAGACCAACAATGTGGCCTCAATACTCATAGGGGAAAAACTAAGATCCTGAAGGCTAACATGGCCAGCACAACTGCATTCACTCTCGAAGGCCATGCACTGGAGGAGGTTGAGGCCTTCACCTACCTGGGAAGTTCCATAGACAAGCAGGGCGGTATAGATGCCGAGGTCAAGGCAAGAATCCGCAATGCAAGGGCTGCTTTCATTCAGCTATCTGGTGCTCCAAGGATCCACTCCTGCAAACCAAGCTCCAGCCTTTTAACACCACCATCAAATTGGTCATTCTGAATGGACCAGAAACTTGGAGGACAACAGTGACCACCACCAACAAAGTCCAGATCTTCATCAACACCTCTCTGAGAAAACCCCTTAAATCTGCTGGCCAAACACCATCAACAATAATGACCTGCGGACGCAGATTTTCCAACTCCCTGCTCATGAAGAAATCATGAAAAGACGTTAGGGCTGTAGAGGTCACACGCTCCGCAAGCCCACATCAAACACCACCAGCCAGGCCCTCACCTGGAACCCTAGAGGGAAAAGGAGGCGAGCAAGGCCAAGAAACACCTAGCGCAGAGCCCTCGAGGCTGACGTCAATGAGATGGGTTACACCTGGTGACAGATTGAAAGAAAAGCCCAGGACCGAGATGGTGGGAGGGTCCTTGCTGATGCCCCAAAAGTAGATTTGCAGCGTAATGTCACATTTACTGGATTCAGCTAAAATATATCAAGTGAACTGTCCATAACAGAAACTGCATTCATTCAGGAAAACATAGCTTCATAGATCTGCTGAACTGAAGAGGAGTTAAGGGTACAGTGACTGCATACTACAGAACTTAAATATATATCTCAAATGAAGTGAGATAAAACAATTAAAACACATAATAGTGCTACTGCAACAACCTTAACTAAATCTGAATGATCACCAACATGACTCACACGGATTTGTAGATTATTCAAGAATAGGTAAGGTATGTATATTTTGCGCTATGATGTGTTTTCTTTGCAAAAAGCACACTGCCTAATGTGTTCAGTACTTTTGAGACTTGTTTATCTGTTTTGCAGCATTCGCTCACTGTAACATTAACATGCATTGACTTTTTTAAAAAACAAATATATAATAATGTTTGGTTATATGGTGCATGCTACAGTGTATTTTGCTTTCTGTACTTTTATAAATGACTAGTGTTCTTGTTAGTTGACACAGTGATACATTTTTTATCAGTCTCAGAAGGATGAGATGCTGTTGCAGGGGTTCAGGTCAGTATCCTCCATGTTACATATAGATCCCATGAGCAGGCACAGTGTTGGTCTATATAACGATGTGCTGCTACCCTTCTACATACATATGGAGATCATTTAACCCCTCTCTTGCTCGTGACGGAACGGTTCCGTCACGAGCCTCGGGTGGGCTGTGCTGGTGACGGAACGGTTCCGTCAAGGCCCTCTCGCCGCGCCTGCGTGGCGCAAATTTCACGGCTTCGCTAACGTTCTCTAGCGCAAGCGGGCCGAGACGGAACCGTTCCGTCACAAGCACAGCTCACCTGCGTGCCGTGACGAAGCGGTTCCGTCACGAGCACGGGACCGCCGCGCGGCCCCCCCACCCCCTTAGCATTGCGGCGGAATAGCCGCCGCAGTGAAGGGGTTAAATTAAGTTGAACGATTCATAGAATCTTCCTTCATTAACCCATTGTCAAAATACAACATTTCTTTCTCGCTTTTCAGGCAGACTCCGCCTTCCATCCTTCCAAAGTGGCTAATAGTAACATCACTATTGGCATCCTATAAAAAGGGCAGCTGTGTGGTATTTAGAGCTAAATGTATGTAAAAAAAAACATTATCATTGTATAACTTACTTTGCGTGTTGCAGCAAGTTAGAAGTAGCCTTACAGGAGAAAGAAAATAAAAGAAACCTATTAAGATCTGTTTTAGCATTTTCATTTGTTTTGTTGGGCAGGCACCATTGGTTCCGAGCATGCTTCTATGACATCTCTGTACTATGTGGGGGAGCCTGTAGTCTCTATTGTTATAGAGAGTACTGCAGGAATCCCCTGCAGCTCATTTGCGCATCAAGGGGCATATTTATGTAGGTTTTGCGTCGCCTGTGCTCCACGCAAAGGGATACAAGGCACGCAAAATCGAAGTTGGATTTATCAAGCCAACCAAGGCCACCGTGCGTGGGCCTCTGTGGCTTGAAACATCCAGAGTAATACAACGCAGCGCAAATTGCTGCCCAGGGAGGCGTTCCTTGGGTGGAACATGGGTCTTCCCACACATCCACCCATGGATTTTGGTTTATTCCCAGATTTACCATTACTGGTAGACCTGGGATGCTTCAAAATGATCCAACTTCCCAGGGGAGGCGTAACCAGGAGAAATATCTTCATTTTTCCTCCTTACTTTCACTTTCTATGGATAGAAATGGGAAAAGGCCTCAGGGAATATTTTTATGCAAGAATGTGCCCTTTCCTGCACAAAAACATTCCTGCTTACAACGCAGGAACCCTTGCGGCATGATGCAAGGGTACCTGCTTTGGCACTAGGCAGCCCATTGAGCGCCAGCGCAGCGAAAAGACAGGAATGCGCTGTATTTTGCTAGATGCGGCGCATACCTGTCCTTTCTCTGTTACGCAGTGCAGCAAAGTGCGCTGCGTGATGCCTTGATACATACGCCCCCAAATGAACAGCAGCTTCAACCCCTGCTGGTTTCACCGTTGCCCCCAGGATCTTAATGCAGCCCATTCCTTGCCCACTACCATGAAAGTTAAGCCCCAAATGAAGCATCACAAAAAGAGAGCACAGGGTGGCTTCCTGCTTGGCCATGCGCCTTCGATGGGCCAGGGGGCCCCCTTACAGGGACCCTATGAGGATTCAAACCTGGGACCAGAGATTCCATATGGACCTCTGTAGCAAGTGCATTAACCACCCGAGCTATATTACCATTATTATAGTCCCAGACTTGCTGTACATACAGATGTCTTACACCATCTTCAACGAAGGTATCTTAGTGACTAATGAAACACGCTAGAGCAGCTTTAGTATCACATTTTCTTTGTGGTCAGTTTATTTAGGAACAGGCTCAGTAAACACTCTGCATATGCAGTTGCGGTCTATCGGGGCAGCTTTTCACCCCCATAACATTGCAACCGGAGTACAGAATTTTCAAACAGTAACTAGAGGTCGGATCTTGCAAGGCAGTGGACATGCATGCTTTATACGGGATATTTAGATTTTATTTTATTAAGTGGACCACTTGGTCTCTGCATGGCTCAGATTTGGATCAGTCAGACACCTTAAGTCCACTATAATAAAAGGATTGGGAGAAAGAACTGCACTAGGCAGGTGGGCCCTGGAGTAGACCAGGCTCGCCTCAAAAACCCACAAAACCCCAGGTCGTCTCTAACCTTCGAGGCCCCAATGTTTACCTTTATGAATTGGCTACACATTTTGCGAGCGCCTAGATCTGAGAGCAGCTTTAAGCTTGAGGCCTAGGTCAGAGAGTCCACCTCATAACCCCCCCCCCCCCCCCCTCACGCACCCTCCCCCTGACTGGCCTGCAGAGCTTTCTGGGTCTTGTAGTTACCTCGATGCCGAAAGAAAGACACCATAATGAACACACATAACAAAAATGAAGCAAAGTGAAAATGATGGTTTGTTTCCTGTAAGTAATAATGATACAAAAAACATTAGGATTATGGAAGGGTTCAGGGCTAAGGTAGATGCAGGATAAGCTTGTGTTTAGGTCAGGCTGGGGGGGTGTTGACCTATGGCTTCTTCATTGTCCACTTAATTAAGGGGTCATCGGTTCAGCCGAATGTTAATGAAAACATTTATCATTATTTTTTTTGTAATTTGTTTCAAAGTATTTTCCCATAATGATTTCTTTATGTTTTCGTGGATCACCTAATGATGAGGCGGGAAAAGGCCTCCGAGGCCTTGGGAGTCCTCCAGTTCCCCCTGGGTTCCCCCTGTGCTGCCACCAGCTTGATGAGTTTACATTAACCATGACACGAGCAAGTAACTGGTGGGTCCTGAGTACCCCCAACCCCGACTTGCGTGGTAGGTTCTACAATCTCTACTCGTATGCTGGCAGCGGCCCGGGGGGTGGGGGCTTTGGACCATAGTTTAAAATCTGCCACCATCATCAAGGTTTTCAGTCCACAGACATCACAAAAACGGGTTTGCCATCACAGGTGCTGCGGCTTCCGGCTCCTTTTAGCGGGGTGGGCTGAACACTGATGACGACGCCATCTTGAAGTCCCCGGGTCTTGCAACATCCCAAAAGGCTGCAGAGATCCAGGAAGCGGTGGTGCAGCCGGACGGTCCCCCAGGTCAGGGCGACAGGGCAACCAGCCGAGTAAGCCAGCAGGACAAAGCTGTAAGTCACAAACCAAACACTCCCACCCCCACTGGCCACATAGAGATGGTCGCTGACCTGGACAAGGACTACGCAGAGGGCGTAAAAGACCAGAAGCACCAGCACCATTTTGGCAACACGAAGGTGTACAGTATTTCGTGAACCACCAAGACGGCCCCCCATGCGGCGGGAGTGTAGGCATAATGAGGCCACCAGCAGAATGCTGCAGGTAGTCAGTGCGGCCAGAGGAAGCATGTAGCCCAGGATAGCGAAAGAAAGGACGTAAGACTCGTAGCCTTCGGATATTTCATAGTAGTCTCCGCAGTGCAAGTCTGAGCCATTGGCTGGGGTCAGGTTTACAAAGGCAATAGTTGGCCCACTAAGGGCACTGCAGGCCAGGAACAGAAAAAGCAGGATGAACGGCATGGCAGCAGGAGCCCGTAGGCGAACACGGGCGAGGCAGTGTGGGCTGAAGCTGGAGATCCTGAGGGTGTAAAAGGCTGAGAGGCAAGCCGTGAACCAAAAGCTGGTACTGGCGGCAGTCATGCTGGCAAAGTCCAGAACTTGGTAGATCCATCCTCCGGTGTGCTGGCAGAGGCCAAGGAGGTAGACCACCAGCCAAAGGAAGTTGGCCACTCCGTTGAGGAGGCTGACCAGGGCGAGGGTACTGATGACCAACTCATTGGTCGGAATGCCCCGGGGTGAGGCCGGCTTCTGGCGGAGGACAGACTCCAAGATGAAGACATTGCTAAAGAGGCAGGTGCAGAGCAAGAGGCTGGAGGCCGCAAGAATAGCAAAGACTGCACCCCAAGAGGTCATCTCTTGAGAGACATGTCCATGGAAGGATACCAGGAGCATCCAGGGCAGAAGCAGCAGGAGACAGAGGATGGTCTCAGCTTGAAAGAGATGAAGGTCCAAAGGTCTCTACATCAAGGGACAAGGAGCAGCCTCTGCTGCGGAGAGGAGTAATCTGCCCGAGTTAAGCGCAAGAACAACACTCTATGGAAAGTATGGGTTTGACGTATGACACGTTTATGACTAAGGAAATACTGATGCAAAGTAGCTCCAACCACAGGAAGAAACATCTCAAATCACATAAGGCATCACATTCCTAAAAGAGCTTGGAGGGCGGAGCTTTCTATAGTTCTCAGTAGTGAATTAACAACACCCCCCCATGCTGACCATGAAAAGGGCCCTTCTATGGCACAGGTACTGGAACAGATAACATATACCTCCCCAGTATAATCCATACACCTTGCAGCATATACCCAGCCCTCCGCATGACACTCTCACCCAAGAATCACTATACAAGCAGACTTTGTGGTTTGCAAATACTCGCTGTGCACATTACCTCTCTGCATGTCCTGCTCTCCGCGCTCCACTGGATCACCTCCCTCCTGTTTCTGCTTCAATTGCCTTCTCTCAATACCGCCCTTTCTCAACCAGACTTCCAATTTTCCTTCAATTTTGTCCACTTTCCTCTTTGTCTCAATTAATGTTGATCTCGTTTTTGTCCTTGTTTGAGTCTACCGATGTGCCAGGTGGTTTCTATAGTGTGCTTGGGGACAGGTTGAAGGGACTGGGGAAGCGGAGCTGGGCAGCCAAAAGGTTGATAAAGACTCAAGCCCATAGGCTTGGCAGAAGAGATGGGTCTTCAGAAGCGTTTAAACTAAAGTGTCTAGAAGTCTACCTTGAGACAAAGAGGTAGAGTAAGGAAGAACCATGTGAAGGAGTAGTTTCTGTCCTGTAACTCCAGTTCTGTAGTAGGGGTATCTCTGTTATAGTCATAATCTAGTGAATAGTCCCGCCCATGTGCGTGGACCCCGGCAATCAAAAATAATCTCTTAAGTTCTCAAAATCATGCAGAAACTGCAAAGACACTTAAGAGAGAATTAAAGACAAATAATACAGCCTATATCCACAGGCTACACTGTCCAGTACTTCAACTAGAAATTCCACCAAATAACACCACACATAATACAGCCAGCCTAGTTTCTACCAAGAGAAACTTGCCTCCACCATTAAAAAGACTCTGGAATGATAGAGAGGAAGGCATGGACAGACAAGCCCCATAGGCTGCCATTATGTGGCTTAAATAGGATACTGTGCCTTTAAGAGAGCCTTCTAGAACTTTCTCCCAGTATCCCAGAATGCATAGCAGGCCCCTCTACTTTCAGTTCTTTTTGACAGGCGTAGCACGCCAGACCTGTAGCATTCCTTACATGAATATACATCTCCACCGGGGAGGAGGGCGGGCGCTTATGACTATAACAGAGATACCCCTACTACAGAACTGGAGTTACAGGACAGAAACTACTCCTTCTGTAGTAGGGGATCTCTGTGTATAGTCATAATCTAGTGAATAGAATGGCAAGCCCATCCCCACACCAAAGCGGCGGTGGAGAAAGAAATTAATGCCACTGTGCGAACAAGTTCCGCAGCGAAGCCTGCCCAACCTGAGCATCTGCTCTGGCATCAGTGTCCAGACAATAATGCTTAGCAAAGGTATGGACCGACTTCCAAGTGGCTGCCTTGCAGATCTCAGCAATCGGCACGTTACGGAGCAAGGCCGTCGTGGCAGCTTTGCCCCTGGTGGAATGAGCCTTAGGCTTACCTCCTAAGGTCTTATTAGCCTTTTGGTAACATAATTGTATGCAGGACACAATCCAACTAGAGATGGACTGCTTAGAGGTAGCAAGACCCGTCCTGACTGATCCATAATTAATAAACAATTGGTCAGACCTACGAATATTTTTGGTTTTATCCAGATAAAATTTCAACACCCTCCTAACATCCAGGGAATGGAGAGACCTTTCCGCTGGAGACGAAGGATTCTGAAAAAACGTAGGCAAAGTTATGGTCTGGTTGACATGAAAATCAGAAATAACCTTGGGAAGAAATTTAGGGTGAGTACGCATAACAACCTTAGCAGCATGAAATACAGTATAAGGTTCAGTACAACACAACGCCTGAATTTCACTCACCCTGCGGGCCGATGTAATGGCCACGAGGAACGCCGCCTTCCAGGACAGGTGCTGCAACGAAGCCTTATGAATGGGTTCAAAAGGCTCCTTCATCAATCTGGACAGCACCACATTCAATTCCCATGAAGGCGAGGGAAGCCTGACAAGAGGGAATACTTTCTTCAATCCTTCCAGAAAATCTTTGATCACAGGGATCTGGAAAAAGGAAGTCTGTGAAGGGCATTTCCTGTAGGCAGTCAATGCAGCAAGATGAATTTGAATTTGAATTTAAAAACATTTATTAAGCGCGCTTTTACCACGCGGTTTCATGGCGCTTTTCAGATTGCAAACAACAACAGTGGCGGAGGGAGTTAGGCAGCAAAAGCTCGAGAGAAAAGCAAGGTTTTGAGACTTTTCCGGAACTCTGTATAGGAGGGTGAAGTGCGGAGTTCCACAGGGAGGGAGTTCCAGAAAGCTGGGGCAAGGACCGCAAATTTTGTTCCACCAGCCTTCTTCTTTTTGAATCGTGGGGTGGTCAGGCGTGCCATGTGGGTGGAGCGGAGCTCTCTACCCGGCATGTAGGGCTTGATGGCAGAGCATATAAACTCCGGAGCGGTGCCCATTTTGGCCTGGAAAGTAAGGCAGCCAAGCTTGAATAAGGCTCGCTCTTTCACAGGCAACCAGTGTAGTGCCTGCGATAGAGGGGTGGCACGATGAAATTTGGGCAGGCCATGAATCAGGCGAGCAGCCTGGTTCTGCACTAGTTGCAGACGGTGAATAGCATAGGCCGGCGCGCCATTATAGATTATGTTGCCATAATCAAGGCGTGAGAGCACCATTGCCATCACGATGATTTTTAGAGCCGGAAGGGAAAAGAAGCGGGAAATCTTCCTGATTGTCCTGAGGGAAAAGAAACAAGAGGACACAACAGAACTAACCTGAGAGTGAACAGAAAGTTGGGGATTAAGAAGGATACCGAGAGTTTTGACTTTGGGAACTGGGAGTGGGGGAACACCAAGTGAAGAGGGCCAGTGGGACGGAGACCAGGGGCTGCAACCACCTCCGGTCAAGACCAACTCCGTCTTGTCCGGATTGAGTTTGAGGTGGTTGCAGTTCATCCAGTCCTGAATGAACAACATGACCGTTTGGACATTCTGGGCGGATGAGGGGGAGTGGGAAAGGTTAAAGATTAGCTGGAGGTCTTCGGCGTAGTTAAACACCGTGACCTCGAGCTGCTGCAACATAAAAATGAGGGGGTAGATGTATAAATTAAACAAAAGAGGGGAAAGTGAAGAGCCCTGGGGAACACCGCACACTACCTTGCGGGAGGGGGCAGTGAAACCAGCAAGGTGGACCGCCTGAGCCCTCTCGCTCAGGAAGGACTCGAGCCACGCGAAGGCTAGGCCCTCTATGCCCGCCGCCCTGACACGTGTGAGGAGGATGGCGTGGTCCACCGTGTCAAAAGCGGCGGACAGATCTAAAAGGATGAGGGCCTGCGGAAGGTTGGTATCAATGCCTTCACGTAGGCCGCCCATCACTGAGATCACCACCTTCTCCGTAGAGTGGAGGGGCCGAAAGCCCGCCTGGCAAGGGGAGAGGCAGTGATTAGTCTCCACGTGGGTGCTCAGGGTGCTGGTCACATTGGTTTCTAAAACCTTACCCAGGTAAGACAAGAGAGAGATGGGACGATAGTTGGAAGGGGATGATGGGTCGGCGCCAGCCTTTTTTAGAATAGGGATGACGACCGCAGATTTATGGGGGGTAGGGACAACCCCATTGCTGAGTGAATCGTTGAGAAGTGTGAGGGACGGGGTGGGGCAAGCTAGGAAGATTTCTCTAAGGATATGAGCAGGGGCAAAGTCCAGGGGGGAGCCCGACTTCACCCTTTGAAGCAGAGGGAGGAGTGTGGCTTTGGTCAAAAGGGGAATGGAAGTTAATTTAGGAATGGTGGGGAGGGGGAGGGGTTAATGAATGTGGAGGATGGAGGAGGGATGTTGATTTTAATCTTTGCAACCTTTTCAACGAAGAAATCGTTGAGCGAATCGCAGAGGGATTGAGAGGGGGGAATCGTAGCCGTAGCTCTATCAGATGAGGCCAGTTCATGTACAGTGGCAAAGATTTCTTTTGATTGAGACTCCGCTGCCAGTATCCTATTGGAGTAGAATGCGGTCTTGGCGTCAAGAATGCCTTGCTTGTATATCTTAAGAACAGATAGATAGGTGGCTTTTAGGGCAGGGCAATACGCTCTTCTCCATGCTCGCTCGGCTCTCCGTGCGGCCAGTTTCTTCTCCTTAAGATCTAGGGTAAACCAGCGGTTAGCAGCGTGGGCTCGCTTGACCGTGATTCGCCTCAAGGGGGCGAATTCGTCGCCCGCTTGGGTCAGCCAGTTATTAATGGTAGCCAGCTGAGCAGGAGCGGCAAGGCCGGAAACATCAGGACTGGATTTGGCCAGAGACGAGCAGAGGGATGGCATGTCGGCTTTGCCCCATTTTCTAACCCAGGTGTTCCTAGGGAGCGGAGGCTTAGGCGCTGGGGCTAAGGCAAGGGAAAAAGAAATTAAGGAGTGGTCAGACCAGGAACAAGGGGAAATGAGGGGGGGTGTGGTGGGGATATTCAAGGTCCAGATGAACCTTAATGGAATGAACATTAAGGCCAGACTGCGCCAAATGTAAAAGGTAAGGAAGGATGACATCTTCCTTGCCGGTCGTAGGGTCATGGTTCTTAGACTGGCACCAGATACAAAACCTCTTCCACTTGTAAGCATATGAAGTCCGAGTGGAAGGCCTCTTAGACTCCTTCAGTATGTCCATGCAATCCTCGGGCAGATTCAGATGGCCATATTGCACTATCTCAGGAGCCATGCCGCCAAACTCAAAGACGAGAGGTTGGGGTGTAACATCCGTCCCCCGAACTTCGTGAGAAGGTCCGGCCTGCACGGCAGCCGAATGTGAGGAAGGAGAGACCGGTGAAGCAGATCCGTGAACCACCACTGCCTGGGCCACTCCGGGGCAATGAGAATCATCCGAGCCCTGGACTGGGCCAGCTTGATGAGCACCGCCGGAATCAGGGGAATGGGAGGAAAGGCGTACAGAAAGCTGTTCGTCCAGTTGATCCATAGCGCATTCCCCAGCGTCCCCTGCTGGTAGTACCTGGAGGCGAAGTCTCTGCACTTGCTGTTTTCGGCAGTGGCGAACAAATCTACGTCTGGAGTTCCCCACCTTGCGAAGACTTCTCCTAGTACTTCGTCGTTTATGACCCATTCATGGTTTTCCTGAACCAGTCTGCTCAGTGCGTCTGCCTGAACATTCTGCACACCTGGCAGATGGGTAGCCGTTATCGTCAATCCTCTGGCTAGGAGCCAGTGCCAGATCGCCTGCGCCTCCTGTGACAGAGTGCGTGATCTCGAGCCCCCCTGCTTGTAGTACATCGTGGTAGTATTGTCCATCTGTACAAGCAGGGAGTTGGTCTGGAAGGACGGAAGAAAGGCCTTCAGTGCCAAGTGAACAGCTCTGAGTTCCAGGAAATTGATGTGATACATGGCCTCCGTCGGCGACCACGTTCCTTGAATCTGTAGGTTCCCGGAATGCGCTCCCCATCCCAGGAGAGAAGCATCCGTCACGACAGTCTGCGAGGGAATGTCCTTGTGGAAGGGAACCCCTCTCAGGAGATTCTCCGCCGAACACCACCACTTCAGAGACTGAAGAGCATGCAGAGACAGTCGAATCCTGTCGTCCCAGGATCCTTTCCTCTGATCCCACTGGTCCTCCAAGCACTCCTGCAGCGGTCTCATGTGGAGTCGTGCGTGTGGCGTCAGGAAGATACAAGAGGCTATCGATCCCAGTAGAGAAGACACCGTCCTCACTGTTGTAGATGGAGTCGTCATAAGAGCCTGAGCCTTCCGAAGGAGAGATAATCGTCGCTCTTACGAAGGAGACACGCTTGCTGACAGCGTATTGATGGAGGCTCCCAAGTACTGTATGCATTGAACCGGAGTCGGGACAGACTTGGCCATGTTGATGTGCAACCCCAGCTTGTTCAAGAGAACGCACGTCTTCTGGAAGTGTGCTCGCGCTTCCGAGAAGGAGGATGCCTTGATCAACCAATCGTCCAGGTACGGGTAGACAAACACCTTGTTCTTCCTCAGGTGTGCTGCTACCACCGCCATGCACTTCGAGAATGTCCTCGGCGCAGACTTCAGTCCGAATGGGAGTACTGTGTATTGATAATGATTGGCGCCGACTTGGAACCGCAGTAACTTCCTGTGTTTGTGTGCAATGGGCACATGGAAGTAAGCATCCTGTAGGTCTATAGCACATAGCCAGTCTCCCTGTTGCAACTGAGGATAAATCTGATGCAACTACAGCATGCAAAACTTTTCCCTGCGAATCCATTTGTTTGCCTGTCGCAAGTCCAGACTGGGCCTGAACTCGTTCTTGTCCTTCTTGCGAACCAGGAAGAACCGGGAGTACAGACCTCTTCCTCTCTGGGACAGAGGTACGTCTTCTATCGCCCTTTTCCTTAACAGGATATCCGCTTCCGCCTGAAGCTCGCGCAGCTGAAACTGCGAGCTGACCGGAGGGATCGCTGAAGGCGGGCTTGTGAACCGAAGACTGTATCCATTGCAAACAATATTCAGCACCCACTTGTCCTGAGTAATTTTTCTCCACTCTGCCATAAAAAATTGAATGCTTCCCCCTACCGGAGTGGGTAACAGATCCGGGGGAAGTAGGTTCCTAGGGCCTAGACCCAGCCTGGCCCTTGGGCGCCGGAGCCGACTGCTGGCCTCCTCTGCCCTTCTGGTGCTTCTGGAATGGCTTACGGAACTATTGTTGATGTTGCGACTGTCCCGAAGCCTGGCCACGTCCTCTGCCTTGCCCACTCTGCCATAAAAAATTGAATGCTTCCCCCTACCGGAGTGGGTAACAGATCCGGGGGAAGTAGGTTCCTAGGGCCTAGACCCAGCCTGGCCCTTGGGCGCCGGAGCCGACTGCTGGCCTCCTCTGCCCTTCTGGTGCTTCTGGAATGGCTTACGGAACTATTGTTGATGTTGCGACTGTCCCGAAGCCTGGCCACGTCCTCTGCCTTGCCCACCGAACCACCGTTGGAAAGGGCAGTACGTCTTCTTCGTATCCTTAGGCTTCTCCAGGCCCACAGCCGTGAGCGTCTCGGCCTCCGCCTTCATGCGGGCCATCTCATCGTCCGCATGCTTCCCGAAGAGGGTCTCGCCGGAGAATGGCAGGTTGGCTACCCTCTGCTGTGCGTCCGGTTTCAGGGACGTAAGACGGAGCCAGGAGTGACGTCGTTGGTTGACTCCATGTCAAAACCCATGAGCCGCCAACAGGGAAGAGTCCGCTGCAGCGCTGATAATCTGGTTCGCCACCAGCATCCCTTCATTCAGCACTTCCTGGAAGTCCTCGCGCTTCTCGCGGGGTAAGTGCTCCGCAAACTGCTCGAGGGAGTCCCAGAGGGCGCGGTCGTAGCGGCCCAAAAGCGCCGTGGCACTCGCAGCTTTCATGAAGGTAGCGGATGTTCCACACACTTCCCTCCCTGCCGAATCCATCCATCTGGACTCCTTATCCGGGGGAACCGTGGATGACGGGGTGGTGGCATGTTGTTTGCGGGCCGCCGTCACAATTACAGAGTCCGGAGGGGGTTCCGCCCTCAGAAAGGCCGGATCCGAATCGGGAGCCCGGTACTTTTTCAGCAACCTCGATGGGGCCGCCTTCGTCACCGCAGGGGTGAGAAAAAGGGCCATAGCCGGTTCCTCCAGGCCCGGCACCAGAGGCAGGAGTGGACGAGACAGGTGTTTCTGATGCAATGTCTCAAAAATGACTGAAGTCTTAGGGGTAGGCACCGTCAAGGTAGGCATGAGCGGATTTTGCGGATTGGCAATCCGCAAATTTGCGGATTTGCGAACTCGCAATCCGCAAAATCCGCGAATTCCCGCGAATTTGCGGATTTTTTTTTTTTTTTGTGTTCGCCCGTGTTTCTGCCAGTTCGCGAGGGTTTTTACAATTTCGCAATTTGCGAACTTACCTGTCGGGTCGCAAGTTTTGCGAACTTGTTGTTTCTACGTGTCCAACCTGTTTGGGACACTCTTCTTCATCACTGCCACTCTCTGTCACCACTGCCACTCTCTGACTACTCATGCCACCCTCTGGCCAACCCATGCCACCCTCTGTTTCATCACCACACCCTCTGGTTGTCCAGTGTACATTATTTTCGGCAAAGCAAAGCACACCTTCCCTGCCTCAAGTGACCTGAATTAATTTGGGGCTGATTAATGTGTCACAGAATATTTTTTTAGCTGGCACCTGCTTCCTTAGTGCGCCCTGATTAGTGATCTTTTGCACTTGCTAAGTGCTTTCATTGTTGCAAAATTAGTTACAACACCTGCCCTGCCCCAACTGACAATAATGAATTAGGGGCTGATTAATGGATTTTAACTTCCAGCCTGGCTCCTGCTTGTCTCCCTTAGCTGTAATTCATGACCTTTGTGGCATATGTGTAACTATTCTGAGGTTCAGAGCAGGGTCACATAATAGTTTCAACTGGCAACTGAACTCTGGAGGGGCCCCTCAGGAAGCACTACAGGAAATGGCTACTAATGATGTGCCTGAACTTTTGAACCTGGTAAGTAGTTACTTTCAGTTTTGCTTAGATCGTATTTCTGCAATTTCGCACTTATTCGCGGGGCGCGAACTCACGCGAACAGTGCGAGCAGTGCGAGCAAAATCCGCTGCTCGCGGATTTGCGGATTTTGCAGGAAATTCGCAAATCTCGCGGATTGCGGATTTCCCGAAAATCCGCAAAATCCGCGAGCGGAACGGATTTTCCGCCCATGCCTACGTCAAGGATATGCCCAGCTTCGCAGCGCCCCTCGAAAGGACATCATGGAACGCCACCAGGTCATCAATCGGGGACACCCTCATGTCTGGGGACCCCGACAAGGTCGGAGAATAGTCCCTGGTACCAGAGGACCTTGTGCGAGAGCGAGAGTCGCGCCTCCTATGGTGGCGTCTCGACCGCGTGGAGGATCTGTGTCTTGATCTCTCCCTCCTCCCAGAGCGAGAGCGAGACCTGCCAGCCCGTGGCCGCTCCACCGGTTTCCGTGGTGGGGTCTTCCTTGGTTCCTCTCGGGGTTTAGGTTTCGGGGTCCCCTTAGGAGGTACAGGTAGAGAAGGCAACGAAGTGGACCTCGGCGGAGGAACCACCGACCGAGGGGCGGGCCCATGCGGAGGAACTGGAGGCGGAGGGTCTCCTGATGGAAGCGGAGGGTTGGATGGAGGATCCTCTTTAGGAACAGGCGGAGGTGGCGACCCAGGCCGAGATGGTGTGTACACCTCTGAGTACGCCGAGCCCGGCGACCCCTTAGGCGAAAGGGGGCTGCGATCCAGCCCCATCAGCAGGTGATCGCTTCCTCTTGCGTCCTCCACTAGAAGCAGGGTGGTTTTTGGGACCAGAATCCCTTTTGCGCCATTTTGGAGAGGCAGAACAACTCCTAGACACCGACCTTTTCTTTCTAGACGCTGAGCGTCGCTTCTCCGGCGTCGAACGTCGCCTCCGCGACTCCGGCGTCGAACGCCACCTCCGCGACGTCGACCTCCTCTTCTTCGACGTCGACCGCCGTCCCCGCGACGTCGACCTCTTCCTCCGTGACGTCGTACGCCGCCTCCGCGACGTCGAACGTTCCGTCCTCGCCGACGAGCGTCGATTCCTCCGTCTTGATGCTCTCGACATCGAGGAGCCCCTCGACGTCGACCGGTGCTTCGACGGCGATCGGCGGTGTCGCCTCGACGGCGAGCGCCGATGCTTGTCACTTCATCTCCGACGTCAATAGGAAGTCCTTGACGTCGACGATGACGATGACGTCGACGATGGCTTCGACGGCGACCTCTCCAGGCCCTTCGACGTCGAGCCGTCCCGCCGTCTCGACCCGGAGCCCCGGGGAGGAGGGGAGCACACCGCCGTCATCCCTCTTGACGTCGTCGTTGATGTAATCGACGTCGACGGAGACCGGGACCGTTTGCTGGACTTCCTGCCTCTGGGGAGCCCCCCAGAGGCCTCAGCAGAGGCAGAGGGAACCTTCCCAGCCTGCCCAGACCCACCTGCAGACGCCTCTCCTCAAGGCCAGAAAGCCTAATCTTCATCCTGTCCCTCAGAGTCCGAGCAGTAAACTGCTGGCAGATGACACAGTCCTCAGGGACATGATCTTCAGGGAGGCAGACGATGCAGACATCGTGGGGATCACTCTTGGCCTTCTTCCTCCCACATGCTGGACACTTATCAAAAAGACCAGGCATTTTAGAGCCCTAAAACGCCTGAACCAGCACACAAAAGAGAAAGAGAACACCAAGAAAGTAAACTGAAACACTTTTAAAACACAAAAGTGCCAATATATCCAATAAACCCTTGAAACAAGGGAGAGCTCAATGCCAGGGTCCTGTAAGCAGGAGCCGGAAAAAAGAACTGAAAGTAGAGGGGCCTGCTATGCATTCTGGGATACTGGGAGAAAGTTCTGGAAGGCTCTCTTAAAGGCACAGTATCCTATTTAAGCCACATAATGGCAGCCTATGGGGCTTGTCTGTCCATGCCTTCCTCTCTATCATTCCAGAGTCTTTTTAATGGTGGAAGCAAGTTTATCTATGGTAGAAACTAGGCTGGCTGTATTATGTGTGGTGTTATTTGGTGGAATTTCTAGTTGAAGTACTGGACAGTGTAGCCTGTGGATATAGGCTGCATTATTTGTCTTTAATTCTCTCTTAAGTGTCTTTGCAGTTTCTGCATGATTTTGACAACTTAAGAGATTATTTTTGATTGCCGGTGTCCACGCACATGGGCAGGACTATTCACTAGATTATGACTATACACAGAGATCCCCTACTACAGAATGCAGGGATCTCTGCGAAACCACTCAACCCCGGCTGTGCAGAGAGAGGGGTCTAGGAGACCAATGTTAGGGCTCTAACAGGTGGGACTGATTTTAGAAAGTCCCACTGTGCAAGGCCGGGTGCACAAAGCACAAGGTTTGCAATCAAATCCCTTTTTTAACTGGAAGAAACTGGAGTGAGCTCAATGCAGGAGATGTGAAGTGATCTTTCTGAGCCGACTTGTAGATGACCAAAGCCTAGCTTTTAGCACTATTGATTAAGACAGTTGTGTAGGCTTTTAGTCCTTCATTATGGTCCATTGCAGTAACCGTTGAATGATAAACCTGCTAGAAGGATCAGAGGGTCAGACCACGCTGATGGTGTGTTGACTTTGTTATAAAACAGGGGGTGACCCAATTAAGTCAAAGGACCTGGGTAGCAAATATTATAGTGAACAAGTGGTCCTTGACATAGATTCAACAAATAACAGAGTTTCTGAAATTCTAGTTCAGTTATTTTTTTGCTCAGCTGTAGAATCAATCTATATAATTGGTGGAATGTAGTACATTAGCCCAAAGTAACAAGCTTATACATAAAGAGTTACCCGACACTCAAAAATTCAATTGAATCCAACTGGATTCTCTGATTTAATATACAATTCTTGAAGAAGAGGATGCAAATATTTACATATTATAATCAACATAAATCTTGCAAAGAGTGCAAATTAAGGACAATGGAGGTTGTGTTTGATGAATAGAAGCGAGTAAAAAGAATCCATTTTTTACAAGCGTGAATTAGGGCAGGCTCATTACTTTGTATATATTAAATTTCACACTTTGTTTTCCTGATCTCTTCGATCAATCACTTGAGCACTAACCTTTATCTTTCTCTGTGCACGGTCATCATTTTTATACGAATTAAGATTTATGTTGATTATAATATGTAAATATTTGCATCCTCTTCTTCAAGAATTGTATATTAAATCAGAGAATCCAGTTGGATTCAATTGAATTTTTGAGTGTCGGGTAAATAGATGGTGTGTTGACAGCAGGGGGATCCCATGAAGACATCAAAGGTTGTAAAATACATTTTTGTTAACTTGTGGGATGAATGACAACTCGGAGTTCAACAGGATCCCCGATTTCATACTGCGGTTAAGGGTGGGGGGATGATATACATGGTGAGGCCTGATAGCAAAATATTGCATCATTGAGGCATAACCGGGTTAGTCCCATCCATACCAGCGGTAAATGGTCAAAATATCGATTACAAAATATAGACTAACCTAAATATCGACTCCAAAATATAGAATGGACAAAATATCGAATGGACAGAATATAGACATCAAAAATATCGTTTTGAAGGTAAGTAATGTAATATCGATTTTAAAAATATAGACAGTCAAAATATCAAAGTACATAATATAGTTTATTAAAAATATCAAATTTTTAAAATATCAAATTTTTTAAAGTGTTTTGTATGTTAGTATATGTGTGAAAAGTGTATATATTTGTGTCATTTATTTTAAGTAATTAATTTTATGTTATTTAATTTTTGCGTAATTTAATTCTGTAGCGGGTTGTGGGTTTATAGGGGAATAGGGTGGGAAGTAATTTAATTATAAATAATTAAATATGTTAATGAATTAATTGGTATTTATTTAGAATAAATTGTTAATTAATTTTTAATTGGTAATTAATTCATTCTTAATTGATAATTAATTTTTATTAATTGATTAATTGATAATTATGTGAATTAAATGAATTTATTTTCTGTAGCGGGTTGTGGGTTTATAGGGGAATAGGGTGGGAAGTAATTCAATTTTAATTAATTAAATATGTTAATTAATTAATTGGTATTTATTTAGAATTGTTAATTAATTTTTAATTTGAAATTAATGAATTCTTAATTGATCATTTTTAATAATTGATTAATTGATAATTATGTGAATTAAATTAATTTATTTTCTGTAGCGGGTAGTGGGTTTATAGGGGAATATGGTGGGAAGTAATTTAATTATAATTAATTAAATATGTTAATTAATTCATTGGTATTTATTTTGAATAAATTGTTAATTAATTTTAATTGATAAATAATTAATTCTGAATTGATAATTAATTTTTATTAATTGATTAATTGATAATTCTGTGAATTATATCAATTTATTTTCACTAGAGTGGGAATAGTAATTTTTACCCCTACGCTACCCAACGTTTTCCCTACTGTTGCACCCTCTGGAGTGGGAATAGTAATTTTTACCCCTACGCTATCCAATGTTTTCCCTACTGTTGCACTAACTGGAGTGGGAATAGTAATTGTTATCCCTACGCTATCCAACGTTTTCCCTACTGTTGCACTCTGGAGTGGGAATAGTAATTTTTACCCCTACGCTATCCAACGCTTTCCCTACTGTTGCACTCTCTGGAGTGGGAATAGTAATTTTTACCCCTACGCTATCCAACGCTTTCCCTACTGTTGCACTCTCTGGAGTCGGAATAGTAATTTTTACCCCTACGCTATCCAACGCTTTCCCTACTGTTGCACTTTCTGGAGTGGGAATAGTAATTTTTACCCCTACGCTATCCAACACTTTCCCTACTGTTGCACTCTTTGGAGTGGGAATAGTAATTTTTACCTCTACGCTATCCAACGCTTTCCCTACTGTTGCACTCTCTGGAGTCGGAATAGTAATTTTTACCCCTACGCTATCCTACTGTAATAATATTGTGTATTTTTTATTAATATTATGTTAGTATATATATATGTTTTAACAGATATGATTGTATATTTTTTTGTATAAGTTAAATTAGTTATTTAGTAATTTTAAGGTAATTAAAGTATTTTTAAGTATATTTAAGCTATTTATTTTTAATATTTTTTAAATTTTACATTATTTTTATGAAATTCAATATTTTTACAAAGTATATATATATAAACGATATTTTTGGGTCGATATTTTGGTACTTACCTGTTTGTAGATTGGAATTCGATATTTTGTCTATCGATATTTTGGAATCTATATTTTGGGTAGTCTATATTTTGTCCTTCGATATTTAGTCATTGATCCCATACCAGCACATGCATGAGGCTATCCATGACACCAGATTTCTCAGCATTTTGACATGGATCTGGCTGCCGTTGATGTGTAGGTGATACTCAATGTTGTGGTTACTTATGTTTGTTAAAAGAGCTGCCATGTAGGTTTTGAATAAGAGTAGGGGTGAGCCTCAGGACATTCCACAGGTCACTTTTGTGATTTTAGTAAAGGGGTGTATTTTCACCTCATAAGCAGAAGCAACAGAATCCTTGGATTTCTGAGCCCCCAATTAAAAGTTGATTTTTAGCCGGGACAGGAAGTCTGTGATTTCAAAAATGGACGAAGTGTTGACACTTAGGTGTATATTTACAAGCCAAGCTGCGTTGCTCTTGCTCCATGCAAAGTTGTGCAAGAGCGATGCAAAATAAACCAGCAATGGCGTTGCCAATAGGTCTCGCAGTAGGAAAGTTGGAGCTATTGGTTTTGTAAATGACAAAGCCCTTTATGTTTTTAAAATGAAAACAAAAATAAAAGGCATTGTTATTTGCAATGCTCCCTGGCTAGCTTCATAATGGTGTCTCTGTCTTTGTTGTTCGGGCGGCGGGTCTTTATCGGGCTTGCCGGCCCCCCAGTAGAGGACGAGAGCCCAGTGAACGGTGGACGTGCTTGAGTGCTTCATCTGTGTACAGAAAAACGTGCCAGGGCTCTTGTCAGGAAGCCACTGTAGCTTACACCGCACTTTGCCCCTTCAATGCTAGCAATGATAGTAACAACACAACCATTAACCATCACACTCCTACAAGTGTGACAATTCGGGTTATTTCAGCCCCCCAATGCTATAAGAATGGCTTGAGCGGTAGGTGATAGTAATTTTGAAGGTATATTGAATTAATAATTACCCGTTGTTGTGATCACCTCTAAATTAGCCAGACAGCGCCACCTTGTGGCAGACTGTCACAAGCGACAATTACGTCCCAGTGCTGAGTACTGGAAACCACTAGCTCAAATTAAGAACTGGAGCAGAGGAGGAGCGTAGCTTGTGGGAGCACCACCGACACACATGTAGGAAGGACAGAGCCTCTGCCTAACTCCAGTACTATGATTCAACCACACATCCGTTAGATTTGGCTAGTACCAAAGAACCAGGACTGAGCACCTAACCTGGCATCCCTTGAACCCAGTCCCAGAAACATGGGAGAATAATCAGCATAGACAATGTCACTTCATCACAGGAAGTGATGTCAGAGCCATAACACCCACTTCACTCTAAAGTGAATGGGTTCATTTCACTGTCAAAATTAAAGTACACACCTTTCTCTGTAGATAATATGTGCATGTAAATGTATGGAATACAATGCATGTGTACATATGTAAACTAGATTTTCCGGCCGATCTACTTGTTTGGCACTGAAAAGCAGCGAATAGTGGAGGCAAAATATGAGCCAACATTTATCATCAATAATTCTGTATTCGGACAAAAAGGCCATAAAAGACACAGAGAAAATACAACATCTCACAACAGACGAAAACAGCATCGTTAAGAAAGGAAAGACCGCAGTTCAGGCATCAATATTACCAAAAATCGGTGGTGCAGCAAAATAGTTCGTCAATAATTATAGGCAAACAGAGATAATTACATAGCATACTCGTGAAAATAATTAAGGCGAGCCAACATTTACAAACAATGCATTTATTCATAAGTATTCAGACACACCTGCCATGCAATCAAACATTGATCAAGCAGTGAAAATATTACTTTAAAAGGTCACTGCTACAAAACAGTGACAAAACCGGCTCCCAAAGCCAGAAAACTGTCCCCACCCCTCCGGCCCACCGGGGAAACGCACGGTGCCTACTACGGCCAGTCCAGCCCTGCAGGCTCCACAGGTCACTACAACATGATACCTCGTGCATGAGGCCGCCAGGCAGTTTTGAGTGCAGATCTAGGCTAGAGTGCCATGTGCCACTGGTGTGACCACAGAAGAATCGACTGCGATTCACTGCGCCGTACTTCATTTCTGTATCTTGGCACAAACTAGAACCCAAGGATCATACTGTTTCGTACCGACAGGAGAAGCTGAAGTAGGCCTTCTCACACCCCACAGAAGGTCCTCCATGCGTCCTGCATCTTGGCTTGTGCTATCGCCTCACACACGGCACATGGTCAATGAATGTGCTCTTGTCAGGACTTGGACTTGAGGAAACCAGAACGCACTCGCACGCTTACCTTGCATCAGATTTCTGAACGGACTGCATCAAAAACGCTTCACTTTATTTGGTTTAAAAAACACAGTTAAACTGTGATAAGAATAAAAGAAATTATTCATGAACATAGTAAAAAAAACAAAAAAACATTGATAAACAAACGAGGTAACATTAAATCCAAATAAAGTGCCGAACGCTTTAATCAAACCTACAATGTGTTTGTTTTTTAATTCCATGAACCTCAGTGATTAGTCATACATGGTCAGATGTTTCATTATCAGTTCTACACAATATACACAATTGTTTCTTACTAAAGAAATCATTCAAAGAAGGGGCGATACCCCAAATAGCAGGTCAATTAAAGGCACAGTACAATGGCTGTTTATTTCACATTAACTCCAAATACTTTGTGTAGAATTTCTGACTTATTGCAATTACCATCTCCCATCCGTCACCAAAGAGTCAGCTCTTTTTTCTATCAGTCAGTTTCAAAGATTTAAGTGGGAATGTACAATTATTGATCACCAATAAGTTCAGTTCACAACAGTGAAAGTTCTAAATGTGGAATCCCGAAGGATTATCAGCTTTGGGGCAAATTAGAATGTTAGTATCAGTAGTTTCTATCTGAGCTCGAAGGCATATGGCTTCCTGAACTTCCCTACAGTTGGCAAACACAATCCCTAATTTAAGTCTTAGCTCCCAAATTGGAAAAGATTTGCGGACTTCGGTGGCTTCTCCCAATAACGTAATCACACTCGTGTTCTAAAAGGGCAAGCAACCAGTCCCTGCAAAATTATCGCCTTTTAACAATACTATGTCCACCTAGTAATTTTTTTTTAGAACAATACTATCTGCGCTATCAGATTAGATTTAGAAGAATTGAATATTCACAATTGTCCAAACAGGGTTTTGCAAATCTCAGTCAACATTCATCAATAAATTTACACTTGCAAATAAGATATCACTATATCAAAAGAAGTACAAGGCATCACAATCGGCTGGAACAATATCGTATTGTAATTTTAACGCTTTAATTGTGAACCATTCCAAAACCTAAAACAGTGCATTTTCGCTGCTCTTATAAGAAATCCCAACATAAGAATTTGGTAATATCTCTAAAGCTCATCCGCTGTCTATGATATTGTTCTTCTCTGCAGGATTAGGACAACCTCAAATGTGGACAAGGGAATCATAAAATTCACAAGGGAGTCTGTCCAGTGAATACAGATCCCAGGTCCACAAACTACAAACAGATATCAGAAAGTATTTATCACCTCTTGGAGTTACTTAATTAGGTCTTGGTTTCATAAGAGTTCAATAATGCAGTAAATTCCAATGGGCATTCTTAGGGAGCCATAAGTCATGGCGGGTGTTTCATATGTGAGAGGTGCCACTTCGATGCAGGTCACGTTCGCCCTCCACAACCTTTGTACTATGCCACTTTCGGAGCCTGATTTTCAAGCTGAATCAGAAAGTTTGGAAACATTTTGGGAGTCTTCAGATGTCATTGTCTGGGTCAAGAGTCAGATTTCCACAACTTGGAATGTGCTCCTGGGAATTTATTCCTGTGCTGTAATCACAAGAGTGTTACCTTAGGTTAAAGACATCTAAAGCCTACGCAAGTGGGTGCAGATATTGCAGATGGCCGAGTTGACACCAGAGATTGCAGGAAAAAGTCTACCAGCACAGCAAATATTTTCAGTCCACAGCTTCAACAAAAACCACTTGGACAGCAAGGGAGGAGGATTTGAAAGGGTCTATGGGTGATACAGGATTTTTTGCAGCCATGGACCCATCCTGAAGTTCCAAGGCATTGCAGCATCCCAAGGAGTTGTAGAGCTCCAGTAGACGACGGTGCAGTCGAACAGTTCCCCAGATAATGATGAAGGGGCATCCAGATGAGTAGAATAACAGCACAAAGCTGTAGGTCACAAACCAGTCACCGGTTCCTCCTCTGGCCACATACAGCTCATCGCTAACTTGGGCAGAGACCACACAGAGGATATAGAAACCCAATAATCCCAGTACCATCTTGGCTACTCGAAGATGCACGGCTGCCCGTGGTCCACTTCCCATGCGGCGGGAGTGGCGACATAGCGAGGCCACCAAGAGGACACTGCAGACGGTCAACATAGCCAGAGGGAGCACATAGCTCAAGATGTTAAATGTGGTGCTATAGGCCATGTAGGCCCCTGACAGCTCATAATAATCCCCACAGTGCAAGTCTGAGCCATTGGGTTCTTTTAGTCGGATGTATGCGATAGATGGCCCACTGAGGATACCGCAGGCCAGCAGCATGACGAGTAGGATTCTAGGCATGACAATGGGAACCTGTACCATAAGGTGTGTGAGGCATGGCGGGCTGACCCTGGAGATTTTCAGGGTGTAAAACGCTGAGAGGCAAGCCGTGTACCAGAAGCTAGTGCTACTCACAGTCATGCAGACAAAATCCAGAACTTGATACAGCCACCCTCCAGCACGCTGACAAAGACCGAGGAGGTACACCACCAGCCAGAGGAAGTTAAACACCCCATTGAGGACGTTGATCATAGCCACACTCCCAATGATCAACTCATTAGTCGGCAACGCCCTGATGGCAGCTTGACTCTGACGTGAGATGATGGCCTCCAGAATGAAGAGGTTGCCAACGAGGCAGATAAAGAGTAGCGAGGTGGAAGCCGTCAAGAGGCCGACTGCAGTATCTTGTGATGTCATCTTTGGCAGGACATCACCACTGGAGGACCAGGGAGAGTCATGAGTCTGGGTAGCCAGTCAGGTGTTTCTGCTTGGTTCAGTCAGATGGTTTCTATTTTGAAGCAGAGAGGCGAGGGAGAGTAACTGAGAGCTTGACGGCAGGCTGGCGATGGGTTATGACTAGGGAAATGCTGATGCAAAGTAGCTCATGGTCTGAGAAGGAAGACATACAGCCTGATTCATCAAGCTGAATTGCGCTCGCAAAGGGCCAGATTCTGAGAATCTGGCCCTTTGCGAGTGCGATTTTTGCATTTGGGATTCATCATCCCAAATGCAAAAATCGGTAATAGCAATTTTGCTATTTTGCGAGGAATTACATTTAAGGAATCTCTATTTGAGATTCCTTAAATGCAATTCATCATCCATTTTTAAATTGCGAATTCGCAATTTCGGCCCGCTATTTACCGCGAGGTCAAACCTCGTGGTAGATAGCGAAAACTTAGAAAAATGCTTTTAAAAGCATTTTTCTAAGTTGCATTTTGCACACACACATGTCCTTTGGACATGTGTGTGCGCAACACCTGTTTAAATTTGCATTTAAGGGGTGCTATAGGGTGTCCTTTGGACAACCCTGGCACCCTTTAAATCGCTATCTTATTTGCGATTAGCAAATTGCTAATCGCAAATAAGGAATACTCCCCATTCATTCCTATGGGCCTTTTGGCCCATAGGAATGAATGGGGAGTTATTCCTTATTTGTGATTAGCAATTTGCTAATCGCAAATAAGGAATATGTAGGAATCGCATTTTATTTAGCGATTCCTACATGAATCCCGTTTTGCGAGTCTGTAATAGGATTCCTTATGAATCGCTATTATAGAATCACAAAACGGGTCTTTGATGAATCAGGCTGATAGTGCTGGAGAGGGCATAAAAAGATTTTTCTGTTATCAACCTAAACAATTACCTGAAAGCCTGTTTATGGCACTTACAGACTGGTACCATAAGGCTTTCCAAGAGCACACAGGGTGTCAGTGGATGAGGTGAGATACTGGTATGAATAAGAGTTGAAAGAGTATGGAAATTCTCAAAAGATAAATATGTCCACCGATAGAAAATATTAGCAAAAAAGATAAAAAGATATCAAGGGGCCCTAGCAGAGTAAGTAGAGTGGGACAAGGAAGGACAAGAACTCACACCAATGTCTGCAGCAAGAATGATTGTGCCTTACATGCAAAGACAGGAAGCAGCCCACAGTGTTTTAACCCAACAATTTAGTTCTGTCAGATTTAGGGTTAAGAGCTGCTAAGATCAAAGTGCAGCACATACAGTGATTGGTTGCTAATACAAAGTCCAGTGAGACTGCTACTCTACCTTACAACAAGCTGAACAAGCATTGGCATGCCCAATAGGTCTCGCCTTTGAGACATTATAAGTGTTTAGACAGAGCTATTGGCTTTGTCAATGTCTTTAAGCTGTGTTGTAGAGCATTGTGGATGTTGTGCAGCATGTTGAAAAGTTATAATAAGAAAGTGTTATGAGCATTTGTGTCACCTTATATATAACAAAGAAAACAGTATGCACATCTGAACTACCCTATTAAAAACGGAATGAACTCAAAAATGTGTTCTAGTTGTTTTGTCCATCATGCTGGAAACTTTTTCCTTCCTGTTCTAATGCTTGTTTGTTATAGTTTTCTTTTGTTATGGGGTGGTGGGGGCATAAACAACGGGAGGGTAGAGGTTGGAAAATAGTACCTCAATTTCAATAGGAGCAGTGGAGAGAAATTAGGGGAGAATCAAAAGGTGCCAGATTCCGCGGGCAGACGCGATGGTGCGGAGTGATGATGAGGTGTTACTGAGGTGGTGGTGTGCTGAAGCGGAGGTGAAGCTCAGGTGATCCTATATGATGCTGAGGCAGTAGCGGCCCATGGAGGGAGTGCTGCGGGGCGGTGACGGTGGGGAAGGTGAGGAGCAGGGTGGGGGGGGGTAGAAAACCACGGAATATGGCCTAACGGAGATAAGTAAACAAATAAATAAAACACATTTCATTGTGCGCGCTGCATTGCCAAATGCGATGCAGCGCACGCAACAAAATTCGTTTTATTTACTTATTTGTTTACTTACCTCCGTTGGGCAGTACTCCATAGTTTACTATCCCCTCCCCCCCCCCCCACCCTGTTCCTCCCCCGTTCCGCAGCGCTCCCTCCTCGGGCCGCTACTGTGCTGAGGTGATGCTGAAGTGGTGGTGTGCTGGTGCGGAGGTGATGCTCAGGTGATGCTCAGGTGATGCTTAGTGACACTGAGTGATGCTCAGGTGGCGCTGAAGATGCTGTGGTAATGAGTCATGCTGGGGTGGTGGAGATTCACTGGTGCCCAGGTGGGGCTAAGTGATGCTGAGTTGGTGCTGTGCTGGTGCTGCACTGATGCTGAAGTGGTGCTGCGTGGGTTCTGAATTCCGGCTGAGGTGGAGCTGCACTGGTGCTGAGATCGGGCTGCGCAGGTGCTGAGGTGGGGCTGCGCTGATGGTGGTGTACTGATGTGGAGGTAGTGCTGTGCTGATGCTAAGATTGTGCTGGACTGAAGCTGAGGTAGTGCTATGCTGATACTGAGTTGGTGCTACAGTGGTGGTGGTGCACTGATGAGGAGATGGTACTGTTCTGATGCTGAGATGGTGCTGTGCTGATGTGGTGGTGCTGTGTTGATGCTGACATGATGCAAAGTCATTCTGAGGCGCTGCTGAGTGATGCTGAGTTGGCGGTGAATGATACTGAGGTGGTGCTCAGTGATGTTGAGGTGGTGCTAAGTGATACTTTGGTGGTGCTGTGCTGGTGTTCAAATGGTGCTGAGTAATGAGCTGGTGCTGCACTGGTGCTGAGGTGATACTGCACTTGTGCTGTGCTAACGATGAAGTGGTGCTGCATTGGTGATGAGTTGCTGCTGAGGTCGTGCTGCACTGGTGCTGTGCTGATGTTGGAGTGGAGCTGAGATGGTGCTGCATTGATGCTATGCTGATGTTGGAGTGGAGCTGAAGTGGTACTGAGGTGGTGGTGTGCTTGTGTGAGGTGTATGCTTTAGTTGTGCTGAGTGATACTGAGGTGGTACTGAGTGATACTGAGGTGTGCTGAGTGATGCTGGGGTGGTAGTGAGTGATACTGAGGTGGTGCTGAGTGATGATGGGGTGGTGCCGAGTGATGCTGAGGTGGTGCTGAGTGTTGCTAAGGTGGTGCTGGGTGATACTGAGGTGGTGCTGATTGATACTTTGGTGGTAGTCAGGTGATGCTGTGCTGGTGATGCATTGAAGCTGAGGCAGCGGAGGTGGTGCTGTGCAGATGCTGAGGTGGGGCGGCGGTGCTGCACTGGTGCAGTGGTGGTGCTCTGGTGCAGAAGTGGAGCCGCACTAGTGCTGAGGTGGTGCTGTGCTTCTGTTGGTGTTGTTGGAGTTCAGTTGCGTGCAGTGGCTTTGCATAGATGACTGGCTTGAAGGCAACTCTGCTCATACAAAACTGTGTAGCTATGCAAAGCAGTGCTTTTCCTCTATGATATACAATCACAAGCTTAACAGAGAAGTAAATGTAGTGGAAAAAGGCCTTCACACAATTGCAATGCACTATGCAAAGTGTCTCTTTTTCAAAGTCAAAAAAAGATTTGCCTTTGGAGCACTCCCGCATTTTTTCCCTTTTATGGTTATCTGGCACTATGAAAAGGGAAAGTGTGAAACACAGGAAATGGCAGAGAACACCTAATTTGTTAGAGAAGGGAGATCTTATTAGACATGTCTAACACTGTCATTTTATATACACAGATTACATTTGGTTCATGCATAAAGTATAAGCTTTTTGATCTATAGGTCATTGAATAGTGTCCTAGTCCATCATGGGTCGCAAAAAAATTCTACAACTTTCCATACCATTAAAATGTTGCTTTGGGTCTATTTAGAATGAACTTGTTTCGTTTTTTTGCAAGGAAACACAACGTTTCGGCAGTCCTGACCTCCCTGCACTGGCTGCCGGTCAGACAGAGAATCAAATTTAAGGCACTCTGTCTGACATTTAAGATCTTGAAACTCTCGTCTCCTCCCGCCCTGATGGGCCTTGTTTCCCCATATGTCCCCAGACGGTCTCTCAGGTCGGAATCCCTCTATCTAGCGAACATGCCTAGATTTAGACTGAGTAGGATAGGAGGTCGCTCTTTCCGTGTCATGGCGGCTGGATTATGGAACTCCCTTCCTGTCCATATCCGTGCCCTGAATAGCCTGACTCTCTTCAGACGGGCGATTAAGACCCATCTGTTCACCTCCGTTAACTAATTTCCTCTTCTCAGCGGCGGTCTGTTATGTTGTGGTACTTGATCAGGCGCCAGGACGCCCCTTCGCTGGGGCAGCTGTGCACTGAATAAAAGTTATTAACATTATTAACATTAACATTATTCGTTACACCTTGGCAACATTTATCTAGTAATTCTTTCTCCATCGAGTAACAATAAAGACCAGCAAATGTGGTTTGCTATCCCCAACCAATGACTTAGCAGCTTAGGAGGTAGGTTTCAGTCTCCCAGGGAAGCTTCACAACCAGAGATTTATAGGAGTCCACACAATGTTTACGTACCAAAAAAAGACACATATGTAGGTCGTGGCAGCGAGAGCAATTTTTACAGATATGCTAGCTTTCTCTTTCATATAGAGTAGCTATCATCCTTCTAAACACAACTACAAACTAATCATTGGTCCGCCACTCCAAACTCCTTGTCAGACCCATCCTGTTTTAAACAAACCGAAGGTGTAATCTCCTTACAATCAGCTTCATGTTAAAATAGACTAAAGGCTTAAAAATACAGATTTGACCTTTTAAGCCATCTGCAGTAACATTGTTTTTCCACCCAAACAACACCAAATTAGAGACATGGAGTCTGGAGTGGCGAGAAAGGGTTAAATACTCTGTAACTTTGTAAGGAAAGGAGACAGCTATGCTAAACCAAAGAGAGAATTAGCATAGCCACAAAGATCTCTGGGGCATATTATCAAGAAACGGCAATAAAATTATTGCCGCTTTAGCAGCAGGAAACTGATGCTAAAGTGGCGATAATGGGCTTGATAATATGCCCTTGTGAATTCCCATAGAAGCCCGTGTTCTGGTGTGAACATGGGCTTCTATTGGAATTCTCAAGGGCATATTATCAAGCCCATTATCACCGCTTTAGCAGCAGTTTCCTGCCGCTAAATGCCCCTCTGTCATTGTTGTGACCTGCATAGGTGAATGTTATTAGCATGTAGAAGTTAAGCTCAATTTGTAGGCAAGGAAGGGCTGTGAACAAGTCACGGATGTGGAAGGCAATGTACCAATGTATCCAAAGGCAAGGGTGGGGAGGGCGGGGATGGTTGAACATTTCTATCAACACAGGAAGCAACTGCAGTAGGCCCCACATGTGTTTGTGAGAGGCCTGTATATTGTAATAAAAAAGTATTATTACTAAAAAACAAAAATACCACACGTTTAGAAAAGGGAGAGGAGGAAGTAGGTGGTCAGCAGACAATGGATGGGGCAGGTAGCAAAGTCAACACAACAGCGGGTGGCACAGAGTTAATAACCCATGTCACAGAGTCAGTCTGCAGGGAGGGAACAAAACAGCCAAAAGGCAGGCCAAAGTAAAGCTTTTGCCAACCAAACCAACGGCTGCTGAAAGAGCCAATGAAAGTGATGGGCGTGTGATTGGTGTGGTAAAAGATCCCTGAAGAAGCTACAACATGTCGATAGACAGCACATGCGCTGCCTAGGCTTGACCTAAAAACGAGTGTGATAGGTTTATAGCAAAATGCAAGTGAATAAGAAAGTAAAGGGAAATGGTGCACTAACAAACCACAGAGAAATTAAGGAAATTCGAACAATATTAAAGGCCTGAGCAGCTCCCTGACCTTTGACTTCTAACAACAGGAAAAAGTGGAGAAGGAAAGGCAAGAGGGAGCAATTAGCATCCCTTAACAAGCATTGGCAAAGGCAATAGGTATTGCCTATACAAGAGCTATTGGCTTTGGCAATGTGCTTTTGCTATGTTGTACACCAGTGTGGCTCCTTTTTAGCATGGTTAAAGATTAGTGGGGTGGAGTGTCCTAGAGTGGAGTACTGGGAGTAGAGTGTTGTAAAATGGATTTGTTGGAGTAGAGTTGGAGTGGAGTGGGGAAGATTCACCTGGATTTGAGTAAGGCAGATTGTTTTGTTTTGGATTGGAGTGGTGCAGATTGGATTGTGGAAGATTGTAGTGGGGAAGATTGTTTTGGATTGGAGTGGGGCAATTTAGATTGGGGCAGATTGAAGTGAGGTGGGTTGGAAGGATTGGAGTGTGGTGGTTCGGAGTGGATTGAATTAGCGTGAGTGGTCTGAATTGGAATGGGGTGGAATCGATTGACCTGGGGTGGCTTGGATTGATGGGGTCATTAGTGGGGGGTGAGGTGGGGTGAATTGGTGTGGTTTGGAGTGAGACGGATTGAAGTGGGGTGTTTTGGGGTGTAATGTACAATTGTGTGTAAAAGCATTGTTTTAGAAATTATACATAAGAAAGAAACAATGTCGCTTTGCAGTAAAATAATAATTATCTTTTGAGAACAGCGCCCACGAGCAAAAACAAAAGATAATATTGGTGCAAAGTGAGAAAACAAACTTGGCAAAATAAAAGAAACTTAACTATAGGGAATAAAAGTTAGCAATTGTGTTTGTCCTGTTGGGCACGTCCTGTGGTGGTTTCTTGTTTGCTAGATTTGTTCTTGAATCCTACAGTTATTTTAAACCCTTTATGTCTGTATTTTTGAACTGTCTCTTTGTTTGCTCCGATTCACACTCTGTTCCAGGCTTTCCTGTATCTACTGATTTCCTTGGTCTTCCTTCCTGCAAGACTCAGTTCAGCCTCCCCCTCTTTGGTGGTTCCCTGATTCCCTGCACCTGGCTAATTCCTTGCATCTGGCTCTCTCCCTGCACCTGTGCTCATCCCCTGAGCCTCCAGCCCTGTGAGCTCATGGTGCTTTGGCTGTTGAGTCTCCTTGTGCACTCTATCCCTGATGCTGTTATTACAGGCATGGCCTTTGATGCGGTTTCCTTATTTCTCTGAACCTATTTATGTTTTTGGGCTGTTTGTAGTATCTGTTTCTGTCCTTTGTTTTCCTGCATCTCTGTTCCCGTGTTAGGCTTCGATCACAGTCTCATATCTGCACTTTTCTTGATCTGTCCTGCTATACGCAGACTCCGTGCCTTGTCTCTGTGTTCCTGTTTGTCTCCATATTTCCGTCTTACCTTGTTTGGTTGCAAAGGTTTCATAGCCTTTTTCTCAGAATTTCAGTCCTGGTCCTGACCCTGATTCCAGTCCTGTTTTTGCCTGAGCCCAGTTTCTGTTTTGGTGTTCCTTGTTCTGTTCCCTGTTCTGTCTTGTATTGTTATACTGATTTAGTAGTGTGAAGTAGTGTGGCTCACTGGTTAGAGGCGGCAGACCCGAGAGCAGAGGACGGCCCGGGACCAGGGTTCGATTCCCGGCGCGGCAGGTTTCTGGACCAGGGTCAGCGGACTCGATAATTCTCTCGCCTCGGTGCCCACTCTGATCAGCGATCACACTCGGCAACTCTGGGCATTAGCTTGCCTCATCTTCACTAACGGCCCAACCAGACTGCCGGGGATGCCTGGTCTCACCCTGGAGATACCCATTAAGGGACCATCTCTCAGGGAAGCCAGGAAGGGTTTCGCAGCGGTCGAAGCGCCTTGGGACCCTACGGGTAAGTAGTGCGCTATATAAATGCCTATACACACATACACACACACATTTTCACTGCTTCCAAGGGTGCCAGTTAGATTCCAGGTCTTGTGCCTGTGGCACAGAGAACCACCCAGCGCTCCTTCTCCATAGGAGCTGAATGGTGTCTCCCAGAACTCAGTGAGATAATTCTGCTCCATGCTTTCGTATAAGATCTTTTCACTTCACAGAGAGATCATTTCTGAGGAGCAGATAAACAATAACATATGACAGCGTGCCTATCATTTCCCTGCTTTCGATTCCTCTTGTGTGTACTTGTGTTTTCCTTGCAGACTTCCAGAGCCCTATTTACAGCCTGTTCCAACATGCTTCATCCTCTGCTTCTGTCCTGCTTCCCGCCAGCTTTCTGGCACCCTCTTGTCTGTATTCCCTTCAGAGACCACACATAAATGCAGTGCCCAGTCTTGTCCCAGTCTCATCCAGCTAGTACTCTGACTGATCACCCTGCTTGTTCCCTGCCAGACCCCTGACATTAACTCACTAAAGAAACTTACAATGTATAGTAATTTGCACCTTCAATTTACTGTTACATTTGGGTGACGATTGCCTACCGGCGGAAGCGGGCGGACGGTCTTTCCGTCTGCTGCGGTACCCCCGCCTTGCTAATGTGGGGGGGGGGGGGGGGGGGGGGGTTCCAGATTAGTGCAGCGGGAGAGGAGAGCAGTGTGAGGTTCAATAGTGTATATTAAAATATATGGTTAAGTTGTGAAGTGCAGGTTACTGTGCTGAAGTTTACACCTCGATCAAAATTCCAACTTGTGTGTAAATACTACACTTTTTTATCCAGAACCTAGCAGAATCTGTGTGTGAAAACACAGCACTAGTCGGAGTTCTGGAGCTCATAAACAGGCGAAAATGTGTTATTACCATGTTATCCCTCATTCCTAGATGCAGAACTCGGAATGTATGGGTAATACCACGCCTGGCAGTTACAGAACCACAACTGTATTTACTTGGTGTAATAGTACCTCCTCCGTATTGTAGGTCTGGGAATGAAGCCCCTGGTGTTTTAAAACTGCTGTTATTTAAAAAAAATACTTTAGAAGGTTAGTTTATAAACCAAGCAAATGTTTTTTTATTTGTATGTGTGCTAAGAAACATTGGCTTATTGCAGTATTCTCCTTTAGCACTCTCGTGTAGCCGACCAGGAGAATCACTAGGGTCAAGTTACAAAATGACAAAAGCAAAAGTAACCACTACAGTAAAATGATTATCAGCAGCCAGCCAGGAGAAGGCAAAAATATATTTGAGAATCAGTCTTTGAAAAAAGGCATTTTGGTCCCATATTGGCGTGCAATCCAGGACAGACTTCCAGAGATATTCAGAGATATTCAACTTCCCCATAACTTTATGCTTTCCTTTGATAGCTTTAGGTCCCTGGGCCTCAGAGAACGCTCTAGGACTCCATAGTAACGATATGACTCTTTTTGATCTGCTCCTTACTATTGCAGTGAAAGTTATTCCAGGGGCGGCCTCAGGCATGTGCAAGCTGTGCACCTGCACATGGTCACCAAACCCCAGGGTCCGCCACGCCAATATATATCCTTAATATAATAATCCTCTGAGGATGTGGGGGCCTCCAGCTCTGTTCCACTTCCAAACACCCTGACCCCCTTCCTGAGCTCCGGGGGGTCCGCCCCTCCCAGACCCCCTCTTCCAGGGCCCCTACCTACGCTCCATGCCCAGGGCCGCCATGAGCCTAGAGCCGCCCCAGGTTATTCTTTCAGAGTGGAAATCATTCAATCATCTTTCTCACCACCCTTGGTGGGCGTGGGTCTCATACTTTAGAGGGACACACTCTATGCATCCCCATTCACAATCCAGTGCTGGTTGGTGGTCTCTAGATAGCTTCACTGAGGAGAACATTGATGTTTGATAACTTACACACACTACTGATCTAGAGTCTACCCAAAACCACTCACTTGCTCTTGAATAGCTATCCCCTCCCTCACACTCTCCTCTTTCCTCTTACTGGTTTATAATTCCTTCCTACGAGTGTTTTTCTGATATACGCGATACTTTAGGTGAGTCTTCTACTCCATAATGAACAACCGATTACGTGGGAACCCTTTGTTATGCATAACCCTAGTTTTATCTACTCCCACCTACATTTTCGTATTATGGTGGACCCTGCTTTTAAGTCCTCTTTCCCTATATACTTTAATGTATATGAGAAGGATTCTTTGTAACGCTTATATGAAACGGGTTAGCATTTACTCGTAATGTTTGTATTACAGCAAACCATATACTTGTATCGCATGTCATATTACTATATGTCTACACACTCAATAATATACTTTGAACAAAAACAAAATGCTGCAAGACAAACACTCATGGTTCTTTTTATTGTTAATATCAAAAATTGTGTTTCTTAAGGTTATTCGGGCGAGCTGCTGCACATCCCGCACCCGCAGTACCCGCACCACCAGGTGCAGATAGGCTGTAATGGGTGTTTGGAGAAAATGTGTGCCTGGCACATGACAGAGAGTTTGGGTGGCCAGCTGGGGGTGCTGCATGCGTAAAGTGTAGTGTGGGAGGGTAGTATTTGGTGGCACAGTCAGGGGATGTGTGTGACAAATGTTGCCTGCACAGTGTTCCTGGAGCTGGGCTGCTGGTGTGTCTCTCAGGAGTCCAATGGGCAAATTTACCGCTGTAAGGCAAAGTGACACCCTTAGGAGAAGGCCACAGGAGCAGTTTTGTGAGTTCCCCTGTAATCCTGTCCCTCACCAAGGGGGGTTGAGTTTCCCTTTAACTGTCTTTTCTCACTGGGTTGTGATTTGCCCTGTTACCACCCATTTCCACCCTCTCCTGCAAACAGTGAAGAGTGTTTTCAGCAGTTTACACAAAGGTAATCAATGCTTCTAAAAGCCAGGTCTATCAGAGGCATTCATATAAAATGATATACCTGTCCACCTATAGGCATGGGATATATCTTCCTTCCATGCCTGGTTCTCTTTGGCTCTGCCCACAGGCACTCTGCAAATTCAGGGAGTGGTTAGAGTCCACCCAGGAACAGAGAAGCTCCCAGTGGGGTAGCAACTATAGGGCTGGCGCCTCTGAGCTCCTTAGACTACGTCAAGCAGATAATCATGTCCCTTTTGATAGGCACTGGTCTGCATATATATATATATATATAATATCTTTCACCCTGAAGGAGAACCTCTAGGTCAACTGGTAAAACAAGCATTTACAGTGCAAATGGTCTCGCATTTGCGAGAGTTTGAGCTATTGGCATTGTAAATGACAATGCCTTTTATTTATGTGTTAAATAAAAGGCATTGTCATTTACAATGAAAATTGCTTAGAATTTTGCAAATGCGTGACCTATTTCATTGCAATGGTTGTTTGTAAAAGCGCCCTATGCCGCTCTTTCACTTTAATGGCGGCCACACCCCTTTCTTTAGACGACTTGTGTCTAAAGAATGGTGCGCAGCCACCATTAAAGTGAAAGCCCGGTATGGGGTGCTTTTACAAAAAGAAAAAGCATTTGGTTGTTCAGTTGGAAAACAAATGTTTATTTTTTGTAAAAGCTCTCCATGCTGCGCTTTCACTTTAATGGCAGCCATGCCCCTCTTTTTTAGATGCGGCTACTCTAAAGAAATGTGCGAGGCCGCCAATAAAGTGAAAGCATTTGTTTGTCAAGTTAACAAGCAAATGGTTTTTGGGGGTAAAAGTGCCCTATGCCACACTTTCAATAATAACATTTAAAGTTAAAGCGCAACGTTGCAGTGCTTTAAAATAAACATTAATATGGCGAGGGACGCTTAAAGAAAGGCGTGTGCTGGTAAAGAAAGGTGTGCGCTGGTTTAAAAAAATAAAAGCAGTTGAGAGCATTTCCCGCCTGCAATGGCAGCCAGGAGAAAGTCATTACATAAATTAGTGCTCAGAGGCTGTAATTAAAGCCCATCAAGTAACAACGGGCGTAAAAGGGCCAGTCCTTATGGGAGGCTACAAGAGGATACAAAAGGGGATGATGGATGGAGCGTTTGAGCAAATCAAACACTCACCCCCAGTCAACTGATCTGGGTTTAATCCAGCACCATTCTTTAGCTCACTCCGCCACCCCAGTTCAGACATGGCCATATGCAAATCAGTTTGACCCTGTGCCTCATGGGAACAGTTCAGTCCGAACTGCCAAGCCATGTCTTCCCTGGACGGGAAACAAGCATCCTGGGACCGGTTTCGGATTCATAATCCTCTTCAGCCAGGCTATCTTGAATCCAGTGGCAAAGTGAGCAAGGGACTCACGTCTGAGCATACCCTGCCAACTTAGGGCGAACAAAGCGATACAAAAGGGGATCATGGACGGAGCGTTTGAGCAAATCAAACACTCACCCCCAGTCAACTGATCTGGGTTTAATCCATCAACATTCTTTAGCTCACTCCGCCACCCCAGTTTAGACATGGCCATATGCAAATCAGTCTGACCCTGTGCCTCATGGGAACAGCCCAGCCCGAATTGCCAAGCCAGGTCTTCCCTGGACCAGAAACAAGCATCCTGGGACCGGTTTCGGGTTCATAACCCTCATCAGCCAGGCTATCTTGAATCCAGTGGCAAAGTGAGAAAGGGACTCACATCTGAGCATACCCTGCCAACTTAGGGCGATGAAAGCGATACAAAAGGGGATGATGGACGGAGCGTTTGAGCAAATCAAACACTCACCCCCATATTTGCAGTTGGAGATACAGCATAGATATCCACTGTGCACCTTCCATCACTGTAGGAAGGTGGCTACCTGACTATGGTTACCCCAGATTTTTTGCCTTGTGTTTAGCTGGTTTTCGACTTAGTTGGCCTGGTTCCCTGCTAATCAGGGCCCCAGGCTATCTGCTCTCTCTGTAAAATGGATTCCATGTACCCTAGGTGCATAACTAGATTGGCTTGGGTCACCTTATCAGCCCCTGTACAGAGCACTATAGGTGCCCAGGGCATAGGTGCATCCAAGGCCTACCAGGGGCTGCAGCATATCTTTTGCCACCCCTGGCTGGCTATCTAAAATTGACGCAACTGGCTGATCACTCAGCTGGGGCAAGGTGGTGTAATCACCCCTTGCTTAGATATAGTATGCCTATATCTAAACCTATCTGGACACATATAAACCTGTGAGCCACTCCTATGGCAGGCCTTAACAATCCTGAAGGCAGAGTGCGTGGTTTAATGTGAGATGGTGCTCTAGCATGAGCTGAGCCTGTCTGCAGCTGTCGGGACCAATTCCCTTAGCTGTTCCGGGATAATGCCAAACCATATACTATTAAGTGCATTATAATCCTCGCGGTTATATGTCAACTTTGGTTTGGCTTTATCAAAACATGTCGTGTAAGGTGTCATACGATTTGGAATACTACCCCCTCGCCAGTCCTGGCGACGGGGGTAGCATTCCACCCCTCTAGAGGGGACGACATGTTACTTTTGCTAAAACGCGGTTGATTTAAAATGAGCCTCAGATCCACAAAATGGATGCCTCTGCCACAGACACGGGTCTGGCCTCCTGCTGCTGACCGAAACTCAGCATATGGTGGCCTGGACAAAGAGTTTCCTGTCGCAGGGCGGTGTCAAACCACCCCAGACAGGAGATAGTGGATTGTAGTAGGGAGGTTTCAAAGAAACCAGACACTGCCTGGGGAGCACAAGGCTGCCCCTTGCATAATCCGGCCAAACCGGTTCTGGGGCCTCCCAGCCCCTGTCCCAGCGCGGCCTGGATCAAAGGAAAGGGGTGTAACCACCCCCTTCCTGGGTCCCACCCATAGGAGGGGACCTAGCAGGATGTCCAGCCCACCAGATTCGAATAAGAGTGGGAGCAGTGCCAATGCAACTCAGATCATCCTGAAGAAACATAAGAAACGAATTCTGGACCCTTCGACATTCTACTCAACATAGAAGACTGAAGAATCTCCCTTGTGGTCAAGGAGTGACCACCCTGTGCAAACAGGCACCATCCAGCCCTCGACCCTTGCTTTGTTGCAGTTCCCGCCGGAACTCGAGCGACAGAGATCGACGAGATCAAGCTTGCCTGCCTTCTCCCTGCCCGATCCACAGTCCCTGCAGAGCTGAGACCAGTGGAGGCGACCGGAAGTGTGGGGCACGCCATCTTGAAAAGGCCACGAGACGCTGACCGTGCAGCCCACGAGTGATCCTCGAAGCTGTACACCGGGGTTTGAGAAGCCCCCACCCCGAGCTACACTTGCACCCAAGCTCACCCCTCCACATTTGACGAGTGCTGCGTGGGGCCCTTCTGCTTGTTTTGGCTCGACGCGTTGGCCCGGTCACTTGCCAGCTGGCTTGTGGCCCCTGTGCCGACGAAACTTCAAATACAACTTGCTTTTCTGGTTGCTCCAGATCTGCACCAGCTCCTGTGAAAAGGAGCCCCCACTCTGACCCTCCTGGTTCGAGTGATAAGCAATCTCCCAGTTCCGCATGGATTGCTTTTGCCAAGTGCTGTTTGCTGCAATCTTGAAGCCGACGGTGCTGACGGCGAGAGCCTACGTTGGACAGATCGTGACCTGCTCCTGGATGTCGCAGATGCCCCAGAGCCCACGTGACAGCGGAGAGAAGCCTATCGACAACCACCTGATTGCGCCCGACATTGCCTGGTTCCGTCCTGGTTCCACCCTGGTCACTGCTGAGTGACCCAGACTCTGTCCCCTCTGCTTTCAGGTACTTTTCTACCCTTGGATCGCACCGGACACTTCTGCTTCACATCGCCTGCAGCTGCAACAGCTTCAAGCACCAAGAGCCTGCGTGTCAAAACCCGACGCCACTTCGACCCTGTGCACCCACGGCCTGTGGGTGAGGTAACATTGCAACGCCGGTGTTCCCACACTGGTACACACCTCTAGGGTCTGTGTCTTGAGTTTGGTTCCTCTAGGTTCAGCGGAAGTAACTTTTAATTCACTTTATGTAACTTTTACGCACCATTGACATTGCATTGGTGCGAGCCGCACTTTCCGTGCTGCACCCGTCTCCTGTGGGCCACTCCCGACTTCAGCATTGCTAGTCCTGACTGCTCCCAGCGAATCTCTAGGCCCTAGGCCTAACCACTGTTCGATTGGTATCTCTTATACCACTTTTTTAGTATATGGTTTAAGTGGCCACCGGCCCTTATCCAAAATTGTGCAACTTTGTATGTTATACTGTGCTTTTGATTTAACGCTTGTGCCCCTTTCCTCATAAAGAGTACTGGGGAGTAATTTAGAAATAAATACATATATTTTTATAATATATACTTGTGTGGTGTCCTTTCATTTGATTACAGGATTGTATGTGGTAAAACAGCTCGCTTAACACGACCTCTTAAGTTAAGCCTTTAAGGCTGCTTAGTGTCATGGTTCCACTTACCCCTAGCACACATATCCTAAGACATCTGCTGATTTCCCCCTTATGAAAACCCACCCCTGTCCCGTGCTCCACGCACGCTTCTAGTCAGTATGATTGGGTGTTTACATATACTTCTGCTGTATTACATGTTTATCACCTTCTTAAGGTTTTGCTAGCCATGTCTTTACTTGTGCCTTTTTGCTAGTGAACTATTGTATTGCCTCGTGTGGTTCTTGAAGTTTAGGAGCGCAATATATTTGCATTGTGGCCTTCGCTTGTGGCTCCGTGAGAGACAATGCCCCCGCGAAGGTCTCACAGATCTCTCCTCGCATCCCTACACGCTACCTTTCGGTGCGCGCTAGAGCTGGGACTGCATGCAGCGTCCCCGCGCACGTTCACAGAGCGTGACTGGGAGCGGCTGGGTGCGGTCCGGTATTTAAACCGCACCCAGCCTTCTGGAAGGCGCTTTGCCTTCGGATTTCCCTCGGAGAAGCTCGCGTCTGATGGAGGAACTCACCTGAAGGAGAATTCTATCCTGGCAGGACTCCACGGCGGTGCTTCTTATTTCCTGGAGTTTGAAACCTCAAGAACTAAGTTTGAAAGCTAAGTACTTTTACTTGATTTAAGGCGCCCTTCGCAAGAAAGGTCAACAGAATTTTTGGAACAATTACTTTGTGAAAGCCTTCGCAAAGAAAGAGACTTGGGACATTTTATGCCTATAAATATTTTGAGGACTATTTGCCAGTTCATTATGAGTGTTGAATTATGAAGAGATTTACAAGGAACTTTTAGATTTTATTTAAGAAAAGTGTGATAGAAGAAAGATACGTAGGATTTGGTGTGTCTTTGTTTTATGCTTCTTTTATAGCACTAATAACAGAACCAGAAACCCGAGACCAAGAAGCAAAGGTTAATGCCAAGTAAGTCTTAGGAAGAGATAGAAAGAATGCAAAGGGCCTCTTAAAAATAGTAAATTAATCCTTCCTTTCTTTTGTGTAAACTTCCAGACGAACAAGCCGACATCACACCAGTTAACCAACTATCCTAGAGGACATCTGACGACTTCATCACAACTACCCTACATCCCTACAAAGACATACTGGGCGAAGGCCTACAACTTGCTGATTGCAGGTAGGGGGATCTCTGAAAAGTTTCACTTGATTTTAGGAGCTCTAATTAGATAGAGATTGTAGTGGAGGGGCTAGGGAGGTTAGGAATTTTGACCCCTAAAACGGAATACTAAAATCTTGGTGCTTGTTGCTTCGCAGGTCGACAGCAAGAACCAAAGTCTTCTCTTCAACGCCCAGTACCGGCCCTCCTCCCTAATTTCTAGTTTAAACCTTGCTGTGAATATTTAAGTCAGTGAGTTTTAGTTAGTGATTAGGGAAGTTGGTCCCTTGCGTCCCTGCGAAATCATCCACGTCTTCCAAGAGAACTTCAGTCAAGACAAGGTAAGGGACGACGTGGTTAGCTTTGACAGAAGGCAAAGCTCACGTAGATAATTTCGCCCGGACGCAATGGATCAAGTTAACATGCAGGATTTGGCAGCAGTTTTAGAAGCTATTAGGCAGGATAACGCAGCCTTACGTAGGGATTTATCCTCTCTTCAGGACTCAATTCAGCAAAAACCAACCACTTTCCAGAGTTCTTTATCCAGTACTGATACCAAGACTCAGATCCAAGTGGTAACTCCGTTCCCCACCCCCTTAGCCCCACCAGAAAGATTTTATGGGGATTGTAATAAGTTTTCTGTATTTTTACAGCAATGTCACCTACATTTTATAGCTAAGACTACAGCCTTCCCAGACGATTCTTCCAAGGTAGCATTTATGTTATCCTATATGGGTGGAGATGCAGCTCTTTGGTCAGTTCCTTTAGTGGAAAATGACGATCGAATTTTGTATAATTTTAAGGATTTCGAGAGGGCTTTAAAGAAGATGTTTGCAAAACATCTTTTCGTTCAGACTGCAGACAATGAGCTTTTAAGTTTAAAGCAAGGATCTTCGGATCTGATACATTTCATATCCACCTTTAACCGTCTGGTTTTGGAGGCTGACTGGCCATACGACAAAAGAGTTTCCATCTTTTACAGAGGTCTAAGAGAGGAATTAAAGGACATGATAACTCAGATTCTTGAACCCCCAGAAGACATAAGTGAGTTCATTGATTTAGTGGTAAAACTTAATCATCGTATTTCTGAGAGAAAAGGAGAAAGAGGGAAAACTGAGCATAAGGTAGTTTTCTTTAAGGAAAAGTCAACCTCGAATCGAGAATCAGGTCCAAAGTCTGACTCTGTCGAACCCATGCAAATTGGTTCGATCCGTGGTCCTTTAACTAAGGAGGAGAAAGATAAAAGGCGACGTTTAAACCAGTGTTTATATTGCGGAAAGACAGGACACTTCGTAAAAGAATGCCCTACACGACCTAACAAGTTTAAAACCAAAACTTCCGATTTGGCCATCACACAGGAAAAGTCGGAAAACTAGTACACTCGGTAAAGGGAGAGGTCAGTTTATCGGGTGGTCTTTCTAGTTTGGCCTCAACTCTTCCTCCTGCAGGTTTTAGACACTTTTCAATGCTAGTAGAACTCCGAGATCTGCTTCCTGAATCCCACACAAGAAAAGTGGAAGCCATTATAGATTCCGGGGCTACAGGTAATTTTATTGATTCCCAATTTTTCTTACAGTTAGGCTTTCAGTCTGTGTTTAAAGATCACCCAGAAACCGTCAGAGCAGTTGATGGTAAAGAGTTGACTTCAGGGTTGGTAAACAGACAAACCGAACTTTTAGAGATGGATTGTTCTCCCATACATCGAGAAAGAATACAATTCGACATAATTGATGCCCCTCAATTTAAAATGATTTTAGGGATACCTTGGTTAATAAAACATAACCCAATCATAGATTGGGTAACCAGGTTAATTACCTTTAAGTCATCCTTTTGTGCAGAGCAGTGCTTCCTAATCAATAGATCCAAAGACTTAGTCCAAGGTTTTGATTTCGGAATTGAATCACCCAATGTTCTGCTTTTGGAAGGGGTCCCATCGGTTTATAACGACTTATCTGATGTGTTTGACAAAAAAAAAGCCAATACTCTACCTCCACATAGAGATTTCGACTGCAGAATTGATCTCATGCCTGGAGCAACCTTGCCCTGCAGTCGCATTTATGCTCTTACTGAGGCAGAAAACACTCATCTGAGAGCATACCTTGACGAGTATCTTGCAAATGGCTTCATTAGGCACTCCAAATCTCCAGTATCTTCAGCTCTTTTTTTTATTCCAAAGAAGGGAGGGGAATTGCGCACGTGCATAGATTATAGGGCATTAAACAACGTCACCATTAAGAACAGGTACCCCTTACCCTTGATTCCCACACTTTTGGACCAAATTAAGAAAGCTAAGATTTATACAAAACTGGACTTGCGAGGAGCTTACCATTTAGTCAGGGTAAGAAAAGGAGACGAATGGAAAACGGCCTTCCGCACTAAGTTTGGTCTCTTTGAATATCAAGTCATGCCTTTTGGACTGTGTAACGCTCCTGCCGCCTTCCAGTTTTTTATAAACGAAGTGTTGCATGAATTTATTGACATCTGTTGCGTAGTGTATATAGATGACATTCTCATCTACTCTGATACCGAGGAAGAACATGTACAACAGGTCCGCGCCATTCTTCAAAAACTACTCTCCAATTCTCTTTATGTTAAATTGGAAAAAAGTCTGTTTCATGCCTCCAAGGTGGACTTTCTGGGTTACATAATTAGTCCCGAAGGTATTGAAATGGATCCTAAAAAAGTTGAAGCTGTAACAACCTGGCCCAGTCCAACTTCCGTGAAGCAGATTCAAAGCTTCCTAGGCTTTGCAAACTTTTACCGTAGATTCATCCAGAACTTTTCTCAAATAATTACACCCATAACCAAGTTACTGAGAAAAGGAGTGAATTCTTGTGGAACTCTGATGCTGAAGAAGCCTTTCTAAATTTAAAGAAGAGGTTTACCATGGCCCCAATCTTGTGTCATCCAGACCCCAATCAACCGTTCATTGTAGAAGCAGATGCATCTCAATATGCATTGGGAGGAATTCTTTCACAACGAAATTCTGATACAGGCCAAATGCACCCTATAGCTTACTTTTCTAGGAAGTTGTCAGAGGCAGAACAGAATTATGCCATTGCCGATAAGGAATTATTGGCAATTAAGGCGGTTTTTGAAGAATGGCGCCACTACCTGTTAGGGGCCCGTCATCCCGTAACAATTTATACAGATCACCGAAATCTTCAAGCTCTAAGATCTGTAAAAGCTCTGACTGCTAGACAGTTACGTTGGTCTATGTTCTTCAATGACTACACTTTTGTGATAACTTATCGTCCTGGAAAAGAGAACTTGAAAGCGGACGCTTTGTCTAGAATAGGTGATAAAGACCCTGAAAAATCTGAAATTGTCCATCCTGTAATCCCGACTTCTTGTTTTCAGGGAAGTTTATCCACTAGTAACATTATTAATGACATCAAGGAGGCCTTGAAAGATAAGGATGTTGAGATGTTGAAAAGAGATCATCCTTACCTTCAGGAGAAGAATGATTTGATGATGGTACATGGTTTGATTTACGTTCCTACTGAAAAGATTCAAAAATCCATAATCCAGCTTCACCACGATACTATGTTATCTGCTCATCCTAGCATTTTGAAAACTATGGAACTTATAAGACGAACCTTTTGGTGGCCTTTGATGTTCAAGGACATTCAGGTATTTGTAGAAACTTGCAGTGTTTGCATTCAACATAAGACTTCTCATCAAGCTCCTAGCGGTTTGTTAATGCCTCTGCCTATCCCACCTCAACCCTGGCATACAATATCGCTAGACTTCATAGTTGAACTACCTGAAACCAAGAAGGGATTTAATACAATTTTAACAGTAGTGGATCAGTTCACGAGAATGGCCCATTTAATTCCTTTAAAGAAACTTCCCACTGCTTTAGAGCTAGCTCATCTAATTATGTCACACGTGATTAGATTACACGGTATTCCGTCAGTGGTCATTTCGGACAGAGGCTCCCAGTTTATTTCTAAGGTTTGGCAAAAGTTGGGTACATTGTTACAAATGGACGTTCGTTTGTCTTCTAGTTACCATCCCCAAACAGATGGTTTAACTGAACGAACTAATCAAACAATCGAACAATATCTCCGATGTATGTTACCCAATGTTCTTGAAGAATGGTCTGATCTTTTAAGCCCCTTAGAGTTCGCTTATAATAACTCCGAACATTCATCTATCAAAATGTCTCCGTTCTTTTGTAATTTTGGATTCCATCCCAAATGTATTCCTGAAAGTTCTACTAACTATGATTCTGTACCCGCAATTTCTGACTATGTATCCAAAGTATTTTCCATCCAAGAAGAGGCTAAATTCAACTTGGCAAAGGCGAAAGAATCTCAGAAAGAGACCAAGGACAGACATCGATCTGAACAACCTCAATACAAAGTAGGTGATAAAGTATGGCTGAGTACGAAAAATTTGAAACTTAAGGGAAACCGGAAATTCAATCCGAGGTTTATTGGTCCCTTTCCTATTGAGAAGGTAATTAACCCGGTTTGTGTAAGGCTGAGTCTCCCTCACAAGTACTTGATACACCTGGTTTTCCATGTCTCTCTGGTTAAGCCATTCCATCCCCAGACCCGTATCTCTAAATCTCCGTCTCCCATCATGATTGATGATCACCCTGAATTTGAGGTTAAAACCATCTTAGATTCCAAAAGAGTTCGAGGAAAACTGTTTTACCTCATAGATTGGAAAGGTTATGGCCCAGAGGAAAGGTCATGGGAACCTTTGGACCATCTAAAAAACTCTCCTAGATTGATCCGACTCTTCCATTTAAGACATCCTGAGAAACCAAAACCCATTTCAACTGTTCTAGGGGGGATCTTGAGGAGGGAGTACTGTCATGGTTCCACTTACCCCTAGCACACATATCCTAAGACATGTGCTGATTTCCCCCTTATGAAAACCCACCCCTGTCCCGTGCTCCACGCACGCTTCTAGTCAGTGTGATTGGGTGTTTACATATACTTCTGCTGTATTACATGTTTATCACCTTCTTAAGGTTTTGCTAGCCATGTCTTTACTTGTGCCTTTTTGCTAGTGAACTATTGTATTGCCTTGTGTGGTTCTTGAAGTTTAGGAGCGCAATATATTTGCATTGTGGCCTTCGCTTGTGGCTCCGTGAGAGACAATGCCCCCGCGAAGGTCTCACAGATCTCTCCTCGCATCCCTACACGCTACCTTTCGGTGCGCGCTAGAGCTGGGACTGCATGCAGCGTCCCCGCGCACGTTCACAGAGCGTGACTGGGAGCGGCTGGGTGCGGTCCGGTATTTAAACCGCACCCAGCCTTCTGGAAGGCGCTTTGCCTTCGGATTTCCCTCGGAGAAGGTCGCGTCTGATGGAGGAACTCACCTGAAGGAGAATTCTATCCTGGCAGGACTCCACGGCGGTGCTTCTTATTTCCTGGAGTTTGAAACCTCAAGAACTAAGTTTGAAAGCTAAGTACTTTTACTTGATTTAAGGCGCCCTTCGCAAGAAAGGTCAACAGAATTTTTGGAACAATTACTTTGTGAAAGCCTTCGCAAAGAAAGAGATTTGGGACATTTTATGCCTATAAATATTTTGAGGACTATTTGCCAGTTCATTATGAGTGTTGAATTATGAAGAGATTTACAAGGAACTTTTAGATTTTATTTAAGAAAAGTGTGATAGAAGAAAGATACGTAGGATTTGGTGTGTCTTTGTTTTATGCTTCTTTTATAGCACTAATAACAGAACCAGAAACCCGAGACCACGAAGCAAAGGTTAATGCCAAGTAAGTCTTAGGAAGAGATAGAAAGAATGCAAAGGGCCTCTTAAAAATAGTAAATTAATCCTTCCTTTCTTTTGTGTAAAGTTCCAGACGAACAAGCCGACATCACACCAGTTAACCAACTATCCTAGAGGACATCTGACGACTTCATCACAACTACCCTACATCCCTACAAAGACATACTGGGCGAAGGCCTACAACTTGCTGATTGCAGGTAGGGGGATCTCTGAAAAGTTTCACTTGATTTTAGGAGCTCTAATTAGATAGAGATTGTAGTGGAGGGGCTAGGGAGGTTAGGAATTTTGACCCCTAAAACGGAATACTAAAATCTTGGTGCTTGTTGCTTCGCAGGTCGACAGCAAGAACCAAAGTCTTCTCTTCAACGCCCAGTACCGGCCCTCCTCCCTAATTTCTAGTTTAAACCTTGCTGTGAATATTTAAGTCAGTGAGTTTTAGTTAGTGATTAGGGAAGTTGGTCCCTTGCGTCCCTGCGAAATCATCCACGTCTTCCAAGAGAACTTCAGTCAAGACAAGGTAAGGGACGACGTGGTTAGCTTTGACACTTAGTCCATGCTACCTCTAGGATAGCTTGTCTAACAAGGTTGACTTACAACCAGACATCTTTGGGGTTTGTTTGGACTGATACCAAGTGGTTCCAGAATTGGAAACACTATATATCAGGCCAACTTCTCACAATCACAAACAAAGGAGGTACAGTACATGCATGAGCAGTGCAGGCTTCCCTTACACATGGATGTATGGCACAGGTACCCACTCTGCACCTTCCATCACACACAGAGCAGGTACAGTACATTCATGAGCAGTGCAGGCTTCCCTTACACATGGATGTATGGCACAGGGATCCACTCTGCACCTTCCATCATAAAACAGAGAAGGTAGAGGACATGCATCAGCAGTGCAAGCTTCCCTTATAAACAGAGATACACCACAGGTACCCACTCTGCACCTTCCATCACAAACAGAACGGGTACAGTACATGCACCAGGGGTGCGACCTTCCCTGATAAACGGAGGTACGGCACAGGTATTCACTCGGCACCTTCCATCACAAACAGAGCAGGAACAGTACACGCATGAGCAGTGCAAGATTGCCTTATAAACGTAGGTGCGACGCAGGTATCCACTCTGCACCTTCATCACAAACAGAATGGGTACAGTACATGCATCAGCAGTGCGAGCTTGCCTTATAAACGGAGGTGTGGCGCAGGTATCCACTCTGCACCTTCCATCACAAACAGAACGGGTACAGTAAATGTATCAGGGGTGCGACCTTCCTTTATAAACGGAGGTACGGCATAGGTATCCACTCTGCACCTTCCATCACAAACAGAGCAGGTACAGTACATGCATCAGCAGTGCAACCTTCCCTTATAAACGGAGGTACAGCACAGGTATCCACCCTGCCCCTCGTATTACAAACAGAACTGTCACAGTACAGGCATCTGCAATGCAAATATCCCTCACACGCACTCTACATTGGCAGCACCAAGCCCTTGTGTTGACGATATTCATTTAAGATTAAGACCACATTTATTTTTACTCTTTTAGGGGTAGATTCCGATTCGGGAAAAACTGCTCCGAATAGCCGTTCGTAGCGTTTTCCCCGTACGAATCATACCCTGCAACGTCCCCCGTACGTACGACGAAATACGATTCGTACCAGGAGCTGGACTCCGTACGAATCGTACAGAGACCGTACGAATCAAATCCCCGTACGATTCTCCCTCGGAACCCGCTGTACGCGACATCCCTATGGTTCGCGGCGGGTTTTTCCGACCCAGCAAGTACGATTCATGTTGGGTACGCACCGTACGACCCTTTTTCTACGGGAGCTGAAAACAGCCGTAAATGCAGAGTTCGCCTCGAAACAGGTATGGAACGCCCCCCCGGTACGGTGCGTACCCCCCATGATCGCAAGGGGTATGGTGCGTACCCCTGCGATCATGGGGTGTATGCACCGTACCCCGGGATCATGGGGGGTACGCACCATACCCTATGTTCGCAGGGTGTACGGTGCGTACACCCTGCGATCGCAAAGGTACGGTGCGTACCCCGCGATCATGGGGGTGTACGGACCGTATGGTGTGTATGTGATTGTGTGCTTTTCCGTACGAATCGCCCTTACCTGACGTGGACTGTACGAATCGCGTCCTCATACCCCGTTCCGGAACGTACTCGTCGGGTCGTATGGCATGTTTACGATTCGTACGGAGAGGGCTCCGGATACGAATCGTACGGACGTTTTTTTCCCGAATCGGAATCGACCCCTAAGTGTTAAAACTTTATTTAATTTACTCAAATTGACATATTATTAGAATGTTGTCTATAAAGTACCTCCCCTACCCTTCACCTACCTGTTGTTCTCATGGCGCCTCCAGGTCTCCTGAACATAATAGGTGGCTGTTAAGAAGAGCTGCCGATGGGATGTCGGGTCAGAAGAATGCTTTGCTTTAACCTATCTTAATAAATGTTCTGTTTCTTATTACTACAAGTTTTACCATAACACCCTGTAACAGTGGCGACGAGGATGGGAGTGATCGAATTTTGGAAGATAAAACTTGTTGCGTGTTGGTAGCTGTCAGTCAGAATAAACTATTAAATGCTGTCCTTTCAGAACAAGGAACTGTTTGCCTGACATACTGCTATTGGAACCTCTTGACTTTTCATCCTAACACACGTTTTATGAAAGATGACTCAGCAAAATAAAATTGTCATGCGCGGGTAAAGCCACTTCACCTTGAATCACCTCGTGTGCAGTTGTATACATAGAGGTGGGCGAGTCAATACATTTGCAGGGGGGTGGGCTGAGTTGGAGTGAAGACGGTCAGGCCCGGACCTTAGAGCCTGTGCACAAGCGAAATGTTTGCTGTGTATATCACAAAAGAAACCTCATAAAATATGATAAAGTTGCTTCAGAATTCAAAAATGTGTATTTCCACAACATGTATCCACTCTATTCCTTCCATCACAAACAGAGCAGGTACAGTGCATGTATCAGCAGTGCGAGCTTCCCTTATAAATGACATTAATATGCCATATTATAGAACTGCACTAAGAAATAAATGCATAGAAATTACTTATTAAGCATTAACAATTAGTGCACTAAGAGGCAAAGCAATTGTCATGTAAACCCTGTAGGTAGCCCAGATTATTATAGAGCCAAATTATCGCCTCTTAAATCAAGCACAAAAGGTTTTTGTACAATTGGTATTTTGAACTCACATACTTGAAAGAGCTTTCATACTTGATAAATGAAGAAAAAAGAGTTTGGGTGAAGTAAAATATTTGCTCACGGTCACAATTTAAGCGGTAAAGTCACAATTTATTCAGGTTTTCTGGTTTCACTTTGTACAAATCAACCAGGGAAATGAGTAACCATCTTTTTGCCTTATCATACATTAAGGATTTGTTTTTACCTTTTTGTTTATTTTTTATATCAAGTGAACTCATCCCAAAGGTCATATTAGAGCATTTTACAACGTGAGTCAGTTACAAGGCCTCATTTTTTGCTTACAGGCATGGAAAGATTAAGCGATCTGCACAGGATCACAGGATTTTGTGCCATAGCCGAAACTCGAACATAGGGCCTGATTACGATAGCAGGAGGACCGCCACCGTCAGCCCGTCAGTGGTGGTTCCCGGCCAATCATAAGGGCCGATCCGACCACCCCACTATGAGGGCAGTCAGAAAATCTGACCGCCACGTTTCCGACAGTCGGATTGAATCTGACCACCAGTCGGACCGCCTGCATAGCCCAGAATGGCTGCAGTGCCGGTTAGGCACCGCCGGCCAGATTATGATGTCAATCCCTGCCAGCCTTTCCATGGCGGTTCACTCGCCATGAAAAGACTGCCGGGGATGGATACTGGGGGCCCGTAGTGGGCCCCCCTTTTCCCCTGAACCCATTCCTGTGGTTGTTGGGGGCATCCCAACATATGCCTGTAGCAAGTGACAGGCACCGGTGCCTGTCACATAGTACAGGGATATATAAAACATCCCTTTTTAGGTCTCGCGACCTATCAATGCGCGCAAGCGCATTGAGCGGAGCGAGAATTCATGTCGGCAAAATCCTCTTCAAACCAAGGGCTTTCAGCCCCAAGCGGTTTTCTTGCAGTTCACGTGAATCACGTGAGCAAACATGCACACGCATTCACGGCCAGGGCTTCTCCTCCCCTAGCAGCACTCCTCCCACACCAGCACCTCCCCCCTCCCACACCAGCACCTCCCCTCTCTCTCCCCGCAAACACAGCCTTGCCGTAGCAGCATTCCTCCCACACCAGCACCTCCCCCCTCCCACACCAGCACCTCCCCTCTCTCTCCCCGCAAACACAGCCTTGCCGTAGCAGCACTCCTCCCACACCAGCACCTCCCCTCTCTCTACATGACTTTCTATGTCAATCACCCTCCCACAGGCTTCCCCAGCGCTGCCCCGCCCCCTGCTTCACGGCCAGGCCATCTGTTCCCTGCCAGACACGTGCATCGGCAGCATTTCTACAGCACAAGGGGCTGAAAGATAAAATATCTTTCACGGCAGCAAAGGCTTCACGCCTCCCCAAAGACTGCAGTCTCCTGAAAGACCTAGAAATATTACAATGGCGCTAACTGAAAATAATTGAAGGTTTTGTGAGCATTTAATGCAACAGCACGGCCAAAACGAAGCCTTACATAACTACAAACGGACAGCAAACCAATGAACTAATACCAGATAATACCAGATAACTCTCTCACCACGGATACAATGTTCCAGCCTCGGTTTTAATGCATTATGGGAGCTGTAGTCCTAGATCACTTCAGTTGATTCAGTAGAAGTGACACATTTGCGAACAATGATTTGTAAAAGAAAACCCCAGGACTGGAGCAGTGAATCATCTGGTAACCTTAACATTTGTTAGATCAATGCCACTGCAGACCTACACATATGTATCCTAAGTACAGCTGCCAAGCACCCTCATTGCTTAATTTGAGACAGTGGGTGCAGGTAGGGCTCACCGGCACTGATTTTTGGAGACAGGGATTTATTAGGGGCGCTGTGGTCATTTGAGTTGGAAGAACTTTCCAAACAGAGGGGATATAAAGGGAAGAAGGGACCTGCAGTGATGGTTCTCAAGAAGACTACATTTGGGGTAATTTACATTACATGTTATACACCTGTCGTCATTGTCTAAAGCAATGTGTATTTAGGTGTACTGTGTGAGGAAAAAAACACAAACATACGTAGAGTTACTAACACAAAGTGATTCCTCGTACTTTGCCATTACTGTGAGCCCTAATGAGTAGTTTTAAAAAGTAATGCCAATTTTTTAAGGTGGGTATCCTGTCCTAGAAACAAGATACATAAATAAACCAAGTATGCTCAAATTAGACCGAGAGTCAATACAACCTGGGCCACCCTCTCTTTACACACACCACACCCATAGGCACACCCACATGAAGGAAGCTGTATGACCTTAGAGCAGGGGGATGAGTGGTGGGATAGAAGTCACATCTGATCTGGAGGCTAGACTAGCTTTTCAAAATACTCATAAAAAGAAAGACACTGGCAGATATGTGCGAAGATTCTGTGTGTTGGTACAGTGATATTCACAGAGCTCTCAAGTTTCCTAAGTCCACGCATAACTAGGCCACTCAGTTTACTTTTTCTTTGCATCCTGGGACTTGTAGTTCTTCTCGCATTATAAAACCAGGAATTCAGGTCCCAGAAAAAGACCCTGACGGGTGGATCTCAGAATACTGACAGAGGAGGCAACTGATAGAAAATAGAGGCTAGACCCTGTTGTGTGATATTTCGTCCAATTATAACCTATACACAGGGTCAAAGTATCATTATTAGAGTGGAACATTAACAAGCATTAAGTGGTACCCTAGGTCTATCACTCACCTTACCTAATGTTGTTATCCATGCCACAAATACCTACCAGCAATTCTCACGAAACCTCAGTTATCCTCTCCTGCAGTGTGCCCACAGAAACACTCTCCCTGGTAACATCACTGGACGGGCGAGGTTGCTTCTCATGCACATTTGATTGGACTATTTTGAACATGCCAACCAACTCAAAGATAGACTTCTCCAACGAGGTTACCCTAACAAACTATTAAAAAACTCACTGAAGAGGGCTTGGTGGACGCCACGCGAATCCCTCTTGCAGAAAAAGCCCAAAAAGGAACAGAAACGGATAGTTTGCGAATCTACGTATTGCCCGGCTTCAAATCAATTGAAGAAACTAATTACATCTAACTGGCACCTAGTGAAAGGGTTACACGAGGACTTCAAAACACCACCCTTGTTCGCACACAAGAAAGAAAAAAGTGTGGCTAATCATATTGTCAGAGCCGCCCTACCAATTGAGAAAGGCCCGACATTGAGGAGCTTGTTCGGTTTTCCACCCATTACTGGACATCACAAATGTGGATCATGCACCTGCTGTGAAGAGACAATGGAAGAGTCAGTATTCTCTTTTAATAACATCAATTGGAAACATGATACGTTCACCAATTGTAAGACCAAGAACGTTGTGTACGCAATAATATGCCCATGCCCTATGTTGTACATAGGCAAAACTACTCAAGAAATCAGGCAACGTATCACCCAACATAAGTCAAGGATACGCAGAGAAGTAGAAAATGCACCACTAGTCAATCACTGGATCACTATGAAACACGACAAAACCAAGCTGAAGTGGACTGTAATATCAAAAATTGAAAATGACCCGAGAGGTGGCAACATTGAAACAAGATTAAACCAGAGGGAAGCAATGCTTATAATGAAATATGACGCAGCAGTGAATGGACTGAACGAACTGTCTGAAATGTATAAACCGAATACGTGAACAGACTTCCCCAGAAAAAACAAAGGAGACTACAATTCCCAGAATCCTCGGATTTTTAGCCACTCCCACAGCCAAGTAGAGGTAGGAGCCTCATTCAGTCACAACAGACCGAAGAGGAAGGAGTGAGAATCACCACCAGCGGCATATTTTCCAAGCGGCATTTGACAAATGGTAAGAATTGCAACTAGGCGAACCACCGCGCCTCCGCTGTCTCCGCATTGCAACATGGAGCGCGGTTTTACATACGGCATCCTAACGCTTCCCCCACCGGCTCTTTCAGACCACGATTGACACTAGCCAAAAAACTAGAACGGCTTAATCGGGATATTTGCCTCCGGCAGGAGCAGCAGCCGAGCCTTTTTACTAACGCGGAGTTCTACTCTGCAACAGGTAAGCCATCCACCTCATGGTGATACAAGCCTCTTAAGCCACAATCAAAAACGCTAGACAGCGAGCGCTAATGTTCCTTCCCTTTGCCTTTCCTGCAGATTTAAAAACGACATTTACAATCGACATTTCGTCTAAAAACCTCCCAGCACAGGTAGGCGCCTAACATGACTCAATCTGAGTTAGATGAATGTGAATATATAAATGCAGTGCACTTATCGTTTCCTTTTCCAACTTGTTCCAGCACTCCCTCCATCCCATTTTTTCTGCATTACGGAATACCTTTTTTGGAGCCATGACCCAAAATTAGAGGTAGGCTGAGACTGGTTAGTTTGCGAATAAGGTGTTGAACCCTTAGAATACAAATTTATGAGTTTGTTCCTTTCCCTTACAGTTATTGTTTGGTCCTGAAGAGAACCCTGACAGTCACAGGGCTCGAAACGCGTCGACCGACCAGGTCCCAGGTCATTTCCCAGAGTTCTCCCCAAGAAAACCCCTAGGGGAACACGTTAAAAGACTGCTTTGTTTTCTTTTGTTTTAAAAGGTTACAATTTAATCTGAGGTAGACTAAAAAACGGACTTTACATTTGATGAACTAAAAGTGTATTTTTGGCACTGGGACCAGTGTGTGTGTTTTGTATGAATGGAAGGCCATGAATGAGTTGTATGGAAGTTGATGATTTATTGTACATACCCAATCACTTGTATACTTTGTTTTTTGTTTGTATATATATGTACATAGAATGTTTTGTATTCCCATGCATAAAACTAAAAATGATGCAGACCTAAAATAATAAGCATCAAAAGAAAATAAGAAAAATAAAAACTGCAATTTATAAAGCAGGTGTGCATGTCTTTGTCATGTATACTATACATTTGAATAGTGTGTATTAAATAAGCCCCCCAGCACTGGCAAGTGTAGTGTTTATTATGTGCACAAACTCTGCACTAGAGGCCTACAATTAGCCTAGCAGCTGCGTCTTTCAGCCAATCCATACAGTGCTCCCTTGCTGCTACACAACAAGAGAGCAGTGCCAGGATTGGCTTGAGCAAGCAAAGTCACCGCTCATTAGGAGACAGGGGATCTGCTGCTTTAAGCAACCCACACTAACTAATGTGCAGTAGAGAGAAGCCTCTAATGTGCATGTAGGGCTGGCCGGAAAAAGACAGCTGTCTGTGGTGTCTTTCTTGTTAGTATTTCAATGATGTAACTTTCACAGAACACTTAGAATGTAGAATGTTTTTGCTTGTACTCGGAACTGGCAGTTGGATCCCAGCAGCTGATGGATGAGGTGCTTATTTCAAATATACAATAAAACTCCTTTTTACTAATCGACATTTGACTTCATGAGGATCTTTTATTGGCGACGACCGATGGGATGTGTTCAGGAGTTGACGCTTAAAGCACCTCAACATCAAGTCAGTACATTTTGAAATTACGGTACATGTTAAGAAATCGCGTTTCACTTTCACATCAAGAAAATATGTGAAGTATGCTGTATGAGCTAAAGAAAACAACCTCCTAAGCTAAGCGGGCGGATCGGACCCACAAGGTACTCTCTAACTTGATTCGTGGAGTTTGTTTGACTTTAAAGAACATTACAGCAGTTAAAGTGCGCAGCGTGTGAAAGTTGTGAGGTCATTACTGAAGCATTGCGGTGTTAAGAGAAGGCGCGCGGTAGCTCGTGAAGATATACTTCAAAGGAATTATGCTTTTAGTCTCAGTAGTGAGATAAAAGAAACACACGAGTAGTGCGCAAGCAGTTTAAAATTCAGTTGAAGAAAAACACATGCTGGATTTGATCTTGATGAGTGAGTTACGCGAGAGTAAAAAAAGAAACGCGTGTTAATGGAAGAAGTCTTAATTTTTAAGAGGATTGAGATATTCATTCATGCTGGTTTTCATCTTGATGTGGAAGTGAAAAGCGAGTAAAGAAAGCGCACGTGATGCGCAAGTGAAAAAGCGCGTGTTAATGGAAGAAGTTTTAGTTTTAAAGACGTCGACATATGGTTTCATGTTGGCTTTGATCTTGATGTGCAAGTGACACGAGAGTAAAGAAACTGCCTGTTAATGAAAGAGAACACAGATGATATTCTTTTCATACCTGAACAAGTTGAATTTTCTCCGTTGTCGGCAAACTAGCTCTGATATTTCATTATTTCTTGATTTCACTAAAAGCTGCATTGTAAGCAGATAAACCAATCAGAGGGAATTCTATACAAAAAAGGGACCAATCGGAAAGAAGAGTATTTCACATGTCTGCTTTAGAGGAAAGACACCGGTGACAAACACACCAGGAGGTATTGCTTCAATTCAAGCTTTATTGACATAAAGCATTAACACAGGGAGAATAGGATTTGAAAACAAGTTGTTATTTATGTATTTGTTATTTTTTTTTTAAATATCTGTTTTTGTTTTCACATTATTGATAATTCATATTTATGAAAAGATACATATGTTAAATGTGTAAGTGTGCAAAATATTGTTTTAATATAGAATATAGATATAAATCTGAATACAAAGAAAAAATCTGGATGCAGTTACTATGGGCAAGTACATTGCCAAACAGCAGAGAATTCTGGGGAAATATAAATAACATGATGAGGGGTACAAAATTACAACAAGAAGCTGGGATTGATGAAAAAACCTGAATGGAGCACGTACACAATAAGTATAGCAGCAGGAGGAAGGATGAGCATGCAATGACAAAACCCTTAAGGGACCCAAAACCAGAAGTAGAAGAACATACCGGTCAAGTAGAAACTAACAATGACCAGTATCTCCTGATTGATAAAAACAAATTGAAAGGAGTAATAAAAAGGTTAAAAACAGAGGGGGCAGCAGGCCCTAACGGGGTGCCAAAAGCACTATTCAAACATGCGCCAGACTTCTGGGCTGACTACCTTGCGCCATTATTCAATCTGATTTACTTTGAGAACAACGTTCCCAAATCCTAGAAAGGGAATATCATCCACCCGATATGCAAACAAGGAGACCATAACAAGCCAGAAAACTACAGACTGGTATCACTGATTGATGTTGAGGCTAAATTATATGGTTCATGCTTATTATTCCAACTTCAGGACTGGATGGACAAGACAAATATAATCCCAACGTTTCAAACTGGCTTTAGACATGGGATGGGTACTTTGATTAACCTGGCAACACTGGCACTCCTAAACAAAAAGGCATGCTTTGTCAACTTGAAAGCAGCATTTGACAAAGTAAATAGGAAGCGCCTCTGGGAAAAATTAGGGGTATGGGGGCTGCCGAGCAAATTACTGGAAGCAATAACAGCCTTGCACAGTGAAACCTGGGCTAGAGTCAAACTAGGCAATGGGCTTAACATCACCAGCTGTATCCGTACAGAGCACGGGCTAAAACAAGGCTGCGTCCTCGCCCCAAGCTTATTCAATTTATTTATGGCTGATTTCAGCAACCATATGCAATCATCCAACTGCCATCCGCCTAATCTAGCCAAGGAGCCAATACCCTTCCTACAGTACGCTGATGACATTGTGGTACTGAGCCAAAGCCCTATTGGGCTACAAAGAGCAATTAACAACTTGGTCACCTATCTGGACAGAGATAGTTTGGAAATAAATAAGGATAAAACCAAGTTTGTACGCCTTACTGACCCAAAAAAAATAACAGGTTTAAATGGTACATAAAAGGGACTCAAATAGAAGAATAAGCAGCCTATAAATACCTCGGTCTAAAACTAGGACGAGGCACAACTTACAAAGAACACAAAATTGATTTAAAGGCAAAAGCACAATCGCTAATGTTTGCGTATAGACTCCTGAACAACAAAATGGGGTGCCCGAGCCACACACATCTTCTAAAAGTGAAGGTGTCAGAATGTATACCAACATTGTCATACGCCCTAGTAGTCTGGTGCAGTAAGTAGGCGGAGCTGCTAAACGATCTACAGACAAGGATCTATAAAGCTGTCTTCAATTTACCAAAGTCTGCCGCTCCAGCTCAGGTCCGGTTGGAGTTTGGCCTTCAAAACCAGAAATTCCGGAGCATGAGCGGCTTCGTGAAACTCTGCCACAAATTCCGCGCAACTGAGCTAGGATCACTAAACAACACTTGATGGAAAGAAATCAAAATCCAGATGGACCAAGACACTCCGAATTCATGGGGAGCATACTTACGGAAATCCATAGCAGAACTCGAAATACAAACAATATGGGACAGTCAGTTGGAGCGGGTAGCTTTTGGTAGATTGGTAAATAAAACATCAAAGAAGAAGTCTTTTTTGGAAGACAAAACCACAACTTCATAACGCAGACATGGGTGAACCGTGATTAACTCTTACATATCAATAAAGCCTCAAGCATACTTATTATCACACTTCAGTTCCGAGCTAAAAAAGAGCTTCACGAAATACCGCTTGGGCATGCATGATTCAAAAGATCTGCAACCGTCATGGCAAAGTAATCATCAAGATGCACACTGTCGACTATGCGGCTTCCGCAACAAAACATTAACACACCTGCTGTGTGCTTGCCCAGCAGTCAAAGACATAAGGAGGGGCCTGTTTAAACCAATTTTTACCGAATTGAATAAACGCACTTGCAGGCAAGTAGTAATACGTTGGTTGGAAGGATCCTCGATTATCTTGGTTTGTCGGGGTGTCAAATTTCTAGTAGAAGTAAGGAACCTCTTAAGGCAAGTGGACCTTCATGCCACAAAAATAGCATAATGCAGGACGGCATAGAAAAATGGTCCAGCTGGGTACTTAAAATGGACACCTTTATCACAAACTGGATCTAGATGAAAGTTATCCTGGACTTTTCCCTTTTAGATTAGATTTTATGTGTATTATAATGTAATGCAGATTTAAAATTTTGGTAAATATGAAACTGAGTATTTAATGGAAGTCTAAGTATAACACTTTTCTTTTATCCAAAAAACACACACAAAACACGTATATTGTAACGATTTTAAGTAATCATACACAATAAACATTTTTGACTTGACATGTCATTTAATATTTAAAAAAAGAAAAAAAAATAGAAATAAATCAGTTTTAGAAGTTTGGCTAAAATAAAATTTAGAGAGTTCTATTTAGAGTGTTAAAAATCCAAATTAGAACCTAGTATCCAGTATCTAGTGAGTCATGCAAAACGTACCTGCTCCTCCGTATTTCTTAAGTAGCTCTGGAGAACCTAATGTAAAGTGGAGCAAGTGGAAGAAGATTTTTGCAAATTACGAAAGAGTCTGTGGAACAAATTTGAGTGCAGAAAGAAAGTATTCGTTATTATTACACTGTCTTGGAGGTGAAGGTCAGGAAGTGTTCGAAAATGTACCAGATTTAGCTACGGAGGAACAGAGAGGGTTAAATGCATATGATATTTGTATTCTACAATTAGACAAACATTATTTATCAAGAGTAAGTACAATAATGGAAAGATACTATTTTGGTTTCAGGGAACAAGGGAAGGATGAATCTGTTGAAGATAATCTAACTAGTGTGAAAAAGTTGGCATCTACTTTTAAGTTTGGAGCAGCCAATGAAGAATAAATTTGAGATCAATTTGTATTAAAATGTGGGGAAGACAAAATTTGCGAAGAGTTGTGGTTTGGGGATGAGCCTCCATTAGAAGAGGTAATTTAAATAGCTAAAAGGGTGGAACATATGTTAAAATGTGTAAATGAATTAAAGTGTGTAAAATACAAAGTACAACCAAATGTAGATGAAGTTCAAGAACATATATGTATAGTAAAAAGTCAAGTCAAGTCAAGTCATAAAATTTGTATAGCGCGCTACATACCCAGAGGGTTTCAAGGCGCTTAGGAAGGGGAGGAGGATTATTTGTCAAATATCCACGTGAAAAAATATCCTTGAAAGAGTTGGTAAAGGAGGTTGTTTCAAATAGTGCGTTTGAATGTGGGAGGTTTGGTCACAAGGCAAATTCTAAAACAGGCTTTGTTTGTCATGGCTGTGGGAAAAAGGGTCATTTTATAAAATGTTATAAATCTAAACAGAGAAGATTTCAAAACAAGGAAGTAAAGGAAGTAAGTTGTCAAGTCACAGAGAACAAACAATCTAATCATCCTATTGGTAAAGTGAAAATTGAAGGAATTGAACTGGAAATGAAATTTGACTCATGCTCTCACCTTACGATTATTTCTAAAGAAATCTACTGCAAGTGGTTTCAGGATTGAAATAAATGATATAAGATGGATGTCAAAAGTGGAGGATATGGTGGACAACCCATTAGTATGTTGGGGTATTTTAATGCCTGTATTGAGATGGAAAGGACGTTGTGTGTTGGAAAAATGTATGTATCAAAACAAGATGATAATTTACTAGGATGCCCACATCAATGATTATTAGGTGTCAAACTCAAACCTAATGGTGAGCCACAAATACAAGTTCAGAAATAGAAAGAAAATTCAATGATTTTGTAACAGAATTTCCACTTTTATTTAAGGAAGAACTAGGGTGCTTAAAGGGCTATAACCACTGTATCAAACTCAAAATTGAGGCTGTACCTCAGTAGTCAAAGTGAGGAGAATTCCCATTGCCTTACAGGAAAAGGTTGAACAAGGGATAGAAAAACTTCTCAAGCAAGAAATTATTACTCCTGTGGAAGCATCTGAGTGGCTGGCACCAGTAGTTATTGCCAACAAACCTAATGGCGACATAAGATTATGTGCAGACCTCAGGTCACTTAATAAGGAGGTAGTAGTTGATAAAATTCCTCTACCTAACATAGATGAGATTATGTCGACATTAAATGGTGCAAAGTTTATCAACACTCTTGATCTTACCCAGGCTTATTATCAAATAGAATTAACTCATGACTCACAAGACTTGACGGCATTTATAACTCCAATGGGAGCGCTCAAATATAAGAGAATGCCCTTTTTGTTTAGTGTCAGCATCATCAGTTTTTCAGAGTGATGTCATCCATACTGAAAGGAGTCAAAGGGGTAAAATGCTATCAAGATGACTTATTCATTTTTTGAGTAAACTGGTTGCCCTGCTCTTATTGCTGGCAAAAGACAAATAGCGATACATTGGAAGAGAGGGCCTCCACCTACAATAGCCGGCTGGATAAAATCGGCAGTTTACTGCAAGGACCAATTGACAACCTACTGGGAACTGATGCCACTGAGGTCCAGACCTATTGATATATGGGAACCATTAGTGAGATGGTTGGGTCGAGTGGGAACAGATTTGTGTATCGAATTATTGTTTATGATAAATGAGAGGCTATTTGTTTCATTAAATATGGGGAGGTGTAGATTGGCGTGTGTTATAAGGAGTAGAAGTGTGTTTTTCCTGAATGTTAAATTGAAAGGATGGAAAGTATGGTGAAAATGTATTTGAGTGGTTGCTCTCAGTGTATTATCTAAATGGGTGGAATGCAAGATTAGTAATATACAATGCTAGTCGTATGGGGATTGTTATGGTGCTTCATTATGTTAATTCCAAAGCCTTTTACATTCAGTAGATACCAGTATATTCTTGACATTCTAGAATGCATTTTAGACATTGATCGCGGCTGGTCACGCCAGCTGTATAACTGTGTACAATATATTATGCGATGGTATAATGCCAAGATAGCTGCCTGCCCCAGGGTTGTTGGCCTCTAGCAGTGTAACAAATGTGATTGTCAATAAAGCTTTTGGAAATTAAAAAAAAAAAAATTGGGAGTAAATCAACAAGAGCATGATACCAGAGTAAGAATTGTTTTGAGAAAACTTGAAAAAGCTGGTTTCATCTTGCAATTTGGGAAGTGTCAATTTTCAGTGCAAGAGGTTAATTATTTGGGGCATTGTATCACGGCAAAAGGAATTGTTCCAAAAAAGGAATTGGTAAATAAGATTCTTAAATTGACTTCACCTTAAACAAAAGAGGACGTTTTATCTTTCTTAGGCATGGTCAAATATTTGTGTGGATTGTGTGTGTCTGACCTCCTCCTGAGGCGGAAGCCGGGAGGCTGGGTTACCCTGTGCTCCTCTGATTTTACCTGATTTTAAAAGTGTAATTAATTGCAAAAATTGGCGTTTTTCTTGCCCCTTCGTAAATTGTTCTAAATAGCTTGATTCTACTAAGCTTGACTTGCTGACCCTGTCCCCCCTCCTTCCCGCTGCCCTGGGCCACTCCCAGCCGAGTATTGAAGCTGTGGAGTTGGTCCCGGGCACTCAATTGCGGCGGTCATCTTGTGTGTGGGTGGGTTCTAGCGCGCTCTAGTTGCGCATAAAAGGGGATGTCTACTCCTCCGCGCAGCGGACGCGCTTTGCGGGCGCGCCTGACTCGCTCCGGAGTCGTGCCAGAGTCCTGCCCGTCTGCACCCGTCCGCGGCCGAACGGGCCCAGGGGCCAGGGACTCTGTCACCCCTGTCACATATACTCCCTCTGCCCTGAGAAATCTACAACCCAAACATTGCAACCTACCCCCTGCCTGTCGTGATCGCATTTCTTTATTGGGCATTGCGCGCACTGCCTCCTCTCCTCACCCTAGTGCCCATCCCCTAGTATACACGGATAATCAAGAGTCACGCATACGTGTCTTATACTTAAACACATGATCTTTCGTCAAACATCATGTTGACCTTTTTATCCTACTCACTGATGAGTGCCCTGATATCCTTTTAATCACTGAGACTTGGCTAACTGATGACTCACTCCCTGATATTTTGGCAGCCCTACCCCCTGACTACTATATGTTTAACATCAATCGTCCCCCCGGCCGCGCCGGTGGTGGGGTGGCAGCTATCATACGGAAGGAGTTTAAGATCATCTCCACATCCTCCTTCACTCTTGTCGATGTAGACAATCTTATCATCAGTCTTGAAACAGGAGAGGGAGCCCTTACTCTCATTGTCCTCTATCGTCCCCCGTCCCCTATGCCTCTGTTTCCTGCCATTTTTAGCGAACAATTAGCCAATCTGATCACCTCATCTGCCCGCCTCGCCATCTTTGGCGATTTTAACTATTGGTACAACGACAGCGATGCTGGCCCCCATGCTGCAGAGCTGTTTGAAGTCCTCTCTAGCTTCAACATGAATCAACTTGTCTCTTCCCCTACTCACGTCAGGGGTCACATATTAGACCACATCTGGACCTACAATCTCACTCTCTCCTGTCCTGTGGTTACCCCCTGTATTTGGTCGGACCATCACCTAATCGACACAGTGATTACAGTCAGGGGCCGTGTTAAAGCTCCTGCCGTAGCAGGCGGGGTCGCTCGCAAATGGGGCCCCCTTGATTCGCAAGGTTTCCTATCTTCCCTGGCTGACACTCAACCTCCATTGCGCAGCAATGCGACAGTCCAGGCCTTGGAAAATGACTTTTCCAGGTGGATCACCAAAGCCAGTGATCTTTTTGCCCCCCTCTCTAAATTTCCCCGTTCTCGCCACAACAATTCCCACAGGTGGTTCAATACCTCCCTGAAATCCCAGCAGCTCAAACTGCGTCAGATGGAACGCAGGTGGAGGCGTTTCTACTTACCACTCGACAGAGAGGCTTACGTTGAGGCACGGAAAATATACAAAAGTGCAATTATAGCTGCAAAATCTTCATACTTCTCCGAAAGAATCTCTGTCGCCCCCAATAAGTCCAAGGAAATATTCAGAATTATGGGCGAGTTGACGTCTGATGCCAGAACTCTCCCTTCCCAGGTCCCCACCCAACAATCCTGTGATGCTCTAAATAGCTTTTTCACTGAAAAGATTATTAAGATCAAGAACACTATCACCCCCGCCCCCCCTGCTGCTTCACTTGTCCCCTCCCTTGGTAACCCATGTTCACTGTCACACTTTCCCCTCCTCGACTCTCCTTCCCTCGCCAAACTTGCCTCCCGAGTCAAATCTGGCTCCCCCAATGATTGCTGCCCTCCCTCTGTCTTCAGGGACATTTGCTTGGCTCTGCCCAACTGCATCTTGCCTCTACTAAACACCTCTCTTGAGGCCGGTATCGTACCCAACTCCTTCAAGGAAGCTGCCTTGGTACCATTGCTGAATAAACCCGGAGCTGACCCAGAGGACCTTGCCAACTATCAGCCTATTTCTCTCCTGCCTTATTTTTCTAAGATCTTGGAGGCACATGTCACCTGCTGCCTCTCTCAGTTCATCGAGTCCTCCGGCTACCTTGAGCCTAACCAAGCTGGCTTCAGACCTGCCCACTCTACTGAGGCTGTGATCTTAGCGGTTATGGACTCTCTCAGGAGCAACGCCGACAAAGGGTCTCCTCAGGCCCTGATCCTTCTGGACTTGTCGGCAGCGTTCGACACGGTGGACCATAACATCCGTCTCCACCGTGTCGAACAAGCCGGTATCCGGGGCTCGGCTCTGGTCTGGATTAAATCCTTCTTGACAGGCAGAACCCAGGCTGTTCACCTGGGTCCTTTCACGGCTACTAGGGAACCATTCATCTGTGGAATGCCTCAGGGTTCCTCTCTGTCTCCCCTGCTTTTCAATCTTTATCTTCGCCAGCTCATCCATTCCCTGAAGAGCTGGGACATTACCGTCTTCAATTATGCAGACGACCTGCAAATCATCTTCCCTCTTAACACCCCTAACGCAGCTCTCGACTGTCAGGCGGTCATGTTACATATCCAGCAATGGATGAACCATAATCAGCTCAAGCTGAACCCAGGGAAGACTGAGCTAATTCTCCCTGGCAGTAGCTCCACTCACTGGGGCCCACAGTTTTGGCCTACAGAGCTGGGCTCCCCGCCCATCCCGGCTAAATCGACAAAGAGCCTGGGGGTTATCATAGACTCAGAGCTCTCCCTCAAGCCTCAGGTTGGTGCAGTCGTATCCTCGTGTATGTTTCAGCTTCGGAGAATCAGGAAAGTTTCCCACCTACTCTCGCCTGAAGCCCTGATACAAGTTTTGATCGCCCGTGTGCTCTCTCGCCTGGATTTTTCCAACTCCTTGTATCATGGCCTACCGAAATACCTGCTACATAGGCTGCAAGTCGTGCAGAATCAGGCAGCCCGACTAGCCTTTAAGACCCCGAAGTGGCAGTCTGCAAAACCACTACTCTGTAAACTCCACTGGTTGCCGGTCGAACAGAGAGCTGCATTCAAGATCGGCTGCCTGACCTACAAAGCTGTGACTGGTACGTCCCCCGTCTTTCTGAAGTCCCTAGTGACTCCTTACCGTCCGGCATGCAACCTTCGGTCCTCCCACCGTCAACTTCTGACCGCAGTCCCAATCAAACTCAAAAAATATGGTGGTTGCAGATTTGCTCATCTGGCTCCCAAACTCTGGAACCAGTTGCCGTTATCTTTCAAATCCTCCATGTCTCTGCTGGAATTCAGAAAACTTCTTAAAACCAATCTTTTTACACAGTCTGGCTAGCTCCCCCTCTCTACATCTCTCAGTAACACCCAGCGCCAGGAAACCTATGGTGACAGAGGGCTATACAAGTTCCTCTTAAGATAAGATAAGATATTATGGAAAGCTCATTAATAATTTAGTAAGTAAATCCAATAATATGAGACAGTTACTAAGTAAAAACAAAGAGTTTGTATGGTCTCAAGAATGTGAAAATGAGTTTATGGATTTGAAAGAGAACTTGAAAGATGCTCCAAAATTACATTCTTTTATCCTAGGTATGAACACTACAATTGTGACAGATGCAAGTGCAATAGATTTAGGTGCAATTTTAAAGCAAAATAGAGATGGAAAAGAATATCTCATTACTTGTGCATCAAGGAGTTTACGTGGAGCAGAATTAAACTACTCTGTAATTGAAAACGAGGCATTAGCTATTTACTGGACACCAAATAAATTTCAAATTTCATTTGGGGGACATATTTCAAGGTATGCTCTGATCATAAACCTTTGAGAGAGATTTTTTTGAAGAAGGGTTTAGATTTCATTTCCTCAAGAATAAGATGTTGGGTGAATGGTATGCAAGATTTTAATTTTGAAGTTGAACATCTTCCTAGTGTTGACAATGTAAGCACAGATAGCATGTCCCGTCTGGTATATGATGTGGAAGATGATTTATTAGTAGAAGATAATATGGAGGATGAAGTCAAGGGTTGTGAAATACCATCACACATCATTAATGAGGATGAGTGGAAAGAGGAAATACAAAAAGATCCTGAATTGGGAAAGGTTATAAACTTCTTACAATTAAAAGATGTATTTGATAAAACTATGTGCAAAACTTGGAAAATAGTTGCAGATGAATTGGCCATTGAGAATGGAATTCTGTTGAGAGGCACCAAATTGGTTCCTCCATTAACGTTAAGGAAGAAACTTATGGATGAGGCACATCAGGGACATTTAGGGATAGAAAAGACTAAAGAAAGGTTAAGAGCTAGTTTTTGGTGGCCTGGCATGGCTTTAGAGATAGAGCGAGAGGTTAGAGAGTGCTTGCAATGTAAGATTAGTGATAAGATTTTTAGTACTAGAACTATGCCTATGGTTTGTCGAAGGTTACCAGATAGTCCCTGGGATAATATTGCTATTGATATTGTTGGACCACTTCCTGGGTAACATGTTACCCCGTCTTTAATAGTGCTTATTGATCTATACTTTAGATGGGTGGAAGTTTTGTGTGCGTCTGATGTGACTTCTGCATCGGTGATTTCATTTTTACAGGATGTCTTCAAAAGGGAAGGTTTTCCAAGAACACTATTATCTGATAATGGCCCTCAATTATGTTCTAAACAAATGAATGCATTTTTAAATTGTCTGGTGTTCAACATAAAAATGTGCAATTTATTATCCTGAGGCAAAAGGAACAGCTGAAAGATTAAATAGAGTGATAAAGAAAATATTCAACTGTCCAAAGTTAATTCATTAAATTGGAAGGAAGAGTTAGAAAAATGTATTCTGGCTCATCATTTTACACCTCATACTTCCACTCGAAAGTCTCCTTTTGAATTATTCAAGGGAAGAATTCCGAACACAAGTTTGTGTCCAAGTTGGATGACTTGGGGTAAAGGTGTAAAAAATAATAGTGTTGGTCCTTGGAGACTAAGAGAAGAGAGGTTGCAACTTAAGAATAAAATAAATTTTGATGAAAGAAAAAGGGTAAAACAAGTTGTGGGAGGTGACTTGGTCCGAGTGAAAGCACCTGTAGGAGCTTTGTCTTGGTCCCAACACATAAAACCTATCTGTGTAACAAAATGTTTTAGAAATGCTGTCAAATTGGAAGATGGAAGAATTTGGAATATGAATAGAGTGGTTGTTCTTAATTCTAATTCTGAAATGAGAAAAGATGGTAGAAATAGTTTTGATGCTTCTGACAAGTTGTCTTGTTCAAACTTACGTCGAAGTGAACGAAGGACAACTATTTCTTCTTATCTCAAGGATTATGTGAAATAGTACTTTACATAGTATAATATTGTTTCGGTATCAATTTTCTATATAAATTTTAATTCTGTCTTTACTGTACATTTATTTATTGCAAGGGAGATGTGTGGTGTCTTCCTTGTAAGCATTTATATGATGCAACTTTCATAGAACACTTAGAATGTTGAATATTTATGCTTGTACTCGGATCTGGCAGTTGGATCCCAGCAGCTGATGGATGAGGTGCTTATTTCAAATATACAATAAAACTCCTTTTTACTAATCAACATGTGACTTCATGAGGATCTTTTACTGTTCAACCTGACATGTGCACTTTGTGACCTAGGTGCTGTGCGCTCGTTGCTACACACCAGCTCCAGTATTTATGTCATGGCTCTATCAAATTGAAGCCTCAATCACCCCTTTCAGAGCCACGGCCGAGGCTGATTAGTGGGTCATGTGTATTATATTCATGTTATAGGGGGGCCAGAACATGAGTAGGGCAACACCCCAACGCCCTAAGGCAGAAACTGCTGCTCACAGCCATTTATTCCCCTAAATCTAATGACTCTGAAATGAGGATGAAGTACAGCCTTTACAAGGGTGATCTCATTAGTGTGAACGTAGAAATAACAGTTTTTTGAATGGTGATATATTTGTCAAATGAGGATGACCCCGTTGAAACCAAAGAAGGCCTTTTATTTACTAGGAGGATGAATGTGAGTGAAAAGAGGATGATACCCACCAAATGAGGGTGAGTTGACAGGTATGAGTATTAACCCCTTCTATGCTCATGACGGAGCCGCTCCGTCATGAGCCTCGGTTGAGCTGTGCTCATGACGGAGCGGTTCCGTCATGGCCCGCTCTGCGCGAATTCCGCGCCTGCGCTGGACGTTCCATTGAGCGGGCGGGGCCATGACGGAACCGCTCCGTCATGAGCACAGCTCAACCGCGGCTCGAGATGGAGCGGCTCCGTCACGAGCATGCGAGCGCCGCTCGGCCCCCCCGCCCCCTTAGCGCTGCGGCAGAAATCCCGCCGCAGCGAAGGGGTTAACTTACCAAGCGAACTAGAACAAGCTTGCTAGAAACATTGTTTTTTGAAATTATAAATAATTTATTCTCTACTGGTATGCATGTCGGGAGAAATGAGGCAAATGCATATTTGATTAATAATGTAGGGCATATAGCATTATTTTACGTTGTCTGCTGTCCCTCACACTGTATGTTCTGTGGCATATGAGTACACCCATTCAAAGATGGCCACACCTGACGACAGACATTCGTTGCAATATCAACCCTTGACTATAAAACTACCTCGGGAGATTCAGCATCTGTTCTGGTTCTTACAGCTCATTTTGGGCAGCAAAGAGATGCGGTTGATGTCCCTTTGTGACCAAGTATCCCATGCCCTCTACTTAACAGGTAGGTCATAGTAGGAAATACAAGTCACCAGAGGAAACTGGTCATCGGTGTCTGATTGCAAGACTGATGAGTGTGCAATTAGGGCCTTTTGACATCAGTGAATGTCTTCCTAGATCTGTTAGCCCCACTACAAGCCTCACTCAAGACCCGGAACACTGAGAGAGAGAGGCTTGACCTCTGAAGCAAGAACAACAGTGATGCTGCAGCTCCTCGTCCATGAGCAGGGATGCTCCTCTGCTAGCGAGATCTTACCTACTTATCCCTGAATCGCACTCATTTGAAAGAAGTAGAGAGATCACAAACTATGTCATATCCTAAACGTGGTTAACTCAAAAGACCTGTTTTTAGGACTCTCGCCTCTTTATGGTAGCTGACCATTACTGTTTGAGACCGTTGTGGAAGAATTCTCTTTTTTTTTAGATAGAGCTGAGGACTATGGTAGTTTAACTTCTTAGACCATGCCCCATTTAAAGACCCTTTACCTTTTTCATCAATTTTGAGAACGTGGTGATTTCCTAATATAGGGCATTCTAGCAGCAGATGAGACAGCGAGACAATACCACTGAATCAGCTCAACACAGCTTGAGTGCAAGGGTACGATCATTATAGCACTGTGCTGAGAGGTACTTACTAAAAGTAATTGTAATTCCCCAGTTCCAAAGTCAGCATTACGCGCCCTAAATGCCGCATCCAGAGTAGAGGGTGAGAGGAAGGTCGCCAGATGCCACATGAAAAATTCTGGGGAGTGAAACTTTGCGAGTTCCACGCACCGCTAATTTATTGTTGCCCTGAATTGATATTACTTCAAAGGCATATTGTGCTCAAATCCTCAAAAAGAATATCAGTGCAGTAATAGGGTAATATTCTGTTATTGGCTTCTGCACCTCGCATGCATACCTATTCAGCTGGTAATCAATATTTAGTTGCACAGCATTTTTTTTGTTATCCATCCGTATTTATAAACCATTGAACTATGCTATTTCGTTGTGTGACTTGCAAATATAGATAGACAGCTAAACAGACAGACAGACAGACAGACGGATAGATGGATGGATAGATAGATAGATAGATAGATAGATAGATAGATAGATAGATAGATAGATAGAGAGAAAAGTATTTATGTACAGATATTTCAGGTTCACAGCATATGCTCAAGTATAATCTCGTACAACACCAATAACTCAATTTATTTTTCACCATTATGAATTTTGTTTTAGAGGGGTACTTGGGATTATTTTGTGATACATTAACCTGTGCATTTTTACAGTTATTCTACATTGATCTACCACAGAAATCCCACCAATGCAAAAAGAATCCAACCATACAGTGGAAAAGATGTGCAGAGGAATTTCTAAAATATTTAGAGGAAATTGTGGCTAAACTGCCATATGACAGAAAAAATGCATATTGCTACCTTGTCTATGATCTGAGGGTAACTTTGTTGCTGGTGGAGGGGATTGTGATTAAAATTACATCAATGAAGCCAAACCAGTGCTTGCTAAAGCTCAGGTTAAGTGAAAACCTTCAGGAATAGACTTGGGAGTATCGTATCAGGTCTCATGTGATAACCGGGAAATGTAATTGATTGCTGCTTTAAGGCAGGCACCAGTCTAACAGGTGTGCTCTGGGTAGTTCAAGAAGAAATTCGTAGGCATGAACGAATGTTTCTCTGATAATGATGAATTGAAGATTGATGAAAATGTTCCTCTGAAGGACCTCAAGGCCAGAGAATGATGTGAAAATTATATAAGAAGAAAGCTGATAGTTGGTAAGGCAGTGATTGTCTGATGATACAGAGGCCTGGGGTGGTAGTCAAAGGAAAGAGCAAATATTCCTGTCTTGTAAAGGTAGTAAGAGTTAACAAAGAAGGGTGGTAACAGCTGATGGCAAATGCTGGAACATATGTAGAATTGTTAAAGTCTGTGTTCTATGATCTCAGAAGGTCTTCATAGTAATGATGGAGAGAGGAGTTGGCCTAACGGCTAGGGCGGTTGACCTCGAATTTGGGGAGCCGGGTTCGAGTCTCGGCAATGACGCTGAACATCCTGTGATTCTGGGCAAATCACGTAATCTCCCCGTGCCTAGCGAAAATTGATGTGTCCTCATGTAACGCAACTGGTGCTCGTGAAAAGCGCTATATAAATCTCCGTAAAAAAAAAAGGTGTGATGAAACAATGGGACATATATATCAAGCCCTTTTCCCGTTCGCAAACGGGCCGATTCTCAGAATCGTCCTGTTTGCGAACGGGAAAAGGCCTTTTGAGATGTATCATCCCAAAAGGGCATCGCAAATTATAGAATCTCAAAATTTGCGATTCTCTATTTTGCAATTGGATTTAAGGAATCGCAAATTGCAATTCCTTAAATGCAATGTATGAAGCACAGAAACAGTGCAATTTGGACTTAAGAAATCGCAGATTACCACCAACTTGAAGCTGGTGGTAATTTGCGATTTCTATAAAAAAAAAAAGCAATTTTTTGCATTTTTCAATGTGCCATGTGGAGCACATGCATGCCCTTAAGACATGTATGTTCACCACATGTGTACACATACATATTTCAAGGGTGCAACAGGGTGTCCTTTTGACACCCTGGCACCCTTGAAATTGCATTCTCAATTTGCGATTCTCTAATTGCGAATCGCAAATTGAGAATGTCTTCCCATTCATTCCTATGGGCCTCATAGCCCATAGGAAGGAATGGAAAGGTATTCCTTAATTGCGAATCGCGATTTGCGATTCGCAATTAAGGAATATTAAGGAATCGCAATTATTATTGCAATCCTTACATACATAGCATTTTGCGATCCCTTAATAGCAATTCGCTAAAAATCGCTATTAAGGAATCACAAGGGGCTTGTTCATACATATGCCCATAAGAGTCAGGATAGTGTCTTTTAAATATAAAAAGAAGAAATGCCCAATCAAATGTGTATGAGGAGAAAGCTCACCCACTCACTGATGTTACTACGGAGACTGCTTCTGTGGGCACACTACAGGATAGGATAACTGAGGATCCTGTGGCTCACAGGGTGGAAATGTGAAGTCAGACTTAGGAACTGAACTTGGAAATATGCATGACATAGTTATCTTATTTCTAATGACCATTTGTTAGGAGGGATGATGTGAAGTATGGTTAAGACTATGTAAGCGCCAAGCCATCGTTAAATTTTGCGAATTGTAATTTTAGGATGTTGTCTATATGGTACAGCCCTTGCACCCTTAGCCACCCGGGTTCTCATGCTACCTCCAAAACCCTGGCTCTTGAACAATTTAGGAGGCAGCTGAGAGGAACTGCAGAGGGATGTCGATTCCAGAGGATGATTTATTCTGCCTTTTATAAAAAAATATTATTTTGTTTATTACAGCAATATTACTATTACTTCCCCCTCCCCACCCTGAAACGCAGTGCCTGGCACCAGTGCAGCCGTCTTACCCCTTGAAGTGTGCCCTCTCAGGTCTATTTTGGTACTAAATATATGAATAGGATGAAAAATAAGATGTTTGTAAGTTGATGACCTGAACCTACAAAGTCAGGAAAGGCAGCATCCCTTGTAGGATGGGCACTCCGCTTACCCATTCCCTAGCCTATCTGCACTCACATATATTTAATTTGAAAGGTTAATTTTAGCTATAACCACAACAGCCAATGTAACCAACTATTCAGAAAGGCTCGTCCCATAAAGTGTCTAGTTCTGGGTTTTGCTTTCTATTACATTTTGCAAATGGATGAGTTTAGTTAGTATTTCTGGTTAGTATTTGTGGCATGGATAACAACATTAGGTAAGGTGAGTGACAGACCTAGAGTACCACTGGATGCTTGTTAATCTTCTACCTTATTAATTATACTTTGGCCATATGTATAGGTTTTAATTGGACGAAATATCGCACAACAGTAACTAGCCTTTATTTTCTTACGGTTGCCACTTCTCTCAGTATTCTAAGATCTACCTGTCAAGGTATTACTCTGGGACTTGAATTCCTGGTTTTATAATGCGAGAAGAACTACAAGTCCCAAGATGCCAAGAAATACTAAACTGAGTGGCCTAGTTATGCATGGACCTAGCAACTGTTGTGTAGTTCCTATGAATCTATAAAGTATCTGTGCGTTTAGACAACATAAATTAAGACATTGGTGTCCAAACTGATTCCTGACACCCCCAAAGGATATGTTAGTCTGTAGACCAGCTAGCTCACAGTGCCACTATAAGCCCCACAACATTACCAAGGAGCGAATAGTTTCTGGCAACTATCGAACATGACAACTCTGACCCCTCAGGGATCATGGAAACAGTACAGTACTTTGTGCTCAGTCACTTGTGCTCACTTCTTCTTAGAGAGATATACAGAATAAACAAAGGGGACATTTTCAATAAACATTTATTGAACCAGCGTCATTGTAGTATAAAATACATGTGCTGCGACAACCATTAGACAGAAACATATATATATAAAATTGCAAGCACCGAAAGAGTAAATGAAAGGTAGAATTATACCATGGTGCTAAAACAGTGAACATATCCAGGCATATAGACACATGGCAGTAATCATGAGCCTAAGACGCAAACCCTAAGTAAGTGTACCTAAGTGTACCTAGCATGTATGTAGGTGTGAAGCCAAGAATCTCCCTACCTGAGGCGAGAAAACGAAGGACTCCGTCTTGGTCCCGAGTTGGACACCTTGCAAGGGATGTCGAACTACTGCATGCTGGAGTTTCCGTGTGCAGTGACTTTAGCGTCTCGTGTCAGCATGGAAGCTTTTCCGCTAGTTTACCCAGCGAAGATTTGGTACTTATATACCCAAAAGGTACCCTCAGGGGTTCTAGTTAGATGTTATGTTATGCTACTGTGGGCCTTTTGTCCAAGGATGATGATAGTGGTGACTTCAGTACAGAGTTATCATACAAAAGATGGTAATCCTGCTGTGATACTGAGAATACTCATCCATAACAATTAGGGTCAGTTTTCAAAGAAAACCACACAACATTTATTCAGCACCTAACTAGGTAAAAGGTCAGCACCAGAGCCGATATGTAGAGCAAGGTAAAACAATGTGGGTAAAAGGTTGTGCAGCTACCATGGCCTATATTGGGGTACACTGGGGATCATAACACAACTTGAGAGCTCTGTGAATATCACTGTTTGTACCGACACAGAGAATCATCGCACTTTATCTGCCAGTGTCTTCCTTTTTATGACCCTCCAGATCAGATGTGTTTCTATCGCCCCACTCACCCCCCTGCTCTAAGGTCATACAGCTTCCTTCATGTAGGTGTGCCTATGGGTGTGGTGTGTGTAAAGAGAGGGTGGCCCAGGCTGCATTGACTCTCGGTCTCATTTGAGCATACTTAGTTAATTTATTTATCTTATTTCTAGGGCAGGATACTCACCTCCGAACATTGACATTATTTTTAAAACTACTCGTTCTTTCTGCCGTTATACCTGGCTTTTGGAGGGTCCTGACAGTCAAAATACCAGCTGTGGACACTTGCTCTAGCATACACAGCGTACATTCGAACTAGACTAGGCGGGGTGCCCCGAATACGGTTGTTGGACTAATGAGATGGCCTTTATGTGAGCCTTTTGGGCGAACATAAATAGGCTTACAGAACTAAGTGTGCGTCCTTGTGGGCATTTCTGAATCAACCCCGGGATTGTCTGTTCATGGAATAGTCTTTTGCTGATCGCATTATCTTTCGCAAGTAACGGTGCCCCTGTTTTGGACCTATTCAACACTCTTGTCTTCTGTCTCCTCGCTATATTTATGAGTTGGAGGGACGCTGCTAGAATACTAGATTATGAGTATTTCAATTAACTGTGGTCCACATAAGGAATGACAATTGGATTGTTGCTCTGGCTGTTATTCTGACTCTACCATTTTTATTGTGATTACATTCATCCAAGTTATTATCGCCCTGAAGAAGTCCTCTAGTAGGACGAAACGCATCGGCTGAATCACGTTTGAATTTGATGTTTGTGACTACGTTTTTAAAGTAATGAGAAAAATTGGAATAAAAGAAAAAACCTGTAACAAAATGTGTGTAGCATACAAACTTTATATTTGTTTATTGAGTTTTTGCAATTATTGTGTGGTGCACCTGTGCTGATGTTTTATACTTAGTTAATTTATTTATCTTATTTCTAGGGCAGGATACCCACCTCCGAATATTGACATTATTTTTAAAACTACTCATTAAGGCTCACAGTAATGGGAAACTACGAAGAACCCCAATGTGCTTTTAGCTCTATGGATGTTTGTGGGGTTTTTTCTCACAAAGTACACCTAAAATAGACATTTACTTTAGGCGAGCTGATGACAGGTGTATCAAATTTAATGTAAATTACCCCAAATGTATTGTTCTTGACATCCACCACTGCAGTTCAAATCTTCTCTTCATATCCCCTCTATTTGAAAAGGTCTTCCACCTCAAAGGACCATGGCACCCCTAGACCTTTTTGCCACAACCAGGCACCAAAATCTGAATTTGGATTACTAGATACGTCTATCACAATGGATAAAATGTTCCAGTCTCAGTTTTTAATGCATTATGGGAGCTGTTGTGCTGTCCTGTCAGTTGATGCAGTTGAAGAGACATAGTTGTGAACAAGGATTTGTAAAAGAAAAATCCAGGACTGGAGCAGTAAATCATCTGGTAACCTTACCAATTTTGACTGCACTGCAGATCTGCACATATATATCCTAATTCCCACAGCCAAGCATACTTAGTGCTTAATTTGAGATGGTGTTTGCAGGTAGGGCTCACCGGCACTAATTTCTGAGGACATGGATTTTCTTTTCATTCTTAGACTTTGATGCAGAACAAGATAGAGAAAGGCAGAAAAGGGAGCAAGCAGGAAGAGGAGACAGATGCAAAACCAGTTTTAAAGGGAGAAAGCAGGGAAGAAAAACAATCTGCCGGAGTGTGAGGAAAGGACCGGGAGTGTCTGGTGGTGGATGAAAGCACCAACAGTGGAATCAAGACCAGACAGCCCAGAGATATTGCACGCCTGAATTTGGCAGCCCAGCCTGCATGCTACAGTGGAACACTTTGGACACCCGCACATATTTTTTTTAAAATGATGCACTAAGCCCATGTCAGATGCAACACTTTCTTTCAGCGAGCCCTGACTTTCTAGACCACAGCATTTTTCATGCTGCTATCTACAGGAACATGGCCAGAATGCAACCAAGCGATAGATAAAAACCCAGGTCTAGCTGAAGAAGTCCCACATGACACCACTGGACTGTGTCACACCCAGTGAGTCCAAATGTTACAAGACACAGTACTGGTGTCATAGCACTTTCAGTCCATGATAGGCCTCTATGTTGACTTGCCGTCATCAGGCGAGTATCCACCAGTGTGTTAGGGGGAACTAGAATTCCTACTGAAGCCCAGGAAGGAGGCGGCGCTTAATGCTGCTGCAGAGCTCCAGTAGACGGCGGTGAAGCCGTACAGTCCCCCAGGTGAGAACAAATGGGCATCCAGATGAGTAGACCAGAAGCAAAAAGCTGCAAGACACAAACCAGTCACCAAAGTCTCCTCGGTTTGCATATTGCTGGAGGCGTACTTGAAAAAAGACCATACAAACAGTATAGAAGACCAACAGGACCAACATCATCTTGGCCACACGCAGGTGTACAGCTGCACGTGTTCCGCCCCCGATACGGCGGGAGTGGAAGCACAGAGAAACGACAAGGAGGATGCTGCAGATGGTTAGAATGACCAGAGGCAGTAGATTAGCCAGAATACCAAAGGTCGGGTTGTAGGCCCTAAAAGGGGCAGAAATCGTGTAGTAGTCACCACAGTGTGACTCTGAGCCATTATCTGCTTTCAGTCTGATAAACATGAGGATTGGCCCACTGATGATGCTGCTAGCTAGAAGCAGGATCAGCAGAACCCACGGCACTGCAACATGTGCCTGAAGCCTGAGACGGATGAGCCAGGACTGGTTGAAGTTGGAAATCTTCAGGGTGTAGAAGGCAGAGAGGCAGGCAGTGAACCAGAAGGCACTGCTGCTTGAGGTGAAGCAGGCAAAGTCTAGAAGTTTGTACAGCCTCTCTCCTACACGTTGGCAGAGACCAAGGATGTACACCACCAGCCAGAGGAAGTTAGATACCCCGTTGAAAATGTTGGCCACAGCCAGACTGGATAGGATCAGCTCATTAGTTGGGAGTGCTTGAATAGAACCTTGACACCGGCATGGGATGAGCGATTCCAAAATGAAGAGGTTGCCAAAGAGGCAGGTGCAGAGTAGCAGGCTCGAGACAGTCAGAGGGCCAGCAGCAGTCACTTGAGATGTCATCTCTGATATGACATGCACACTGAAAGACAGCAGACGAGTCCAAGCGAAGTAGGCAGGATGTGAGAAGGTGACTGCTTGATGCCACCTGAGGACAGTTTTTATTTTGAAGCCGAGGGCTGTAGGTGAGTGGCAATCACTGCAAGTATAAGGGTGAGCCAGAGACTTATTATGACTAGGGAAATCCTGATGCAAAGCAGCGCAAGGCCTCTGGAGGAAACATTTCGGAACACCGAGTCCCTGGTAGACCAAGCGTGCAGTAGCTCATAAAGCTCTCAGGACTGACCAGAGAGGCTGCCAACAGCAGTGAACCAACAGATTCTTGCTGTGAGCACCTGTCCAAGCGCACAACTGCTGTCAGCGGTGGAGGTGTAAGCCTAACTTGAGAAGCAACAGATAGAAGGGCTAAACTTGTAAATACGTCCACACAATGGTAATATTACCAATGGAGGTACATTCAGTTTCTGGATAGTCCATGGCCGCTTCTCCGTAGGTGTCCTCATCCTTCCTGATTAGAATCGGTAAAGTTGAATATGTGTTCCTAAAGCTATGTTTACCAGCACACTTGTAGCTGTGTCACACAGTCAGTTGCAAAGACTGGTCTTTCAGCCACAAACACATCTGCACAGCCCATGCCCACACTGGACAGGGTTTATAGTTAAATATGGGGTACACAGGTGAAGTGGAGGAGGAGGAGAACTGAAAGGATTAAGGGGAGCACAAGGACCAGTCGGCGGAAAAGGGCCAGTTGGTGAATGACGACCAAGAAGACCAAGAGGAGAAAGATGACCAGGAAGGCCAGAGAAGAAGAGCCACATTCAGGTCCTAGAGGAAACCCAGGAAGACAAGAAGTAGGAGGCCGCCAGGAGGATGAGGACAAAGGAGGAGAAAGACTGCCAGGACTACTGCCCATATTGGCGAAGTTGCAGTGGGCTATGAGACCTTGGTCTAACGATAATTCATGTACAGAACTTATTTAATTTAGCCAGATCTTCCAGGGGCTGAAGGGGAAGGCAAACAGCCCCTTGTATTATGAGCCAAAGTGGACATTACATCGGTAGGGCAGCACAGGAAAACAAAAGGTATGCAATGTGTTCTCTATTGGTATGAATCTGTTTCTTGAAATTAAACTTATAAAAGTGTTAAATAGATGGATTATCATGCCAAAAGGCTGCAGAGAAGACACACTTGAGAACAGCAATGGACAAGCTACACCCATAAATTGAGTTATAAAATGAATGAAGTCCAAGAATACAAGCAACCATACAAATTAAACCACACAAAAGGATTCTAAGATCAAACACTCCTTAGTTTCACAGTAACATACACAAACGCTGAACAGATAACTTGCCACACACAACCATAACCGGCAAAACAACCAACACTGTCAAGTAGTGGCTCCTCAGGTTCCATGGATGGGTTTTCTGGATGCACACTAAATGTTGGCTAGGTGGGTAATGTGCTGCAAGGCCACGATGATGGATGTTAGTATGCTACAAGAATGCTACAAACATAAAATAGCATAACAGAGCATCTAGGGCTGCAACTGAAAGCAATCAAAATTATCATTTAAAACAAAGAAAACATTTGCTTTAGACTTTACATATTGAAAATAGCCATTTATGGACGTACTAACCAAGCTTACCTTCCTTCTCTTTCAAAATCCTGTCACTTTGTGTCACTTAAAAGCTCAAACTTCGAACACTTAAAAATATATACATGTGGATTTACAGCAGGTAACCTTACTTTGAAGGGTTCTTTACACACTTCTGTAAGCAATAACATCCATGTCAAATGTAGGTAGGATGGCTACAGATCTTCATCTGTCTGCTAAATCTTATGCCATCAGCACAAATGTAAATAGCCTGGGGCAGTGGATGAACTCTCTTCATCCATTGCTTATCAAAAGTGTGACAAATTTAGACCAACCCACACTGCATCAACTCCATGGAGGGAGTACATGTCATGACATATGTTGTCTTGCCTCTTTATGGATAATGACAATTTGATTGGCCAGTTTTTGTATGAGTTTACCGATAATCCCAGCCCTTGTTATACCTCCGTAACAAATTGTTGTCCAGAGATTTTCCTTTAGGATTTGTGTTTTTGGATAATTAGAAAAGTAGTTTAACTCGCTAAACAGGCCGGATGTTTCTGGGCAACATTTTTAAAAATGGCGTAAGTGTTGCAGTGATGATGTAATATTTCAGGAACTATGAGACATATATACTTCATTTTGGTGGTCAAGTAGTCTTATAGAGACAGAAAATAACGCCTCAGAGCAACCCTTCTGCCATTTTCCAAAATGGTGGCTATAATAGAGGAAGAGGAGACATGTACAGAAAGGAAACAATAACGGTTTTTAATCCTTGTATGTATACAAACAATGTTTATGATCTCAATATGAAAGAAAATCAATGTGTATCACTCTTGCAGTAGACACATTTGTGTAGATTTTAGCACCCATCCATACTTGCTAACTAGATTTTTTTTTCATTTCAGATTAGCTTTATTAGATTTTGGTTTAAAATCATAAAAGCAGCAACAATACATAAATAGATATCTTAACATTTCATTACAAAGTTAATATCAATTATTAAAACAGGATTAAATAAGTATGACGGATCAGCTAATCAATATAAAACATTTCATTATCAAGTAGGACAACTCTAGACTAGATTCACACTGATCATTCTCTACATATGCATGATCCAAATCACTAACACATATTCTGATCAAGTAGAACACTCTTTTAATGTGCCCATGCACAGATTATGACATCAGTGGAAGGTCACTTTGCGGGACTGATCTCTTGAACTCACTGTACCGAAGATAGTCAAACGTGTGAGTCAGTACTTGTTTCCCACACATGAACAAGGTATTTTTCGATGTCCTTAAAGTCACATTCTTCTTCTGTCTCAGCAAATCCTTTCAGAAACTTCATAGGTTTGGCAGTAAATGCTCCAAGCTTTGCTCCAATTTTGCTAATAGTGTCATCATCCGTAAGAATATGTGCCTTGATAAGAACACTCAACATCTCTGGGTCAGATTTCTTGTACTTCATAGAAGCAAGATTAAGTGTCTTTTCTCGCCTGTTCCATAACGTAGCCCTAACTCTGACAATGCTTGCCTTATAAACATTGCAAAAAATCTAAGTAGCACAATAATAACATCTGTGTTATTTGACAGTACAATGACTCAATTGGAACCATTCTGAATAGCCCAATCAACATGTGGCACATCACGAAGGTCAGCTTCCTTTAATTTGCTGTTAAGTTCTTGGACAATATAGACAATACCTTTTGAATATATCTCTGCAGGCACCAACTTCTCATTGACAATCCTACTTGCAATAATTGGAAATTCAGTGTTCACTGAAGCATCAGCAATGTTTTGGCAAGGTAAAATCTCCAAATTCATTTTGTTCGATGTTGAAGACCAGAATTTATCAAGTTGCACAAGTATAGGTGTCGGATTTTTGATGCAGGCAAGGGCAATTGTTCCACTTGTTGACATATGTCTGATTCCCTCACATTCTTTGGCAGATAGTTCAAGATAACTTGCAAAGACAATGTGCAGTTCTTGCAAGGTGCACACTGACTTAGATATCTGTAGAAAATTCGGAAGTACTCCGATGTTTTGCATGGATGAAATCTTGACCATTTGCAATTGTGACATATAGTACACAACAACAGCAGTTGTCGATGAGGACAACTTTTTAAATTGAAATTATTCATGTGAAAGGTTTTTTTTCAAACTCTTGTATGATTTTTCCTTCACTGGTTTGATGCAGCATCTCCATCAAATAATGTGTTTGCTGGAAGAAGATAATGCAACAGAATGTCTTTGATGAATTCACCCCTTTATTTTGCTACTTTCTTCTCTCTATGTGCTTGCGAAAGTTTTTATTTTTTTGTAACCTGTTTTGTAGTGTCTGGTTGGAAGATACTCTTACTATGACAATTAAAGTGTGGAAGTTTAGCTTTAGTGATTATGTCAAACAGCTTTTTATCTATCAATACAAATCTCTCCTGCTTCAGTTCTACGTATAGTTTTGATCCATGTTCCAGCGTTTCTAGTTGACGTGTCTTTATATTGTAATCCACTTATTGTTTGGTCAAGAAGTTGTGTAGTTGCACAGGCTCAGTAATTTCGAAGGGGTTTCCTTGCTGCTGCATGTAAGGAAGAAGGTCTGTCCACATGTTTATTAAAATGTTCCCCACTCTTTCCCAAACGTTTGTGGTGAGGAACAGTTTCACGATGGTGTAGGAAGCTGGGTTTCTGTTGCAGACCCCCTCACTTTTTGCCAGACTACCGGTGCACTTAGACTTGATGTGACCGGAGTCCCTGCCATTCAGGTTCCCAGGGCATGTGTTCTTTCCCAAAACTGTACCTAGGACCCCTAATTGGCACTCTCTGGCCTCATGTCAGTCCCTTGTAAAAGGTACCATGGGTACCAAGGGCACTGTGGCCAGGGAAGGCCTCCAAGGGCTGCAGAACTTATTGTGCCACCCTTAGAGGTCCTATACCTTTACATCAACACACTGCTATAGCAGGCTGCGTGTTTCGGTGCAGAACAAAGTGAAGAGTCAACATGATACACGTCCCTGTGTTTGGTCCTAGTTAAGTTAGAATTTGAAGAGGTAGGCACCTCTGAACTCAATCTAAAAAGATGGGATAATGATACACAAGAGTTACGAAAGGGGCATTGGGAATTAGGTCCTTAAACTGTTGAGGTAGGCCAGCTCCCCAAAGGGACTGACCTGGACGGAAGGATATAAGGCAGAGTAGGCCCTGTAACTTCCAAACCACTTCCTCTGCCCTTCCTCGCCTAAAAGACTAGGAAGACTCTCCCAGATTTGGCTGAGTCTTCTGGCCTTTCGGATAGTGGGGCTTGTGTAGGAAGCTTGGTTTTAGTTGCAGTATCCCCCCCCCCACACACACTTTTTACCAGACTACTAATGCACTTTGACTTGATGTGCCCTGGGTCCCTGCCATTCGGTTCCCATGGCCTGTGTTCTTTCCCAAAACTGTACCTTGTACCCCCAATTGGTACGTCTCTGGCCACATGTCTGTATCTTGTAAAAAGGTACCATGGGCACCAATGGCACTGTGGCCAGGGAAGGCCTCTAAGGGCTACAGCACGTATTGTGCTACCCTTAGGGACCCTATACCTTTACATACAAACACATACACACTGCCATTGCAGGTTGCGCATTTTGGTGCAGAACAAAGTGAAGAGTTGACATGGCACACATCACTGTGTGTCATGCCTACAACCCACTGCCCTTGTATAGGTAAGCCACCCCTCTAGCTGACTGCACTATACCAGTTGTGAGGGTACAGGTGCATGAGGCCTGTACCCATACAGTGTCTATACCAATTCTTAGACATTGTATGTGCATTAATGCCATTAAGAGTAAATGGTGCTGGGAATTTGTCATTACAAACTCCACAGCACCATATTGCCTTTACTGAAAACTGGGAAGTATGCCATCAAACATCTCAGCACATTAAACCCACACTGATGCCAGTGTGTGCTATAATCAAAATGCACTCAGAGGGCATCTTAGAGATGCCCTCTGAAAAACGACCAGCCTCTGGTGGGTTGCCTGACTAGTGCACACCAGCCTGCCACCACCAGACATGTTTCTGGTCCCCTGGGATGGGAGCCTTCGCTCCTTACCCCCAGAAACAAAGCCTTTCCTGGACGGAGGTAGTCACGCCTCCCCCAGGCCAGGAAGAGCCATCTGTGGCAGGAGAGTTTCAAAGGCCTTACAGCCTTTGTAACGCAACCCTCGGCCTCTCCTGCTATCAGGAGCAGGCCCTCTTCCCGTCTTGCTTCCTTTTTGACTGGAATAATTTGCACAACCCAGAAGGTGTGCTCACCTCTGCCAACCCCACCCCTCAGGTGGGGGAAGCAAGGTGACGCCCCATCTTCAGTGCCCGCCATCTGCAAGATGGCAGGCACTCTCCAATCAGGATTAGGGATTGTGCCCACTCCCTCACGTGGGGAGAGCACACCAAGGGTGTAGTCACCCTAAGGTCGTTATCCTACTGGCTACGGACCTCAAGACCCCTAAAACACCCCTTAAATAAAGTATTTTGGGGGCAGCCCTAAATCAAGAAGACAGATTCTCTCAACCTACGAAGAAGAAGGATGAGAGAAGACGCCCAGCAGCGGAGACTGCAGGGAACAACTGACTTGGCCCCAGCCCTACTAGTTTCCGAAGATCTTGCACCAAAGTCTTCTTGTCCTGCAGACAGCGGCCTCCAGAACCCTGGGAGGACTGACTGCCTTCAACAAAGACTGGATCTTCTGTGAACAGCAATTCTGTTCAAAAGAAACACCTAAGACAGACTCTGAGCCTACTGAGGACAAAGAAACCCGACGCCTGGAACCACCATTACACCCGACGCCTATAGCCCGAATTCAAGTTGTCCACCGGTCCCAGCGAGGTCCGCCAGCACTCCAGAATCCAAGTCCACTGTGGGTTGACCCCTCCAGGACTCCCCGACATCGCCTGTAGCCTCTGCACAGAGACCCCCCAACCACGAATGGCCCGGTAAGGTGAAATCCGACCTTAAAAGACACCCTTGCATCAAGCCATCCTGCGCCCTGGAGAAGAAACCCTGAGGTGCACCCATGTCCCCGAGCTCTCCAACTTACCTGCCTAGCTGTTGGTTCCTCCCGTACGTCTTCCTGGACCGAGCCTGCAGCCAAAATCAAAACAGGCAACTCCAGTTGAAAATAACACGTCACCCTACGCCAAAACAACACCCTGCAACTGGCCGTCCCTGCACCGCAGTGGGTAGCACCATGTGTGCTAAATCGGACCCCCCTGTGCCCTGAGCCTAACATCAGGAACTTTGCTCCCACAACCTTGTGGCCTGCTCGTGAGCAGCCACCAACTGGAGGCTTTCTATCCCCCATTGGATTACATTGGGCCTCAGCACTCTGAACCCACCCAACTGAGTGCTACTGAGGGTGCTTTGAGAGTGCATCATTGACTCTGGATTAACCCTTGTTCTAACCCCAGAAAACCAACTCCCAAAACAAAGTACTTACCGTTAAACAGATTACTTCATTTCCTCCCATAGGGTTGCATTGACTCCTTTTCTTTGAAAATTCTTCTAAGTGTTGGTTTGTATGAAACCCTGAAAAACTGCAAATGTACAAAAACTGATTTACTTACCTTTTCTCTAGGAAATGTCCCAGTGTGATATCTATTTATTTTATTTATTTATTTATGCGATTTTATATAGCGCGAACTTTACCCGAAGGTGTCAGAGCGCTTTACATAGGACCCAGTTTCAACCATAAGGACTGATGGTTACAATCGGACAAACAGATTTGCAAAATTTTGACTTACATAAGAACCAGTTGAAAACATACGGATTTAGGATTACATGCGTTATAAAAAACGTAGGATTATATGCGTTACAAAAAGGTACAAACAGAGAAAAAAATTGCAAATGTACAAGAGATAGAATCACACAGGGAGGAGATACAAATGGATATATTCTAGGCCTATACTAGTAATATCTCTATCAACATAGGGAGGGGATACACATGGATATACTCTAACAGTCACATAGGGGACTAGTCGTTAGAGTTATCTCTATATACATAGGGAAGGGATATGACTGGATATACTCTAAGGGTCACATAGGAATGGTGGAGAGCACAACGGTCTACAGCATATACTAGTGATTAGAGCTATCTCTATATACATAGGGAAGGGAAAGGACTGGATACACACGGAAAAAAAATTGCAAATGTACATGATGTAAAGTCACACGAGGAGGCGATACACGTGGATATACTCTAAGATGGTATAAAGGTCTACTGCATATACTAGTGATTACTCTATATACATAGGGAAAGGATAGACATGGATATACTCTAGGAGTCACATAGAAATGGAAGAGAGCACAGCGGTCTACTGCATATACTAGTGATTAGAGTTATCTCTATATACATAGGGAAGGGAAACACATGGATATACTCTAAGAGTCACATAGAAATGGAAGAGAACACACCGGTCTACTGCATATACTAGTGATTAGAGCTATCTCTATATACATAGGGAAGGGATGTGACAGGATATACTCAAGGGTCAAATAGGAACGGTAGATGGTACAAAGATCTACTGCAAATACTAGTGATAAGAGTTATCCCTATAAACAAAAATAAGCACACATAGTAGAAATCCTCAGGCAGAGTTCCCTTAAGTGGGGATGTAGGGGGGGACGAAGTCACAACACCAAGGAAGGGTGGGAGGGAATCAAGGGTAGTGAGAAAAAGGCAAAGCATAAAAGGGAGGAAACATTTGAGGAACATCAAGGGGGAAACGAGGGAAAAGGGTAAAAGACGAAGGAATGGGCAAGAAGACAAGCCGGGGACAAGAGAGAAACGGCCGAGAGCAGCAGCAAAATGGCAGGCAGGACAGGAGGAAAAGTCCATAAGAGTCTGTGGTCCACAAATGTAGTGCCTCAAGTGTTTCCCGTACCGGGGTCTGTAACTATGGTCTTCCGACTCTCAGATGCGTCTTATAGGAGAGTCCCTGGCCAAAATGAAGGTGTCCTGTCCGGCCTGAAGCTTGTAGATGCCTGAAGGACTGTGTACTCTGGTGCTACATGGAGTCGAGCTCACCGTGGGGGATGTCGGCCATTTTGGAATCAGGCAGACCTCGTGTCATCTGCCTTTGAGCCTCTGGTGTCCCCCCTAGTGGTGCTTTGTTAATCCTCAGGGCGACCAACGGCGCTGGCACCGCGCTGCATCCACTTCAATCTGACAGCACTCAGCCCAAGGGTGCCTCCGCTGCGATGTCAGCCACCGCCCGCCATCTCAACGTCAGGCACTGTGTTGGGGCACTACTCCGGTGCCCTGGACCGCCCCGCAGCTGCCCTCCAAGTCTGGCCCACCACCGCAGCTGGTATGCGCTCCGCTCCAGCACCCGACGGGCGCTCTCCTCTTGGATCTCGACGGAGGATCGCCGCAGCCCGCCGGTGCACATCCAGACTGCATGCGCGTCGGGACACTCACCGCTCTCCATAGACCATGCCCTCCCGGCGACCCACACAGGTCAGGGTCCCCCCTGTGCTCCGGCTAGAAACTGGCGAGGGCTGCTTGTCACGCCGACCCCCTCAGGCGCGGTCCGCTGCGGCCATTCCCCGCCGCTACTGCCAAGATGGCGGTCACTGTCCACAGCTGCAGAAGCAATCGCCCTCCAGAGCAGCCACCACTGCTCCACCCGCCCCGCACCTCGAGCCAGGCATGCTCCGGGGTGTCAGACAGCAGGTCCGCCGCCCCAGGCGCAGTCCGCAGATTGGACGACGGCGCCATCCCCCGAGTAGGAGACACAGGTCGGGAGCCGAGGCATATCACACTGAGTAGAACAATTAACTTAAATGTAATCTATAAAGTAACGTACAAAGTAATCTGTAAATTAACTGAAAAGTAATTTTGAAACATTAACTTACCTGTAATTCAGCCAAATGCATTTGAACCTGCATTCAACTTTAAAATATTGCATAAGATTTTGCAAAGTATTATTTCACTTACCTGCACCAGGCATGGCTCTAGAAATAAAATAACTTAATATTTTTGATACAAACAAATTATTCTGGGTAAAATCTTTGTGTGTGACATCATTTGCTGCCTGAGTGTGTACAACAAATGCTTAACACTGTCCTCTGATACTGCCTTTCTACTCGACCACACTACCACAAATAGAGAGTAAAGTGCCATCTACTTTTACCTCTGCCTACCTTTGGGGCTCGACTGGACTCTGTGCACACTATACCTCATGTTGGTATAGTATATACAGAGCCAGATTCCTACAGATGGTCCCTGAATATTTAGTTTGTCATCTCTCTGTAAACAACGCAAATCGAAAGGACTTCATGGTAAACTACCTAGCATTGAGCAACATATTTACTTGTACATGTCTGACCAACAATTCCCTTGGAGCTTTTCTATGATCTCTGGATCGTCTGTTCCAGTTTTATATCTGGAGCCACAGCATTGAACCTTCCCTCTTAGTCTATCACCACAAAATGACGTTGGATGCATTTTCTGTAGAGCTATTATTTTTCCACTTCTAGCTTCTTCACTCTTTCCAAATACCAGGACCCATATCTTAGGTAGTTTACGCAATTGAATTCGTGAAACACAGTAATCAGACTTCCCATGCAGTTCCCAATCACCTTCTTGATCAGCATGTACCAAGTTTACCACTACAGCTATCATGTGTAAAACATTTCCCCAGTACTTGAAAAGTTTTGATTTTTTTTCACACTCTTTGGAAAACTCTGCAAACTTGGTTTTCAGGTTTTCTGATTCTGAACTGAGTGCAATGAACATTGCCTGGCTTTCCATTACGTATTTTCAATGAAGTGCACCCTGTGCCTTGGCCACTTCTGAGATAAGATATGCAAAACCTAATTTGTCATTCTTGTTCCAGAAAGCATTCCAACGCAGTGTTTCTATAGCCTCAGATATGATGAGCATACCTTTTAACAAATTAACATAATGAGTTGCGCTATACTAACTAGACAGTTTTGCTTCCAAAGATTCCAAAGATTTCAGCATCAATAAGTGCATCGTCTATGCCACATCCACTGAGAAGACTTCCTGCACAACTTCTTTTTATGTGGAAAACGCCCATCATTGGATAAAAATAATCAAATTCTACTGGATTGCTCATAAAAATGTCAGCTATAATACGGAAAACACCTTCATTGCAGAATATTGTCAGGATAGGTTGGTCTTCAAGCTGAGCATGCACATTTTGGAATTTTTTTTAAAGCTGTGTATACTGTTGCATAGTTATCACTGGAGATGGTATTACTGGCAAAAACTCAACCTTCTTCAGTGGAACAGTATTCTGGGAAATCAGAGCATGAATTACAGCCCACAGAGGAACTGACTTTTCTCCATACTTCAGTCCGCACCGAATAAGCAATATGATAAATTAAGTTAGATCAGCTTCGCGGACCACAGCATCAGTTAAAAGAAGATCCTAGTCCTCAGCGACTTTGAAACTTTCTGGTAGACTGGAACATGTTGATGGCTTGAGTGATTTTGCACAAGTTGGCAAGTCCGTTGGATTATATGTTTGCAGCTTTGTTTGTTTATGCCTACAGCTAACACAGCTTGTTTTCCAGCTTCTACTTCATTGGTACAGCCTTGAAAAAGCACCATGGCAGTATGATGTGTGCTGGATGTTCTGGACAAAGAAGAGCTGTCTTCAAATTCAAAATTATCAACAGCAGCAATTGCAAATCCTTTCCAGGTAAAGTGACTTGGAAGTGGTGTGCTGTCGTATTCACAAGATTTTACAGCATGAGTGAGCTGCTAACAAGTTCCTGCTCTGTACTATGTCTTTATAACTTGTTGAAACACCAATCCTATTCATTGAAGTGATTAGCGCTCTACTTTTGCACATGTCATAGATTGCGTGGGCAGTCGTCATACTTAGCGGAGCTTTCTTTTTGCCGTGAGTAATTCAGAAAACATGATTTAGAAAAGACAGTGCATTTGCACAGCATAAGACTTTTGGTTCATGGGATTGTCTTCCACTTCTTCGCCTATATTTTCAAAGCCATCATCAATGCTGTTCGCTTCTGTTTCGAACTCAATAACTTAAGTTTGGGGGGGAGGAGCTTCGCGGGCAACCAAGATGGCCGCGTGAGCTTGGAGCTCCGAAGACCCCCCGATCCTCCGAATTAATCCTGTCATTTATCCTGCCCCACGGAAGTGGGAACATGTTGTTGAACTGCTGCTGATGCGGGACTCGTTTTCCGATTGAAGATCCGAGATCCCAAGGTGGAGTTACACCGTGTTGAAGATTGGGGACGACGACGCCATCAGTGCCCGAGCTTACATGGGCAACTGCGGTGCTGCTACAAGGTGGTGGTCCTAGGACTGAACGACTGCCCCACCTCAAGGTTTCACCCGTGCCACTCGGTGGACTGCAGTGCTACCCATGCGGTGGGTGCGGCTGCTATCGCTTACCGACGTTGGGCCCCGGCAAGAACTAGGGTGTTTTCCCGATTGAGTGGATTTGCCCAACATGGCTGGCAAAGGCGATCCGGACAAAGGGAAACCCCGGGTCAGCAGAAAAACGTCTCTTTCTCAGTCCACTATCTCCGATCGCTACGCCCACCCAAAGGGATCGCCCGGAGTCACTGTGCGGACTAAAGACATGCAGCGGGATGTGTCGCCGGATGACTCGGATCCAACTCTCCGGGACGTGATGGGCGCCATTGCGGGCATCAAGGCAGAGATGCACAAGCAACATGAAGTGCTTTCGCACAAGGTCGACACGCTAGCCATCGAGATCAATTTGATCAGAGCAGATCTCGGCAAGACTAATGACCGGGTCAAGTCACTCAACATAAAATCGTCGAGCCTGACCTCGGACGTAACGGACCTGCAATCGGAAATCATCGACCTAAAAGCTGCAAATTCGCTGTTTGCCCGCAGGCTTGATGATTTTGAAGGACGGGCCAGGCGCCAGAACGTCCGTATCATTGGTGTCCCGGAGGGGGCCAAGGAGGATGCCACCGATCTTTTCGTTGAGGACTTGGTCCAGAACCATCTGACCCCCGGCGGCCTAAGCAAGTTTTTCTCGGTGGAGCGAGCCAACAGACTGCCCGGAGGCCGCCCGAAGCTGGGGGCCACTCCGCGCCCCATCATAGCCTGGGTGTTCAACTTTAGAGATAGGGACGCTATCCTGCAGGCATCGAGGAGAGGTGGGCCGCTGAAGTTCCGAAATGCTGACATTAACTTTTTCCCGGACTTCACCCAAGCGGTGCAGAAGCGAAGACAAAGTTTCACGGGGGTGAAACGTAGACTGCGAGAGCTGGGGATGAAGTACTCCATGCTGTTCCCGGCGAAATTACGCATCGAACAAGATGGCCGTGCACTTTTCTTTGACATGCCAGAAGCGGCCGGAGACTGGCTGGACACTTTGCCTCAGCGCCGGGGCACACCCGAGGAACAGTTGGAGGGGGCGGCTGGCGGCCCCGATCTTCAGGAGTAAAGGGACCCTTTGGGCCACTTTCGGATGGCGAGTCTGCTCAGGCAGTCAGTCGCCGAACACTGTACTTTTGCTGCTATCCTTTATCTATGAACGGGGGAAACGGGAGGGGATAGGCTGTCTCCTTTCTCCTCTAGGGGCTTTTCGTAGAGTCGTTTTTGGGGCGACAGGCACACGGCTAGTTGGGGGGGCTCATTAGTCTAATGCAGGGGTGCAGGGTGGGGGGTGGTTGGGTTGACTGTTTTCTGTGTGTTTTCTTTTTCCTTTCTTTACTTATTTCATGGCAAGGTGACTATCCTGTTGTTGATTATGCTGTAGCGACTCCTCCCTGCGGGGGCGGCATGGGCCTCCACATTGACGATTGGGGGTAAGAAGTTACATGTGCTGAGTTGGAATGTAAATGGGCTGGGGGATCGCATTAAGCGAGGGGTCGTGTTGCAAATGTTTAAAAGATGCATGCCTGATGTCATCCTGTTACAAGAAACACATCTCATTGGGAATACGTGCCACGCACTCAACAGAAAAGGCTTCAAAATGGTGGCACACTCGGGGTTCTCCTCGGGGTCCCGAGGGGCGGGGATCATGGTGCGCATGTCTCTTCCGTTTGAGGTGGAATCTAGCGTGATCGATGAGAGGGGGCGCTACGTTGCCGTCACGGGTAGGTGGGAAGGGCGTACCCTGGTCTTGGTTTCTGTTTACGTCCCCCCTGGTTTGCAAACGACTACTTTCCAAGATCTTGGGGGCGCCATCTTGGGCCTGCCCGAAGGTTTGCTTATAGTTGGTGGGGACTTTAATGCGGTTGGATCTGGGACTTTAGACCGTCATCCATCCAGAGATCTTCGAAATGCGCAGTCCTGGCTTCCTGATTTCCTAGATACCATGGGGCTTATAGATTGCTGGAGACTACTTCACCCCGTTCAGCGGCAGTACTCCTTTCATTCGGGAGCGCACGGTAGCCTCTCCAGAATTGATTACGTTCTGACACTGGCTGTCCATGCGTCGGCCGTCTCAGAGGCCCGTTTGATGGCCAGAGGCATCTCGGACCATTCCCCTGTCTGGGTGTCTTTTGACTTTGACATGGTAGTGACTTCGAGAGTAGCACCAGCCAATCCTTGGTACTTCCGTAATCCTAAGACTAGTGACCTCCTGGCTAAAGCCATCGAGATGTACTTCTCTGAAAATACGGGCTCGGTAGCATCGGCCATGTCCCTATGGGAGGCCTTTAAAACTGTCCTGAGAGGGGAAGCCTTCTCCTTAATAGCCGAGGCACGTAGACGTGGAGATGAGGAAATGGTGCGGCTGGAATCAGAGATTGGGGATCTAGATTCTCAATTGGATACTGGTCCGACGCCTGCCCTGCTCCACGCTCTCTCGCTTAAGCAGTCGGAGTACCGGGCCGCTGCTACTGACGCTGCTAAGATAATGGGCAGAGAACAGCAAGGGAGGATCTACGACGTCGGGGACAAGGCAGGCAAGCTTATTGCTTGGCTTGACAAGAAGGTGATGGCCTCCCGGGTGGTTCCTCAGGTGCTGGGGGTGGACGGTCTGGCTGTCACTGACCCCAGTGCTATAGTCACGGTCTTCGCTGATTATTTCGAGTCCGTGTATACCTCGGCTTCTGATATGACCGAGGCAGACTCCGCCGCCCTCCTTGAAGAGATTGACCTCCCGTGTTTGTCGGACACCGAACGCGACGACATGGACAGGGGTATAACGGCGGACGAGATCACACTTGCGATACACTCTCTAAGGTCTGGCAAGGCTCCCGGTCCCAATGGTCTCCCGGTGGAGCTTTATAAAATTAAGGCTGACACCATTGCCTTGCCTTTGCGGAACATGTTCCTTGAGGCACGAGAGATGGGTGAACTCCCCCCGGGCCAACGATTGGCCACCATTGTGGTCATCCAAAAGGACGGGAAACCCAGAGAGCTCTGCCGGTCATATCGTCCAATCTCCTTGTTGAATGCGGAGCCTAAGATCCTGGTTAAATTATTGGCCAATCGGTTGGTGGGTGCGATTACCGATTTGGTCCACCCAGACCAATCGGGCTTTATTCCTCATCGCAACACTGCCCTCAACCTTAGGAGACTCCACGCGGTCATGGCAAGGGTCGGTATGCTCCGGGAGCCGTCCATCTTGGCTTCTTTGGACGCGACGGTGGCTTTCGACTCCCTGGAATGGAATTACCTGTGGGCGGTGCTGGCGAAGTTTGGGTTTGGCCCTGAATTTATCAGATGGGTCAGGCTCCTATACACAAATCCATTGGCCAATGTCACAGTCAATGGCCGAGTGTCCGCATCTTTTGCCTTGCGAAGAGGTACCAGGCAGGGCTGCCCCCTGTCGCCTCTGCTATTTACATTGGCGCTTGAGCCCCTTGCCGCTTGGTTGCGGACCCACCCTGACATTAGTGGGATGAAGTGGTCGTCTGGCTTCGAGGACCGCGTGTCTTTGTACGCGGACGACATTTTGCTCTACCTCACCTCTCCCTGTAAATCCCTCATTGTGGCTTGTGACGTGCTGCATACTTTCGGCAGATACTCTGGCCTGGTTATTAACTGGTCCAAATCTCACCTTTATGTATTGAGTGGTGAGACTCCGCGTCTTCCCAGGGGCTGCGCGATACAGATCGCGAGGCAGGGGTTTAAATACCTGGGTATTTATATTTCCACTGATGCCCGGACACGGTATGCAAACAACTTGCAACCCCCTCTTGCACGCCTTCGGCGCGACGTGGAGGGGTGGCGCAAGCTGCCACTTTCCCTACTCGGACGTGCGGCATTGTTTAAGATGATTCTTGTATGCGCTCCAGAACACTCAGGACCCAGTTCCCTCTGGGTATTTCAGAGAGGTTGAAGGCTTGCAGCGAACCCTCCTCTGGGAAGGTAGGCCACGCATTGCTATTACCAAATTGACGCTCCCGTGGTACGATGGCGGCATCGCCCTGCCGGATATCCGACGGTACTACTGGTTTCTATGGACCGGCTGATAGTCCTGGGTACGCCATGGATCGATGGCTCCTCAACGGTGGTAACTACTACAGAGCGCTATATTCGAGATCTCTGGATGGAGTAATGACCGGTCCCACTAGGACAGCCGTGCACATATGGAGGGCTATCACGAAGGCACAGGGGTGGCAGGGAAGGCTTACACTGGCCACTCCGCTCTACGACTCAGACCTACTAGGCAAACTGTGGCACACTAAGGGGTTTGATCAGTGGGACCTTATTGGCATTTCTAAAGTGGAGGACATGATGGCTAGGGGCGAGATAAAGTCTTTCGCCGCTCTACAAACGGAATTTCAGCTGGGAGCGACGGAATTCTTTAGATATGCCCAGCTGCGACACGCCCTTATGGCGGTGCTACCGGTGGGTGAGAAATCCCTGAATCGTCCCCTTTGGAAGACAGGGTCTTGGATGGTTATATGCCGGATAGTGCCATTTCATTGGTCTACAAAAAATTGATCAATGTTCGAACGGATCTTCTGTTGGGTGTGAGGGACCAGTGGGTGCGTGATGGAGTTGAATTGGACGATGAGGATTGGCAGTGTGCGGTGTCTTCTCCCAAGGAAGTGGCGATCCCAGCTAGATTACGCCTGGTCCAATTGAAAATTCTTCATAGAGTGTATGTAACCGGCCCCCGGTTGATTCATATGGGACTCTCAGAGGATGGTCGTTGTAGGCGTGGATGTAGAGAACAGGCCACATTCATGCACATTATTTGGGAATGTCATGCCATAGCTTCTTATTGGAGGCGTGTCCATGCGGTGATGTGTGAGGTGACTGGTGTGGATTTGCCGGCGGAGGCACGGCGTTGTCTGCTTAATGTGTGGGGCCCCACAGACTACAACAACGCTCAAACCCAATGGGTTACCCTGGGGAATATGGTGGCGAAACGTGACATCGCTCAGAAGTGGGGAGCCCCGTTGCCCCCCTCTGTGGAATTGTGGAAGACCAATATGGATTGGTCTATGGTTCGCGAAAAAACGGTGTATGTGGCCAGGGGCAAGCCCAGAAAATGGAGTTCGGTCTGTGGGGCCTGGAATGAATATAGGGGGGATATCTGTTTATCTCCCGATGCTGCCCCATTGGACATACGAATCTCCCCCTAGCCCTTACTTCCAACTTACTCTTCACTTCATTGCCATCCTGTTTTTCTATCCCCCCGTTGTCATCCAATTTGTGCTGTTTAATTATACCCTATGGGCATATGGCCCTGCCTTCTCCTGCGTTGGGTAATGTTGCATTTCTGTACTTCTTCCTTGCCTATTCACACTGGTTTTGGTGTCTCTTTAGATTTGTTATTTTGTCGGATTATTGTTATCACAATATAAAATTAAACCTGATACGATTTTGCAATATGTACTGTGTACACCACATATCCTTCTTCCAAGATTGCTGCCTAGCCTCCGGGATGTAAGGCTAAATAGCTGTGTGCCTTGATTTTTCAAATAAAGGTTTTCCAAAAAGAAAAAAAAATAATAACTTACGTTTGTAAAGGTTTTGCTTTGCTGATATTAAAGAATATAGGGCCAGATGTATCAAGATACACTTTTGCGATTCTCAAATAGCGATTTTTAAGGAATCGCTATTTGAGAATAGCAAAATGGTTTGTATGTAGAAATTCGCAATTTTTTTGCGATTTCTTTAAATTCCTTAATTGCGATTAGCAAATTACTAATCGCAATTAAGGAATAATTTCCCATTCATTTCTATGGGCCAGGAGGCCCGTAGGAATGAATGTGAAAATATTCTCAATTTGCGATTCGCAATTTGCTAATCGTAAATTGAGAATAATTTCAAGGGTGCAAGGGTGTCCAAAGGATACCCTGTTGCACCCCTGAAATAAGCATGGGTGCACATGTGGTGCACATACATGCCCTAAGGGCATGTATGTGCATCACATGACACTTTGAAAAATGCAAACATTTTCATTTTTCAAGAAATTCGCAAATTACCACCAACTTAAAGTTGGTGGTAATTTGCGATTCCTTAGGGACAATTAGCATTTTTTTTTTGCATCATACATTGCATTTAAGGAATCGCAAATTTTGCGATTCCTTACATGCAATCGCAAAATAAGGAATCACAAATTTGCGATTCCTTATTTTGCACTGAAATTTGCTACATACTTTTCAGCGTTTGCAAACCCATTTGAGCTTCATACGTCTGGCCCATAGTAAAAAATGTTAAGACAACATCAGGCATTCTTGTTGACTCCCATGATTTGCAAAGCTCTAAGGCATTAAAAAACGTGTCACTATGCTCAAAATTGAAATCTGTTAAATACGGCAACTCTACACATTTAAACATCATCCATTTACCATGAACATTACACGTTTTTGACAAGTATACCTACGCCCCTGGAACCAGACGAGAATTTGGAATGCGCCACCATTTTAAATCCCCATCGATCTAGTGCCTTACAAGCAGAGCCCACCAAGTGTGTCTCCTGTAATAAGGCCACCGCAGGCGCCCAACGCTTAAGGTATTGCAATACTAGACCCCTCTTTACCTTATCTCCCAACCTCCTCACATTCCATGTAAGTAGGGTCAATGGGGTTATTGGAGATAGTTGAGTCATCGGCTGATTAGAGTCTCGCTGGCCTTGCATAGACATACGTGTTAGACAGAATACGCAGTGTCACCAAAACAGCAATGCAATATGTCCCACCCAATCCATTATGTTTGCCCTTGTGAACTGTACAACAAACAAGAAACAAAACCTTATGAACATTCCCCCTCCCTGCCTCCCTGCCTGACGGATTCAAAACTACCCGCCTCCCCAACCAAGCAGAGTGCTCAATTCCCTTCCCAGTTTCCAGTTGACAGGTGTGAGAGTGAGCGTCTATCGCCCCCGCAACCCCACACAGTCTCCTCCCCATCCTCTCCAATTCAGAAGACAGGGCTATCTTAATTGAAGGATACAGTGTGCATAACCAAAACGGCTCATGAATCACTAAATCCGGAGTACAGTATTCCATGGTTTCTAACAGAGTAGTCAAGATTGTCCCAGTTGCTTCGTTGGAACCCAATATAACCGTTTCAGAACTCCCAAAGTTTGTCAAGTTCTGGTCAATGGTTCTTTCATCCTTGTTTCAGCCACCTCAACGGAGGGCAATTAGTAGATCGTCCTATGCACAGATTCACTCGCGTTTCTCACTCATTGCGCAGTCTCTGCGCCAATTACCATTGTCCCCGGTTCTGCCAGGCCGACCGGCCTTCCGCAAACCCTCTAGCCATTCCTGCGCCTCTTCAGGTGTAACAAAAAAACATGTTTTACCATCGGCCTCCACCCTCAGTTTAGCTGGAAACAGCATGGAATATTTAATGCCTTGATCTCGAAGGGTCTTCTTGACATCCCGAAAACCTCTCTGTTGCTTCGTGACGGCTGCAGTGTAGTCCGGAAAAATCGTGATGGCCGCGTTGTCTATCTTCAACGGGGGAGCAGTGCGCGCAGCCTGTAATATCGCGTCTCTGTCCTGAAAATTTTAAATACGGGCCAGAATAGGTTGTGGAGGCGCTCCGGGCCTCGGCCTACACCCAGGGACCCGATGCGCACGCTCAACAGAAAAATAATTGGACAGACCTTGTGGCTGAAGATGGTTCGTGATCAGATCTTCCACGAACAGGTCAAGGGCCGGACCTCCCGACCGTTCTGGCACACCAATAAGGCGGATGTTGTTCCGTCTCGACCGCCCCTCCTGATCCTCCAGCTTTGCAGCCAGTAGTTTATTTTCGGCCATAAGGTGGTTCACCTGTTGCTTGAGGGTGGTGGTGTCTGATGTTAGTGTCGCTGTGACAGTCTCAACCTCCGACATTCTCGTGGACATTTTGCTAAAATCGTCTCGAATTAAGGCTAGAACCTGCGAGGGTCCCAATGCAGGAGTCCACCTTGTTTAGGGTCGCCATGTCTTGCAGGGTCACCTCTTGCGCCTCGCCTGAACTCGCGCCATTTGGTGATGTGGCCTCTTTGTCCTATGCCGCCGTCTGCGTCTTGGCATAAGCATATTTGTCAAGTTTTAACTGGCTGGAGCCTTTTGTGTTCCTGCCGCTCATTATGTCAACCTGTGAGCGTATGTGCCCAGCTCGGGGGTATTGCCACTACTCGCAGCCGCTCGCCAGGGAACTCCGCCAGGCCCGTTGATGCCCCTTCTCCAACTTCTGTCCCTAGGCACTGTAAGTGGCTGCAGCACTCGCACTCAGTCCAGTCTCAGGCAGTGTATAATTGTGCACCTCAATGTCCCATTAATATCTGCGAGGCCTGCAAAATGGCGCCGATCACTGTGCCTCTCCAAAGCCACAGTCGGCCGATCCACTTCCCTCCGCCTGCTCCCGCCCAGCACTTACAGTCCGTGTGTCGCAGCCAGGAATCACCCCCGCAGCACTCACCGCTGCACCCGATCTCCCACGGGGCACCGCTGGATCACACAGGCAGGCCGAGCGAGTCTGCAGTAATGATAATGCTCGCCTCCAGCTGCCCCTCGCTTGCACCTTTGTGCGGTCCGCACTCCAATTGGGTTCCGCCGGGCAGTCTCCAAACTCAAGGCCCCAGATCAACTCACTGCACCAGGCCGCAGTTCTTCTCGCGACACCAGCGTCACCAGAAACAGTTCTTTTCGCTCCGGCAGCGGATCGCTAAATGCCCTGCGTCCTCCACTACCTCAGCTCCCGCACAGGGGTGGGAAAAGCTGCCAGATCAATGTACGGATCGACAGGGTTGACTCAGGGATCACAGAGCCTCCTTAATCTGCGGCCATTTTCAACGGCTGCTAGCCACGCCCCCCTTTGAATGGTTCTTGCTGCTTTTACTGCATCCTGTGATCTTATTTTCGCTTTAGAACTTTAGGAGTACAATTAGCTAAGATGACCATAGGTGGCTCATTCTTTTGTTAGACTGACAAAAATGAATTATGTCATTGAATATTCTCACCAGAAGAATCTGAAATCATTATTATATATCAATACAGTTTCATCAATGTTGACCATTATTTTTCTGATTTCACCGAGTGTGAACCCATAGCCAGCACTCAAGTGTGGATTTAAAACTTTTACTTTTCAAAGAGTGCAAACTTAACGAAGGCTGGTGGTTACATTGCTGTTGGGCGCTCATTGTACATTCATATTTTCGAATGTATGCATGCATACAGTTCGGGTGAGCATATAAATCCGCTGAAAATACATTCACCTCACTGCTTAGATCAGCTACTCAGCTGACAACATCATCTTGGAAGAAACTAACTGCAGATAAAAACATGTTTGCCCTTAGTGACTGACATACGTTGTACTTTGTTCTTTTGTCAGTCTCTCTGGCCCTTGTTCTAGCTGAACCACAGATAACACGTTTAAGATCCCCCGCTTTCTGATCAGTTGTTGGAGGTGGACAAGGGATAGCATTCGATTTTCTAAGTGAATGGGCATTGAGTGTGTTTGTCATCGCTTTCTCAAAAGACTCGGATTCTTGTAATGATTCACTGGTTTCTGCAATTTTTTCCAGGATTTTTTCCATTGCATTCAACTTGTTGCACTTGTTGTTACAAGGATAAAATATTTGATCCTCTTCACCAATTAGTATCAATTTTTTGTGAACTTTGTCTTGCCGTATTTCTACAGCATCTCGAACTTTCTTCTGTCCAACCACAGTTAATGTTAGCTTTTATCTCGGACTAGTTTGGCAAATCACACATTTTTCTTTATTGAAAGAGTCCTCAGATTGTGTAGTTAGCAACACTCTGTCATGAGGTAAATATCCACTGCTACCACTTGCTTTACTCATGTTTACAAATTTTAGTCAATGGAAAACCTGAAACAAAAATAATATTGAAATAAATTACCAATATGACGGCTAAAACACATCATTACAGAGCCACTGTTTTGGAAAATGGCAGAAGGATTGCTCTGAGGAGTTATTTTCTGTCTCTATAAGATTAGTTGACCCCAAAACCTATGTTTTCAAACCAAAATGAAGTATATAAGTCTCATGGTTCCTGAAGTATTACATCATCAATGCAACAGGTGGCGTAACAGCCAGAGCTGCTGATTTTGGATCCGGGGAACCAGGATTGAGTCTTGGCATCAGCTCAACATCCTGTGATTCTGGGCAAATCACTTAATCTCCCTGTGCCTACCAAAAATGAATGTGTCCTTGTATAATGTAACTGGTGCTCATGTAAAGCCTCCTATTACCTTCGGGTCGAGTATGCGCTATATAAAACTGCAACAACAACAAAACACATCAGTCATTTTTAAAAATGTTGTACAGAAAATGTTGGCCTTGATTAGCAATGTCTATCCAAGCTAAATTACTTCTCTAATGATGCAAGAACATACATCAAAAATGAAAATCTCTGGACAATCATTTTTTTATGGAGCTATATGAAGAGGGCATGACTACTAGGAAGAGGGCCTCTCTTTTTTCAATCAGAGCTGAAGGTTTCGCTTAAAGGAGCCAGCAGCGGGTGGCCTTAGGATACAATACCATACATTAAATAGCTCCAGTGTATGGTCGACTGTGGCAAAACCATCTGTGGGGCCTCCCCTCCGCCCCTTAACACTGGAGAAGCCTAGAGCCAGTGAGCATCTTTGCTGCTATATGGAGATGTGGCAGAGAAAGCATCTGCACAAGCTCAGGAGCAGGTGGCAGTTTCTTTCCGTTCCATGTCTACATATCAGAGACTATTGCGTGAGAACAGCTCAGAGCAGGCAGCCACAGTGCAAGCCCTTCTATGGCACAGCCCAAGCAGCTGCAAAGTAAATTCTGAACTTGAACGGCTGCAGCACAACTCGTGCAACGCTGGAGCTGCACAGAGAAGCATGCCCAGTCACCATCTTGGGGAGGGCACCCAGGTCAAGCAACTTTCTACTAATTTGTCCTACAGGAAAACCAAAGGACAACAGAAAAAGGCCCACGGTTAATATCCAGAGCGGCCATTATAAGGAGAAGGAGTGAGTCACTTTGAGTAGGCATTTATTCCTGTAAACCTACTGACTCTAAAATGAGGGTGAAGTCAGGCATTTACAAGGCTGATCTCATTAGGGTGAATGTAGAAACAAAAGGTTTTTGAAGGGTGATATACTTCTGAAATGAGGATGAGCCCAATGAAATCTAAGAAGGCATTTTATTTGTCAGGCGGATGAAAGTGAGTAAAATGAGGATGAGCTGACAGTTAGGAGTATTAACTTACCAGCCGAATTAGAACAAACTTATCACAAACATTGTTTTTTGTATCTTCCTGTCTTCCATGTAGAGTGAAATGAGGTATATTTGATGAATAATGTAGGGCACTGAGCAGTGCTTTACGGCGTCTGCTGTCCCTCACACTGTATGTTCTGTGGCATATGAATACACCCACTCAAAGATGGCCACACCTGACAACAGACATTCGTTCCATCATCAACCCTTGACTGTAAAAGTACCACGGGCGATTCAGCGTCTGTTCTGGTTCTTACAGCTCATTGTGGGCTGCAAAGAGATGCGGTTGACGTCCCTCTGTGACCAAGCATCCCATGCCCTCTACTTAACAGGAAGGTCATAGAAGGCAATGCAACAAGGCCCCGGCGGAAACTGGTCATCGGTGTCTGATTGCAAGACTGATGAGTGTGCAATTAGGGCCCTTTTGACATCAGTGAATGTCTTCTCAGATCTGTTAGCCCCACTACAAGCCTTACTCAAGACCCGGAACACTGGGAGAGGCTTGGCCTCTGAAGCAAGAACGATGAGGCTGCAGCTCTCGCTAATCCTCTGTTAGTGAGATCTTACCTACTTATCCCTGAAACACACACGTTTGAAAGAAATAAAGAGATCACAAACTGCGTCATATCTTAAACGTTGTAATCTCAAAAGATCTGTTTTGTTTAGGACTGGTTATCCAGAGCTCTGGATGCTTAGCAGAGCTAATGTCCTCAACCCCAACATACTTAGAGAAAGGCAATGGATTATTCCCCTGCAATCACTGGTTGTCAGAAGAGTTATTTACAATGTGAAATAGTGCACCCTACAGGCATCCCGTGGCGGAAGTGTCCGCCGTGATGTATGGAGCTTTGCCTCTTTATGCCAGCTGGCCATTACTGTTTCAGATTGTTGTGGAAGAATTCTCTTTTCTTTAAATAGAGCTGAGGAATTAGGGCTAGATGTTGGTATTTGTAAATTACCGATTCGAAAATACCAAAATTTACGGATTCAGTATTTTCGAATCGGTAATTGCTATGTAGATAAAAAATCGGTAAAAATTACCGAATCGTTAAGATTCGGTAATTACCTATCAGTATTTACCGATTCGGTAATTGACATTCATTCCTATGGGCCTGGAATCTGTAAATTGGCCCTCTACAAAAGGAATGCGTTACTTACCTGTAACTGCAGTTATCCAGTATTGGTATCTTTCATAGATTCACATGCCTGAATCATTCTCCGTCGTTGGGATGGGCCGGTACATAAATAAAGTAATGTCACATAGACATATATACATAGTAATGGACCAGAGGCCTCTCATTAGTAACATATCCATGTCCTTTTGTGAAAAGGACCAAACTTTGGCCAAGAGCCAATCAGCTTTCACTACCCTCTAGAACCTTCCTGGAAGGAGCTCTAGTCCCTCAGATTTTCGTAAGCACAGTTCTAAGTAGCATATTACTGAGAGAACTAAGGTGAGCCCTTCCAGGGGAGGCGGGTGGGTTGCATGTGAATCTATGAAAGATACCAATACTGGATAACTGCAGTTACAGGTGGGGCGTGGCTTGGACGCCGATCGGGATGGCGGCGTGAGCTTGCAGCTCCGCGCAGGGTCTCGCTAATTCTCCTGAATTCAGTACCCGGAGCGACCCCTGGCCGGTGCTCCTGGCCTACGAAGAGTTGGGGAGCCACTGGGGAGCGGTGGAATGCAACTTGGGGTTCGCTGGCCCCGTGGAAGACCTTGTAAGACGACGGCCGAGGTGTTGCTGGGAGTGTGAAGAAAATGGCGGTGGTGCGGTCTGATGGCTCCGGACATAGACACTGAGCGGAAAAGGCACCGAATGACGGGATGGCCCGCTGCTGTGAGATCGGCGATGTGGGAGCTGTGGATGCGGTCCTGACAGCGGGGGAGTTTGGAACCCAGCATTGATCGGGTGTTGGGGACGATTGCTCGCCTCTACCCCTTCTCTCTCCCCACCCCTCCCCCCCCCGGACCGGGCAGCGGTGCGGTGGACGGAGCTGGCCCTTCTGATCCTTGGTGTTGCGGGCACAATGGTGGTAATCTATCGCGAACATTACTGAGACGCACGTCCCACTACACAGTGGTTGTTGGGACTTGGCGAGACCCTTTGCCAGTGACGCAGCAACCCAAGATGGCGACTGCTGGGGGAGCGACTACCATGGAACGGGGACAGGAGGACGTGGCTACACTGTTCCAGGTTGGCGAGGCCCCCCCGCCGATGATGGACCAGGAGCAGAGGCTGCATCGACGCTTAGATGCCATACTGGACGCCATCACCTCGACCAAGGAGGCATTGCAGCAGGATATTGCGCAGGTCGCCACGGGGCTGGGGCTCCTGCGAGCGGATCATGCAAAGTTGGCGGATAAGGTTAAGGACCATGAACAGCTCTTATTGGACCTGAAACCAGCGGTGGTGACCGCGGAACGTAAGATAACGGACATCCTGACCCGGCTGGATTTGCTGGAACGACGAGCGGAGGATGCCGAAAGCCGCAACAGAAGGAACAACGTGCGGGTCGTAGGCCTGCCGGAACGAATTGAGGGGGAGGATGCGGTGGCCTACATGGAGGAATGGTTCCGGACGGTGGTGGCACCGGAGGGACTTACTCCTTTCTTTACTTTGGAACGGGCCCACAGGGTGCCGGCTCGCCCACCAGCGCTTGGCCGCCCTCCCCGACCGATGGTGGTGAGGCTCCTTCATTATAAGGACCGGGACCTCCTAATCCAGAGAGCTCGGGCCTCGGGCCCCTATGAGGTGGAAAACAGCAGGGTCACGATCTTTCCGGACTACACTCAGGCGGTCCAGAAGAACAGGGCATCGTTTCTGGCAGTGAAAAAAGAACTGAGGGAGGAGGGCATCCAGTACTCCTTGCTCTTCCCGGCCAAGCTGCGGATCATCCTGGATGAGGCCACACACTTTTTTTCAACCCCGGATGACGTATGGCAGTGGCTGGAATCGTACCGAGCTGGCATGGATAGGACTCACAAAAGTAGGCGAGATCGGCCTAAACCACCTCAGGTCCGGCAGTCACAGAGGATCCGCTCCCGCAACAGGCGTCAGCGGGAGAAGCGGGAGGCCCAAATGGCTGCCGACAAGAGAGAGGCGCTTGCAGCGACGGCTGCCATTACGGGATCGCAGCCGGAGAGTGAACTGGCAGAGACGGACTCTGGCGACGAAGGCGGCAGAACCGGAGAGGAACTTTCGGAGGTGGAGAGCTTGAAGGGGCCGGTGGTCACCCCCCAGACATCTGACGGGATTTTTCATGGCTGATTCTTCATTGGGACTCGGACACGGTTTTTGGTAGGGTGGTATCCTGTTGGAGCTGGGTGGGTCGCCGGGTAGGGTGCCGCATTGGCATGATGGGATAGAGAGCGCGGGGCGCGAGCTCCGCTTGCCGGGGTCGGCGGTAACTCACCCCTCCAGGGCCCTTAAGGCCTGCTGTGGTGGCGACCACAGGTTAGTCGAATGTGTGTTTGGGTTAAGGTTTGGATCGGGGCTGACACTGGGTTTGTGGGCTCTGTCCTGGGGAGTGGGGTTCGGGGTGTTTTCCTTTTTAAAGTTTGTTTTGGGGGAGGCAACTGCAGTGGTGTGGGTATTGACTGGCTGCACTTGAATCGGACCGCTTTCTGCTGGTATGGGGACGTTACCTAACTTGAAATGCCTGACGTGGAATGTCCGAGGGCTGCGAACTATGGTCAAGCGCCACAAAGTACATGCATATCTGGTGAGGAGGGGGGTTCAGGTTGCCATGTTGCAGGAGACTCATTTAACAAAAAAAGAATGTACCGCACTGCAGAAGAGATGGCGGGGTCAGGTATTTGGCACCACTTACTCAGCGTTTGCTAGAGGGGTATTGATATGGGTGAGAGCGGGGATACCGTTTCAGGTACTGAATCAATTGGTGGATCCTGAGGGCAGGTACGTGGCGGTGGAGGGGAGGTTATATGGTCGGGATGTGGTTCTCTGTTGTGTGTATGCCCCAAATGTTGATCAGGCCCGCTTTTTCGAAGGTTTATCTGGGTCCTTGGCCTCCTTCCTGGTGGGCCCGGTGATACTTGGGGGGGACTTTAATTCGGTCACGGATGTGGCCCTAGACAGATCTCACCCTCCCCTTGTTGACTCCCCGGTACGTAAGCTGGCCAGGCATAGGAAGGATTGGTAAGATAAGTGGGGGCTACTGGATGTATGGCGGGAACAACACAGGGATACTAGGGATTACTCCTTTTCCTCAGCACTCCATGCTCTACATGTACGAATTGACTCGGTGCTGTGTGGCGGGTCCCTGGCCCCATTGATCACTCACACGGAGTACTTGGCCAGAACCATCTCGGACCACAATCCTTTGCTGGTGCATGTCCAATGGCAGCGTGAGCGTTCTGCGATTCCAACATGGCGGCTCCGGCCCGACACGCTGGAGGACTCAGTGTTCAGTGAGGCGATCCAACAGGGCATTGATCAGTATTTCAGTGAGAATGAGGGCACAGCTACGTGTAGGTCTACTGAATGGGACGCGATGAAAGTGGTGGTGAGAGGTGTGTGCCTGGGTAGGTTCTCGAATGCTCGAATGTCAGTGCTGAATGCACTTGCCAGTGCGGAGGAGAAACTGAGGGAACTGGAGCGGCGCAGGCCGACCCAGCCAGACTTGCAGGCCCGGTTGCTGGAGGCAAAGGAGGTGGTAGCCACCGAAACGGAACGGTTACGGTGCTACGACTACACACAATACGCCATTAGAGCGCATGCTGAAAGGGATAAGGTGGGTACGCTCCTGGCCAGACTTGCTAATCCTGAACTTAGAGGCTGCCCGGTCCTTAGCATCGACAACGCACTTGGGGAAACGGTGTATTCTCAATCGGCGGTACTGGAGTGCTTTCGGGCTTATTATGCGGAGCTGTACGAGAGTCAGTTGGGGGTGGAGGCCCGCGAAATCGCGGCGTATCTGGAGTCGAGGCAGCTTCCGGTCCTTGACGATGACGATGCGAAAACTTTAGGTGGGCCGATCACGCTGGCTGAGATCAGGACGGCCATTAAGCACATGGCGCGGAATAAAACGCCCGGAGTGGATGGATTACCGATAGAGTTCTACCAGAAGTTCGTGGATAGTTTGGCGCCCAGACTGCTGGTGGTATATACGGAGGCTTACAGGTCGGGGGGTCTGCCCGGATCAATGAGGGAAGCGCTGATAGTGCCGTTGTTGAAACCCGGCAGGGAACCGACGGATGTGAGGTCTTATAGACCACTGTCCATGCTGACGGTGGACTACAAGATATTGAGCCGGATTTTGGCCACCAGGTTGGCCCCACATATGACTGGCCTAGTACACAGGGATCAGGCGGGGTTTATCCCCACGAGGAGCACGGCGTTAAATATTCGTCGCCTGGTTGGGATACTGGATGGTGCTATGGATGAGGACGGTACCCAGGCGGTGTTGTCGGTAGACATTGAGAAGGCATTCGATAGTTTAGAGTGGATCTATCTGGATGAAGTGCTAGTGCGATTTCGTATTGGAGAAGGGTTCCGCAGGTGGACGAAGGTGCTGTATTCCTCGGCGACGGCGCGAGTGCGCCTGGGCAGTTTGGTGTCTGCGGCTTATCCGGTCGGTAGGGGAACGCGACAGGGGTGCTCCCTTTCCCCCCTTCTGTTCGCACTGGCGATGGAACCCTTGGCGGTGCAAGCCAGGTCGGGAGATGAATATGCAGGGATTGCAAGTGGTGGGCAGCTGCACCATATCTCGCTATACGCGGATGATCTGCTGCTGTATATGGAGGACACGGAACGGGCTTTGGATGGAGCGATGGAAATGCTGTCAGAGTTTGGCCGGTTGTCGGGCCTCAGGGTTAACTGGGCGAAGACCTGTGTCTTTCCGCTTCGAACGGATGTACCCTGCCCTGCACGTGATTTAGGAGTGGTCTGGGAGCCATCTTGTTTTACTTATTTGGGAGTCCGCATCTACCACGAGGCCGCGGACCAATTAGAGGGCAATATTGGACGGTGCGTACGGGCGCTGAGAGGCTGTATGGCCTTTTGGGCGTCCCTTCCACTGACGGTGTTGGGTAGGATTGCTCTCTTGAAGATGGTAGCGCTTCCACGGCTCCTGTATTATTTCCGGACGCTGCCCATTTGGATTCCTCAGAGGATCTTTAAGGACTTGAGGACGATGGTTATTGATTTCCTGTGGGGGCATGGTCGCCGTAGAGTGGCACTGAACACGCTGCTACGCCCTAAGATCGAGGGGGGGATGGCCGTCCCCGACTTTGAGCTATACTACTTGGCGGCGCAGCTTCAGGTTCTAACGCAGCATGTGGCCAGGGTGTTCAGGGGGCCGGAATGCGACAGAGAATGGGGGATACAGCGTCATGTACTGACCTATATCGTTATGCAGCAGAAACTGGAGTTGCGAGGCCTCACTATGGCGGAGCGGACGCTAAGGCTATGCTGGCAGAGGAGTCTGAGAAGGGCAAAGGCGACTCGGCCGTATGCGCCGGAGATACCGATCGGCATGTTGACAGCTCTGCCGCATGGGGGCGATTGGTCCCCATTGTCGGAATGGGAGGAATCGGGACTGCAAGTAGTAGGGGACTTATATGTAGATGGGACCTTGGTGCCCTTCAGGGTGCTACAGGAACAGTTTGGGCTGCCAGAGGGGGGCTTCCTCTTGCACGCGGCGGTGGTGGCGGCCATTCAGAAACATTGGAGGGGAGGGCTCATTGAGCCGGACACGACCATGGCGTGCCAGTACGTAGTGATGGCCGCTGGCACCTTTAAAGCGGTGACCTGCCTCCATAACAGGATGCTGAACGAGGGACTGGAACCGCTCCTAGGGCTCAAGGCGAGATGGGAGGCGAGTGTAGGTAGGCCCATTCCGGACACGGTGTGGAGCCATATACTTCAGCGCACATGGAAGGGCACGAGGAACGCGCGCTTCCAGCAGGTGCACTTCTTTGTATTACATAGGGCCTACTTGACTCCGGAGAAGATCAGACGGTACTTCCAGGGGCAGGACGCACGGTGCCCAAGGTGCTTGGCGCCGGAGGTGGATATGGACCACCTGTTCTGGGGATGTTCGACCTTGGGGGCTTACTGGGCGGAGGTAGGGGAACTTCTCAATGCAGTGACCGACAGGGAGGTGGAGTTTGATATGGCGGCGTGCCTGTTGCTTTGGTTCCCACACACCAAACACACTAAGGTGACCAGCAAGTTTATTGACCTGGGGCTGATACTGGCGCAGAGGGAGATTACCTGGCACTGGAAGTCCAGGGGAGGACCGTCTGTGAGGAGGTGGAAGAATGACCTGCTGAGGTGGTCCGAGTGCGAGAGTGTGCTTCGGATGAGGCAGGCTGTCAAGCTCGATAATGAGAAGGCATTGGACTCAGCGCGTGCATGGGAATTGATAGTGCAGGACTTGCGTGATTCGTTGGTAGAGGATGAGGAATGAATGGACAGGACTTGAGGACACCGCGAGGCGCGGGAGTACAGAGAGGTCATTGGATCTGTAGCGGAACCCATACCAGAGTCAGGAACAGGGCACACACCATTAGCGGTTGCTGGAGGGGTGGGGTTGGGGTTGTTCTGGTGTTGTTTTGGGGTGGGCACGGAGCCAGGAGGTAATTAGCTACGGCGGCGATTCTGGGCTGGGTCTGATGACTGGATCTGTGGAGCGTAGGCGGAGCGTAGGGGGAAAATGGGCAGCGGCAGGGGCATACGGGATGACAAGATAGGGCCTCGTAGGACACGGGAAAGGGACTGCCCGCGGCGCTGTAGCACTGGAATGTACGCATAGGATGGCTGATGTTGGGGATAGGTTGTGGTTGGGGGGGGGGTAAAATGCGGATACGTAAAAAGTTTTCGACCATTGTCCCTCGGGGACGCTCACCATGATGTCTTGCTACTAATTGGAATACTGTGCCGCCCGGCCTCCGGGATGCGGGCTGAATGGCTGTGTACGATATACGCTCTTATGTTTGATGCGGGGGGACACCATGAGTGGACTGGTTGAGCAATTGTACGCTATGGTTTCTAATTCTGCAATAAAAACAAATTTAAAAAAAAAAAAAAAAAACTGCAGTTACAGGTAAGTAACACATTCCTTATCCAGTATTAGGGGTATCTTTCATAGATTCACATGCCTGAATCAGAGTAGCGAGTAATAACAAGCACATTTCGAATGGTACAACATCAAATCTCACTAGATAATAACATATCAATTGTGAAAGGCAAAAGGTACCAAAATGCAATATTAAGAGAGAAATGTGCAAGTAGACAGTAGGAAGGTGGGATGAAAGAGAAGGCTCACCTCTAGTGAAATAGATGACGGAGCACAACTTGTCCCACTGCTGCATCTTTCATAAGTTCAGTATCCAAGCAGTAGTGCCTGATGGACGTATGCGGCGTCTTCCATGTCGCCGCTCTGCAGATGTCAGTAATGGGCACTCCAGCAAAGAGCGCCATGGAGGTTGAGACTGCTCTAGTGGAATGAGCACGAATCTTGGAATGCAGTGGATGTCCTGATTGTTGATGACAGAAAGCAATAGTCGCAGAGATCCAACGTGAAATGCTCTGCTTAGTCAAGGGAAGACCTTTCCTAGGTCTGCTAAAAGCAATGAAGAGTTGCTTAGATTTTCGAAATGTCTGTGTTCTGTGAATGTAGAATTTAAGACAGCGTTTGAGATCAGAGAGTGGAGAGACCTCTCTGCTGCAGAATGTGGATTCGGGAAGAAAAGCGCAGGACTATAGGCTCATTAAGGTGAAAGTCAGATGGAACCTTTGGAATAAATTTAGGATTAGTCCTTAGAATCACTCTGTCGTGTTTGAATTGGAGGAAAGGGTCTTGAATTGAGAAGGCTTGGAGTTCGCTTACTCATCTCGCCGAGGTAAGCGCCAGTAGAAGTGCCGTTTTCCAGGAAAGATATTTGATATCAGCTTTGTGTATCGGCTCAAAGGGATGTTTCATTAATTGAGCAAGCACAATGTACAGCTGCCATGCAGGCGGTAAAGTCTTCACCGGAGGGAACGTTCTGAACAAGCCTTTAAGAAACTGTTTTATGAGTCTACTGGACCAGAGGGAAGCACCAGTCGAAAAACGCCTGAAACGAGATATGGCAGCCAGGTGAACTTTTATTGAAGCATGAGCAAGACTTGAGTTTGCCAAATGTAGAAGATAGGGCAAAATATGTGCAGGCGACGAAGTAAAAGGATGTACTTTCTTTCATTTGCACCATATGCAGAATCTTTTCCATTTCAGGGAATAGGTTTTGTTGGTACTGGCAGCCCGAGCTCGGGCTAGAACAGCGCTGCAATCTGGTGGGATGTCTAAGTTCTGGAATTCTCTGAACTCAGGAGCCAAGCCGATAATTTGAGAGATGCTGGATCCGGATGCTGGACTTGTCCTTGGTTCATTGTGAGGAGATTGGGGAACGGCTTCAATGGGATCGGCGGTTCCAGCGATAGGAGATGAAGCTCCGTAAACCAGTGCTGGCGCGGCCAAGCTGGCGCTATCAAGATAAGGGTACAATGTTCCGCCTTCAACTTCCGGAGAACCCTGGGAATCAGAGGAATTGGGGGAAATGCGTACGCAAAGACGTTGAACCATGCGATCGAAAATGCATTCCCTAGAGACCCCTTCTGGGGACGCCAGCTTGCGTAATGTTGGCATTTGACGTTGTGTCTGGTTGCAAAAAGTTCCAGGTGAGGCGTGCCCCATTGGGAAAAGATCGGACTGAGAAGCTGCCGATTCAACTCCCACTCGTGGCACACAGAACGCTGTTTGCTCAGTGAGTCTGCGAGGACATTGTCCATTCCAGGGACATATTCTGCACGAAGGGAAATGTTGTGAAGAAGCAACCAATTCCAGATGTTCTGAGATTCGTTAGATAACGTCAGAGAACGGGTCCCCCCTTGTTTGTTTATATAGTGCATTGTTGTGGTATTGTCTGTCTTCACAAGCACTGGGGAATTTTTGATCAGAGGAAGGAATGCTCGAAGCGCCAGGTAAACTGCTCGTAACTCGAGCAAGTTTATGTGCAGTTATCGCTCGTAAGGGGACCACTGTCCGTTGATTCTAAGTTCTTGGAGGAACGCACCCCAACCTTCCAGGGACGCATCTGTTGTTATGATATGCGAAGAAACTGGAAGCAGGAAAGGCAAACCTCGCAAAAGGTTCTGCGGGTGAATCCACCACTGTAGAGCTTTCACCATGGGAGGAGTTACCCAGATGACATCGTCGAACAATCCTGTACACTGGATCCATTGAGTGGACAGTGCTTCCTGAAGAGGGCGCATGTGAAGACGGCAATGTGTAACTAACAGGATGCAAGAAGACATCATCCCAAGCAGGGACTTGTAAAGGTGTACCGTGAGGGATCTTCTGGTTTGTATGCGGGCCGCTAAAGATGTCAGCTTGGATTGACGCTCCTGCGATGGAAATGCTTTCTTCTGTGCCGTATCGAGGACAGCACCTAGAAAAGTGAGACGCTGGGAAGGTTGAAGGACGGATTTGTCTCGATTGAGAGTGAGGCCCAAGTCGTTGAAAAGTTGAAGACAGGCGTTGGAGGATTTGGTCACCACTGCAAAAGGAGGCGCCTTGACAAGCCAGTCGTCCAAGTATGGGAAGACTTGGTGATGTTGCTGCCGGAGGTACGCAGCTACTGGAGACAGGCATTTTGTAAAAATGCATGACGCTGATTTCAGGCCGAAGGGCAACACCCGAAACTGGTAGTGTCTGCCCGCCACAGCGAATCTGAGATATTGCTTGTGATTCCTGTGGATAGGCACATGAAAATAAGCGTCTTGAAGGTCTAGAGACACCATGAAGTTGTTCGCATTGAGGAGTTGTAGCACCTCCTGAATGGACACCATACGGAATGACTGTTTTTTGAGATACTTGTTTAGGTTTCTTAAGTCCAATATAGGTCTCCATTTTTTCTCCTTCTTTCGGATCAAGAAAAATCGGGAATAGAACCCCTTGCCTGGCTGAGCACGAGGGACTCTTTCTATAGCGCCTTTCTGGAGCATTAGTGAGTTCCAAAAGCAGTAGATGTAAATCTTTGTGGAGCATTGGACAAGGAGGAGTTTGAAGCGGAGTTTCTATGAACTCCAGAGAGTGTCCGAATTGAACTAGTTGGAGGACCCATTGATCCGTAGTAATCTTTTTCCAATTTTGCAGACGAAATTCTTCCTCCAATCTTGCATGGCAGAGAAGAAGTGGAGACCTGTGGCAGAGATAGGTCATTGTCTTCTGGCTGTGTCCTTCTTTCCTCCTCTACCACGAAAGGAAGATTTCGTGTAAGACGACTGCTGCTGCTGTTGTCTCTGTTGATATTGAGGCTTATACTGCTGATTTGAGTTGTAAGAGGACCGGTAACCTTGAAAATCTCCTCTTGCAGAAGATTGTCCTCTCCCTCTTGAGCTCCGAAAAGGAGGACTCTTAAACTGGAGGGTACCCAGTGCCCTCGCCGTATCGGTATCTTTTTTAATACCTTGTAGCGCCTCATCAATGTGTGCTCCAAACAGAAGTTGGCCGTCGTAAGGCATGTCAAGCACTTTAGTTTGTTCTTCCGGACGGAAAGTAGTAGCTTTCAGCCAACCTTGGCGTCTCAGCACCGCAGCGCCAGCCAGTTGGCGAAACCCGGTCGATACGATATCCATTGCATAATCGATTATCTCTGAGGCTGAGCGTTCCCCCTCCAAGAGAATCTTCTTAGCCTCCTATTTTTCTTCCTCTGGTAAGGATCCCAAATATGGGGCAATATCAGCCCACATTTGACGGTTGTAACGCCCTAACAGTGCCAGAGAGTTTGAGGCGTGCACTGTTAACGCGGACATAGAAGAAAACCGCTTTCCAATATTGTCCGGTTTTCGTCCTCCCTTATCCGGATGTGCAGTTAGAGTAGCAGAAGGATTTTTTGATTTACGCTGCGCTGCTTGAGAAATGACTGAGTCCGGTTTGCGATGGCCAGTAGGCTAGCTGGAGCCATGTCTGGAGCCCAATATTTCTTGTCCAGCCTAGGCAGCACTGGGGGCAAGGAAGAAGAGTTTTAGATGATCTGATCCCAAATGTAGTCGATGATAGGCATTGGCTGACAGCCTTTTTGAAGGGTTCCTTAAAATCATAAAGGAAACAGTCTTGTTGTTGAGTTGTAATAGGAATTTTGAAACGCAAAGCAGCCCTTTCCAGGATATTATGGAACCCCCCCAATGTCCTCCGGGGGCGAATCGGCTTGCTTAGGCACAGGAGATGCCGGACATGGAATGACATAATCGTCCCATTTGTCATGGGAGTCCTGAAGTTCTCCTTCTTCATGTTGTTGCTCCTCCTCTTTATCATCTGAGGATGGTGGAGGTTGTGAGGGAGCAGGGTCCGGCTGAAGTACTAGAGGCGGAGGCCGAGGTCTAGGTGGAGGAGAAACCACTGGAGGTGGTGGAGGCGTAGGCGTAGATGGGAACCTCTGCTTATAATTCGCAATCAAAAACTGAAGATCAGTGACTATAGATGCAGGCAGACACACCATAGGTTGAAGGGGAGGAGGCTGGAAATCCTCCTGGTAATCTATTGCTTCTTCCTGTTCTTGTTCCCCATAGTCCGAGCTCTCGTAGTACTTTACTTTCAGTTCGGATGGGCTAGTAGCTGTCTGGAACATAGAGCCATCATCTGAGTCATCGTCGTCCAGGAGAAGCGCAGGTCGTAAAGCCTGGACTCTGCTCGGAGAAGTTAAAACCGGTGTCAGTGTGCGTTTGGTAATTTTTCTATGAACATACGCACTTTTTAAGGTAGATTCCGTTGTCGTCGTCGAACCCGTCGACAGGGTGGTTGTCGACGGGGTGGTCGTCGACGGCGGGACGTCTACGACTGATCCAGATGGCATCGTCGACGATGACGGTTGCAGCGTTGACGGTGATTTCTTCGTCGACGACGATGGCTTCGTCGACGACTTCGTCGACGGAGATGGCGTCGACGTCGGTGGAGCTTTCGTCGATGTCAATGATGTTTTCGTCGACAACGATGGTGCTTTCGTCGTCGATGATGATGACTTCGTCGACGTGGAAGTGCTCGTCGATGGCGGCTGAACAAGCGTCGATGACAACTTCTTCATTTTAATGATAGATGAAATGGACCTACCCGTCGACGACGAGGATGTTGTAGACGTCGACGTGGACATTGAAGAAGACGCCACAGAAGTGGAGATGGTAGCTCTCAACGCCATCAAAGGCAAAGCTGACGAAGTTGTGAAGGGTTTCTTGAAGGTGGAAGCAGAGCTCTGAGGAGAAACCTTCACAGGCAAGACCTTAGAATGAACCTCTGAAGACTTTTGCATCTTCTTTTGAGGTGGCTCCGAAGATGGTCCTGGGGATGTCACTCTAGGTCTTTTAGGAGATGAATGTGGACTCCTGAAGGAACCTTCACTCTCACCAGAAGAGACTGTCTGATCTTTATCTTTCAGTCTCTGTAGCCATATCAAAAGGCGGCCCTCTCTGTCCTTGAGGGTCTTTGTTGAAAAAGTCTGGCAGACCTTACAATCTTTAGAAGAGTGGTCTGGGTAGAGACAATAGAGACAATCCTTATGCTAGTCGTCTACATGTAGCCACTTCTTGCCACATGAAGCACAGGGTCTAAAAGGACCTTTTTTAGGAGTGTCAGCCATAGTAAACTGAAAACCCCACACAAATGAAGAAGTTCTGAGAGAAAAATACTGGAAATCCAGAGAAGTAAGGAAAACTGAGCAGAGCTCAGTGGAGACTCCCTTAGCACGACGTGTGGTAGAAAATCTGAGGGACTAGAGCTCCTTCCAGGAAGGTTCTAGAGGGTGGTGATAGCTGATTGACTGTTGGCCAAAGTTTGGTCCTTTTCACAAAAGGACATGGATATGTTACTAATGAGAGGCCTCTGGCCCATTACTATGTATATATGTCTATGTTACATTACTTTATTTATGTACCGGGGACTCCCATCCCCACAACGGGGAATGATTCAGGCATGTGAATCTATGAAAGACCCCCCTAATACTGGATAACAAAAGCCTATTACCGGTCTGTAACGGTTGAAATTAGTTAATTTCGGCCGTTACCGACCTGTAATAGCCGTCCTACATCTGGCCCTATGGTATTTAAATCCTTAGGCTACATTCCTTTGATTACCCTTCACATTGTACAAGCACTTTAAGCACTGGGTAATGTACATAACATAGAACACTCTGGCAGCAGATGGGACCACGAGACAATACATCTAAAGCTGCACTAGACAGATACAGTGCAATCACATTACCAACTGTGGCGCTTCCACTGTTGCCCTTATATCGAAGCGTTGTACACTGAACATATTTGATGCTATATGTACCGGCAGGAGTGCAAACTACTGTCTTCTGTGAAAGCAAGATGGCAGAAGCAGGGCCATCTGAGCACGGGCAGCCAAGGTGCATGCCCTCCCTTGATGCAGCAGCAAGCCCAGTAGGAGGCTCCCCAGGGATGGGGACTCCTTCATGACCAGATCCTTGTACCATACAAAGGGGAAGGTGGTGAGCAGGGAGTGTCTTAGGATTCTGATGGGCAAGAGAACGGAGCCATGCAGAGGTTGAGTAGCAGGTGATGATGACCTCAGGCACATGTTCTTGCTTCGTTCTTTGGGCTTGGGGCGCAGAGAGTTGCGGTTGGATGAGTAGAGGCGAGCTCAGGGCTACACTGCAAGTCCTGCAAGTAGCAACAATAGGCCTGGTGCCTCTGCCCGTATGCCGAGCCACCTCCCTGTAGAGGGTAGCTTTATCATGTCTAGCTTTATCTACCACTGGAAGGCAGTTTAACAACCTCCTAAACTCCCCACGTCTTATCTGAGCAGTCTCCCAACAGACTGTTAGTGTACTGTGTGCTGCAGTCCCACTGGTACTTGTTAGATACAATTTGTACAACCAACCATGGTGACAGGAGACTGCTCTCTCCTCCTGCTGCTCATCCTCTCATCCGTTCATGCTCCCAGTCAGTCACATATCTGGCCATCTATCAATCAATCAGACGTTTGTTAAGCGTAACTACTCACCCGTAAGGGTCTCAAGGAGCTGGCGATGGGTGCAGGTTCCAGTCCATCAAGGAGGGGCTCCGTCAAAGAGCCAAGTTTTGAGGTTTCTCGCGAAGATGGAAAGCGATGTTGTCTGCCTGAGGTGGAGAGGAAGGGCGTTCCAGGCTTGGCTGCGAGGAAGGAGAAGGAGCGGCCTCCCGATCTGGTTCTTCTGGTGCGATGGACCATGGCGTAGGAGAGCTGGGCTGATCGTAGGGTCCTTTGGCGCGCGTGGAATTTGAGTCGGCTGTTCAGGTATGCTGATCAGGTGTTGTGGAGGGCCTTGTGTGCGTGGGTGAGCATCTTGAAGGTGACTCTTGCCTCTATGGGGAGCCAGTGGAGTGTGCGCAGGTGCTGGGAAATGTGGCAGTGTCTTGGCAGGCTGAGGACCAGTCTTGCTGCAGCGTTCTGGATGTTCTGTTCAATACAGCAGAAATTAAATATATATTTTCATCTGATGCACCACTAAACCACACAAACAAACTCTCCAATCAATAGAGAAGCACTTTCAGCCATAGACACATTGCCTGTTCCAATGCTTGTTTTTGGGTTACCTCATCCAATGAGCCACTTCAGAACAGTAATACAAATAAATAAGTATCACTAAGCACTGAGATTAAAGCTACCCTTGTACCCCATGGCATACTTTCTATATGTTTCACAAATGACCACTAAGAGTTTCAGAAAGACCAGGAGAACCAATACTAGGAAGATAAGTTGGAGAAGGATGTCGTGGGTGTTTGATGTTGGTAGGTCAGTGATATAAAAATTAATAAAAGAGTGGTTCCCACATGCTCCAGGAGCACTGCAGTCATTACCTGGTCTTTTCTGTAACACATCATGCAAACGGGTTAGGCCAGCCACCCACAGCAACCAACTTGGATGAACCACTCATATGACATGGGATTGCCCTACCAATGACGTGGTGACTCTGGCTCCTCTACCATGAAGAACACCAAATGATCAGGAGGATGAAGTGGAGGACCGGAAGGAGCAGGAGGTTGAAATAAGAGAATTGAGGAGAATAAGGAAGATTAAGAGGGCCTCAGCAGGACCATCAAGAGAATCAAAAGGGCAAGAAGCTCAGAGGAATATAGACTAGCAGGAGAGTCACAATGTAGACGAGGCTCAGTAGGACAATGGCCCAAAGAGTACCAGGGTCATAAGGAAAGGAACAACAGCCACCACAAAGTCATGGACCAGCCATAACAAGACACCCAGGGTATGTGAAGAGAAGTATAGGAGGCGGAGAGCCGCCAGAAAGTCAACTTAGTAGGGACATGCACCATGATGAGGATCAGGATCTTGATTAGAAGAAAATGATAAAAAAACACGTTACTTACCTGTACACTGTGGTTTTCTGGTATTGCAATCTTTTATAGATTCACATGCTTGAATCTTCCCCGTCGTCATGGAAGGAGTCCCACTGTACTTCAATAAGCAGTAACTATTGCAATACATTAGAAAGTATTGAAAAAGATAGTACATTTTTAAACCAATCCACATCATTAGAATAGACACACACTTCAACCAAGCAGAGCCAACATACCTCAGATTTCGAGCACAAGTGTGACTAAGAATAGTCGCATGAGGCATAATGTGGCAAGCCTAAAAAGGGGGGTGGAGAGGGGGGCCGGAAGCATGTGAATCTATGAAAGATTGCAATACTGGAGAACTACAGTGTTCAGGTTAGTACTGAATCTTTCATAGATTCACATTGTTGAATCAGAATAGCCAACAGTAATAATGTCCAAGTTAATGTGATTCGGCGAAGACAATAACGGAACACACATTTTTAAGGAAAAAGAAGTTATGTAAACACATTTTTATAATATAGCATCAATTTTGAAAAAAATATAAATACAATCACAAACTCTCTGAACTAGTATCATATCTATAGAGAAAAAACATAAGACAGAAGCTGTACCTTAAAGAAACAGATGTCACAGGACAGCCTGTCCTACCGCTGCATCATTCTTCCATGTCAAGTCCATGCAGTAGTGCTTTGTGAATGTATGCACATTCAACCATATTGCTGCTGTGCCGATATTAGGAAGTGATACACCAGCAAACAGGGCTGTAGAAGATGCCACCTTTCTTGTGGAGTGCACTGTAACTTTAGTGGAAAGCGGTCTTCCAGCTTTTTAGGGGCAAAAACGATAGCTGACGATATCCATCGAGCAATACAGCTACTCATGAGAGTATATCGTATTCTAGGGGGCGCAAAAGAGATAAAAAGCTTCCGTCTTTCTGAAATTATTTGTTCTATGAATGTAGAATTTTAAGCAATGGTTTACATCCATAGATTGCAGAGCCCTTTCAGCAGGAGATGAAGGGTTTTAAAAGTATGTTGCCAAGATTATAGGTTCATTTATGTGAAATGAAGTTGGAACTTTAGGTATAAAGCGTGGGTTTGTTCTTAACACCACCTTGTAGAAATGGTTCTGAAACTGTGTAAGCCTGGTTTTCACAGAATCTCCTGGCAGATGTGAGGGCCAACAAGAGCAGTGTTTTCCATGAGATAAATTTAATTTCTGCTATATTGATTGGCTCAAAGGGTGGCTTTGTGAGATGAGCGAGAATTGTATTTAACTGCTAAGCCACTGCAGGATGTTTTATAGGTGGAAAAGCCCTGAAAAGGTCTGCCATTAACTCTTTTACTATTCTTGTAGACCAAAGAGAACGTTCCCCTGACTTCATACGAAACCTGGAAATCGCTGCCAGGTGCACCTTGATGGACAAGTGCACCAATCCGGACTTTGCCAAAAGAAGGAGATATGGTAACAACTGTTCTGGTGGAGAATGGAAAGGATGCATGCCCTCCTTAATACACCAGAATCTCTTCCATTTTGCTGCATGAGCCTTATTTATGGAAAAAGCTGTTGAATGTTGCAGGATTGATTTACATTCTACTTTAAAATCTAAAGCTCCAAACTCATAGTCGTGGGATTCCATGCCGATAAACTCAGAGACTTTATTTGCCGGTGCAGTATCTGACCGTTGTTCATGTAGAGTAGATTGTTCAACGTCCGAAAGCAAATATGTGGAGAGATTGACAGTATTAGGAGCTCTGAATACCAAAACTGTCTCTGCCATGCTGGGAGCACGAGAATGAGATGGCATGGCTCTTTCTTCATTTTGCATACTACTCTTGGGATGACACAAATCAGTGGAAAAGCATAAGCAAACATTCCTGTCCACTGGGTGTGGAGAGTGTTCCCACAAGATTTTTTCTGAGGAAATCTGCTGGCAAACCTTATGCACCTTTTGTTGGTCAGAGTCGGAAAAAGGTTCCAACTTTGGAGTGCCCCACACCTTGAATACTTGTTCCAGCTGCACCTGATTCAGTTCCCATTTGTGGCATTGGCTGCCTGTTCTGCTGAGAGAATCTGCCCATTTGTTGTCTATGCCCGGGACATGCTGTACTTACAGAGTTATTTTATGCTTTAGCAACCACCTCCAGAACTCTTGTGCCTGAACCAATAGCATGTGAGATCTAGTACCCCCCTAGGACATAGTTGTGGTGTTGCCCATTCTTATCAGAACAGGAGAGCCTCGAATTCTGGGTAGGAAAACTTGCAGCCCTATACACACTGCCTTTACTCTAGATTTATATGCCTTCGACACTTCTTGGACAGACCATTTTCCATCAATCTCCAAGTCTTGGAAATGTGCTCCCCAACTGTCCAGAGAGGCATCCATTGACATAATGTAGCTGGGACGTATCGCCTCGAAGGATAGGCCTGAAGATATATTGAGCTCTTTTCCCCACCATGAAAGAGCCTTCTTCATTGCCTGTGTGATGAGAATGACATAGTCGAAAGAGCTGTGAACCTGAATCCACTGGACATCCAGCTCTTCCCGATGCGGCTTCATATGTAAGCAACAATTTGGAATCAATGGATGCATGAGGATTGCCTGCCCAGCATAGACTTGTACATTCTTACTGAAGCAGACTTTTTTGCTGGAAGTTAAGCCGCCATTTGTAGTATCTTGTGCCTTCATTCTAGCGTGGGATATGCCTTCGCTACCTTGGTGTCCACAACTGCTCAAAGGAATATCCGCATTTGACTTGGGATTAGAAATTACTTTTCTACATTGAGCTGCAGCTCCAGATATTTGAACAGCTATTGAAAAGCCAAAGTAGATTCTTATGCAAACTTTTATGAGCCAGACATCCATGTAGGGAAAGACCTGGTGGGCCTGCCTTCTCAGAAAAGCTGCTACCATCGCCATGCACTTTGTGAATACCCTTGAGGCTGAAAAAAGGCTGAAAGAGATAATTTATTGTTAATTGATAATGCACCCTGACACCTCGAACCTCAGGAAGCAACCATGTTTGACGTGAACTGGAATGTAAAAATATTTGTCTAGGAGATCGCAAGATATTATAAAGTCCCTTTTGTTTATCAACAAGAGAATCTCTTGCAACTATAGCATTCTCAAAGGCTGTTTCTTGATATATGTGTTAAGTCGTGTGTGATCCATGACTTGTCTCCATTCTCTGCATTTTTTCTTTATGAGGAAGAAATTTGAGTAAAAACCTTTTCCACGATGCTGGAAAGGAACTTCTTCTATTGCCCCCTTAAACAGAAGAGTCGAAACCTCTTGTTTTAAGAAAGTAAGATGTTGATGTGCCCTCTTGGAAGGTGGATGACAAGGAGGCTTTTGGACAAAGTCCAGGGTGTGACCTCAATGAATAATGTCCAACGCCGATTTGTCCTTTGTGATGGTGTTCCATTGATGGAAAAATGCGGACAGATGATGGATCCCCTGAGGATGGTTATGATATGAGGTGGCTGGCGGGTGAGAAACATCACTGACGTCTGGAGGTGTCTTGAGACTTTCCAAATGTTGAAGGCCGGCGTTGAGTCGATTGATGGGTGTATGGCATGTTGGAAGCTCGAAACAGTTGTTGCTGCAGACCGACATACTGTGGTCTATAATCCAGTTGAGAATAGGGCTAGTATCGGTATGAATTGAAAGAAGGCCTTTGCTGGAACTGACCTCTTCCCCTTGCTCCACAAAGGACTTGTAACGTCGTTGTTAGAGCTGTCATAGGGAACGTGGTGTCTCCGTATCCACTTTAATCCATTGCAAAGCATCATCCATGTGCTTTCCAAACAGATTCTCCCCATGAAAGGGCATATTCAGAATTTTTAATTGAATCTCAGGGCGGGAAGATGTAGCCTTCAACCAGCCCTGTCTATGGAGGACAGCGGCACCTCCTATCTGTCTGAAAGCAATGGAAGACAAGTCCATAGCTGTATCTCGTACCTCAGAAGATGCTCGGCACCTTCCTGCAAAACGTCTTTCACCTCCATTTTCTTTTCCTCAGGGAGATAATTCAGAAGAGGTGCTAGATCTGATCACATATGGCAGTCGTGATGTCCTAGAATAGCTAAGGAGTTGGAGACCTTAATGGATGTAGCGCCGTTGCAGCAAAGCTCTTTCCAATATTATCAAACCTTTTTCCTTTCCTATCAGAGAGAGCTGAGCAAGGGACTGACGGATTCCTGGAGCGCCATTGCACTGCCTGCATAATCACTGAATCCGGTCGAGGATGTCCAATTAAACATGCAGAAGCAGAATCAAGGGCCTTAAACTTTTTCTCCATTCTCTGCAACATAACGGTGACCAAAGCTGGGTTTCTCATCAGCTTTAACCTCTCCTCCCAAATATAACTACCTATGGGAATGGATCGTACAGATTTTCTAGTAGAGTCCTTAAAATTGTAAAGGAAACATTCTGTTTGAGTTTTAAGAAGCAGTAGGTCAAATCTTTTGGATGCTCCTTCTAACTCGTGGAATCCTCCAATATCCCCTCAAGGAGAACTTGCTGGAGATGGGGATAGTGATGGTGAAGAAGGAGCAATATTATCATCCTATTCTTGGCCAATCATGCCTGTATCTTGAATCTTCCTCTGGCTGATCATTGGGATCACTTTCAATGTAATCATCCCTGATGGTAATACTACAATGGGCTGGGCTGGAGGTGGTGGAGGAGTAACAGGTAGTAGTGATGTAATCTGTAATCTGTATTTTAAGATGCCCCGGAGTGAGAGGAACTGGAGCATGAGTTGCTGGAAAACATCAAGTAGTCGTTTAGCCTGAGACCTATGATCACAGAAGTTGGCACTTACATCGTACCACCTCTTGTATCCTGGTGTTTTTCATATGTCTCATATGGGTAATGGTCCTGAAAAGGATCATAATGTTGCAGCTCATGACGAGCCGTGAAAGAATAGTTTCCTTCCATGTACTCCGAGGTATGCTAGAAAGGATCCTTGTCTTTATTATCAGTGTCCTCACATGTGAGGGGCTGTAGACTGGTCTAAACAGGCTCTCGTTTCCTGACTACTCTGTATCCAAAAGATGAGATGGAGTGAGAGGTGATACTTTACTCAGAGATGTCAGACCTGCAGACTTTTGGGCAATTTCATCCATATGAATGTCTTTTGTGCTCCGTTATTGACGAATAAAGTCATTTTATGGTGATCGTTGTAAAAAACCTGAATCGTCATCGGAGATGTGAACACTGTCGTCGAAGGAGTGACCATCCACTAGGTCATAGACGAAGTAGCTGTCGTCAAAGTTGTAGACGGGGCAGTCGACGCTGTTGCTGTCATCGATGCCGTACACGATTTGATAGTTGTCACTGTTCTCGTTGATGAGGCTGTCATCACTGCCGTCGCCGGAGTGGTCATCATCGGCACAGCAGTCAAAACGGCCATTGGCAGTGATCTGGAAGCCGTTCTCGATGACGCATGTGTCGACTGAGTCTTTTGCGTCAATGAAGACTGCTTTTGAGGAGTTACAGGCACAGATGCAGAAGAAGTGGAAGGTTTCTTCTGGATAGAACTTTTTGATGGCTGTTTATGGGCTGCCTTCTCTGAAATGGATGCTTTCTCAGCCTTCATATTTTTTGAGTCCCCCTTTAATGAGGTAGAGCCCTCATTTTTACGTTTTCGCTCAGGAGTGGAGAGACTAGGACCTTCCTCCTCATCAGATCCAGATTCAGATGTGGTCTTCTTCTTTTGGAATCATAACATTCATCTGGCCTCTCTGTCCTTAAGAGTTTAGGCAGAGAAGGTTTTGCAATATTTACAAGCCCTGCCAGTATCATTTGGATATAAGCAGTAAAGACAGTCTTTGTGAGGCTCTTCTGAGAATAACCTTGCCTTTTCACAAGACTGCAAGGCCTCTTCTTATATTCTTCTGACATCTTGAAATAAAAGTAGTGCAGATGAAGTAAAACACAACACCTTATGCTTAATGAGTAGAATTGTTCCAGAGAGGAACAGATCAGGGTCAAAAGTTCACCAACTAAAAGAACTGAGCAGAGCTCAGGAAGACTCCCTCACACATGATGTGTGGTTAGAAATCTGAGGTATGGCGGCTCTGCATGGGAGATGGGGTCTGAGGCTTGTCTCTGATTGGTTGAAGTTTGGGTATATTCTAATGATGTAGATTGGTTTACAAATTGACTATCTTTCTCAATGCTTTCTAATGTACTTCTATAGTACTGCCTATTTAAGTACAGTGGGACTCCCACCATGACGACGGGGAAGATTCAAGTTGGAGAACCAGAATCTTGATGACCATACTAGCTATTCTAGGCTTTGTTTACAGAGACCATGCCTAATATACACAGTTGTTCAATCAATCAATCAATCAAACAATTTATAAAGCGCACTACATACCCGCGAGGGTCTCAAGGCGCTGGGAGGCTGCAGCTATTGGTCGAAGAGCCAGGACTTGAGTAGTCTCCTGAAGGTCTGAGGGTCTTCTGACTGCAGTAGGAGGAGAGGGAGGGAGTTCCATGTCTTGGCGGCGTGGTGGGAGAAGGACCTGCCTCCGGAGGTGGTTCTGTGGATGCGTGGGACGGTGGCCAGAGAGAGATCGGCGGAGCGGAGTCTCCTGTTGGGTGCGTAGAATGACAGTCGGTTGTTGAGGTATGCTGGGCCTGTGTTGTGAAGTGCCTTGTGAGCGTGGGTCAGGAGCTTGAAGGTGATTCTTCTGTCGACGGGAAGCCAGTGCAGGTTTCTCAGGTGGGGGGTGATGTGGTCTCGGCGGGGGACGTCGAGGATCAGGCGTGCCGAGGCATTCTGGATTGTTTGAAGTCTGCTGAGGAGTCTGGCTGGGGCTCCGGCGTAGAGGGCGTTGCCGTAGTCGAGCCTGCTGCTGATGAGGGCGTGGGTGACGGTTTTTCGTGTGTCAGTGGGGATCCATCTGTAGATCTTGCGAAGCATGCGGAGGGTGTAGAAGCAGGTTGAGGAGACTGCGTTGATCTGGTTGGTCATGGTGAGTTTCGAGTCGAGGATGACTCCCAGGTTGCGTGCCTGGTTGTTTGGTGTAAGGGTGGTGCCCAGGGAGGTGGGCCACCAGGAGTTGTCCCAGGCTAAGTGGTTGGGTCCGAGGATGAGGATCTCTGTCTTGTCCGTGTTGAGTTTGAGCCGGCTTTCTTCCATCCAGTCGGCGACCGCCTTCATACCGAGGTGGAGGTTGGCTTTGGCGGTGAGGGGTTCGTTGGTGAGGGAGAGGATCAGCTGGGTGTCGTCGGCGTAGGAGATGATGTTGAGGTCATGGAGTCTGGCGATGCATGCGAGTGGAGCCATGTAGATGTTGAAGAGGCTGAGGGATGATCCTTGTGCGACACCACAGATCGTCTTGGTGACTCTGGAGTGGAACGGAGGGAGGCAGACTCTTTGGGTTCTGTTGGAGAGGAAGGAGGTGATCCAGTCCAGGGCCTTGTCGTGGATCCCTGCGTCGTAGAGGCGTGTGCGTAGTGTGTGATGGTAGACAGTGTCGAAGGCGGCGGAGAGGTCCAGGAGGATGAGGGCTACTGTCTCACCGTTGTCGAGTAGGAGTCTGATGTCGTCTGTGGCGGCAATGAGGGCGGTCTTGGTGCTGTGGTTTTTGCAGAAGCCTGACTGGGAGGGGTCGAGGATGTTGTTGTCTTCTAGGTAGCGGGTGATCTGGGTGTAGACGGTCTTTTCGATGACCTTGTTAGCTGCACTTCTTAGGCCCTCTTTAGCTACCCACTCCTAGCTTTTTCATCAACTTACAGCAGTCGCTAAAGTTGGTACAGGAGTCACTTCATCCGGGCAAGGAGAAGATTACCAGGAAGCACAAGGAAAAATATCAATGACCCTTACCCTATATCATAAGTTTGTCACCATAACCAACCCAAGTCTCCTGTATTGAGCATAAGATTTCCTAAAAGGTAACCATAAAGATTGCAGTAATAACATAAAAATATTATATGAAATTACATTTAGCAAATCAAAATACTATTGCTCCTAAAAGGGCCTAATAAGAATTATCACAGTGTAAATCTTCTATCCCCACGGTTTGTCAGAGTGGGGAACAAACATTACAACCCCTGTCTACTGTTGTAATCTATGAAGACTTGATGTAACAAAACATCTCTTGGCATGCTTTAATAAAGAGAAATAACAATTCAGCATTAAGTGCTTATTGGCCTTAATATACCTTATCACAATTATTACATCTCCCCAATGTCTTTGTCATAACTTTTCATAACAAACAGATCAGGTCTGTAGGTGTCGTCCGTGGCATGCCACCATCACTAACACTGTCCTGTTGTATTGAGCTTAAGATTTTCCACAAAGCAAAAAGTGCAAAACATCCACTCTTTTTTCAGTTGAAGCACAGACATCAGCCCAATAAAATGCTGTATGCAAGCGAACCAGCATGTGAGTGGAGCAGACGTCCTTCCCTTGGTAGTAGGTCTGAAAGCTTTTTTCTTGATCACCAAGGTCTGAAGTTAGCTTGGCTGTCAAGCCAGACCTAAAAATAACAAAAGGTGAGTTTCTCATGCTGTACACAGGACAACCTCAAATCATTGAAGTTCAGACTATCTCTAGTAAAAAGAGATACAATTGAGGGCCTGAACACAGGCCTCAGCAGCCGCTGAGGGGTGGAACCATTCAGCCTTAGACCTGTGCCTATCTGTGAGATATGGGAGTTTTGGGTGCCTCTTCATTTTGTATTATGCCTATACAGTACAATCCCAAGATGTTCCATGCCACACATGAGTAGCTGACACACTTCTGTGGCTGTTCTTAGCATGCTGTCAATTGTAATCCTGCATTTGTAATCATGTTAAAGGTAGATGTATCAAAATGCAGATACTGTTACCAGGATCAACAAACTTCTCACGCCTTCCAAGGAACAACCCCAGAGCTCTGAAATCTTAATTATGTAAGGCTACAGGGAATTCGGCTCCTGACCTGACCTGCGGGATTGCTGCTGTTTGCCACGAACCTTACAGGACTAACTCCACTCCTCGCGGGCCCGGCTTCGCGGGTCCCGCTCGTGAGGGAGGGGCTGACCATCTGTCACTGCGGGCAGAGGAGGAGATTGACCCCGGATTTCAGCCGGACTGCGATGACCAGCAGGGAGTGCGGCGTTCAATCTCCCGCAGCTGGTCCTCTTCCCGCCCCGCCCCAAGGCATATTAAAGTGGCGTGAGGAATCCCTAACTGGTGTTCTACAGGGAAATCGGCTCCTGACCTGACCTGCGGGATTGCTGCTGTTTGCCACGAACCTTACAGGACTAACGCCACTTCTCGCGGCCCCCGCTTTTCGGGGGCCGCTCGTGAGGGAGGGGCTGACCGTCTGTCACTGCGGGCAGAGAAGGAGACTGACCCCGGATTTCAGCGGGACTGCGAGGACCAGCAGGGAGTGCGGCGTTCAATCTCCCGCAGCTGGTCCTCTTCCCGCACCCGCCTCTCATTATTTAATTGGACCTGCCACCGCGCACGCGGGACGCGCGCGGGTCGGAGCACGGGGCGAGGCCCGGGCAAAGAGCGGGCCGTCTGAGGCCGTCCGAGGCTGGGCTGGGCCATTCCCCTTAGTTTATTAATTTATTAATTAACTGTCATATTATCACTGTGACTCTTACGGGTTTAATACTAAGGTATTCATTGTGTTTAATATATAATACTGTTCTCAGGTGTAATGGCGGCTTCCCTGGGGGCGATTCAACATTGTACCACGCCTGAGAATCGTATCAGCCAACGGTTAAGTGATTTGGGCCTGCCCGAATCTAGTATTGAACTAGACTCTCTTGCGAATATCCTTGAGGATAATAATTCACTCCTATAGCCAGCTAGTGCTGATCTAGTTGAAATTCCCACTTGTATATCATCGCCCCATAGCACTCCTGTTTGTTTGGTAGTTGATTCACCGCCCTCATGTCATAGAGTGACAGGTAAAAGGAAAAGAAGAGGGGGGCGGTCCGAAATGTAAAAGAGCTAAGATCTCAAAGCCAGCCAAAAAGGGGAATAAGCCAATGGGTGTGGGGATTCCTACAGAGTTTGACAATCCAGTCCATTCCAATCCCCCTCCACAAATTACTTCTGATGTGCATGGTGACGGGTCTCTGGTGGGGCAGGTAGAACACTTGCTTCGATCTCTCCTATTCCCCATCATTGAGAGACTGAGACTAGTCACTATTAGTTTGGATAAACTGGAAAGTGTAGGTAAGGATAATTCTCAAATTTTACACCTTTTAGCTGGCGATAGGAGTAAGGGTCAAGATCTTTCTGTTACTCCTGTACAGGTGGCCGCTAGAAGTGACCGAGTACCCACTATTTGCAAATCTCCCCTGTTGAATGGAAATAAATTAGTGGTACATAATGATGCAAGTCTAATAAAGTTAGGTGATAAAAACTCATTTCGCGAGTCTACCAAGGGCCATATTGGGGCATCGCAACTACATCAGGAGGCTCGAGCAGAATCACTAATCCAGGCATCTGGGCATCTGCCCCCTAACAAATCGGATTTAGTTACAGGAAACCAGTTTATATTAGACTTACCCCCCAAAGTACACCCCTAGTGGTAGTCATGACTAATGTTCCCCCTCTTCGAGCAGGTCTAACAGAGGGGTTCTACCAATTAAAGTCTAAGGTCACCCACTGGTTTTCAAAGTATCTAGAAGAGGGCCATGAAGTAGGACGTGACATTCTTATGGTTCGTAGAGTAGGATGGAAGACTAGAGAGGGTGACTGCATGGTCATAAACTTTAATAACTCAAATGTAGTTGCCAGGATACTATGGGAGACAGAACAGAACTCATTAGCGAGGGGGCAGGGTATTGAGATTTTGCCCCTCGGGTTCTTCTATAGACCTGGCACTCAGAGAATACCCACATATAGGCTTCCGATATCGAGGACCTTTAACGACCAAACTCTCCCTATAGGAGGACAGGGGTTACGGCATAAAAAACATTTGACACCATCTGGTCCTTGGCATGGGGGAGATTTAAGGTACAGTGGTGGAGCAGAAATCACAAATAGATTTAATGCCTTGTCGGGGCTCAATGATTGCGACTGACTTGGTTCAAAACAAGTCGGCCACAATTCGGTGCATTACTCCAATCCCCCCTATGATCGCCCTCCTAACGGGGTGTCTGCAACGAAGGAGAATACTAATCCAGTAGATTTTATTGGTAATGCTATTGATCTTGATATACCCCTGGTAGGCACTCCTGGGGAACCAGTTAAAAATAAAAATGATATGGAGGGTGTGGGAAGCCTGGTTTCCTGGAACGTAGCTGGCATGCGCCATAAACTCGAGTCACCAGAATGGGTAGATTTTGTAAATCGTTTTGACGTGTGTATGTTCCAAGAGACATGGATGTGCCAGCCTTCCTTTCTCCAAGGGTATCTGAACTATTCGGTTCCGGCAACGAAAGGCCGGAAGGGTCGTCCAAAGGGAGGCCTGACTATATGGGTACGTCAATGTTTGCCTTTTTCCATTAAAGTGGTTGAAACTGGTAGCAAGGATATCCAACTTATAAAAGTGGACATGGGCTTATATGCCAGGGGCAATAATGGGGGGAAATCAGAAGTTCTTGCGGCTCTGGTCACCCTACTTGAAACATATTCCCTGGATAACAATATCATTATTGCTGGTGATTTTAACCGCACGTTTGAACCCCTGGATATTTGCGATGATCTTCTTGGGGCGGAAGAGGACAGGCAACGGGGAGTTCCCAAAACAAATCTAGACCCTATTAAACGTTGGTCTGAGGACATTATTTGTATAAATGCCATCTGTCTCGAAAGGTGCCTTAGGGCTCTAAAAGGGCGAATCAAGAGTGATAATGGACGAAATAGGAGCAGGATAGACTACGTTTTGTGTAGCCTCAAATTATGGAAGCGAGTCTGTGATATGGAAGTAACTCATAGGCTTGAAAGTGACCATGACCCTCTGTGCGTAGTGCACAAATAGTGGCAATTCTCAAAAGGGAATCCTGTTATAGAGTGGGATGGTGTCCCCTTGCCTGTTCCCACTAATGACATGCGTCGGCTGAAATGGTCTAGTGTTTTGGCTAACCAACAGTCTATGGCTAGTATAGTTATAGAGGTGGACAGGGCGATAATTGCCCTAGAGCAGGTTAATATAGTCGAACCAGGGTCAAACGAAATAACAGCTATACACGATAATCTCTTTTGTTCCATTAAATCCCATTTTCAGAAACCGGGTAGCAAAACCAACAAGGCACCTATTAGACCTATGAAGTGGTATAACGCGCAGTGTAGGAAAGCCAGGTTAGCTCTGGGAACAGCTATTAAGAGTAGGGAACAGGCGGCTATACGTAATGCTAGAACGATCTACAAAGATAGTGTAGCCAAAGCAAAAAAAATATGGGACGAGCCGCATTGGAATGAACTAAGGGAGGCAAGTAGGATTAAAGATTCCAGGCTTTTCTGGAGCATTGTTAAATGGGGTAGGGGCGGTTTCCCCGATTGCCCCGATAATAATGTCCCGGAGGAGGATTGGGTCAATTATTTTAAGCCACAATATGCTGAAAGCCACCCTGGTTCTGAGATGGATGGTTTTAAGGCTTTGTATCTCACAGATAATTTCTTTAGTTACGGAGAGGTGTTGTTGGCCCTAAGTGTAGTGGCTAGAGGAAGAGCCCCAGGCTGGGATGGGGTCCCGGCGGATCTTTTTATTAATGATAGGGAACGTTGGGTTAAATATATTTTTCTTTTGGCTAACGCAGTTGCCCAGGGAGCAATGGTTCCGTCATCCTGGAAGGGTGCAATTATTATTCCCGTATATAAGAAAGGCGATCGGGGTTTGCCCGGGAATTACAGACCCTAAAGCTTGATAGCTACCATTCAAAAGGTGGTGGGGAGGATGGTGGTGAACAGGCTTATGGACTGGGTGGATGAGAACAATGCATTATCCCCTTATCAGGCTGGGTTCCAGAAGGCCACTAGCACGGTGGATCAGGTGTTCCGCTTTACCTTGCTACAGAGGCGAACTGTGGTGCTAGGTGAGGGCAGCCTGTATGCCGCTTTTGTGGATCTGAGGGCTGCCTTCGATCTAGTTCCCAGGACTAAACTGTGGTTAGTGCTGTGGAACCTCGGACTACCGGAGGAACTATTGACCTTGGTTATGAGGTTGCACGAGGCGAACTTCGCTAAGATACAGTGGGGCAGACAGGGAGAGGTCAGTACGGACTTCCCGGTCGAGAGGGGTGTTCGGCAGGGATGTGCGATGGCTACTTGCTCTTTTCCTTGTTTATTAACGGGGTAGTAGCAAGAATGTTGTCTGTTAATGTTGATGCTCCCTCATTGGCGGACATTAAGGTGCCAATTTTAATGTTCGCAGATGACACCCTTATTTTATCAAAGACCCCGAGTGGCCTGCAGCTTGCCCTCCACATTTTTGATGAATTTTGTGTGGAACATGGCCTAGAAGTTAATGTGGCCAAAACCAAGTTAATGACTTTTAACCCCCATCGTAGCTTCCGATCCAGGGTGTCTATGAACCAGCGTCCCTTAGAGGTAGTTAAAGCTTTTACCTATCTTGGTATTTATGTAACCAATGATCTTAAATGGTCCCAGCACATTGATCTTGCGACATTAAGGCATAGACAATTAGCTGGAGCCCTTGGGGCAGAACATAGAAAATCAAAATCCAAACCAATTACGCCAGCCCTACAGGTCTACGAAGCGAAAGCCCTTGGTTCAACATTATATGGGGCTGGGCTGTCGGGTTTTGGGAAGCTCCACTCAATACAGAAGTCCGAAAATAAGTTATTTAGGACAATTACTGGTCTTCCCAAAAGTACCCCCCTTAGATATGAGTTGGGAAGAAAGGCTGTGGAAGATTTGGCGAAGCTACGCCCGATCTTGTATTGGAGGCGGCTCTGGAATACTGTAGAACTCAAGCACTATGCTGAGGGCTTTTTAGCGCTGATTGAAGCTGATGTATTTCATAGGATCAAATAGTTAAAAGATCTTGGAACCATGTTATGTTTGTTGGGCCTCCAATTCCTTAGGGATAACCCGCAAGATGCATTTTTTCCTAGTAAAAATACATTAAAGGAGCTATACTGGGACTATGTGGCTAAGCGGGACTGGAGAAATAGTGATGCCGGATCCATGACAGGTTTCTTCTTGGAAGCTAAAATCTTCCCTAAACAAGAACTCTATTGGGACAACATAACCAAGTCATGGGATAGGAAGCTTCTATTCCAATTGAGGATAGGTGCTCTCCCGCTTAGGTCCCTAACTGGCAGGTGGAGGGGTCTATCTAATACTACCTGCCCCGCCTGTGGATCTTCAAAGGAAACTATTGGGCACTTTTTATTCTCCTGTCAAGCCTATGTTGTCCTTAGGCGAATTTGGTTAATCCCTGTATGCAAAAACCTAGGTACCACCAATGGCTTAGTAGCTTTGAGAATCATTTGCACTAGTTCTTGTTTGCCACTGGCCATAGCAGTAGGGACATTTCTGGGGTGGGCGTGGTCTATTAGGCAGAAAGCCATAGTTGAGTAACTGTTTATATAGGGTTTGTCTTATTGAATATATTTGATATAGTGTGTCAATTTTAACTACATGTATTCTTGTATGCTTTGATGCAATGTATTTGTTTTTTATCTGATTGAGGCAACTATTTAATGATGTTTTAAATATATGTATGTATCATGCTTTTATGAGAAATACTCTAATAAAGCCTCTTTGATTGATTGTAAGGCTAGTTTGTTGACAACAGTGGTTGGACACAGCTCTGTACTAAGAGACAGACGACTGAGAGAGCGCTGCCTTGGCTTCTCGTGACTGCCTCATTAGTTTTGCATGTGACGGTCAATAAGCGTGAAGTGGCCCGTCAAAGTAGAATGCAAAGGCTGGCGAATTTGCATCAGGATAAAAGGTCACTGTTTAACAAGTAGCAGCCGCAGAGATTAAAAGGAGTTTCTTAGGAAAGGAGGTGGTGGAGAGATGCACTTTAAATTATATGAAACAAAAATTGATATTGCAGATAGCATAAAATGTAGCAGTCATTGTCCTCGTAACAAGCCAACATAGCTGAGATGCTGGTGTTTAGAGCAGTTGGACCAAACACATCTGACAGCACAGTAGTGGTTAACACACATAAACCCACGGTGTACTTAAACCCATGTCCATTTTTTACATAGTGGCGCTACTAAGGCCACGTGTTGGTGTATATATGGAGAGGAACCTCATGGCAGGAAGTGGCTGGGGCCATCGCAGATGCTTGCTTTGATGCAGAGTACATCTTGTAGCACATTGTTTGAACCTGGGTGGACTATGTACATTTCTGCTTTTCCACAATTGGTGTGTTGGACATATGTTCTGCACACTGCTCAAAGGGATGCGTCTATTGTCCCTTTAAGAGCAAACAACACAATCAAAATAGGGGGTTACATTAGCAGCTTAGTCAAAGTCAGATAAAATCTCACTGTACTAGTAAAGACTCCATAAGAGGCTGGATAGAAATACAAAAGTCAGTAACATTGGATTGGCACTGTGATGTTTATCTTTGGGGATACAACTAAGGTGACTAGTATATTGGATTCGTATTTAATCCTCTACGCGATAACTTGCTCTTTGCTCATGATTCACGAGTATTGTGAAAATTGATATCTGGGTAAAATTGTCTGGAATTTTAACGTATTATGTTTGTATTACTCTTTGTGCTTTTATGACCTCCAGCCGAATAAAGACATGTTTGACTGACTGACTGACTAGTATATTCGTGTCAAAAAGCCATTTATTTATTAACGAGTATAATTGTTAAAAGACATTGCTAAATTGTGTGTTCAATACAAGACATTTCTAAGTTTAAAACTTTATAAAAAATTTCATGAAAACCTCTAATGCAAGCATGGGGGACAACTTAAAAATCTCTTCCTACACTGCTATCTGTATTCTTCATCCATCGGTCTTTATCCTCATAGCGGCCAGCTCGCATCAGGACCAGCGCTGTCCTCCGGAAGTCACTACTAACAGCTAACTGTCCATGCCAATCTCCAACCAGTTACCTCACAAATGTGCTTAATTTATGCTCAAAATCTGCGTATCTCCTTAATTTAACAAGCTTCCTAATCTAACAAGCACCAATCGCATCCACTAAATTTGTGTAGGTACCTAAGAATGCAGACACAGACTGAGGATTGGCGGGTCGTGGGGGGGGGGGGTAATTAGGAGCAACATGGTCAGCTTTCATCTGATGGAATAGTAAAAATCCTTAGAGGAGTACCTTGTTTTCAATGCTACAGCAAAAGTTGAAGTTGTGAAGGGCAATTTTTTTTATGATTCTGACTATTCAGGAATGAAAGCTACAATTTTAAGTGCTAACGATATATATATCTTATTTTAATAAAATGCACTAGTCAATTAAAGTCTTGTATCTGGATGGTGTTAACGCCCTGCTCCATGGCCTCCCAGACTGAACACATGTACTCCTAAAGGAGAATCTACACACCATAGCACGTTTCACCCAGGGCTTAAAGAAATATGATCACATCCCCGCCATCCTGATGGGACTCCATTGGCTCCCCTTTCCTTCCCTGCACCATCTTCAAAACCATCTGCATCATTTACTAAGCCATCATGATGGGCATCCATGCTCATTTTGCAGACATGCTCACCATCTCTAGTGTTTCTCGGCACACCCGCTGTCAGGACAACATCAGACAAGAAGAGTAAAAAAAGAAAAACAAGACAACAGGCCTTTTTCCATCTATGCATCCAGGTTATTGAAGAACATCCCCGTACTCATCAGGAAAGCCCAACAGTGCTCCGATTTAGGAAAGAGTTGAAGACACATCCCTTTAGAGAACACTACATCACAATGCTTGAGTTTGACCCTGTACATCCCCTCCGCTGCCTTTTGGCTATGTTTACTCTAAAGAAATACCACATACAAATAAAAGTACTAAACATCCATCAGGTCACCATTACTGTGACTTCTTGGAATGGGAAAACCATGTAAGTTGGACACTAAATAACGCACAACATAATTTGTTGTTGTGAGGTAAAAAAAATCTAGATACCGCTGGTTCCAACATTCCTTTTTTTAACTATAGTTAGTGGATGCCCGGCAGCTTGCGATTTTGGGTGCTTGCATGTGTCCCTTTTTTTGAAAGTTTAACATATAATTCAATATTGTTTGGCATCAGCAGATGAACATTAAAAAGGGAAATACATTCTAAGTTGTTCAGGCAACGGGGACCACAAATAGCCTCACCCACTGCCCAAAAATCCTATGATGGCACTACACACAGTAGTCGTGCATGTCTGCGGTTCCATGCATTTGCACATTAAAGTTTTACGTAGTAGCTTTCCTGGTACTTACTTTTGAAAGTGGCCCTGTTTTGAGTACCAAGTGCCAGTTTTGACTTTTAGGAGCTGATGATCCTCCGCTCCTAAGAAGCTGCCGGCGGAGGCGGGTGAGTTTTAGATGTTGGTTATTGCAGAGATGCCTAGAGGATAGGGCCTTTCAGGCAGAGGTATGTACTGGCGAGATATACTGCTGTTATATGAGTTTTGCAACTTTTTTCCTTGTGCCTTTGGACCTTAAAAACCCACAGCAGACATTGTCTCCTGAAGTACTCAGATGCTGCTGGGAATAATTTTTTGTCAAAATTAAAAAAAGAGATGTTCAAAAAAGACAGCGGAAGTCAAAATTAAAAAGATATGTTCAAAAAAGTCAGTGGAAGCCACAAGAACATGGGCAGTCCTACTTTGAACTGGGAAAAGGAGGGGAAAGACATGAAACAAGCATTGGCTAAACCAAAACGGTTGGTTAACATTTTGGGTACTGACTAAAAAAGAGTGCTGCAGTGTAAAACCAAACCAAACGCAATTTCATTCTGTAAACAATAAGTTTGTGGGTCAAAGACATTACCATGTGACATGTAAGTGTACTTTTGAGATGTAAAATAGTGCTTCATGAATCCCAATGCAAGCACTCCGGAGAATGGGATGATACACCAAACAGCCAAAAGCATGGGGTGAGAGAGACATGCTCTTCTGGGAGAAGCCAAAGCCCACACTTTGTACATTTTAAAGGACTGGCGGACAGCTGCACTGTTAAGCCAGACCTAATGAAGACATGACTGTGGGCTAATCTGGTAGATGTTGAGATTGTGGCCATCACCAGTTCCTTTAAAAAAAAGACGAAGATTTTGGTCGCCGAAAAGGGATGCAAAGCTCATTCGCTCAGCCCAGTTTCTGCCTTCTGAAGTCAAACAAACTTTCTTTCATCCCCAGCTTTACCTTCGATTCGTCCACACTCTTGAGTCCTTGCACCAGTCCCAAGCCATTTGTTTTTGCCTTCACTGAATCTGCTGGGAGTTGTACCTTTACTAACCCTTCCTCAAAAAATATTACTATGTCTGTAAAGGCGCTCTGAGCACATACCCTTGTTTCTTTTTTTAATGGGTGTATTTATTTACTTTCTTGACCGCATTTGCCACCTTTTGGCATTATGAGCGTGCTAGTGCAGCAAAGATTGGGGTTTAAAACCAAGTATAACAAAGATTGGGGTGGAAGACCAAGCAGGGAAAGAGAGAGTACAACAAGCACGAGGCATGTAGTACTTAAAAAGACTGGTTCATGTGTTTGTTGGCGGATGCTCAGATTGGTAATTGATTCCGTAGTAGTGTTTCTGAGAATTCCAATGGCACTTACAATATCCATCTTCTCCCAGCACTTATTCACAGATGTGTACAGTTGGCTGTTTCCCTCTCGCGGTTCTTGTGTGATTTGCTAACTTGCATAGTATCAATTAGTAACAGCATGTTTCACTGTTGACTGGTCATGAGATGGAAGCCTATCTCGGCACTCTCACCACTTTCCTCAAGTTACTGGAGATGTAGCCTCTAAAACTGAACACGCTATCCCAGAAGAGCCATCCAAGCTACCATGTAGAGTGGTAACACACTCTGGGGTTTGGCTGATGAAATGTTATCGTATGTTGCGTGACTTCATAAAAGGCAGCATTCTCCAATTCTTTAGTCAGTTGTTGCTTGTCCACAAAAGTACATCCAATCCTCCTGGTCAACTAATAATTTTAGGTTATGAATCTATTTACCCAACCTTTAGCCCAGAGGGTAGAGTTTCTTATAAACTTATTTTCCACTCAAAAATCAATCTTGTATTCGTGGCAGTACAGCGGTGATTTCAGCAGTTGGGAGTTTACCTTACAGTAATGAGACTGATCTACTGCCGATGGTTATCGAGAGCCTCTATACTAATATCCCACAATCTGAGGCCTTGAGAATCCTTGATACTTTACCTGACACTAGAACATGCCCCCACAGAGTACCGACCTCATTCTTTACTGCATGTGGAAAAACAGCAAGTAACACAAAAGACTTCATATTTAACAGCTAATTCTTTGAACAATTCAAGGGATCAGACATGGGGACAGTTTGTGCTCCCAAAATAAGTAATCTATATGTAGCAAACTTTGAACATAACTACATTTAGGACATTAACAACTCTTACAATATCAATTCATTAAATGTGTACGATAGATAATGTGTTACTAATCTGGTCAGCGGCATAAGGCAAAATTATTAGACCCCCCTGCAGAATGTAACAAGGACCCCCCTCCCCGAGTCTCCCATATCTCACAGATATTTATAATGGGGTGCCCCTTGAAGGATTGGGGGCCCCTTGGAGGTCTTGGGGCTCCCCTGCACCACAAGGGCTGCAGGGGCCTCCGTTACACCTGAAAAAGACTTCCTCCTCAAGGAATTTCTTGAGTGGTTCAATTTTCTCGACAGTAAATTGGTCTGTTAGATGGAATATAATAAACAGTCCATCAATTTTCGCGATCTCACCATAAGTGAGGAAAATGGCTCACTGCATATACACTGAGCTTATTACCTCGCAGAGTACGCTTCTTAAACAAGGGAATCATACGCCACAAAATTGAAAAGACAATCTTCATTTTGGGCATTTCTTAGGCCTCAGGCTTAACTGCTGGAAGCTGACAAACCATCACAGAAGCTTAAAGCACGAGAATACCCACACAGACTTATTACCAGATCAATTAGACGAGCCCGGTATAATGATCAAGAAAGTTTACTCAAAGACAAAAATCATCAAAAAAGAATCTAGAATCGTTTGTGTTTCTACTTTTAGAACTGAACCCAATAAAATCAAGATTATATTGAGACACTGGGATTTGCTCAACAATTACAATTTTTGTATTGATAAATCTATGCTTGCTTTCTACGTGGTAAAAACCTATGACACCCGCTCCCAAAAGACTATGCTAATCCACCTAATGAATTCATATTACAAAGTTTTGGTCTCCAATCCCTTACAGGTAATTTTCAATGTCGGAGTTACACTGCAAGCAATACCACAACTGTACTCAAATCCCTCACCATAAATTGCCAGACACACTACATCAAAAATGTTTCGAACTGTCTCACAAAAAAAGGCATCTATTATATTCAGTGCCCTTGTCGACTCTGTTAAACAGGGAAAACCACTCAAGAAGTTTGGGAATGAATATTGCATCATCATTCTTGGAATAGATATAGAGTTGAACAAGCCCATTGATTGGCCATTATATAAATAAACAAGCACACCTCTAGAGAATTTAAATGGTGGATTATTAGAGTTATTACATTATTAACCATTCTGCCAGAAAATACAGATAATTTGCTAACACTGTATGAGAACAGATGGATTTGGAAACTCAATACTGTTACAAATGGTTTTAATATTTCAGTGAAGTGGTGTGCAATAGCCATTAATATATGGAGTCTTTTTACCACATCATTTACACTTTGACACATTTCATGATTCATTCTTACTGCCTGGTCTAGTCCAAAACCGGCACCATGCACCTCCCACAAGAATTTTTAAGTGCCCAGTTTTTAGTTTACCCTGGTTTACTTGTGCTGTCGGGAACCTTGTGTTTACTTCTGAGGTTTCCTCTCAATGAATTCATTTCTCATGATTACAGTGAGACTCTCTACTGTTCATTGACCATGCTGGATTGAAAACCTTAAATTTATTTGTTGACTAATCTGAATATTCTCCTTTCAAGGATTTGAATTATTGACTGTTTTGTGGTTCATAGAACACTGATTCATGCCTGTTGTTTGCCCACAATGCTCCTATCGCTTTAATGATTTATTGTAGGTTGTGTTTGCAAATTACAACTTCTTCTGGTAAATTATTAATCCCACTCTGAGTTTGCACCTTTATTTGGTCAGATGCCTTTTCATTCAACCTGCCCTGGGACTTCTGCATCAATACGCGATTATTCTGAACTCTCTTGTAAGCTTGATACAATCTCTTCACTTTTCCTTTAATCTTTCTTTTCTATCATCTCAATTTGTTTTTGCATCTAAACACTGTGTATACGCTGCACAATCCATTTGTTCTTTGCATGTGTGTTGTTCACATTGTATTCCCTTAATATGGAAGTAGGCCTCCATAATGCTTCAACTGATATCCATTATAGTTCATTAGCAAGCTCCCCCTCAAAGAGATAGTACTCTATCCTTCTTTTCTTCTCTGACTTTAGATCAGACCCTAGCTCTAATCAAGTTCAATCAGACTCCCTTGGGGCCTATGTCCCCCCAGGATCATGCATTTATTGGGTACCTGAGATCACTACAGCCCACCTTATGGTCATTTTTAATATGTTGTTTAATACTGGTTATTTTGCAAAAGAGTGGATAAAAGTTTGCATCCTTGGGGTTATGTTAGATACTAAGCTATCCTTTGGAGGTCAGATTAATCACATCACATTTTCCTCCTTTTTTGTGCTGAAACTTCTCAGGAAGGTCCTTCCTTAAATTACACAGGCCTTGCAGAAAACCACAGTCACGGCTCTTATCACCTCTAAGTTGGACTAATGCAACGCTCTGTTTATTAACATCCAAAAAAGGTTCCTGAATAAGTTACAGATTCTTTCAAATGTGGCAGCCTGCCTTTTCCTGGGTATACCCAAACATAGGTCTGCTTCACAAGCCTTGATCCAATTGCACTGGCTATGTATAGAAAAGCATATTAACTTTAAGGTCCTCTATATCGCTTTTAAATCCTTATATAATCTGGATCCTGCATACTTGGCACAATGCTTTCAACGCTATATCCCTGCCAGACCTCTTTGGTCATCCGCTAGTGATAACCCTGGTGGTTCCCAAATTTAAATGATCTAAGGGCCAGATGTATCAAGGCTTTTTGTGTTCACAAACAGGCCGATTCGCAGAATCGGCCAGTTTGTGAATGCAAAAATGCCTTTTGCAATCTATGAAACGGTTGGCATTCGCAATATCAGTAATCGCAATTCCTACATACATTGCATTTTGCGATTCCAAAATAGCGATCCAGTAAAATTCGCTATTTTAGAAGCGAAAAAGCATTTCTTGATACATCTGGCCCTAAATGGGGTGGCAGAAGTTTTGTAACATGTACTGCCAGCTTATGGAATTCCCTGCCTCAGGAGCTTAAGAAGAAATTGGACCTGCTCGAGAATTGGAAAAATTCTAAAAACCTGACCATTTAATCAGAATTAATTTTTGGGTCTTTTCTCACGGCCCATATGGTAGTTCTCCTTTTTGAGGGTTAGCACCCAGACACCCCAGGTAGTGTGCTGTAGAAATCTTATTTTCATTTCATTTCAATTAATGGCAGACACATTTAATGATTTATTCTTACAGCCTGGCCCAGTCCAAAATCACACCCCACACTATCCACACACATTTTTAAGAGCCCTCTTTTTGGTTTACCCTTGTATGCTTGTGCTGTCACCAACTTTGGCTTGAAGTCGTGGTTTCCTCTCAACTGATTCATTCCTGTTGATTACGGTGAGTCTCTCTACCATCCACTGACCATGTTGGATTGAAAACCTTACATTTGTTGATTCATTCGAATATTCTTCTCTCAAGGATTTGAATTATCATGTGTTAATGGTTCATACAACATTGATTCATGTGTGTTGTATTCTCACAATTCTCCTATCACTTTGGTGATTTGCTACTGCATGTGTTTCCAAGTTACAACTTCTCCTGATAAATTGTTTGTTCCACAATCAGTTTGCCCCTTTAGTTGGTCCTATGCCTTTTCAATCACCCCGCCCTGGGACTTCTATATCCTATTGTTCAGAACTCTTTTATGAGCTTGTTACTATATTTTTTTCTAATAATCTTTCTCTACTCTTATCTCAAATTTCTTTTGCGTCTAATCACTGTGTGTACACTACACAATTGGACTCCCAGGACCTACTTCATGACCCATCTTACATCTTATTGTTTGGTTTCTCACTGGTGTGTTGTGAGGAGATCGCTTCTGCAGGTATCTTTAGCATTAGCCTCAGTATGCTTTCTAGTAACTAATATGGACCTTGAACTTAATTCTGTATCCCGCTGGGAGCCTGTGGGGAGGTCTGTATGATAGAAGTAAGCATGGTTAAACCCTGCATGCCTCTCCCAAACCACGAATGCGTCTTAACCACGCATTCCTTTACCACGCGTGCCATCACCTCGCAATTTCATGATAGACATGAATGGTAAAGGGGTTTGTGTGGCTAAGGTTGCCACTACCCCACCCCGTGCTGTTCCTAAAACCCTGACCCTTTACTAACACTATCCCGACCACCCCACCCCCTATGCTGACTCTGCCCATTCCCCTCCCCCTGGTCTAAGGCCTAAAAGCCCTGCCCCTCTACTTAACTACCCCCACTTCCTGTGCTGTCCCTTAAACTACTACAACACCTTCCACTGCCCTGAAACCTATCCAAACACCCCCAGCCCTAAAAACGACCCCACCTACCCATTCCCCTTCCACTGCCCTAAGGCCTAAAACCATGTCCCTGTACTTACAGTACCCCGACCCCCTTACTCGCACGTTGACCCTTAAACTCCCCAACCCCTTCTACTGCCCTGAAACCTACCCCGACCCCCAAGCCCTAAAAACGACCCCAACTACCCATTCCCCTCAGGCCTAAAACACTGCCCCTTTACTTACACTATCCTGAACCCCCCACCCCATGCTGTCCCTTAAACTAACCCAACTGCTTCCACTGCCTTGAAACCTACCCTGACCCCCCCCACCCACCCCCCCTCCCCCAGCCAGCCGCACTCCCCTCATTGCGGTGTCTTCCTGCTTCCACCTTCACCGTTTTCCATCAAGCCAGGAGTTAGACCACGCACTGCCTTAACCTCGCAAATGTGTGGTATACGCGTATGCGTGGTTAAGGCAAGCGTGGTTGAGCTTGCATAGTCAGAACACCTGTAGTTGAGACCGCACAGTGTTCTGGCTGTTCCCCTGTGGAGAGCATTCAGTTCTGATCCAATGCAGAAATGCTTCCAGAGGCATACTCTGACTGTTACTGTCTGTAGTTTCTGAAACCTTCTTGGGGAGCGCAGTAGTTCAGTTGCACCAACGGTTAGGTCCCCAGTTTTGGCTCCATTCATGCTCAGGTAATTTTCCTCCAAGAAGACTAGAACAGGGCTCAGGCTTGAGGTGATGCTAGATGTGTTTTCTATAATTCATCCTCGTTGTAAGTGGATTCATGTATCATGTATGTACATCTGGAAGAACACATGGTTGACACAACAGCTCATGTAGAAGATTCAACAAACAATAGCCCGAATTTTGTGACTTGGATCGGTGAGGAGGGATTGGATCCAAGATAGTGCAATTGCAGTTATGCCTTCTCAGTCTTGCCAAGTTCATTTTTGTTCTTGCTGAACTTAAATAAATGTATGTATAGAGCGGAGCAGTGCATAATTTGTAAAAATAAAAAATAAAAAACAAGAGAGCTGGTACTCAGAGCTCTGCTCAGAATACTAAAAACTAGACATTGGTGTGCCGAATTCCAAGGCTGGTAGTCTTAAATCCACCACCAGGCACTCCCTGCCCTTTATCTCACTCTTGTAGGTTTCTGCGTCTATCTTGGCTACAGTTTTACAGTCTTTCTCTTCCCCCATCTTTACGATCTGTGTGTTTTATCTCTTTAACGCGTAGTAAATATCTGATGCAGAAAAATAAGTGCCAGTCCATAAATATAAATGCTGGTGCCCCAACCAGTAATCACTGGCTCAAATGAAGCACTGGAAAGGATCTAGAGGCTACCCCGCCTCATGTACTGCTACTAATAAATGTCATTTGCATATTGATCAGCCCACAGTCCTCAGCCACTTGTTGATTTGAGCTGTTTTTTATGACATATGGATTTTGTTATTTATCGGTAACTGTGCTTGTGCTTTGAAAGAGATAACCTTTATCTGTTGAACCCTATGCTTTTGCTGCTCTGTGGGTAAGGGAAGCGTGCAGAATTAATGCTTTTCGGGTACCTGTTAAGTGACAGGTGGATGGTTGCACTGCTCATGCCCATGTGGTAGCTGTCTGTGTTTGTCAGGAAATCTTGCACTGCTGAAGCAAATATGTAACAGTTCTCTCTGTTTTACTGAAGCTGCAGACCATGTGTTTTGTGATGCAGAAGCTAAACTGACTAAATTGGCATTGACAATGCCTCTTTTAAGGGTGGTGTCAGTAGCTTGTAGTTGTACTCTGGAGTGAAGTGAGATGGTTACAGAGGATATTAGCACTTGAAATGCTCTGCGGCTCAGATCTGATTGAGAGCTTGCAAGTGGAGGCACCGGGTGATGCTACATTTTTTTCAGACTCAAATGGAGCTTTTTCTTTTTTGTAATTGTTTTTATTGGCATTTCAAATAAGAAAAGCAAAACAATACATACCAATGTATATAGCATAATGGCACTTGTAGGAGGAATAATTCAGGCAACAAGTAAAACATATTCCAACAACTTAAACAAGGCAGGTCCTAGTTAGGCACATAGTCAGTGTACACTGCACAGTACATCGGACAGGCATATCCATCTACATTACACACTAACAAGTGGCATCAGGTGGTATAAAAGGCCATACACATAACATATCAAAATGTACATGATATTCTATCTAGATATACAGTCGGGGACTTATAAGTAAGTGTTGCATACAACATATATAGCAATTTTAGCAGGGGGGTTTCCCTTAGCCACCTTCGGCACGTTGGATACGAAATGAGTACATCTTACAGTCTGAGCGACCCAGCCGATATACCTTAATTTCTCCACTTCCGTGCCCTTTGGCCCAGGAGACCTCCAATGTAAAAACGGCTCCCAATATCTCTCGGTCTGGAGGTTACAGGCATCAACTCCCAGAAGATCCCCAATTGTGTGTGGCCATAGCTCACAGCCGCCAGCCATGCCTTAAATGTGGGAGCCTGCTTCCTACCCCATCTGATAGCGATTTGCCGTCAGGCATACAATAGAAGTAGAGCATGGAGTTTTCGTTTCTGGGGAATACTGTCCCGCACAAGTCCTAGCAGACCCTGGTGTGGTGTAATGGAGTCATTCCGATCAAGTATTTGATTTATCGCCCTAAAAATATCCCTCCAGAATGTCTCAAGGTGTGGACAGTTCCAGGCCATATGAAGAAAGAATGCTGGCTCAAACCCACATCTCCAGCATTTAGCATCCTCCCTCAATCTCATTCGGTGCAAACTAATGGGGGTTCTGTAATACCTGTGTAGAAACTTAAAGTGAATGAGGCGTAGTTTGTAATTTGGGGATAACTCAAGCAGTTGCTTACAACAAAAGGCCAATTGTTCCTCGTCTAGTGGGGGATCTAAGTCGTCATTCCAGAGCCTTAGGGATGGATGTTGGATCACCTGAGTTTGGTCTTGCATGGAGTTATATAGTCTAGTTACAAGTTTGCATGGCGATGCGCGTGCTAGTATATTTTGTAAAGCCTGGAGGGTAGGTGGGGCCTCCGGGAACCCATCCCACAAAGTCTGACAAGCCGCCTTCTTTTTTTAATTTTTTTTATTTATTTTTATTTGGTAATTTACAATTGCAGATACAGACAAAGAGAAAAACAATGTTAAAAAAGGAATTCAGTGAATATAATAAACAGTCTAAATAAGCAGGTAAATTATCTTGAATGAAGCAGTAATACTAAGGATATAACAGAAAAGGAAGCTATGACAGTTTTGTCCTGATTACACTCATTTATCCACAATCTCTATTATCATTTTTCCAATTTTCAATTGGTTTCCAGATCTCAATACCACGTGCTCTAGACTTTGTTCCTTTACAGGCAAAAATCGCCTTCTCTTGGTTGTACATACCAAACAGCCGGGAGAGCCAAATCTGAAAGTTAGGGGGATCGGCACCCTTCCAGCGGGCTGTTAATGTTATTCTATACACTGCTGTACCCAGGAAGAGGGATACTTCTTCCGCCTTAGTATGGTTCAGAGTGTTATCGTAACCCAAAATATAAAGGGTGGGAGATTCGGCTACTGGATGCCCGAACACTTCCTGCCAGAACCCAGCAATCATTGTTCTCAGTACTAGTAGTTTATCACATTCATAGAGCATATGTAATAGATTTGCCGCTGTTTTACCACACCTTGGACACTCTGAAGTAGACCTTATCCCCCAAGAGTAAAGTTTGGCGGAAGTAAAATATAAATCATAAATAGTTTTATAGAATTGAGCTTTCAAGTTAGAAGACATAAACAACTGTGTCGATAGTATCAAAGACATGTCGATATCCACATTAGGATTATTTAGTTTCCTCGACCAACCCACTTCAGTAGATTCTAAATCATCTTGTTGGTTTTCAATTAAGATGTCGTAGATAGTACCTATCCTAGTTGTGGGTCTAGACATACAATCAATTAAAGGGATATTATCCAGAGAGATATTAGCAACTTTTGAATTTAAAATTGTATTGATTTGTATCAATTTAAATACACGCCGCCTTCAACCTGTGATATGTGAATTTTTCCCTGAAGGGTACTACGCCTCCATCTATACCCACAGGAGGGGGTCGAAACGCCCCATCCGGGTACAAATCTGCAAATATTAGTAGCCGTGTGCCATCTAATTCAATCACACCACTGCTGTCTTCTAAGCAGGCGAGGAATGGATTGTTGCGCAAGGGGATTGCCGGAGCAAACAAAACAGGGAGTCGGGCACGTTGCTGAAGGGCTCTCCAAGCCCACCTCAATGTGTCCGCAGTGTCTACATCCACACCAGGTCTTGGCGATTTTTTGTAGAGCGCCACTGCTAATGCCGTCGGCGCTATAGCATCCATCTCAACCGCGGCATGTGGCTGGTACAGAGTCTGATACATCCAAAAGTCCAGGAATTGGGCTTGAGCACATAGAGCGTAGAGCTGCATATCTGGAGCACCCATCCCATTCTGGCACAGTGGCAGCGTCAGTAGATCGTATGACACCCTCGCCTGGCCACCCGCCCAAATGAGGGACAACAGGTGGGAGCGGAGACAACGGAAAAACTGCTGTGTGAGTGGGATCGGAACGCTCTCCCCGTGGCCCGCCCACCGCCCACAGGAGGGTACTTTACCTCCTCTCTCTGAACTGCTCCTCGGGACACTTTTGCCTGCATAGCGCTGTTGTTGGCGCTACACCCGGATTCCTTGCTGCTGTTTGTGGGACCGAGGCTACCACTCGCCGCACCCGCTCCGCGGGTGCCGCTTCGCCCTGTTGGCTGTGACCTGGACACCTCTCCGTGGGACAGAGGCTGGTGGTGGGAGCGAGGCGCTGCGGGGCTGCGAGCGTCGCAGGGACTCCATTGCCCAGGAGTCCCTGCGTGACCTCCAAGACCTTCCGGTCCGCTCTCCCCGTGGCCCGCCCACCGCCCACAAACGGCCCATATATTCTACTCTGGGCCTTCCGCGACGCGGGACGCGCGCGGGTCCAAGCGCGGGGCGAAGACCGGGCAAAGAGCGGGCCGTTTGAGGCCGTTCGAGGACGGCAGAGGACGGCCCCGGCCCACTCCCCCCTTGCCAACCCAACCCCCCCTTGTCGATCTACCGGTGGGGTAAGTCAGGTTATTGAATTGAGGCAACATATCTATTACTAAGTGTGAGGGCCACAATAACAACACCTAAGCACGCAATATGAGTACTAGGATTACACGTAGTAAGGCAGTCAAGGGCGGTCCACAAGTTAGCGGCCCGATGGACGACTTCATCACCCGCACTAATATAGCGATTGATGAAGAAATATCCAAACTTCAAACTAGGGTATCCCTAGAATTGGCAGCAGCACGAAGGCTGTCTGAGGTAATGGCCCACACAAAGAAATCATCCCTAGGCCACATAGCCTCTGCTGTCACCCCTGTTCGCCCTGGTTGTCCAGTTAGCATCACTACACAGGCTGACTTTCACCACCCCCCGACCACTCTCTTTCCTCTTACCTCCCCCTCAGAACAAACACGTACCGTAGTAGAGCTAAGTTCCCCTGCACCTCCACAAGTCCAGCCCCCTACCCCTAAACCGCCTGCCCAAGTAATCCCAACTATTTTTAGTGCTACTAGTGCGCATCCCAAAAGGAAACGCCATTCTAGATCAGCCTACTCCCGCAAAAAGGCCAAAGTAGCAGGTTCTCAACACCTTACTTTGGCAAATCCCCAGACATGCACGGTCCCACCCGAGGGCTTATTAGTATTAACAGCACAGCCAGAACGCCATATAATGGGAGACGACCTAGCTACCGTTAATTTAGAGGGCGAGGGGTTGCAGGCCCAGGATCAGGGACAATGTGACAAAGAATTTATAGGCCAAGTTTGGGAATCACTAAAAAAACTTCTCTCTCCACTCGATTTAAGACTGTCCAGGATTGAAAACAATCTACTCGAGATGGAAAAGAGCATTATTGCTCTGGCCACTCTTGGCCTGAGAAGCCTTGAAAATCAGGGCGTGTCTCTACCTGATCCTTATCCACCAGCTCCTGCTGCACAAGCCGAGCAGCACCCTTCTTCAGCACCTGTTGTCGCAAGGCCTGTCCCCAAGCCAAGGACTGTGGCTATGGGCAAAAATTTCACGACCGCTAAACCCCAGGCTTCACAACCGCAGGCTACAGTCGGGTCCTCTAAGCCCCAAAAATCTATCCCTATCCCTACCCCGGCACCTCCATCTAAACCTCATTCTTCTGAAATCCGGGGTTCCCGCCCAAAAGAAAATTTTAGAGGGGGCTACATAGACCTTCCTCCAGAGGCCAACGAGTACGTAGTTGTGCTGACTGGTGTCCCTGTCCTAGGCATCGACCAGTACGAAAACCACTGGTCCCTGAAAAATAAAACAATGCACTGGCTCAATGTTAATAGACCTGCTTCTAATGGGAGGAGAAGTAGGGTAATGATGGTCCGTAGAATACCCTGGGTGGGCCCAACAAAGAAATCCAAGCAAGGGGACTGTGTAGTCGTAACTTTTGAGGACCCACACACGGCCCGCCACATCTGCTCTTGGCCCACCAGCGAAGATTCCCTTGTTATTCCGAGGCCGCTATCTTACTTTTACCCTCCACGGCAGACACACACTCAAGCGGCAAGTTGGTCCTTGGTGCCGCCACCTCCAGTAAATATCCATCCTACGAGGCCAACTGAAACCCTTTTACATTGGAACGGCCTCTCAACTTATAATAGATTTGGAGGTCTGGAGGAGGTTGACTGACTTTCTGTGCCCCCTACTTCTTCATCTATAGTTGTAAAAGCTCCACCCACCCTGGATCCCGAACCACTGAGAAACCAAATCTGCAGTCCCCAGATTAAGGATGACGCATTCCGGATTCACCTGCCGCGCACCTTGGAAAAACACAATATGGCTATTTCAGACCATACAGGGATGGAACAACGGCCAGACACTCAACACATAAGTCCACCTACTCTGGCCCAACTCAATCTGATGGAGATTAAGCAGTCAAGCAGTGCTGCCCTCATTGAACCAAATCGAGTCAAGTCCCCCATAATACCAACCATTCCGGAAGAGGGGAAATTGCGCTCACATTCTCAAGTTCCCAAAATACCTCCATCTGGTGATCCCTCATTTAAGATCCTAAACTGGAATGTGGCTGGCCTAGATCGCAACCTGGATAACCCAGACTGGAACACTTTCCTGGCACCTTATGACATCTGTTTGCTTCAGGAAACATGGTGCCAGGAACCCAAATACAGAGTGGGATTCTCGACCTACTATGTTCCGGCAGTTCACCAACAAGGTTCCAAAGGTCGCCCGTCAGGCGGTCTCCTCATCTGGATTAATATAGCTCTAGACCTCAGCGTTTTCCAAAGAGCTACTGAATCTCCTGACCTTCAATGGCTTACAATCCGACACAGAGGGGGAAGGAAATTAGAACTGTTCAATATCTACCTAAGGGACAGTAGGAACGGTGGATCTACGACCTTGCAATGTCTGAATAACAATTTGACTGTCTGTAATGCCGATTCTCTAGTCCTGCTGGCAGGTGATTTTAACTGTTGTTTCGAGCCCCTAGCCAGGGAAGATATCTTGGACACCAACGATGAGGATAACAGAAGGGGAATTCCGATCCTGAATCTCGATCCGATCCCAAAATGGTCACAACGGGCGATCGATATAAACGCTCTTTGTATGGAACACAATTTGCGAGCAACGAATGGGCGTTCTAGATCAGACCCCATGGGTGCCCATACATACAACAGGACGGACCACTCCTCTAGAATTGACTATGTTATGCTCAACTATACCCTCTGGTCACACCACCAGGACATGGAGGTTATAGCAAATTGTGATAGTGACCACAACCCTCTTGCTCTAACCATTTCCGACCCCTGGCACCTGGACTCTCGAGATACATTGAACCAGATATGGCAGACATCACGTGAGATTCTCCCCTCAAACTGTGGGAGACGTCTCAAATGGGCAAAAATTGCAGCTGACGAGACACGTATGTCCCAAGCCACAAACATTCTGCTACAGGCTGAATCCAAGTTCGGCTCCATAAAGGAGGGAAGTACGAAGTTTCTAACTTTATTTTTAGAGACAATATCAGCACTAAGCGGGTTATTCACCGTTCCTAAACCACACGCTAGAAGCGCTGCTAAAGGCGCTCCGAGAACAAATGGGAAGTGGTTTACAGCGTCCTGCCGGAATGCCAAGAGAGAACTTGTGGCCGCTGTAAAGGGGAAAGACCAAATTGCTATCAGGTCCGCAAGGCAATTATACAGGAAATCTGTGTCTGAGGCCAAACGGTCATATGACTTTAACTTCTGGCGTGACCTAACGGAGGCAAGCACAAAGAAAGATGTCAAGGGGTTCTGGGACTTGCTAAGATCTAGAGATAAGCCCGTAAATAACCAATTGACTTGTAACATCCCGGGCGCTGTCTGGTTCACTCATTTTTCAAACCTGTACTCAGCACAAACAGGGACCATCCAACCAGACCCCAATAACTGGTCCAGCACCACCATTGCCCCTGCGCCAGTCGAAGACGCATTTTCCTCCGTAGAAGTGGAGAAGGCAATTAGCTGCATTGTTCCAAATAAAGCGGCAGGCCCGGATGGGATTCCGGGAGATCTGATAAAAAATAACCCCCCATTCTGGAGCAGACTAATTGCAGAACTACTCAATGAGGCCACACTAGGGGGACCACTACCTGATTCCTGGAGGGGCGCTGAAGTCGTCCCTGTCTTTAAAAAAGGTAGCAGGGAGGACCCAGGAAATTATCGTCCGATTAGTTTGATAGACACAACACAAAAGGTGGCGGGGAAAGTAGTATTGGGGAGGATTCTGGAGTGGGTGGACGATAATCATATCTTATCCGATCTCCAAGCGGGGTTTAGAGCAGGGACAGGCACCGTCGAGCAGACCTTCCGCCTTCTAATGCTATACTGGAAGGTAGTGGTCCTGGGAGGAGGCAGTTTATATCTAGTCTTTATAGACTTGAAAACTGCCTTCGACCTGGTCCCGCGAGCAGCATTGTGGAAGGTCCTTGACGGTCTAGGCTTACCCCCCTACCTTTTGGCCTTACTGGTAAAATTTCATGCAAACAACTTTGCCCAAATCAGATGGGGTGATCAGGGAGAAAAAACACCGCGTATCCCAGTAGACAGGGGTGTCCGCCAGGGGTGCGTGCTTGCCCCCACTCTGTTCTCGTTGTACGTAAACGGAGTGGTGGAGCACCTTTTACAACATCCTGCAGACGCACCATCCCTGGCTGGAAAGAAAATCCCGACACTCCTGTTTGCCGATGACACCCTCCTGATCTCGAAGACACCCGCTGGCATACAGACCCTACTTACCAGTTTCAAGGCCTTCTGTGATTCCAAGGGGTTAGCAATAAATATTGGTAAGACCAAATTCCTCGTTCTGAACCCCCCAAAGAGATCTGTAAAACCCCCCACCCTTGACTGCGTTCCACTTGAGCGGGTCAAAGAATTCGACTATCTAGGGATACGCCTTTGTGACAGCATGAATTGGAAGGCCCACCACCAGAAAGTGTTTCTATCCCACAAAAGGGTTGTTGGCGCTCTACTCAAAGAACAACGTGCCTCCACCACAAAACCGATTGGGGCACTGCTTGACATCTACAGAGCTAGGGTGGTGAGCGCAGCACTGTACGGTGCAGAACTTTGGGGTACCCAGAGAGTGGACACCCTGGCCCTCCTTGAAAACAAATTTCTTAAAGACTTGATGAGGTTACCCCAAAGCACTCCCACCATTCCAATCTTGCTTGACACAGGTACCCGCCCTATCTGTGACCAGGCCAAACTACGCCCCTTGTTATTGTGGTCCAGAATTTGGAACGTCCCCGAGCTACAAAGCTACGCCGATGCCCTAGAAGACATTTTGTCCCTCCCAGGATGGCATAAGATCACCTGGCTTAGAGAGGTCAAGAAGTCACTTACTTTGCTCGGTCTAGGTTCCAGCTGGGTAAATAAAACTGCACCCCCCAAACAGGAACTAAAGAGGGTATATTGGGACTGGGTCGACAGCGAGAGATTGGGCAAAACTAATCATCCAAAAACTGTTGCCAATTTCTTGATGGTAAAATGTAATCCCTCCAGAGAAGCTTATTTAGACTTAATACAGAACCCTTATGATAGGGCTCTATATTTCAAATTCAGGGTTGGGGTCCTACCTTTGTATCAGTTCACTTCTACTTGGAAACCACCATTCCAAACTGTTCCCGACTGTCCTTTTTGTGAGCTAAGAACTGAATCCGTGGCCCACTTCGTATTTGAGTGCCGAGCTTATTTAGCTCCTAGACGAAGGTGGCTGAAGCCCCTGTTCAGGTCCCTAGGAACACGTTCACATGTTGAAGCCCTGAAAATACTGCTATCAGATACAAGACCCTACTTCTCAATCTGTATGGCAAAATTCCTAGGATGGGCCTGGCGAATAAGGACCTCTAAAAAACTGATGACCCAATGATGTTTTACCAGTTCTTAATATGTTTTTAACTCAATGAACGGCTTCCTTGTACTGTATAATGAATTGTAAGTTTTGTATCGTTTATTGTTATACTATGTTGTGCTGCTTTTATGATATGTTTTTATATATATCGAAATAAAGCTTACTTACTTACTTAAAAATAGTTACAAAAATTTCGGTAGTATCACCATCTTAGACAGAGCTATTTTCCCGGTGATTGACAGTGGAAGCTTGGCCCATATCGCCACCTTTTCCTCGAGCCACGAAACGGCCCTTCCAAAGTTCATGGTCCAAATATCTTGTAGGCGGTGGCACAGCCACACTCCCAGGTATTCGACCTCCTCCGCCTCCCAGCGCAATGGATATTCGGAAATGGCTTTCGGGGTTCCATCAGTCAATGGGAACATAACTGACTTATTCCAGTTAATGGATATCCCCGACAGCCCCCCAAATTCCCGGAGCACTGGTTCCAAGTTTTCAGTAGGGTTCAGTATATACAGGGTGGCATCATCAGCGTACATGGAGATCAGCAGGTTTCGTGAGCTGAAACCTATTCCTCTGGCCGTATGGTGTTGACGGATTCGGGCTGTCAGAGGCTCCATGGCGATGGCGAAAAGAAGTGGCGACAAAGGACAGCCTTGCCTGGTGCCACGGGTGACCGGGAATGTGTCGGCGATCAGGCCATTAATCCGGACCCTAGCCAAAGGTCCGGTGTATAGCAGCCTAATCCTCCGGAGAAACAGAGGGCTGAATCCCATACGTGTCAGAATGCTGAAAAGGTATGGCCATTCGAGAGAATCGAATGCCTTTGTGGCATCCAAAAATATAGCGGCAGCCTTGACCGTGGGATGCAAATAATGCAGAATCGAGAATATTGTCCTGAGATTATGTGCCGTGGAGCGCCCGGGTATAAACCCTGACTGGTCCGGTAGGGCCACCATCGGGAGGAGAGGTTGAAGGCGATTTGCTATTAGTTTAGCGTACATTTTGACGTCTACGTTTATGAGGGACAACGGTCGGTATGAATCTAACTCTTCTGCGTCCTTGTCTGGTTATAATTAGCGCCTCCCGCATTGACGCAGGAAGGATCTCTGCATCTAAGGCTTCCTCATACACCGCATGTAGGTGTGGTGCCAATTCTTCAGCGTATGCTTTATAGAATGCAGTTGTGAGACCATCGGGTCCCGGGGCTTTGTTTAAAGGAAGGCTCTTGATAACCAGTTTGATATCTTCTGCTGTCATGGAGAGGTCCATGTATCGCCGGTGCACATCATTAAACCACACCAAAGCGATTGAGTCAAGGAACTCTTGCATGCCCTCTGCACACTCAGTTTGTGTGGCCGTATATAAATTAGAATAAAAGGAGCGGAATTCGATCAGGACCTCCGTTTGCCCTGTCACAGTATTGCCATCTGGCGTCTTAATCGTGTGTATGCAGGGCGTGGACGTGGATTTACGAGTCATATTGGCCAGCGTGCGACCCCGCCTGTCTCCTTCACCATAGCACCTGGCCTCAGCAAATTTACCTAGGAATGCAAGCTCCCTCTGGGCCTCTTCGGCATAATCTAACAGTTTCGCCTTCAGCTCTTTCGCTACCTGGGGACTAGGATCATCACAGAAGCGTTGCTCCAGCCCCGAATTTTTTACCTATGGTGCCCCTAATGTCCTTTAGGACCCCAGCCTGCCTCGATATACATTTCCCTCTTATTACCACCTTAAAGGCGCCCCACATTGTAGCGACTGTCTCCACCGACCCAGTGTTTAAGTCAAAATAATCTGTTATGTCCGACCTAATTTCTTCCCTAAATGCATCGTCTAATAGGGCGTGTAGTGGATGTTTCCAACTAAAGGCCTTGTGAGGTAGATCAGGAAGAGCAAGTGTCAGTAGGCAGGGTGCATAATCCGAGATGGACCGGGCGAGGTGATGCACCTCCACCGTCCAAGCAGCGACAATCGGGGATACAAGCCGGTAGTCTAATCGAGACCAGGCGGCATGGTGACTTGAGATGCACGTTCCCTCCCTCAGGGTTGGGTGTCGGTGTCTCCAAATGTCGATCAGATTCTCTTCTACCATTAGGTCACGTAGGGCGCGACTCGCAGCCGGGTGTAGTGGTCTCGACGCCCCCTGTCTATCTAGTGTGTCATTGAACACCACATTAAAACCCCCCCTCAATATAACGGTGTTGTAATTAGTAGAGGCAATTTTTGCCAATATCTCTCGAAAAAAGTTGGAAGAGTCTATATCCGTCCCGTATATGGCTGCTAAGGTGACATGTCTTCCATCCAGGCACCCCTGGAGTACAACATATCGACCCTCAGGATCCGCTTCAACCCTGCTCTCCCTCCAATCCAACCCCTTACGAAGAAGGATAGCCACCCTACGGGCATAATTAGAGTAAATCGCTGATTGAACAGTCGCCCTTCTGCTGTGCTTCAAGCGTGATGAGCGGTTGGTATTCAGGTGGGTTTCTTGTAAGAAGCAAATGTCTATGTGGTGTCGCACTAAGTATGCATGCACTAGGCGCGCTTTGTGGTAATCATTTAGTCCCCGTACATTCTAGGTGAGGATCTTACATAGATTAGGGCTCGATTCTATCGGAGTGTCTGAAAGAAGTCATGTGTAACCACCACCATATTGGATATACCTTGTCTCCGAAGCTCTGAGGAATGAAAGGACCCGACAACTTAAACACCATAACCAACCCAACTTTACCTCCCTCCCCCCCCACCCGCTCCAACCCCCCAATTAGGTTGTGACAAATCCCCCCCAAATTCATCACAAGAGTGGAAGAAAAGAGGCGTAGCGAACCACCCCTTGGAGGCGTGGGAGCACACGCTAACACCCCCGTTCACACAGGGTGGCTGAGAGTGTTGTGAGACACACCCACAAGGTCACATTAGAACAGTATAAAATGCAAACAGTGCATAATGATTAGGTCACCATAAAGGGCATTACCGCATCTTAGAAACAGTGTATACTCTTATATCAATCAAGTGTGTGTCCAGTGATCACCTACCAACAAACAACGGCCCAAAGCATAGTATACAAAACTTACAATATTAGGCCTCAGAGGTCAGTCATTATCACTTAGGCGATCGTCAGCTCTGTGTTTCCCTGAGCTTGCCACCTTAGCTCTGGGGCCACAGACGTGCTTTGCAAATTTAAGAGCAGATTTAGCATCAGTAAAAAAATGAATTGTGCCATCATGAGAGACCTTGAGTTTAGCAGGGTACAAGAGCGAGTATGGGATCTCGGCTTCCATCAACAGTCTTTTGGCAGGCATAAATTTGTGTCTCGCCGCTTGTACCGCTGGCGTAAAGTCAGGGTAGAAGGAGATGTTACTCCCTTTATGTGTAATTTTACCTTTTCTCTTGCCAATTTCAGCACCGTGTCCCTGTCCTGGTAATTCAGAAGTTTAGCCAGTATTGGTCTGGGAGTACCGTCCACCGGTGGATTCTGGCCAAGTGCTCTGTGGGCTCGCTCCACCACAAATACGGGGATAGATGAGGATCAAAGAGCTCATGTAGGAGATCCGACACGAACACCTCCATCTTGGAGATGGCTGTCGTCTCCGGAATGCCCGTGATTCGGACGTTGCTCCTCCTGGAGCGCGCCTCCAAATCATCGTTCTTTGCTTGTTGACTTGTCCATGCTTGAGAGTTGCTCCCTGGTCTCCTGTTGGAACTCATGTCTAGCTTGGCATCTATGCTTTTAAGACTGTGTCGCATCTCTAGCCTCCATGTTCGAAGATCCTCCCCCTGCGCTACACCAGACGGATCTCCACCCATAGCACCTAGTTCCTCCTGGTCCTGGCCTGCCGGTTTCAAAGGGCGTTTGTTTTCAAAGTTTATCTAGGGCTGACGGGTCTCAGGTTTTCCCATGACGCCCCTGTGCGATAGCATGGTGTCCAAAGAGGAGAATGAAAGGTTCAGCGCGGCGCAGGCAAAACCCTTTCACATCAATCACATGGGGCACAAGGGCAGGCAGCACAGGGACCCAGTTGGGTGAAGCAAATGTCTCCGCGTGTGTCTCAAGCAGAACCCAGCAGTCTGCGCCTGTCTTATCACCTAGGGACAGCATCTAGATCCACAGCTAGGCACAGTAGGTCAGCGGAGCAATCCCAGCGCCAGTAAGTCCAGGGGCACCGCTGATTAGCCCCGCACCCAGAACAGGCCGGATTGATGCATACAATTGCACACAGCAGGTGTAGGTGTGACTGTATTTCTGCAAGTCAATCTTCGCACCCTGGGAAGAATGCAGCGATGTGTAGCCAGTCCTAGCCCTCGGCACCTCAGCTCACAAAATGGCGTCTCACAGCCCAGTAATCAAAAGTTCGCCTAACACACGCCTCATTAGCCGCTCATGTCTCGGGACCCCCAGGCTCACATCCGGTGATGTCCAGCAGCGTTGTGTCTTAGGTCCGGGCCCACTACGTGTGACTGGGTTCAGCAGGGTTCTCGGGCCCAGCACTTATCAGCTTTGGCAGGGTACCAGTATATCCCGGGGACAGGTTGGGCCTTTTATTGCATACGCCTCACTTCCTCTGATTATAGGTCCACATTCCAAAGTCCGTGTCACGATACCCATTCTCCGTCCCGCAAAATGGATCAGCGTAAAATCAAGGCGTCACTCCTCCCGGCAGGTCAGTGCTTGTTGTCGGGGTCGCCAGCGGGCAATGCAGCAGCCAGAGTATGCCTATATGGCCCTGTAGTCAGGTAGTCCACCCCGCAGCCGCCCGATTCCGCAGCAGCGATTGCAGGGGCTCCGCTTCAGTCATCGATGGCCCGAGCGTCCCCGAGCCAAATTTGGAGCTGCCCCCTGGGAGGTAAACGCGCAGCCCGGCCACAACCGTAGCCCAGCCCAGCCCAGGCCCTCTCCGCAAGCAGCGCTCAGGTGCCACAGCGCCGATCGCGGATCTCAAAAAGCGGATAGCAGGTGCGGGTAGGTGTCTGCACTACAGGTCAGTGAATTTGGGACCTCGAAGATTCGCTCACTGCAGGATTAATTAGGGATAAATTGCTCAGCCGGCGGAGCTCGCTCACAGAGTGGCCATGTTGCTGCCTGGCTAGCCACCCCCACCCCCCAACTCAAATGGAGCTTAGTATCTTGTTTGTTGCACAGCTTTAAAGTGGCACACTTAGGCAGTCAAAGGAATATGACAGTGGAGAATATCCATGTCGCTTGATTTTATAATACAAGGGATAACTGTGTAACGTTAGAAATTGTTAGAACACTACTCTCTTTATACAAAAAAATAAAAATCACATGTGCGTATCCAGATCCCATAAAAATTATGAATCAGGTAGTCAACCAAGCTTCATACTGTCTGATGATGTATTTGTTCTGAAATCATACCAGATGCCCACCAGTTTCATCTCTGCTCTTTGATCTATCTATGGTTTGGGGTGTCCCATCCTGAGGGTGTCATATTTCATGGCCACCAATATAAAGCTGTATTCTTGGTGAAAAAGTTAGTGCAAATTCTATGACATACTCATTCCATATACACTATGTGGAAGATATGGGATTCAAACTATGGTGTGTGAAACTGGTATGATTTGCTTTTGCGTAATTACTTAACATTTTGCCAAAATAACATGAAATGCAAAATGCATTCTTACGTCCAGTTCGAATTTGAGGATGTGACTGCTCATGCACTGTCATTCTTGGTATTTCTTTAAAGTGCATTCACGGTACATTTTTAACGCAAAAGGCATGGAACTACACAATGTGGTGCAATTTCACGAAAAACGCTAATTAAGCTGGCGTAAAGCAGATTTCACCCCAGCCTAGTGTTAACGTATGACTTTTTAGCCAATGCCCTGTTTCATTATTTTATTTTGGCTGATCCTCACTAATTCCATGTATCTTACAAAGAATCGTTGGATATATATATATATATATATATATATATATATATATTTACTTGCTTGAATGAATGGGAGATTTATAGAGGGTGCGGCTACTCCGAGAAGTGTCCAGGTGCTGAAGGAACAACTCCAATGGTACCCACCTCTAAACCAAGACCTTAACAGCCCACAGAAAAGAGCCAAGTTTTGAGTTTCGTGCAGAATGTGGTCTCAAGGGGTATCTGATGTAATTTGCGTGGGAATAGAAGTCTGTACTCATATAAGGCCATGTCTCCTACCTTTGTAATGTCAGTGGTTCTCTACGTGTGCGAGCATGGTATCGCTGCTGTTTGTAACATGTACTGCATGCTAGTCTCTAAACATCTATCTTCCAATGCACCTACTTGCTACATACTACAAAGGCTTTTGCTGAACAAGGTTCTGACACACCAGAGTCCTTGTCTATGTTAATAAAGTTGCAGAGGTGAGCAATGCACCATATGCATAGGGAGAGCCAAGAGGGGCCAGGTCAATGGTCTAGCTAGGCTCTAAAGGCAACGCCCTACCAGAGCCATCAGAAGACCAAATATGTAAATCACACAACAGATGGAATGGAAAACAGGACAAGACTGCTTAAAATTGAAGAAAAACATGTTCATTATTTTAGGTCTGACCTAGAGACAGTTTTGCCTATTTTGCCACCTTTGTGTTAACAATAAAATTAATTAGTTAATAATACTCACATAGATACATACATAGAGAGGTTATAGGTTACCCTGGTTATCCATTGGTGTTTTCGACTGCCATTCACATGTTGCTTCTGCCAACCACAGCACACAGAATGTGTCAATAATTCGGCATAACCTAACTATTGACTGTCTAGCACTGTCAGTGGCAGTCTTTACCCTGATCACATCAACACATCCACCTAAAAAGAAAGGCACTTCAGTGCCACGGCTTATGAGCAAATATTTAGCTTTGTCAATGCTTTTCCCCCCATTCTTTATCCCTTTTTAGGTCGCGCCTGCGAATGCAGGGGCGAAAGCCCCTGCTGTCGCAAAGCGATCTATTGTGATCATTTCAGTCATTTCCCTTTCAAGGAGTAGGCAGAGGAGACAACAGACTGTCACGCGCACGCAGCCGGCCGGAATCGGATCAGGTCACGCGCTCCGATCCCGGCCGGCTGTTCACAACACATGCACACATGCACACGCAGGCACAGGCAGGCACACACACAGACAAGCACACACGCAGGCAGGCACACACGCAGGCACAGGCAGACACACACGCAGGCACAGGCAGGAACACACAGACAGGCACACACGCAGGCAGGCACACAGGCAGGCACACACACAGACAGACGCACGCACGCACCCCCCCCCCCCCCAAACTCACCGGGCTCTTTTAGCGTGTTCCGTGCACCCGCGTAGCTAGGGGGAGGGGGGTTTAGGGTCGGTCTGTTCAAATGCTATTCTGGTGATTAGTGTCTCTGACGTGACCTTACGCTGCGTCACGTGAGTGCTGTATCTGCGCTTCTCCTGGAGATGAGTATTTCCCGTTCTGTGCATGAATATACTCTTAGTTCTACAAAAAGGATTGTTTATAGTGCATTGTGTACATAGAGCAAGCTGCATACTTTTCTAGCCTATACGTCACAATCGCTTCCCTTCTGCCTGGGAGTTTATTAGAACCAGAATTTCAGAAGACATCACTGCAAGGAGTCTTTGATTAGGAAAGCCATCTTCCCTGTTCAGCGGAGAATAATATCTGTGCATCATGGAGACGAGGTTAGTTATGAGGTTTACGATTTTCTGAACGATTGCGAACAAAAAATTCCGATTGGAGGAGTTCTGTGCTATTCCGTACCTCCTGTTGTCGCCCCAGCCTGACACCTACCTCTCCACATCCTGCCCAAGTTATGTTCCAGATTCAGAACTCTAACGTTTCCCAGTCCTATTATTCGTTGGATTCTGGGACGATTCTATAATTAAATAAACTGGAATACAGATCCCAGAATCCAAAGTAAAAAAAAAAAAAGATAAGCCACTCGTGCGTGGGTCATGTTGTTTTACCGAAACATGTCAATTTACAGAGAACTCTTCTTGGCCCCCATACTTGGAAATGCTCCTTTAACCATGGGCTTCCGCAATCGCGTATTCCTGGGGCCGCCACTATTGTTATATGACCAGGGCGGTTATATTTTTATGTGAAAGCAGAAAGCAAGTAAAAAGGCAGAATACGATCCCTTTTAAAAAAACATCAAAGTCGAGAAGAAAACACTACAGAAGTGTTTAAGAGCTTTCCCAGAATGTTTAATAAAGCGGACAGGGGCAGAATTGCCAAGCTAACCAAGAATCCCCTGCGATTTTAAAGCAATTCTTAACCAGGTACCTATGCCTTGCCTTTTTACAAACTAAAGACCTGGAAAGGTCGGTATTTTTTCCCCTGAGAATGTGAAGATCTAACACTGACAACCAGAAACCCATTACTTCTGTTCTTCACCCCTCTTTCTTGTTACAGTCTTACAAGTCAGGATTTTGGAAGCATTACAGTCAGGTCCGGCCAAAAGGAAATAATGACACAGGGAGCTGCAATCACACGTGACATTTTTAATGAATATTGGCATTATACAGCAACCAAATTGGAGAACTAATGAAGCAGAGGAAGAAGCAATGCCCAAGGCACCTGCCCCAAAACAAACAACCGAATCTGTCAGTTGAAACTGACACTGGTGTGTGGGAGTCTTGAACAGACATGAAATGGGCAGATCGGTTGACACTAGATGACACAGTGTCACACACATCCAAGTAATGGGAAACGGCATAGGATTAACAGCCTTATACATTGGGAGGAGATGTAGCTTAATGGCCGGAGCTCAGAGAGCTGCCGATTTAGAATTTTGGGAACCAGGTGCGTGTCTTGACATTGGTTGAACATCCGCCCCACAGCTTTGCAGTTGCAGATTCAGAGTGCAGATTCAGAGTGCAGATGCAGAGTGCAGATTGTGAGTGCAGAGTGCAGATTGTGAGTGCAGAGTGCAGATTGTGAGTGCAGAGTGCAGATTGTGAGTACAGAGTGCAGATTGTGAGTACAGAGTGCAGAGTGCAGATTCAGAGTGCAGAGTGCAGATTCAGAGTGCCGAGTGCAGGTGCCGAGTGCAGGTTCAGAGTGCAGATTGTGAGTGCAGATTGTGAGTGCAGATTCAGAGTGCAGATTGTGAGTGCAGATTGTGAGTGCAGATTGTGAGTGCAGATTGTGAGTGCAGATTCAGAGTGCAGATTCAGAGTACAGATTCAGAGTGCAGATTGCAGGGTGCAGAGTGCAGGGTGCAGAGTGCAGGGTGCAGAGTGCAGATTCAGAGTGCAGATTCAGAGTGCAGATTCAGAGTGCAGATTCAGAGTGCAGATTGTGAGTGCAGATTGTGAGTGCAAAGTGCAGATTGTGAGTGCAGAGTGCAGATTGTGAGTGCAGAGTGCAGATTGTGAGTGCAGATTGTGAGTGCAGAGTGCAGATTCAGAGTGCAGATTCAGAGTGCAGATTCAGAGTGCAGATTCAGAGTGCAGATTCAGAGTGCAGATTCAGAGTGCAGAGTGCAGATTCAGAGTGCAGATTCAGAGTGCAGATTCAGAGTGCAGATTCAGAGTGCAGAGTGCAGATTCAGAGTGCAGAGTGCAGATTCAGAGTGCAGAGTGCAGATTCAGAGTGCAGAGTGCAGAGTGCAGATTCAGAGTGCAGAGTGCAGATTCAGAGTGCAGAGTGCAGATTCAGAGTGCAGAGTGCAGATTGTGAGTGCAGAGTGCAGATTGTGAGTGCAGAGTGCAGATTGTGAGTGCAGAGTGCAGATTGTGAGTGCAGAGTGCAGATTGTGAGTGCAGAGTGCAGATTGTGAGTGCAAAGTGCAGATTGTGAGTACAGAGTGCAGATTCAGAGTGCAGAGTGCAGATTCAGAGTGCAGATTCAGAGTGCAGAGTGCAGATTCAGAGTGCAGAGTGCAGATTCAGAGTGCAGAGTGCAGATTCAGAGTGCAGATTCAGAGTGCAGATTCAGAGTGCAGATTCAGAGTGCAGAGTGCAGATTCAGAGTGCAGATTCAGAGTGCAGATTCAGAGTGCAGATTCAGAGTGCAGAGTGCAGATTCAGAGTGCAGATTCAGAGTGCAGAGTGCAGATTCAGAGTGCAGATTCAGAGTGCAGAGTGCAGATTCAGAGTGCAGAGTGCAGATTGTGAGTGCAGAGTGCAGATTGTGAGTGCAAAGTGCAGATTGTGAGTACAGAGTGCAGATTCAGAGTGCAGATTGTGAGTGCAAAGTGCAGATTGTGAGTGCAAAGTGCAGATTGTGAGTACAGAGTGCAGATTCAGAGTGCAGAGTGCAGATTCAGAGTGCAGGGTGCAGAGTGCAGATTCAGAGTGCAGGGTGCAGAGTGCAGATTCAGAGTGCAGATTCAGAGTGCAGATTCAGAGTGCAGAGTGCAGATTCAGAGTGCAGAGTGCAGATTCAGAGTGCAGATTCAGAGTGCAGAGTGCAGAGTGCAGATTCAGAGTGCAGATTCAGAGTGCAGAGTGCAGATTCAGAGTGCAGATTCAGAGTGCAGATTCAGAGTGCAGAGTGCAGATTCAGAGTGCAGATTCAGAGTGCAGAGTGCAGATTCAGAGTGCAGATTCAGAGTGCAGATTCAGAGTGCAGATTCAGAGTGCAGATTCAGAGTGCAGAGTGCAGATTCAGAGTGCAGAGTGCAGATTCAGAGTGCAGATTCAGAGTGCAGAGTGCAGATTCAGAGTGCAGATTCAGAGTGCAGATTCAGAGTGCAGAATGCAGATTCAGAGTGCAGATTCAGAGTGCAGATTCAGAGTGCAGAGTGCAGATTCAGAGTGCAGATTCAGAGTGCAGAGTGCAGATTCAGAGTGCAGATTCAGAGTGCAGATTCAGAGTGCAGATTCAGAGTGCAGATTGTGAGTGCAAAGTGCAGATTGTAAGTGCAAAGTGCAGATTGTGAGTACAGAGTGCAGATTCAGAGTGCAGATTCAGAGTGCAGATTCAGAGTGCAGATTGTGAGTGCAAAGTGCAGATTGTAAGTGCAAAGTGCAGATTGTGAGTACAGAGTGCAGAGTGCAGAGTGCAGATTCAGAGTGCAGATTCAGAGTGCAGAGTGCAGATTCAGAGTGCAGAGTGCAGATTCAGAGTGCAGAGTGCAGATTCAGAGTGCAGATTCAGAGTGCAGATTCAGAGTGCAGATTCAGAGTGCAGAGTGCAGATTGTGAGTGCAGAGTGCAGATTCAGAGTGCAGAGTGCAGATTGTGAGTGCAGATTCAGAGTGCAGATTCAGAGTGCAGAGTGCAGATTGTGAGTGCAGATTGTGAGTGCAGATTGTGAGTGCAGATTGTGAGTGCAAAGTGCAGATTGGGAGTACAGAGTGCAGATTCAGAGTGCAGATGGTGAGTGCAAAGTGCAGATTGTGAGTGCAAAGTGAAGATTGTGAGTACAGAGTGCAGATTGTGAGTGCAGAGTGCAGATTGTGAGTGCAGAGTGCAGATTGTGAGTGCAGATTCAGAGTGCAGATTCAGAGTGCAGATTCAGAGTGCAGATTCAGAGTGCAGATTCAGAGTGCAGAGTGCAGATTGTGAGTGCAGAGTGCAGATTGTGAGTGCAGATTCAGAGTGCAGATTGTGAGTGCAGATTGTGAGTGCAGAGTGCAGATTGTGAGTGCAAAGTGCAGATTGTGAGTACAGAGTGCAGATTCAGAGTGCAGATTGTGAGTGCAAAGTGCAGATTGTGAGTGCAAAGTGCAGATTGTGAGTACAGAGTGCAGATTCAGAGTGCAGAGTGCAGATTCAGAGTGCAGGGTGCAGAGTGCAGATTCAGAGTGCAGATTCAGAGTGCAGAGTGCAGATTCAGAGTGCAGATTCAGAGTGCAGAGTGCAGATTCAGAGTGCAGAGTGCAGATTCAGAGTGCAGAGTGCAGATTCAGAGTGCAGATTCAGAGTGCAGATTCAGAGTGCAGATTCAGAGTGCAGATTCAGAGTGCAGATTCAGAGTGCAGATTGTGAGTGCAGAGTGCAGATTGAGAGTGCAGAGTGCAGATTCAGAGTGCAGAGTGCAGATTCAGAGTGCAGAGTGCAGATTCAGAGTGCAGAGTGCAGATTCAGAGTGCAGAGTGCAGATTCAGAGTGCAGATTCAGAGTGCAGATTCAGAGTGCAGATTCAGAGTGCAGATTGTAGATTGTGAGTGCAAAGTGCAGATTGGGAGTACAGAGTGCAGATTCAGAGTGCAGATTGTGAGTGCAAAGTGCAGATTGTGAGTGCAAAGTGCAGATTGTGAGTACAGAGTGCAGATTGTGAGTGCAGAGTGCAGATTGTGAGTGCAGAGTGCAGATTGTGAGTGCAGATTCAGAGTGCAGATTCAGAGTGCAGATTCAGAGTGCAGATTCAGAGTGCAGAGTGCAGATTGTGAGTGCAGAGTGCAGATTGTGAGTGCAGAGTGCAGATTGTGAGTGCAGATTCAGAGTGCAGATTGTGAGTGCAGACTGTGAGTGCAGAGTGCAGATTGTGAGTGCAAAGTGCAGATTGTGAGTACAGAGTGCAGATTCAGAGTGCAGATTGTGAGTGCAAAGTGCAGATTGTGAGTGCAAAGTGCAGATTGTGAGTACAGAGTGCAGATTCAGAGTGCAGAGTGCAGATTCAGAGTGCAGGGTGCAGAGTGCAGATTCAGAGTGCAGATTCAGAGTGCAGAGTGCAGATTCAGAGTGCAGATTCAGAGTGCAGATTCAGAGTGCAGATTCAGAGTGCAGATTCAGAGTGCAGATTCAGAGTGCAGATTGTGAGTGCAGAGTGCAGATTGAGAGTGCAGAGTGCAGATTCAGAGTGCAGAGTGCAGATTCAGAGTGCAGAGTGCAGATTCAGAGTGCAGAGTGCAGATTCAGAGTGCAGATTCAGAGTGCAGATTCAGAGTGCAGATTCAGAGTGCAGATTCAGAGTGCAGATTCAGAGTGCAGATTCAGAGTGCAGATTCAGAGTGCAGATTGTGAGTGCAGATTGCAGATTGTGAGTGCAAAGTGCAGATTGTGAGTACAGAGTGCAGATTCAGAGTGCAGATTGTGAGTGCAAAGTGCAGATTGTGAGTGCAAAGTGCAGATTGTGAGTACAGAGTGCAGATTCAGAGTGCAGAGTGCAGATTCAGAGTGCAGAGTGCAGATGCAGAGTGCAGAGTGCAGATTGTGAGTGCAAAGTGCAGATTGTGAGTACAGAGTGCAGATTCAGAGTGCAGAGTGCTGATTCAGTGTGCAGGGTGCAGAGTGCAGATTCAGAGTGCAGAGTGCAGATTCAGAGTGCAGAGTGCAGATTCAGAGTGCAGAGTGCAGATTCAGAGTGCAGAGTGCAGATTCAGAGTGCAGATTCAGAGTGCAGAGTGCAGATTCAGAGTGCAGATTCAGAGTGCAGAGTGCAGATTCAGAGTGCAGAGTGCAGATTGTGAGTGCAGAGTGCAGATTGTGAGTGCAGATTGTGAGCGCAGAGTGCAGATTGTGAGTGCAGATTGTGAGCGCAGAGTGCAGATTGTGAGTGCAGATTGTGAGCGCAGAGTGCAGATTGTGAGTGCAGATTCAGAGTGCAGAGTGCAGATTCAGAGTGCAGATTCAGAGTGCAGATTCAGAGTGCAGATTCAGAGTGCAGATTCAGAGTGCAGATTCAGAGTGCAGAGTGCAGAGTGCAGATTCAAAGTGCAGATGCAGAGTGCAGTTAAAATGTTGCTAGGCTAGGGCTTTAAAGACACCCCAAACGTGGAAAAGACTGCTGTTTTTCTTTGGTTTTGTCCAATCTTGTCCATACGGTCACGCCTAGTATTTTTTTGCAACTATCTTTTCTCCTAAAACATTAAAATGCAGGATTGCTGAGGGGCCTCCCCTGTCAGTCCTCGTGGTTGTTTTTTGTGAAGCCCCTGCAAGAAATGGCCATAAAACAATTGGCTGTTTCAGTTGTCTAGAAACACCACAGATTCTACTTGACCTGGGCGTGCTCCATGACTTGCAAGTGGAAGTTCACAGACAACTACATAAAAAAAAGCATTTGCAATGCAATAGGTCTCGCATTTGCGAGAGTTTAACCTATTGGCATTGTAAATGACAATGCCTTTTATTTATGTTTTAAAAACCAACACATAAATAAAAGACATTGCCATTTACAATGCCAATAGCTCAAACTCTAACAACTGCGAGACCTATTGCATTGTAAATGCTTGTATTTATTTAGTGATCCTACTGTGTTTAAACTATGTCTTCAAGTTACAATACTTCAAAGCAAATGGTACCTTTTCTTAGCAAAATAAGAAACATGCTTTCCTGTGATGTAGATTAAAACTATAATTTGTTTCAATAGCTGCCCTAAAAACACGAGTGCCGGGAAGTACCCACATCCCTGTATTTAAATTATATGCAATTACTATTTTTTAAAGCATAGAATTTTTTATAGTATATGATCCCCATGTTTAGGTAGAAGCATGTTTTCTTTTTTTCACTTCTTTTTATTTTTGTGTCAGATGCTTCCACTATAAAAAGAAGGAGACCATAACAGCACAGCTGGGCACGGATAAAGTACCACAGCAGGTGTATTGGCTCCACAAGTTGTGGGACTTACTGGGCATGGAAAACATGACTGCCATGGTGGAACACACTTAACAGGCATTCGACAAGACCTGGGGCCCATGCATATCCTATCTCTCACAGGAGTTCAAGGAGCGTACCTGCACAGCGTACTTATGGGTGCTGAGACTCACTGCCCCCAAAGGCCTCAGGGTGCCAGGACTGATCCCCCCCACATGAATCTGGAGTAGTGGCAGCTTGTCTGGGGAAAGGACGCTGACTTTAGCCACAAACCAGCAACATCATAACCAGAAACCTCCTCTCCGAGATTATTACCCCCCACACTGTCCCTCCCTACCCCCCCCCCCCCAAATCGCATGGGAGTCCCCTCACCCACTAGGTCACTTTACCCACCAGCCTGCGGTTGTAGGTGGGTGTATATGTATTCCTCCTGAAACTAATAAACAGATTTGAACATTAAAAAAAAGAACTATTGATCCAGCTCCCTTAACGCAGACATTTATAAATTACATTTTTGTCTAGTAGACTCTAAGCTAATTTCCCCCCAATGTTTAGAGGTTAAGAAATAAAGGGTTCAGTGACATGCAGTTATTTGCCCAGAATCACACAACTCAGGGTGTGTGTTGTGTAGACAACCATTCATTCACTGATGCCTGGGATAGGCAGAAAGACTCTTAATCTCTTTCCTTTCTCCTCTTTGGCCCTTGACTTCAATTCCTTCGTGCTTCTGTGCCTCCAGCATTTCCTGAATTCCCATTACCCGGCTCTCCTCATTGGGCCCTTTTTAGGTTTTGCCTGGCGAAAGCTGCGCTCTGCGCAGCTTTTTCACGCAGGCGAAAACCTAATGAGAACTGTAGTGTGGGTTTGGGTCGGCCCTCATCATTCATTGGCTGGCTCCATAAGAGCCTAGCCATTGGACGAGGGGCCTGTCCGTCAATGCCGGAGGAGACACGGGGGCGTTCCCGAGATTCTTTGGCTTTTGCCGACGTCACGCGACGTCAGGCGAAAGCCGGGAACGCCCCCGAATCCGGTCCGGCATTGAAGGCACCCGGAAGAAGTCCAGGTGAGTGCTTGCTTTAATTTCCCGCTGTTCCCACCCCCTCTCCTGCTCGCAGCGTCTCCCGTCCCCGCCCCCCTCCCGCTGGTGACCGTGCTTTCCTCTACAATGCCCGTTCCCGCCCCCCTCCCGCTCTCCGTGTCTCCGGGCCCCCTTTCCCGCTCTACAATGCCCGTTCCCGCCCCCCCGTGTCTCCGGGCCCCCTTTCCCGCTCTACAATGCCCGTTCCCGCCCCTCGTGTCTCCGGCCCCCGTTCCCGCTCTACAATGCCCGTTAATCTTCTCTGCTGCATCGCCTTCCTGCTCCGGCCGTCTTCTGTGACGACACAGCTCCTCCCCTCAGTCACGCGTGTAAACAAACATGTTTAATTCAGATTTTTATTGTGCGCGTTGTATTTCAGTCGGATAATATTTAAATTCCTAAAGAGCCGCCCCCCAGTCAGCAGACCATTGTGAATAACCACTGCTCCAATGTCATTCAACAGTAACACTTTTGTGCAGAAAAATGGAGCCATAGTGAAAAACAAAATAATATTACTGCGTTTAAGATGTTGCTATTCTAACAATTCCTCCTGACAATATCCACCTAGGAAAACACGTTCAAGTGGCCTAAAAACAGACAGAGATAACGATTTCGACAGGAATTCTCATTACCAGGTAACTGGATTGCCATCCCCCACTCTAGATGTAAAAGAATTTAGAAACGTTTTCGAAAAATGAAGGATCAGCTTATAAAGCACATAAAGTTATTCAAGACACGTCAATTGTAGAGCACAGAACAGTGTTAAGTTATACAAAAATACATTTCAGTTCAAAGACTTCAGGAGTTTGCAATACGCAAGAACTTTAGCTCACTTCAAATAACAACACGCAAACAATTCATGAGCACTCTAGGATCAATAAAAGGTCCTGAGGTATATGCAGACGGTAATACCGACTGCATACGGTGACTCAGCAACCAGTGCATAAATAATGCGAATAGATAAGAGAAAGCAGAGAACCGTGATCATGACAAGATACTACTTCTCTGATCGAATCGGCCCACAGTTCGAATAGAGCGCAGGTAACAGGAAATACAGTTTTCCACAACTTATTTCAAGGCATTCAAGCAATAACAACTCACTCAATCAGTGGTTAGATTCAACACAATCGACAATTACTAAAGTTCTCTCTTTAAAAAGCATTTAACACAAACATCCACCAGCTAGCTAACTTCTTTCAACAGCGGTAACTGAGGAGGAAACAAATATTAAACTGAAGATCATATCAGACCCCACGCGATGGCAATGGCCAACTAAACGCATTCATTTAGGTGGGCGCTGCTCAAATATTCTCTAATCCTCAAAGCGCTCTTTAAACACAACACACCCCTTTCCTGAGCAGTAATACCAGACGATCGATCCACTGTCGACGTACTTTAAGTAAGTGAAAAACGACGAAACGTTAAATTCATGTAACGGGAAGGGAATTCGGTATGCTTGAGAAAAACCGTACTCGCTTGAATGCTTAACGGTAAAAGTGCATCATTCCTTTTTTTTTTTAAAGTGCATCATTCCATAGACTATTTTTCCACGCGCCAGAAATGTAAAACGAGTCTAGCGAGAACACTGCTCCGCTCCCAAAATGAATAGGAAACAGTTTTAGGCTGGCAGCGTTAAAGAGGAGGGGGAGGGGTTACCGGCATGAAAACATTCAGACTGCTGAAACCAGGACTACGATCACGCCACCTCGTGCGCTCAAAGCGCCAAGTCCAAGTCACTATCAAACACGGACATAACAGCTCCACCACTAGACCTGTTCTTCGTGACAATACTGACCTGCCTCTCAAGGTAACCAATAAAGAGCCATAATAACGGGGTGACGCACTGAAGGCACCCGGAAGAAGTCCAGGTGAGTGCTTCCTTTAATTTTCCGCTGTTCCCACCCCCTCTCCTGCTCGCAGCGTCTCCCGTCCCCGTTCCCGCCCCCCTCCCGCTGGTGACCGTGCTTTCCTCTACAATGCCCGTTCCCGCCCCCCTCCCGCTCTGCGTGTCCCCTTTCCCGCTCTACAATGCCCGTTCCCGCCCCCCGTGTCTCCGGGCCCCCTTTCCCGCTCTACAATGCCCGTTCCCGCCCCCCCGTGTCTCCGGCCCCCGTTCCCGCTCTACAATGCCCGTTAATCTGCTCTGCTGCATCGCCTTCCTGCTCCGGCCGTCTTCTGTGACGACACAGCTCCTCCCCTCAGTCACGCGTGTAAACAAACGCCTGCATCACAGTGAGGCTGCCGGTGCTTAAGAGAAGAAACATGCCGCCTCTCAAGGTCTGCATCGTCGGCTCGGGAAACTGGTAGGTGGCATCGACGTGTGCAGCGTATCATATAACATGTGTCCTGCGATGGTATCTATTCTACAGGTGTGGAATCTGAGTGGTATCCATCAGGAGACAAGTTAATTACCTTCTGTAACTTCCTTTTTGTGGTCATGGCTAAAGCTTCACAGGTAGGGGATGGGAGTTTTTATATCCTGGGCAGTATATTAATTTTAAATGCATTGATCCAACTTATCCAGGTAAGAGGGGGTAGCCTCTTTGTTTTGCGTCATTAGGTAGGTGCACTCTTCTATTTTACGTATAAATGTCTAGAGACCTCTGGTAGTATTGTGACCACATCTTTTGATTTTACACATGTCATAATTTTGATTGCCATGGGTTCCTACTGTTCCCCCCACAATACTGGCTAGCTGTGACCCATGCCTCGTTTTTACTAGGGCTTTGGTGGAAGCCTGTACCTTCCATTTAAATTCGAGCTTTCTGCACTGTATGATCGGCATTGAAGTCATAATTGTTAGAATAGCTCCTCACTTCATGCAGGGATTCCTCCATGCACTGGTGAATGATTCCAATGTTTATGTCCTCCGTGAATATCACTATGATGCAGAACAGGAAAACAAATAAGTAACCTTTTTTTCTCCCCTTTTTAATCCTCCCTTTGCATGAGTCCGAACCCTGACATGTGAAGAATCGCACATTAATGATAGCATGAGAAATGCCCAGCAGTCTTGATTTGTATAGAGGATAAGTGGAGCAGTTGAGCCAAGTGGAATTTCAAACATGAATGACCAAAAGAACCTCAGTTTCACCTAAGGGTCTTGCACATGCTGGGTCCATTGTAGGAATATGCCTGGTGGCGAAGCTGCCCTGCCCCTAATACCCCTGATTGTATGGGAGCTTGTATCACCACCATTTCCATCTCACAGGATTTTTTCCCAGGTGTGCAAGTCTGAATTTTGCACCACGTACCAGAGAGCTCAGCATGGTGTCCTCTTTTAGAGCTTTGTTAGTGATGATAGAATACAGTTCATAGTTTCTTCAGTATGAGAAAAAACGTTCTTTATTCCAGGCATTGCAGCAGAGAAAACATTGGTCTAGTAAGTAATAGTTTAAAGCATGTGTGCTGTAGATACACATGCTTTGCATACTCTTACCAACTAGTGTTGTGTCTGAATGTTTGTAAGTTGTTTTTCTTTGAAGAAGTCTTTCGAGCCATGAGGTAAGATTCAGAGTGCAGATTCAGAGTGCAGATTCAGAGTGCAGATTCAGAGTGCAGATTCAGAGTGCAGATTGTGTGGGTGACTCTATGTGTGTGTGGGTGGCTTTGCGTGTGTGGCTCTGTGTGGGTGTAAAATGCAAGAGGTCATGCATTTGCGAGCGATTAAGCTATTGGCATTGTAAATGACAATGCCATTTATTTATGTTTTTAAAAAAACACATAAATAAAAATAATGTCAAGAGCAATGCCAATAGCTCTAACTTTAACAAAGGCAAAACCATTGCATTGTAAATGCTTGTTTAGGTTTGGCATAGAAATCCACTGGTATGTTCAACATTGATATTTTACTTCTGCCCATCACAGCTCATAGCATGGAGCAGGGGGTCAGCCCAGTTCGGCCATTTTGCTTCCGTGCATGTGTTCATCCATCAAATAAAAAGTAGTCCCCTTCAGTGACAAAACTGTTTGACTGCTCTTTACTTTCATTTGATGGTATTTGTATATCAATGTTTTATTTATTTGGGTTTATTGCATAAATATACATGCCGCCTTCAGAAACCAGTAATTTCATTTTTGTTAGGTCTTGCCTGCCGATGCGCTTGCGCATTCGAGCTGGCGAGAGTATAGGGGCTTTCCCAGAGTTTAACCAGACTGGCGATTTGATGCAGTGCATGTGCGCTTTTAGCTCACTGCGAAAGCGCAATGAGTTAAAATGTGCGTGCACAGCATCAAATCTCCAGCCATCGGCATCTGTTCCCCAGCTTGGTGCCGCCAGCACCTCCCCTCTCTCTCCCCGCACACAGCCTTACTCGCATTTCTCCTCCCCCTCCCCAGCCGCCAGCACCTCCCCTCGCCAGCAGCTTCACCGCCCACTGCTGCATCAAAGGCTTTCGGAGCTTTCACTTTCACGGCCGCCAGGCCGTGTCTCTTGTTTCTCCTCCCCCTTCCCCCCTCCCCACTCGCTCATCAAAGGCTGCTCACTCTCCTTTTCCCCCGATCCCCACCCCATCTGACTTGTTCACTTAGTTGCAGCACAACATAAGATTGCATGTGTTTGCTGGCCATCGCCCCCATCTCGCTCTACATTGCTGCTTACCACATCCCATCCTGTTGCTTGTTTTACTTCTGTTACCTCACCAGAAAAACTAAATGCAAACCGAAGCCGATCCCGCAACCGCTTTTTTTTAACTTTCAATTCGCGGCCGCAAGCCTTTCCTGCTGAGCGTTTACATTTTATTTTTTCTGCACCAGTAGGTTTATTATAAAGGCTTGCATAAATTAAGTGACCCACTGTTCGTAATCTGGCCTAATTAATAAACGTGCTCCAAGGTCCTTTCAAGAAAGCACAGAAAAAACATGCATGCATGTCTGTACAGAGGCCACATTACATGGGCACAGAAGTCCGCTTTTCACTTCAGCACTGTCCTTGGGAAAACGTAGCATTTCGATTACTAGGTACAATCTAAATCGGAGCAATAAACCTTTTCTTCTAAAGACCCGGTGCAAATATGGCTGCCTTCTTATCCAGCTTTTAACGGTAATGTCCGCCGTCTTGGTTTTTGTAGCTGATTAAGTCACTGTTCCTATTAGGCAAGGGAGTAAAGCATGTCTTCAAATTACTTCTTGTGTAAGAAGATATTTTTTTAGATGGCTGCATACTACGTCACGCCCCATCTTTACAAATTACATCTATACGTATTTTATCCAAGGAATGCCACAAGCAGTTTCCGTGTTTGGCATCTCACCAAGGACGTTGTGGTAAGTTTGGACTGTGATTTATACCAAACTGAAAATCATAATCTTTGGGGTACACATTTGATCCTGTCGTCCAGGAAGTGGACCCCAACCTCCTGCTAGGCAACACAATTTGAGCTCGATTGAGGCGATGCCAACATTCGGAGCAAAAACCTTTCCTCTGTTTTGGGAGTGTCCCACCACATCTAATGTTACAGCAGTTGTCTTTGCAACATATATTTTGAGCTTAGGTACATATTCCACACCCTACATTCTGGCAAGGTTCCAGTATACCACCATTCACTATGGCCAGATTGGTAGCTATTTGGACCGATAATACCATCAGTTCAAGTTTGCATTATAGGTAACCACCAAATCAGACAATAAGCGAACCCATTTGTGAATGGTTCCAACAAATCTGATGTCCTTAATGTTTCTAGCGCCAACTGGGAAAATCTTGGATTTTAGGGCATTATTAGTTAGTCCTTAAGTATTCCTGTCTGATCATCATCCTTCAAACGATGATGGTGTTGTCTGCAAAGAAAAAGATGGCAGCGTCTGTGCCCAAAACTAAGAATGTCCTCAGATACTCTCAGGAGTTCCTCCTCTTGGTTCTTTTAATTGTTGGTGAATAGGAAAATAGTTCACACACACTAATGGCAGATTCCCTTTTGATTTCTAAATAAAGTGGTACGATTTCCTTCAGGTCCATATTGACCTCTGCCTGCTCTCCTCTCTCTCCCCCTCCACTCTCTCTCCCCTCCGTCCTTCGCTCTCGTCCTCCCCTCTCTTCTTACCCTCCCTCTCTCCCTCTACCCTCTCTCCCTTTCCCTCTCTCCCTCACTTCCCACTTCCTCTCTCCCTTTCCCCCTCTCCTCTCTCCCCGTCTCTGTCTCTCTCTACTCTCTTCTCCTCTCTCCTCTCTCTCCCCCTCTCTCTCCTCTCTCCCTCTCTTTACCTTTCCATGCTCTCCTTTTTCTCCCTCTCCCCATCTCCCCCTCTGCCTGCTCTCCTCTCTCTCCCCCTCCCCTCTCTCTCCCCTCCGTCTTTCGCTCTCGTCCTCCCACTCTCTTCTTACCCTCCCTCTCTCCATCTACCCTCTCTCCCTTTCCCTCACTTCCCTCCCCCTCTCCGTCTCTCTCCCCCCCTCTCTCCTCTCTCCACCTCTCTCTCTCCTCTCTGCCCCTCTCTCTCCTCTCTCCCTCTCTTTACCCTCCCCCTCCTTTCCTTTTTCTCCCTCTCCCCATCTCCCACTCAGCACCACCACAGCACCACTCAGCACCACCACAGCATCACTCAGCACCAATACAGCATCACTCAGCACCACCACAGCATCACTCAGCACCACCGCAGCACCACCGCAGCACCACCACAGCACCACTCAGCGCCACCACAGAACCACCACAGCACCACTCAGCACCACCACTGCACCACTCAGCACCACCACAGCATCACTCAGCACCACCACAGCATCACTCAGCACCACCACAGCATCACTCAGCACCACCACAGCACACTCAGCGCCACCACAGCACCCCTCAGCGCCACCACAGAACCACCACAGCACCACTCAGCACCACCACAGCACCACTCAGCACCACCACAGCATCACTCAGCAACAGCACAGCATCACTCAGCACCACCCCAGCATCACTCAGCACCACTCACCATCACCACATCATCACTCAGCATCACCCCAGCATCACTCAGCACCACCACAGCACCACTCAGCATCAACACATCATCACTCAGCGCTACCCCAGCATCACTCAGCACCACCACATTATCACTCAGCACCACCACATTATCATTCAGAGCCACCCCAGCATCACTCAGTGCCACCCCAGCATCACTCGGCCCAACCACGGCATCACTCAGTGCAACCACAGCATCACTCAGCGCAACCACAGCATCACTCAGCACCACCACATCATCACTCAGCGCTACCCCAGCATCACTCAGCGCTAACCCAGCATCACTCAGCATCACCACATCACCACTCAGCACCACCACAGCATCACTCAGCACCACCACAGCATCACTCAGCACCACCGCAGCATCACTCAGCACCACCAGAGCACCACTCAGCACCACCACAGCATCACTCAGCACCACCACAGCACCACTCAGCACCACCACAGCACCACTCAGTGCCACCACAGAACCACCACAGCACCACTCAGCACCACCACAGCATCACTCAGCACCACCACAGCACCATTCAGCACCACCACAGCACCACTCACCACCACCACAGAACCACCACAGCACCACTCAGCACCACCACAGCATCACTCAGCAACACCACAGCATCACTCAGCAACACCACAGCATCACTCAGCACCACTCACCATCACTACATCTTCACTCAGCACCACCACAGCACCACTCAGCATCACCACATCATCACTCAGCGCTACCCCAGCATCACTCAGCACCACCACATTATCACTCAGCACCACCACATTATCACTCAGCACCACCCCAGCATCACTCAGTGCCACCACAGCATCACTCAGCGCAACCACAGCATCACTCAGCGCAACCACAGCATCACTCAGCGCAACCACAGCATCACTCAGCGCAACTACAGCATCACTCAGCGCAACCACAGCATCACTCAGCGCAACCACAGCATCACTCAGCACCACCACAGCATCACTGGTTCAAATATGTTCTTTCAATGTTTCAAGCTGTTTTCAAGCTTTCAAACTTTATAACAAATCACAAAAAGATGTTAATATTTCACTTCTATTCTTGGATTTTCGTCACAATAAAAAACACAGATTATAATCTTCACAAAAGTTATTTACAAAAGTTTAAGCTATTGCCATTACAAATTAAATAAATTATTTAACAATTAATTTAAAAAAATAAATAAAAGCTATTGTTATTTGTAATATCAATACATCTAAGTCACGTAAATACAAAACATGTTGCATTACAAATGCTATAGATGTCAGATTTGCGAAAGTTATAACTACTGGCATTGTAAATGACAAAGCTATCAATTTAGCTATTTTAACAAAAAACAAATACATTTTAAAAAAATGTCATTTATAAGACCAATAGTTCAAACTTTCCTAATGCGAGACCTATTGCATTTCCAATGCTTGTATTACACTAATGTCTATGGCATATGTTTGCCAAAAATACATTAAATAGCTTGTTAAGGCTAGTTTTATTGGCTTTGCCAATGCTAGTTATTCTTTCTTCCTGCCACCCTCCTACCACCAAGGACTACATACAGCCGGACTCATACTGCAAATAACTGGTACACGTCAGTATATTTCATATTTCTATGGGACACACAGTCCCTACGGGGCTCTCAGCCCGATCCACGTGTCAGTAGCTCAGCCTGTTCAAGGGTTTTTCATTGCATGAAGGGATTTGAAGTCCTGCGGCGGTTTAGAAAAATAACGAACTTTAGCAGATTAATAAATATATATATATATATATATATACGCACACACATTTTTATTTTTAAAAGAGCAACATTGAAAATTATAAAAACCCTCGGTAAATGTGAAGAGATTTGAAATTTGAGTTAAAATTAAGTTGCAGTCCTTATCTTGATTCGTGATTCTGTTCAACCACAGCAAACAGAATCTAGTATAGATGGTTGGTGGCCTCAATTGAAACGCAGGTATGCACTGTCAAAAACAGAACATGCATTAGGATTAAAAAAGACAGAGTAATACGTTAGCGTCTAGCATATTGCTTTGTCTTTTAAGAATACAATAAAATTATCTAAAGCTCCAAACTTCCAAATAAAATTTAATTTTCATTTCCTTTATATTTTTGTTTGTGAATTAAATGAAATATTTCATAATTTGTGTGTTTGTTTGGTGTTCATTTTTTTCTCTTTTTTGTGAATTGTTTTGAAGTGCAAATAGTAAAAAGTGCTTTGGGTGGGGAGTTACTGCTTTCCAGTCCTGATTTGTTGGGGTCTACATTAGTCAACAGGTTAAGACCCACGGGACTAAGCTGCTGGTCAGGAGTCTACTGCTGGTCCTGTCATCTTCACTGATAGACTATGTGAAACGGTACTCACTGCCAATACATCTCTTTCATATAAGGAAAATGCCAGGCGTAGTGGAGTCAATATAGTACTGGTAACGAAAGCAAGCATTGTGTGCCAACAAGTTACACATTTCATTATAAAGTACAATTTAACGAGTAGGCATCCAAGGCACAATTGCATAAGGTAACTGTTGCAAATGTATCACAACACACATAGGTTAGATGGAGCAGGGAAAGTGAAGACGGCAATACGCGCTGCCACCATTGACTAAAGGGCGCCTTTCAAGACTGCCGCTTGATGGGGGCCGCAATGGCTTTGTCTACAACTGAATCCATTTGGAAGCGGATTTGGCAAAGGGATAAAAACTCTTTGCCAGTGCGCCTGAAGTCTCTGTGCCAACAGAGGGTAACCGAAACACAGCCTCAGGCCCTGCTCATAGTGAGGTAGTGGGACTGATTCAAAAACATTTATCTGTGTGTGACTTACTCCTGTGGGGCTCGTGGTTTACTCTTGGACTCAGGAGTAAGTTGGTACCACCAAAAGAGAAACGCCTGGCAAAGTCCTTGGGATCTGCTCCAGAGTCTTATGAAGAGAAGGTCTGCTAGTGAGTTGTTGGACATTTCTACCTTTCTGGCTTTCTCTCTCACTGGGTCAAAGTCCCCCAAAATGAACGCTTGTTGAGCGCCACCTGCAACACACAATTCAATTGGTCTATTCCTTGTCTTAAGTAAAGAAAGAAGACTTGGAATGAACAAGGAGAGAGTTCAGTCAGGTGGGACAGCACAAAATGTTTCGAAGAAAACGCTTGATAATTCAAAGTACTGATCTTCACACTGGGAGCATTGCGACCCTTTTTCTTATCTGTATTATTTTGTAAAAGGAATAAACCATTGCTAGTCAGTGATGCGCCCACCTCTAAAGCAGCAGTCCACAAACAACTGCAAAGCTGAAGCCCTCTCTTCAGGAACACTAGTACCCATGAACAAATGTTGACCTTGTTCAGCTTCAGCATCGAGGTGCTGCATATTGTTACCCTTCAGCTGAAGACTGGAGAAAAAGACTGCTCCAGATCTATGGAAGTAGGCCCTGGGAATTGCCGCCAAGTAGTTCAAAGTCACAATCGACTCGTTCAGACACGCCAAGCTTAGGATCCAAAAGGACTGTGCATGCTGATAACTGCAAGGATAAAACCTAGAATGCATCGTGCTGAGGTGTCGCACATGCCATGGGGTTGCTGGTTGGCTATGCCTGGGTTGTGAGATTTCATGCGCTCAAAGAATGCGGTATGAAGTCTATAGGCGTTGTTGATGCTTTTAGCCCTCAGATATCACAGAAACAGACACTGACTTGCCATCACCAGGCGGGCAGCTGGTGGTGTCTTTGAGTGTGGCAGTACTGGCAGCAGGATGGACCCTAAGCTGATGCCCATGGGTTATGCAGCACCCGGCGCTGCTGCAGATCTCCAACAGACGCTGGTGCAGCCTTACAGTCCCCCAGGTGATGGCAAAGGGGCATCCAGATGAGTAGCCTAGCACCGCAAAGCAAGAAGTCACAAACCACACAGAGATGCCCCCTCCTTCGGTATAAAGGTGGATGCTGACTTGCCCAAGGACCACACAAAGAGCATAAAAGACCAACAACACCAGCATCATCTTAGCCACACGGCGATGCACAGCCGCACGTGCTCCACCCCCCATTCGGCGCGCATGGTGGCAGAGAGAATATACAAGCAGAATGCTGCAGATGGTCAGCACAGCCAGAGGCACCAGGTAGGCAAGGACGGTAAAGGTCAAGCAATAGACCCTGAAGGCCTCAGACAACTCATAGTAATCCCCGCAGTGCAAGTCTGAGCCGTTGGCTGCTTTCAGTGAGATAAACATGGTGGTTGGCACGCTGATGATACTGCAGGCCAATACCAGGAACAGCAGGATCCACGGTATGGAAATGGATGCCCTCAGCCTGAGACTGGTGAGCCAGGTTGGGCTGAAGCTGGAGATCTTGAAGGTGTAGAAGGCAGAGAGGCAGGCTGTGAAATAAAAGCTGCTGCTGGTCGCAATCATGCACCCAGGGTCCAGAACTTTGTACACCCATCCTCCAGTGCGCTGGCAAAGACCCAGGAGGTACACCACCAGCCACAGGAAGTTAAAGATGCCATTGAGAATGTTGCTAATCGCCAAACTACCGATAATCAGCTCATTGGTCGGAAGCGCCCGGATGGAGGCTGGACTCCGGCGTGGGACGATGGCCTCTAGAATGAAGAGGTTACCAATGAGACAGGTGCAGAGCAGCACGCTGGAGGCCGTTAGGAGGCCGACTGCAGTACCTTGTGATGTCATGGCTGACTGGATGTGTCCATCAGAAGATACACTGAGGCTCAGGGGGCAGACTGAGGATCTGTCCTTGGTGCTGGCAGAGGACGGTTTCTGTTTCGAGGCAGATTGTTGGAGGTGAGCTGCAGTCCCTGTGAGCTCGACAATTAACTGTAAACTTGGTATGATTAGGGAAATGCTGTTGCAAAGCAGATCACGGTGTTGGGAACAAAGGATCCATGTCATAGAGAAAGCATAGAGAGGTATTTCCTCATACCATTGTCACTATAGCCATCCACTAGCATGGTGTACCAGAACAACCAAACAGTAGAATAACACCAGTTCTGGACTGGGGTCCTCCACTCCCTTTGTGGAAGAAATTTAAAGTCCACTTGGATAATAAATTTTCTTGGATCTCCAGTGAAGCATGACGTTTGTTCAAATGAGCAATGGTCACTGGGAGAGAGCGGCAATAAGCGAGCTGAGATCTGCATCTGACAGATAAGTCATGTCTTCACACATCAGCGTACTCCATGTGATCATTACAGCCAATCAGAGGTGATAAGCATTGGTACAACAATTGAAGATCACCCAAATGAATTGATTGGTCAATAAAACAAGGCACATTTTGTTATCAGCATGGCAACAGTGCATTTTACTATGTTTTGGTGCTATATTCCACTTAACTTTACATTATGAACGAGCTATCATCATGTTTGCTTAAATCCAGGAAGCCTATCTGAACATTTGTCATAGCTCATACACTTGTTTTTCTCAAAAAGTGTTGCTCTATTAAAACCACAACCACGGCTACCTCTTGTGTTCCTTCAATTTTAGATGAGAGTATGTTTTTGCTCCACTCTCGTCTCTTATCTTATCTGCACAGCTGTAATTTGCGTAGAATCCAAACCTCTTTTTCATATCTATCATCTTTCCCTTTGTTTCCTTTTCTCTCTGTCCTGCACGTACACCTAACCCTCTGTTCTGTTCAAAATGTAACCATGCATCCTATCTCTCCCCGGCTTTAACCACAGAGACACAAATCAGGAATGCAAATCGATTCGTAACTAAAATACATAACGGACGCTGCTGCAACTGTAACAAAAATAAAAGTAAATTTGCCCCAGACTACAAACCACATGCAACTAATCAGTATAACAAATTCTAATAATGTTGTAAAATATAGGATTAACTGTAACATGTCCAACTAAATGTGGGTTCAAAGGGGTGCCATGCACCCGGTCTGCCAGGCGCTTCAACACTTCTGCACGTATAGCAAGGGCTACATAAATCCAAAATTAAGCATAATATTAGGCAGTTTCTAGCACTCTCCAAAGAGATTGCCACACAGAATCGAGAGGCTGACTAGAAGGGCTCCCCGGAAACCGAACAGAGATACTGCAGTTGTCACCAGCTGCCCAAGCATACACAGTTTGTCAATGGATGTGGTGAGATTCTGAACCAAGGAAAGGGTGAAAAGTGGGAGGAAACTCCGCGCAACTCACAAGGGATAATGTTGGCACACAAAGAGGGGTCAAACATTATGGGCCTGACTACGAGTTTGGCGATGCGGGAGCGGACCGCCATGCTGGTGGCCAACTCCCGCACCACTAAACCGGTAGGTTCACTGCCCGCCAGATTACGAGTTTCCTTGTGTCTGGCGGTCTTTTTTCGGTGGTGCCTCTGAAAATAGGCGCCGGAATGGGAACATCAAAAAACGTTCTTGCACGGCATGGACAATAAAGTCCATGCCATGAAGGAACTGGGGCACATGCACACAGGGGGGCACATGTTGTGCCCACCTGCATGCATCCCCATGCGAATGGGCAACGGAGGGCACTGTAGGGCCATCCTTTGTTTGGAGACCACCAGCCTTTTCATGGAGGAAAGACTTCCATGACACTGCTGGCGGTCCTGAAACTCGTAATATGCATGGCGGTGCTGCAGCAGCACCATCAGCATTTAAATGAGGCCCTGGCCAGCGCCGCCAGGGAACAGCGGTGCAATGTGGAGAAGTGGAGAAGTGTGGCTCAATGATTAGAGCGGCAGACCCTGATGCAGAGCCTAGCCCGAGACCAGGGTTCAATTCCCCGCCTCGGCGGGTCTTGGGATCAAAAATTCCACGGACCTGATAATTCTTGCCTCAGTGCCTATTCCAATCATAGAGTCCCACTGTGCAACTCTGGGCAATAGCTTGCTTAATCTCCACAACGGCCCCCACAACGCTAAGGATGTCTGGCTTCACCCTGGGGGTGCCCAGAAGTGGACGCCGCACAGGGAAAGCCAGGATGGGTTCCACAGCGGCTTGAGACCCTTGCGGGTGAGTAGTGGGCTATACAAGTATCAATTTACATTTACAATGTCGGTCTGACCGCCCAAGTTGTGATAGGGTGGTCGGACCGCTGGTGCGGCGGTGGGGGGACCGCCGTGCACCCACGGGTCTAGCCGTTTCTCGGACCGCCAGACTTATAATTAGGCTCGGATTGTCAACTTTGGGCAAGTTGTAGAAGGCAAGGATGGCCTATAAATCACACCTCTGTCCTCAACACTCTCTGATAGCTTTCTCTCTACTTTCTCCCTCCCTTGAAGCCTCCTCATGCCTGCTACAATTAACTAGGGGAAGCTGGGGGAAGTGACAGAGGTACAAGGAACAGCCCTGGGCTTTCAAAACTGACCTCCAATGGCTCCAGCCCACCGGTAGAAATGTAAGGTAGAATAAAAGACCTACACGGACCAGGTCCAATGGAAACAGCGGGCTCAACAGTGCTTTTGGCAATACAGCTTTAAAGGTATACTGCCTAAAACATCAGAAACCTTTCCAGAAGGGATTCTCGTGATATATTCCAATATATTATTGTTATGTTAATTCAGTGTGATCCACTGGAGCAGCAGTTCTTAACCTTTTCTGTGGACCCTACCTGAATCACTTCTGGAAGCCTGGGACCCCCGCCTAAGCAATTTCTAAGATTTGAACATCAAAACAATACACAACACTACAGAAACACGTATATATCAAACAAATTCTGAAATATTTTATCTAATTCACAAACAAAAAATATACAAAAAACGAAATATTAATTTTAATGGGAAGGTTGAAGGCTTTCAAAATGTGTTTTTAATTATAAAAGGTGAAACGATATGCTACAGAGTGGCATATCACTGTCTTTGTTATGCACTTATGCAGTCTTTCCTTTTGTCCGCACATACCAGTGCTTCAGTTGAGGCCAATTGCCCATAGTACATTCTGTTTACTGTACTTGTACTGCGACCACAAATCATGCTAAGGATAGTAACCTAATTGTTACCTCCATTTTCGAAATTCTTCACATTTACGAAGCGACACTGCTCTGGAGAGCAACACTGCTCTGGAGAGATGTTTGGGGAGTCCACCATTTGTCAAAAATCCGGGCGGATGGTGAATTAAACTTTAAGTGGTGAGACATAAACAGCAAGCCAGATTTTCAATGAGAGATCAAGCCTTACCGACCACAAGAGGTTTTGGTGGTCTCCCTTGATAACATTTTGAATAATGGGGCCAAATTATGATATAAAAGCATGACTTTTGAAATAAAGGATTAAAAACGCAAAAGATTTATAGGCAAAATGAAGAGCCTCTCATGATAATAAAATATGTGTGTCAAAACAGCTGGTCCTTTTGGCAATACCCTCCCACGGGAAAACAGTGGTGGCAAAGTTTGCTTATTTCAGTACAATGATCCAGGAGCTGTCTCAAAAACATATATTTTGCATGAAGTTTAAATAACCTGTTTTTTTTCAATGCTGTTTTTTTGTTTAAAATAACATTACTGTCCTCCCAGCTACAACCTTTTTATTTAGAAAATTCATATTTCACCCCCAAATAACAGATATTCATTCTCATTGGGTACTATTGTCTCACATGAAATGAACACGACACGCTATGGACAGCAGTGGTAACCACTAAATGTTAAGAATGCTAGTCGTAACCACCAAATGTCGGGAATGTCCAACTTAATCCAGGGTGCCGTGGCTGTCTACTATTGGGAGGGTGTAGCTTAACGCATAGAAATAGAATGGTTGATATTAGATGGAGACAGTCATGCAAATCAAAAGAGCCATATCTATAGGCAAAATTAAAAAAAGTCACAGTTACTGGATCCTCTGAGTGTGCATTCCATTCCATTACTGAATGTGTTGCAAAATCAGTTAAAAGTAAAAGAAAAACACATTTGTTTGATTTCCATCACTGCATGCAACAGGAAATATACACTAGATATAATATAAGTTATTGAACAAAAGTACTAGCAAAAAAGAGTGTAATGTATGCATACCAAAAACCTAAATTTAGGTGGGAATCACCTGAGTGTTTGAAGATAAACATGTGGATTTTCCTGGATGCTGTGAAGGAAAGTCTTGATTTTATTAAAGGAATGTACCGAGTATAATTCTTTTCTTAGCTATAACAGCACAGCAGCCAAGGTAATCAAACTACATTTACCATGTATCAATAGGTAGTAATCTACCAATAAACTCATAATAGTACTGAAAAAACAGTCAGTCAACTAACCCATGAGGATTCTTGACCGGAAGCATCAAGTCATTTTTTTTTGCATGGATACATAAGTCATAACTAATAAAACATTGAAACTATGAACAAGACAAAGATAAAGGCCGACACAAGGGAAATAGGGCTAAATGTACTAACATTAGCAATACTGATTTCCTAATTGCAATTCTCTCTCTATCACAATTAGGAAATCAGTATTCCTAAGGAATGAAACTCTTTTGAGTTTCATTAGCAATTCCTAGTGCGTCATAAATAGACCTACCTAATGCATATTTATACCTATTAGGAATTGCAGCCCTCACAGGGATGGTGTCCTTCTGAAGTCAGCAGACTTTTTGAGCAAAAAAACGATGGATTTAGGCCCAGGTCTCTGTACTGGGGTGAATATATGACATTGTTCTGCTTTCAGTCCATCAATTGTTCTATTTGCTTTTTGATAAAAGAAATCTTCTTATTTTTTAAATGCAGCCTGTTTTCCTTTAAAGAATGCAGGAAGCATTTTAATTGAAAAGATGAAACTTTGCAGTTTTATTTTTTAAGAATAGTCAGTAGTCCGGGGGACCACTGCATGCTATTAAAAACTATTTGTATCCACATACTTCTTTGGGACCCTTCCCCTTTGTGAAAGGGTTACCACAAGTGTTAAAGTGGCGGTAAAGTATTACTGTTTTGCGACCGGAATTAGGTCACCAAACAGTAATACATACTATAACAATTCGGTATTTAGAAGGGACGCCCTAAACACGACCTTTCCAAATACCGAATCACAAATGTAAAATGCGATTCGGTAACAAGGTACTGAATTGCATTTTGTATATCTAAAAAAAGACATTTTTCAGGACGCAAATGGCCAGATTGTCCAAATTGGGCTGTTTGCGACTGGAATAATGCTTTGTACATCTGGTCTCACGTTCTTTGGAAATAGCTCACTGAGGTGGAAAACTTTGAAGAAAATTGTCTCCAGCAGAACTAGGAAGTCCATTGGATACCTACAATCGATCCTGGTTGGAAAACCCTTCAATGCCATAGACCCTCCAATAGAATGAGAAAACCAGATGAGCAAGAAGCCTGAGGGGTATAATGAAGTGCTTCACAACTTGAAGACTCTGCCCTTTTATGAAATCCACCTTGGTCTGAGGTAGATGTAAAATGGAGTTGTCTGAATTTATATGGAAACCGAAAAATGTATTCTACTCTGAAGGGATCTGAGAAGTATTTTCTTTACCTATTAAGTATTTTAGATTCAGAATCAGTTGAGTGCTGGTCAACAACTGTTGAATTATAATGTTCCTGTTTTGTTCTAAAAGGAGAAAGTTGTCTAAATAGATGGTCTATCGGATTCCCTGAATTCGTAAGTGATCAGTGGTTTCATGACTTTTGTAAAGCATCATGGTGCTAAAGAAAGTCCCAAAGGGAGGGATCTGAAGCAGTAAAACATGTCCTTCCATTGATATTGGAGAGATTTCTTGGAGGATTTGTGAATGAGAACTTTGAGAGAAACATCTTGAATACCCAACTTAACCATCCAGATTACCTTTAATAGTAAATCCTTTAGATTGATATTAGTCTCCAGCTTCAAGAGATGGCAGACACAAAGCTTTTAAATGACTTGAGATTTATCACAGTCCAGAACTTATGTTATTTCTTTCTTATCAAAAGGATTGTGCTAGGGAAGTACACTGCCTGCAGTGCTACTTCAACTCTTGAAGCTAAGTAATTTTCTGTTCCTGAACTAGCACTGCCTACAGTGCCACCTTGGCTCTTGAGCTTTCGCTCAATTCTTGTTCCTGCTCCAGCACAGTTTTCAGTGCTACCTTGTTTTCTTAAGTACTGAACCAGCACTATTCTAGTATACCCTTGTAGCCTCACCTTCTGTTTATCATTATCCAGTCCCTGCCTTTCTTCCCATTTCATTGTTTCCAGTTCCTAGTTTGCTGTCTTTCTTTTTCTGTTGTCTAAGTTCTATTACCTTGTATGTTTTTTACTTGATTTCTGCCAAGTGTGCCCTCTGATTTACTTCCTTCCCTGTTAAGCACTCCTCTTTCCTATCTCCTCGTTGATTGTGCTTGTATTTAGTTCTACCCCCTTTCTGTTACTGCCTTGCATGTTCCTGTTTAATCGCCAGGATCTGTGGGCACAGCTGACTTCCTGGGTGGTGTTTCTTGTTCACTGTGAGTATTGCCATTGAGTTACATTTAAAACATTACCATAGGATCAACTCCACAGACCCTGTCTTTGCATGTATACCATATATGTGGAAATTTGCAGTTAGTATCTGCAACAGCAATTGTGGGTGAGGAACTTACTGACCTTCAGTCTAACTGTGTGGAGCTCCTGAGTGTTTTACCCCACATTCCCTGTATTGTTAATGTTATTGCTGTTGTGTGTGTGTGTGTATATATATATATATATACACACACAAATATATATATATATATATATATATATATATATATATATATATATATATATATTATACACGGACCACTAGGATAATTACAGGTTTTCTTTATTGCATTTCTCAGCTGGGTTTGAAGGGCAAGACACGTTTCGGGCTGGAACAGCCCTTGTTCACATGCAATAGACCCGATGTAATTTTTACTTTTTATAATGCTAGTGATCCTCGTGTGACCCGCCTACTAAACTGGTCATGTGACAATAAAGATAGAAAACATACTACCTAATGTGCAAAATTCGCCAATACTCACACTGCATGAAAACTTCACAAGTGTTGACATTTTAGTAAGAGACATAATTTAAATAAATCATGACAATTAAAATAACAGGATAAATCCTTACTTTTCTAATAAAGTTGACAGGGCGTTATATTATTGTATAATACACCAGAGATGTTCCTAAATTGTATCCACAGTACCAGATAATACTTGGGCAGGACGAGGAAACTTATAGTGCTACTACCAGTGACACGTGGTCAAATGCCTAAAGTGCAAGAAGCTATATTACATGTGCAAAACAAAGCGGGATAAAGTGCTAAAGTGCATGATAGGATCAACCTGTAATTGTAATGCATAAATGCCTTCTCACAATTGTTTTTTTTTTAACAGAACCTCATTTTGTTAATTAAAATTGGGTTTAAAACATTACAAAAAATTGTTAAATAATTAATCATGATAAAAGTGAATAAAAGTCTGATGTGCAAAACAGTTATAGTCAAAAGTTAATAAAAGGCAGAATAATGGATATATATACACACATAACTATGTACACTAGAGGAAACTGTAAAAACTGTTGGAAACGATCTAATGACTGACAGAGAACCTGACTAATTAATAAAAATAAATACAAAAATATCAGCAAAAAACATCATGGGAACAGTTTTGGCCAACAGTTCCCCTCAGGCAACAGGGAACCTGACTACCTGAAGGTTAAGGGTACAGGCTAGGAAATTTGAGACACAAGTAAGTTCGTGAATAGAGTCCGGACAATGTAGATTACAAGAAATTATGGAGGTCCTCAGTATTATTAAGACCATTCGGCCATTTACTGTCATATTCGAGAATCATGCTGGACTCTAGTTGTCTCAATTTCAATTCTCTGTTACCGCCCCTTAGAGTTTTCGGTACTGCAGCCACTACATAATAGGTGAGGCAGTTTACATCCTTATTATGTTTACTTTGAAAGTGGCGGGCCACGGGATAGGCAGGATCGCTATGTAGGATCGCTCGGAGATGCTGGAGGATCCTGACGTGCACCTGTTGTTTGGTACTGCCTATATAATTTAGGGCAAAGGTGCACGTCATGTCGTAAACCGCAAACTCCGTTTTGCAGGTGTAATTGCCTTCAATGGGGATTTCAGTACTGTTAAAGGCGGGTACGGTAATGGGTTTTATTTACGCCAAACTTGCAGGCTCGATAGCTGGAGCATTTGTGAAATCCGGCTGCGGGTTGCAGCCAGTTCGCCTTATGTTTTAATTCCGGACTGCTCGTGTTTAAAACAGCTCCCATGCTGCGAGCTCTGCGGAAGGTTACCACTGGTTTGTTGGGAAGCATGTGCCCTAATATGTTGTCTGTTAGAATGATAGACCAGTTATTATTTATGATCTGTCTGATCTTGGATTCTTGGTCACTGAAGGCCGTTATAAACCTGGGACAATCGTTTTGTGAATTAACCACATCAATGCTGAGGGAATTTGCCCCCGGTGCTCATTTTTTTGAAATCCCATTGTTCATGACGAGCTCAGCTTGTCATGAGCACACGACCAGTGTACTGCATGACGAGCAGCGAAGGGGTTAACAGTAACAGGGGTAGATGTAATTACCTCTCTGTTAGGAGTGTCAGATGGAAAAAGACTGGCCCTCGTTCTAAGATTAGCATTATTCAAAGCTTGCTCAAACATTATGTCCGAGTAGCCTCGGTTTTTTAACCTGGCACGCAATTCTTTAACACATCTGTCAAAATCATCAATAGAGCTGCAAATTCTTTTGAGTCGTAAGATCTCACCTAGAGGGATACTATGGATGGTGTGTTTTGGGTGCAGACTCGAGGCGTGCAAAGTGGTGTTACCTGCAGTGGGCTCTCTATGTAGGGTGGTCTGTACTCTATTGGACTCGTCAATGTAAATTTTGACGTCAAGAAACTCAATCTGTTTGGCACTAATGTGGGATGTAAATTTCAAATTGAGTGAGTTGTTATTAAGATCCTCAATGAAAGCAGATGCTTCTTGTGCATCGCCCTGCCACACTATAAAGATATCGTCTATATAGCGGAGGTATTTGATGATCTTCTCCTTCACCCACACTTGGTGTGTTACGTTGAGAACCAGCTCCTCCCACCAGCCCACGCGTAGCTGGGGGAGAAGCAGGCTCCCATCGCAACACCCCTCAATTGTCTCCACAACTGTTTATCAAATACAAAATAGTTGTTGCACAAACACCATTTCATCAGACTCAATAATGCCTTGTTGTGTTTGTAAAATTCTGCTGGTCTAAGAACAAGAAAATGTCCTGCTGCTGAGCGACCTTGATTATGTTCTATACAAGTGTAAAGGGACTCAACGTCCAAAGTTATGATCAGCATATCATCCTGCCACTCGAGATCTTCTATTTTTTTCAAAAAGTCACTTGTATCACGTACAAAGCTGGGCAGGTTGCTTACCAGATCTTGAAGAAAGAAGTCGATGTATTGCCCAATGTTTTCACCCATGCTATTTATCGCTGATATAATCGGTCTTCCCGGTATGGGCGAAACTCCTTTATGGACCTTAGGTATTAGATAAAAGGCTGGCAGGACTGGGAATTCGTTATACATATATTTGCATTCGTCTGATGAAATGAGGCCCTCTTTGCGCAATCTTGATAAAAGTTTTTTCAAATCGTCGTTAGCCTTTAGATATTCTTTATTGCTTGATTTGATGTAACAAGCATTATCATGCAATTGTCTGTGAGCTTCGGTAATGTAGTCTTTTTTGGGCCATATAATGATGTTGCCGCCTTTGTCTGCCATTTTGACCACAATATCCGGATTGTTACTGAGCTTCTTCATTAGTGCATGGTAGTTGGCCTGCTTTTGATTATATTGCTGTCTCTTACGATTGTTGGTCTTTTTGTATAGCTCTTTGATTTCCATCGTGATGCAATCATGGAAGGTGTCCACAGTGTCCTTAACCAAGAGTGGGACAAATTTGGATGTGCCTTTGAAGGGAGTTATGCCCGCTCCTGTTTGTGTCATATTTATTTTTAGCAATCTTCTCTGGGTACTTAGGTCGGAATCAGGTCCCATGGGTTGTGAATTGGTTGCCTGATTAAGGTCATGCATCTCCAAGAGAATAGGAATGTCCGCCGCCAACGGTTGTGGATCTTCATTAGCCGTGTCAGGACTGGAAGCAGCACTTTTGTCGTCGCTAGTTTTCAGTTTTTGTAAAGCGAAGAATTTTTTCAATTTAAGTTTACGAATAAAACAATATACATCCACTCGTGTGGAGGCATATTTGAAGGATTGCCCAGGGCAAAAATTCAGACCGAGAGTTAGGAGTTGCTGTTCAGCTTTTGGATAATACGACATCAGAGAGATTTATAATAGATTTTTCGTTTTTTACTTCCTCTTCTGCCATTGTTGGTTCGTCTTCTTTTTTTCTGTATATTTTTGTTTTTGTTTTCTCCTTCTTTCTCGTCTTTTTTTGTTCCTTCGTTTGTTGCCGCATTCCTTTGTCGTGGTCTTAGAGTTGACAGTCTTTCCGTGACTAAAAAATCAAGTTCCTCCCCAAGATTTAGAATAGTTGTAGGTTGTTCATGGCTTATCGATTCATAACTTGATTCGCTGGTAAGTGACACAGAGCTTAAGCTCAATGTTTCATCATCTTTATTGCCAATATGTCTCACTGCCGCTTGGGGGGGCTTTTGTTTATTTCCTTTATCACTATATTGTTGGCGTTTGGTGTCATTGTATTTTCTAGCAAAAGTAAAAATCTGGCCGTTTGTGTAATCGGCTTGGTGCGTGAGAATTTACTCACTTTTCTGGTTTTAATTTTTTCCTCATGTTTTTTAAGCCTTTCCAGCATAGATTCCTTTAGTTTTTTACTGATATCCGTTTCTTTTATTTTGTCAATTTCCTCCTGTATTTTATCAACTATTTTCAATATATATATATCTATACTACTATTATAAAGAGAGAACACAAACCTTTGAGCCAGGTAAACTACAAAAGTAATGCACCAATCACTACACCCAATACACCATTTCAAAGGGGAGATGTAGCAGAAGGACATAGGCTATAGATGTCTACACCATATACATTACAAAAACAAAAACGCCAAAAGTAGTAAAGTAGTCCCTTGGGGGCGTGGTCGACTGTAAGAACGTGGCCGTGGCCGTAGGCGTCACAAAGAACAAATGTGGCCGTGGTCGAATGAAACAACGTGGCAGAGGGCGTCTCAAAGAACAAATGTGGGCCGTCCAAGCAACTTCCCAACACACTAACATATGCACACAAAGATCGGAAATGCACTTGCACGTAATTTAGATGCATTTCCAAAACCCACCACATACAGCCTAAATAATCTTTCAATTCCAAAACCCACCACATACAGCCTAAATGACCTTTCAATAAAATTATAATACAGCGCGTAAAACACCAGAGGTGTGCGAGCGCGGGATGAAAAATAAATATGGTAAAACACCAGAGGTGCTACAGTTACCCTGACAACATTGACGCCTGCGTTAAAAAGCGTCCGTGCCTTCATTCGACGATGAATCGCAAATGACGTCACACAGGGGCAGGGTAAAACAGACAGTACACCAATCAAAACGCAAATTTTAAAAAAAGGGCGTGGTCCAGTGAAACAACGTGGCAGAGGGCGTCTCAAAGAACAAATGTGGGCCGTCCAAGCAACTTCCCAACACACTAACATATGCACACAAAGATCGGAAATGTACTTGCACGTAATTTATATGCACACAAATATCGGAAATGCACTTGCACGTAATTTACAAAGCACAATATAATAAGCACCCAAAGATGGGAAATGAACTTGCACGTAATTTACAAACCACATTATGCACACATAGAGCCTAAATGCGCCAGAGGTGCGCAAACACGGTAGGAAAAATAAATATGGTAGGGGGGCGGAGCTTGCCGGCATCGATGGCGGCCGCTTGAAAGCGCAGCTCCGCCAAGTCGCCTCAATAATCCTTCATTTATACTTTCCCCCACAGCGCTGGACGTCTGGCGGGATCGCCGCTTCACCCCCGCCTGCCGCTGACACCCCCGGCGCCAACGTGGGAGTCCGGGCGAGGCCGCAGAGCACTGGAGATTACAAGTGGAGAAGCCGAGGCGGAGGGCCGCGGAGCCGCGGCCTCGAGTAGTCCTGCCCCCCGAGCTGCGTGACAGGACGTGCGGCGCGGGCACTGTCAGCGGCCCAGGTGACGTCACAAGCCCGCTTCCAGGCCCTGGGGTAATCGGCTGGTGAAGCCGGGTAAGGCTGTACACTGCATAAAGGAGCGCCGGGGGGCCGCGGAAGGCCTCCATTGACCCCCCCCCTGCACTGCGGATTGCTTTGGCCTCGGAGGGGGCAGTGAACTGAATCTCTGCACACGTGGCTGGGCCCAGAGCTGGGCAGGCCCCAGGCCACTTCCCATCGTACCTGCCTGCTCGCATCAGCCGGGGTGCGCTATCTGCCCCCCCCCCCCACGGGCCAACGGCAGGATACTTTCCTACGCCCGGTGGTGATATACGCCTGGCCTGAGGAGGTGCCCACGACGGCGGCAACACTGCAGAGGCTGCGCCCCGGGACAAGAGGGGGCCGCAGGGGGGGACGCACTGTTGCCCTGGACCATTTTTGCCCCAGCCGGGGTAGTGGGAAGCTTCGAGACAGGCGCCCCGCGGCGCGGACCTGGTCAACAGCCCGGTTTACACTTCAGACCCCCCCCTTGTCGGTGGATAGGCAGGGGGCGCGGGGACGGTGACGGTCCCGAAGAGCCAAGAAGGGTTCGACTAGCGGCTTCCCCCCCTTCCCGGCGGGGGTTGCGAACACGTGGAGAGTCAAGCTGGGGAGTCCTGGAGATCCCCCCACAAAGAGGGAGTTGCGGCCACCGCGAAAGACACCTCCCCCCGGGGCCGGCAGGGCAAGAGGAGGCCCGAAGGAGCAGCTGAGAGGCAAGATGGGGAAAGGGGACGCAAAGCAGTGTCGCACCAGGCCTGTGGACTCGGGAGAAGCAGACAGTGGGCAGGCCTCTGCGGCGCAGGAGGGCTCTATCTACGCCGGCATAAAGGACCTGCTGGTCACCATGGAAAAGGGCCTACAGGAGAGTATGGCATCGATAGGGACCAAGATTGACGCCCTCACCTTCCGCATGGACAGGATGTCGGAAAGTGTCGACAAACACGCAGAACGCCTCGACATGTCCGAAAGACGGCTCACGGAAGTGGAAGAAGGGCAAATGGAACTTGATAAGGACCGCAAACACATGGCGAAGTTGCTGCAGGTCATACAGGACAAGTCCGAGGATTTGGAAGCGCGCTCCAGGAGGTCCAACATACGAATCACGGGGGTGCCGGAGACGACCCAAACGGGGAAAATGGAGCTATTTGTGGAGAAGTTGCTGACCAGCCTGCTGGGGGAAGGTGTATTCTCCAACATGTTCATAGTGGAGAGGGCACACCGCTCTTTGGGACCGCGTCCACCACCGGGAGCCTCCCCCAGGCCCATAATAGCTAAACTCCTAAATTACCTCGACAGGGACTCAGCTCTGAGAGTCGCATTGGAGAAAGGCCAGCTACAATTTGAGGGATCCAACATATCCCTATACCCTGACTTCACTGCTCGAGTACAGGAGGATCGGAGACGTTTTGCCCCTTACAAACAACAGATGAGAGACCTTGGGCTGGACTATGCAATGCTGTATCCGGCGAAGCTGCGGATAAATCAGGGTGGTCACTCCCATTTCTTCACTGACCCGAAGGAGCTTCAAAAGGCGCTGAAATCCTGGGCAAAAGAGCGGCGCAACAGCCCGAGGGATAGACCAGACGACCCGGCCCCCTCCAGTGGACTGGAGGATCAAGAATAACGGCTCGGCCTCTTGGGACTCGTCCAGTTGGTATCAGGCCGGCGCTCCGCCACTGAGAGGTAACGAGCATCCAGTTTTGCTCGGGGGTCCTCACAACGAGACGAACTGTGCAGACGGGTTGAGCTGTCGAAACATTGGGAGTGAGCATGGACTTCGTCACATGGTGAGATTGTTCCTATATATGGGGGCCTGTTTGAACTTGGTGCCACTTGAGTACACTACTCGCTCACTCTGACTTACTAGCTTACAGGAGCTGGCAGTTTTTTCCCCCTGGTCTGCATTGATTTTTCAATGAGTGGGGTGTTGGGGCGGCGGGGGCGGTACATTTTGACTGACGGGGACACTGGTTGTGATTACTGATTCTGTTATAGAATGCTGTGGTAGGATTACTGATAGAGGTGATGTGGCGGGGAGCCTGATGGCGCACGTTGGTTTCGGTTAAATGCTTTCTACAGTTCTCTTGGTGACCTCTGCCCTAGAGCTGATCGAACACAGGGTTCCGGCTGGGCCCTATGGTTTTGGTTTGGGGGAAACAGGGAGGGGGAGGTCTATCGTATCATGCTAGGCCAAGTTGGGGTTGGTCGGCTGTGGGTGGAGGGGGGGGAAGACATGGTTGCCATTACGAGACAATGGGAGAGTTACAATTGTTATGTTCTGTTTCAATGTGCCTTGCCTCAAAGAAATCAATGCATCTGCTGCGACTGTCTGATTGCCTGCTTGTTAGTCTGCTCGAGACACTTGCCTACGATGATACTCCCCGGGTGGCTCCCTGATGGCTGAGGGGGAGATTGGAAGGGTGGATGAGCGCCCTGGGTTGGTACACGCTTTGACATGGAATGTGAGGGGGCTGAACGATCACAGGAAACTTAGAAGGTGCTCTGCTATCTTAGACGCCACAATATTGATATCGCACTACTACAAGAAACGCATCTACCGCTCACCAGTAGCGGTTGCGGGGTTCACCACTCACACGCGGGGCGTCCTCACCTGGATAAACCCGAAATCTGGATTTCAACTGCAGACCATTCGGGTCGACCCAGAGGGGAGGTATGTCCTGGCGTCCTGCACAGGGAGGGGGATGGAATTGCTAGTGGTCAACACCTATGGCCCCAACTTTGACTCTCCTGTATTTTTTGACTCCCTGGCTACTGAGATCTCCAGCCATAAAAACTCACACGTATTATGGGGTGGGGACTTTAACTTGACGTTAAATCCTGACTTAGATAGGTCCTCGGGTCCCCCCCGGCGGCCCTCCGCAGCCGCGCAGTCACTCTCCGCGAAGCTGGTGATGTTGGACATGATAGATGTGTGGCGGAGCAGGAACGACGGGAAGAGTGGTTTTACCCATTACTCAGCGTTTCACGACATACATACAAGGATAGATTACTGGTTTGCTACCGCGAGTACCGACCGCTTGATTAAGCGCTGCAAGGTTCTCCCCCGCACCCTCTCGGACCACTCCCCCATTCTGTTAACCCTGGAGACCCCAGTGAAGGGTTACGCTCCGTTTACCTGGCGCTTCCCGCCGTATTCCTTGCTGGATCCGATGTTCCGCGGAGAATTGGCGGAGGCGATCGAGGTGTTCTTTGAGACAAACGTGGGCTCGGTTGAAGACTTCCAAACGGTGTGGGAGGCATTCAAAGTCTATATTAGAGGGATAGCAATGTCCAAGCACTCTAGTGTCTTGAAGACTACCAGAGCCACTCTGGCTGACCTTGAGCGGCAATTGCACGCTCTCGAAAAAAGACTTCACTCCCACCCGGACGACTCCGTGGAGAATGAAACTAAGCGGCTACTGAGGGAATACCACGAGGCGGCCGACAGAGAGGTACTACACCTGGGCAAATATGCCACGGCACGCACTTACGGAGAGGGAGAGAGACCGGGCGCAGTCCTAGCTAACATTGTCAAAGGCCAGAGGAGAAAGGCACATATTCCTGATTTAAAGAACGCAAGCGGGATAGGGTGTCGGATGAGGCGGAGATGGCGGCGGTCTTTCGGGACTACTATGCGGAGCTCTATTCCTCCAAAAGCGGAGATCTGACGGATGAAATATGTGATTATTTAGAACATATACAGCTCCCATTTCTCCCTCACTCAGACAGGGAATTCCTGATGTGCCCCATCCAGCTGGACGAAATTAGAGAAGCACTAGCCTCCATGAGATCGGGTAGTGCGCCGGGCATGGATGGCCTCTCTGTCGATTTCTACAAAGCGTTCCAGGAACAGCTACTGCCGCACATCCACGCCCTTCTAGACGACATAGGGGTTCAGGGTACCATGCCTAGCTCTATGAGGGAGGCAATGCTAGTTACCATTCTTAAGCCGGGTAAGCCACATGTCGACTGTAGCTCATATCGCCCGATCTCGCTGCTAAACGTTGACACCAAACTATACGCGAAAGTACTTGCGAACAGACTGGCACTCCTAGCCCCGGATTTAGTAGCCCCAGAACAGGCGGGATTCATCCCATTCAGAAATTTGACTTATAATATCAGAACTGTCTTGGGTGCCATCCAACACGTGAAGCAGGACACGCCAGCGGTAGCGCTTTTTTTTAGACATGGAGAAGGCGTTCGACTCCGTAGAGTGGCCATTCCTTCTACAGGTATTACGGAGAATGGGCCTGGGCGAACCCTTTATCCAAATGATTGGTGCGCTCTATGATGGCTCGGCGGCTAGGGTCCGGGTAGGCAATGCGGTATCCCCCCCCTTGTTCATAGGGAGAGGCTCCCGCCAGGGATGCCCTCTGTCCCCTTTGCTATACGCGCTAGCTGCTGAACCCCTCGCCTGTGCCCAAAGAGAGTATCATAGTCACAAGGGAGTTAGGTTCCCCACATACAAGCTGGTCGTATCTATGTACGCGGACGACACCTTGCTATACGCCCACGATCCGGCTGTCTCACTTCCCCCACTCTTGAGAGAGGTGGTCTGATTCGGCGCGCTATCGGGGCTCAAGGTTAATTGGGCGAAATCTGTGGTGCTACCCCTGACTCCTGTGACGACTCGGGTGGAGACGGAGTTCCCCGTACAATGGACGGAGGAACCGATTAGATATCTGGGGATCCAGATAGATACGGACCCGGACCTGCTCCTGGGGCAGAAATACGGACGAGCGGTCAGTAGGCTCGAGGACGAGATAGAAATATGGTGTAAACTGCCTCTAACGCTGATGGGCCGCATAGCCCTGATGAAGATGGTAGTGCTACCACGGTTTCTATTCCTGTTTAACGCTCTACCGATTGTGCTCTCTAAATCCTTCTTCCATCGTCTAACTAGTCTGCTGATCAAATTGGCGTGAGCAGGCAAACAGCCGCGAGTCAAATGGACTACGCTCACCCTCCCATATAAATTGGGGGGGCTGGCGGCGCCGGATCTGGAATTGTACTACAGGGCTGCCCAGGCATCTCATCTACATACCTGGACACATGGCGATCCGCTAATACCGCATGTCCGACTCGAACGATTATTCGCGCACCCTATACCGCTCCCGGCCATGATCTGCCAACCGCAGGATCGCCGGACGGGGATATTGGATTCCATATCTTCCACCAATCACGCGTGGCACTCACTCCTATTTCACCAGGGAGAAGCATTGCTGTATTCACCGGAGATGCCGATTGAGTGGATGCGCTGGCTCCCTCCCATGGCGGACAAAGCGACCACATGGGAACTTGCTAAATTGGGATTGAGCAAGGCGGGAGACCTCTTCCTCGACGGCACGGCCAAAACCTGGGACCAGGCGCGGGGGAACGGAGTTGACCCTCCGCTACTCCAGAGGTTCCACTTCCACAGAACTCGGAGCGCCCTCGCCGAACTCCTGGGTCCGGATATGTCGGAGCCTCCGGACATGCCGGAACTAACTTATGTGATCACACATAAAGACCCCAAGAAACTTTTGACGAACCTTTACGAGATAGCGAGATCCCAGGGGGAACACCAACCTATGAAAGCTCGCTTGGAGTGGCAGAGGGACCTAGGCACCTCGCTAGATGACTTGACGTGGAGCTACTGCTGCGAAAGCACGAAGCGTATTTCCCTAAATGGAAAACACCGACTCATACACTTTAAATTCCTTCAAAGAGTGTACTACACCCCAGCACGGCTTCATAGATACGGGCTGCGCCCGGAGGCGCACTGTGAGCGTTGCAGAGTGGCAGACGCTTACTTCTTGTATTTGGCGTGGGGTTGCCCGGGGATAGATAGATTTTGGCGGGACATTTTTTCCGAGATGAGCAGGATTCTGGAAGTCGACTTGGACATGGACCCGGGGTTAGCACTAATAGGCAACTCAAAAAGACTTCCGGGGGCGATACGCAGACTCACGGACATGGGGATGCTGATGGCGAGAAGAGTGGTAGCTCAGTGCTGGATGCGGGGCCCTCTTCCTACCAAGGCTAGATGGGCGCGAGACATGCTATACTGCTCCACACAGACGGAGCAATACAGTGAGCTGCTACCCCCGAAATCCCGCCCGAAGAACTTCTGGGCCCTTTATAGGACTTACTTGCAGGGTCAGCAGACAGAGAGCGAGGACACCGCAGACAGCACCCACTCGGGGGAAGCCGTAGATCCCACACACGATCTAGACTAGGATACTGACACCAGGAGGGGAGGATACCGGGGGAGTATGAGGCTCAAGGGGGGAGGACAGGGGGAGTAGGGGTTCCATGAGGGGGGTGAAATTTACAGGGTAGACCACACACTGCCCGATTTCTTCACTAGCAGGGGTATAACGCGCGTGGTTCAAGATCAAACCCCCCCATTCAAGGCCCCTTTGCTATCAATGGGTTGGTCACGTTTGGAGGGAGGAACGGGGAACGAACACAGTCATTGCAGAGCTGGCTACGCTAGAAGGAGCGAGGTACTTGGGTAAAGGCTATAGGCAAGATTAGAGGGGGGGGTTGTTCTGAGGAGGTTCAGGGGTTGGTGTGAAGGGCGAAAATTGAAGAACGCAGAGAAAGACGGGCAGCCGCCCACTTGTAAGATCTGTACTACATTATGGAATTCAGATGCACCTATGCGCCGCCGGACCCCCGGGTTGTCGGCCCTGAGGCTGTGTACTACCTGTAAAGCGCTTAAGGCCACTGACTGTGCCGCGGCCGGCCCCGGAGGGGTTGTGGGCCAGAAGCTGTGTAAAATGTATTTCCTTACTCTGTGCAAAAAAAAAATATATGGTAAAACACCAGAGGTGCGAAAAACAACAAATATACAGTTACCCTGACAACAGTGACACCTTCCATCAAAAGCGGCCAAGCCTTCATTCAATGATGACTCGAAAATGATGTCACACAGGGGGCAGGGTTAAACAGACAGTTCACCAATCAAAACGCCCCAAAAAAAACCACACAAATTCAGGAACAAAAAAAAAAACAACTCTTTTACCATTGGCCAACAACGTCACAGGGAGATAAACAGGAAGAAACAAAGCCATTTGTTCCCGGAAAAACGCGATTGAGTACACAATCTCCAGACTTTCCTCCAGGCTGGAAAAAAAACTACGAATAATACAAAAAAAAAACTACCCCTAATCACACGAACAGGGACACGACTTGCACACAGAATAGAGAAAAGTTAACGGAAAAATCATTAAAGGAAAACAAGGAAAGAGCCTTACAATCATTAAACAAGTCACACAACACTTTCCTCGCATCTTGCAGACAAAATAAAACGAGCAAAAAAATACATAAGAATTGCACAAATAACTCAACTGACCATAATCAATTCAACAGTGCCAGGGCTTGCACACACAATTGTGAAAAGGAAACGGACACTTTATTGAAGGCATAAAACATAAAAACAAGAAACAGCCTTCCCGAGCCTTAAAAAAAAAACGGTTTTCATTACACAGGTCACATTTTGAGATTTTTCGCCTCAGTCACTACTTCCAGCCATCCTAAAATCAATAACAAACATTATTAAAGGGATAAAAAAACAACAAAAAATATATACACTTTCAGCAATATAGCAATTCAAGTCTGCCTTACCACTACAACACAGACAGTAGTTACAAGCACAATAACAACAAAAAGGCAAACAAAAATTATTTAAAGGGAAACAAAAATTAAGAACAGGAACTACCCTTACACAAAGGAACACTCAAGAACTACACCTTAAATTAATTATGTGTGGCACAATCTATATCTATATACTACTATTATAAAGAGAGAACACAAACCTTTGAGCCAGGTAAACTCGGAAACCACAACGCCAATCCACACACCCGATACATCGTTGAAAATGTCAGGGTGTGCAGATGGACATAGGCTATATAAAATAAAAATTAAACGTAAATTTAAAAATTTAACCTAAAAAAAAAGTAGTCCCCTGGAAGTAGCGCCGGCCGCGACGTAGCGCTGGCTGCGACGTAGCGCTGGCCGCGAGGGGAAGCGGCGGACATGAGCGGCGGACAGGCGGGGAGGAGCGGTGATGAGCGGCGAGGAGTGGCGGTGAAGTCAGGAGCACCGGCTCAGGTAAGGCAAAGGGACACGTAAAATATCAGGCCGGGAGGGGGCCGGGGGACTGGGAGGTGGCTCCGGGACACGGACAATGTCGAGGCGGGCGGGGGCCGGGGAGGGCGGGGCCCTGGGTGGGCGGTTGGCCCTGAAGCCTCATTGCCCCCGGACAACGTCGGGGCGGGCTGCTAGTATATATATATATATATATATATATATATATATATATACATACACACAAAACAACATTAACAATATATATGTCTTGCACGTCCGTTCTGGGTGTATTCTGAATACTAAATCGCCTCTTGGATGCCCATCCTTTCTGAGTCTTAGCCATCTTGTTCACTTGTGCGGGCCTCCCCTTTTCTCCTCTGACTTGCTGTGTTATCCTGGGCAGCGCAGTACTCTGTTTTCTGCTTACGTTTTCTACCAAGTCGCCTGTCCTTGCCCAAGTCCCTGACTGAGTTCCAGACATATCCCGGGCAGTCCATGACATTGTCATACTATTCTCCATTCTCTGCCTTTCTCGCTTTCTCTCACTGGGTCAAAGTCCTCTAAACAGAATGCTGGTTGAGCAACATACTACTCAATCGGTCTATTCCTTGTCTTAAGTATAGAAAGGAGGCTTGAATGAACAAGAAGAGGGTTCAGTCAGGTAGGACAGCATAAAATGTGTGGAAGAAAATGCTTGACAATTTACTGACCATTACAATGGGCGAGTTACAGCCATTTCTCTTAACTTATCTGTATTATTTTGTAAAAGGAACAAACCACTACTAATCAGTGTTGCTCAAACCTCTAAAGCAGCAGTCCACAAACAACTGCAAAGCTGAGGCCCTCTCTCCAGGAACATTAGTAACCATGAACAAATGTTGACCTTGTTTAGCCTCAGCATTGAGGTGCTGCATCCTGTTACTCTTCAGGTGGAGACTGTTTGGAGAAAAAGACTGCTCCAGTTCTGGCCCAATGGAAACAGTGGAGCTTAACAATACATTTGGCAATACAACTTTAAAGGTATCCTGCCGACAACATCATAAACTTTCCAGAAGGGGCACTCGTGATATATTCTAATATATTATTGGTGTGCTGATTCAGTGTGACCCACTTGAGCAGTGGTTCTTAACCTCTGGTCTTCTGTGGACCCTCGTTGAATCACTTCTGGAAACTGTAGACCCCCACCCAAGCAAGTTCTAAGATTTTACCCTCAAAACAATACAGAAAACTACATGTATATATCAAACAAAGACACAAATTCTGAAATATTGTATCTAATTCACAAACAAAAAATATTTTAAAAAACAAAATGTTTATGAGAAAATGTGTTTTCGTTTCTCAAGAATAAGTTATTTACCTTTGGTAACAATGCATCTGTAAGAGACATATGTTAGTTGTAGATTCCTTACCTTTGAATCTCCCCCAGGTGTCAGTCTGTATCTGGAGATTTTTCTTTAGCAGTACCCCTGTGCATCGGTAGGCAGCGCTGGTCGACTCCCCATCTGTCAGCGGCACCATGGTCACCGGGGCGCCTAATTAGACACCGCCCCTGCGCACTGACGTCAGTTCTGGCACGACTTTCCATGCCAGAAGTGCAGAGCCACGCAACACACTGACCACTGGTGCGCCACAACCAGGGCCCTATATGGGAGTCCTTATCTCTAGAAATCAATTTAAAGAGTCGGGAGGATGAGTGGAGCGGTAAGGTATCTACAACTAACATATGTCTCTTATAGACACATCATTACCAAAGGTAAGTAACATGTTCATCTGAAATAGACAGTTGTAGATTCCTTACCTTAGAATAGATACCCCAGCAATACTATCCCCGGAGGAGGGTCTGTGAACCAAGTTCAGACGAGAAAGTCCTGAAGGACCGAACGAGCAAAATAGCCGTCCCTCTGGACTTGTGTGTTCAGTAGTAATGTCTGGTAAACGAGTGCAGCGATGCCCACATTGCCGCCAGGCAGATATCAAGAAGTGGAACTCCATGTGCAAATGCAGTGGTTGCTGCTGTAGCCTTAGGGGAATGAACACGCAACCCCACTGGAGGATCCTTCTTACCCAAAGCATAGCAGATCTTTATACAAAGGACAACCCAACGAGAGATGGTGAATTTTTGAACAGGCCGGCCTTTCTTGGTACCTACATATCCAATAAAGAGTTGATCATCCAGCCAGAAATCCTTGGTGCGGTCAAGGTAGAATGACATCACACGTTTAGTATCCAGACGGTGGAGCCTCTCCTCCTCCTTGGAAGGGTGAGGAGGTGGGAAAAAGGAGGGCAACGTAATGGATTGACCTACATGAAATGGAGTAACTACTTTAGGAAGAAACAGAGGCCTCGTTCTTAGCACCACTTTGCCTGGATGCACAGAGAAGAAAGAAAGCTTGAAAGACAGAGCTTGAAGCTCACTTTTCCTGCGAGCTGAGGTGATGGCCACAAGGAAAGCAGTTTTAAGAGTGAGGAGCCTGAGAGGACAGTTATGAAGAGGCTCGAAGGTAACACACATAAGGTATGCAAGAACAAGATTCAAGTCCCACTGTGGCATTATGAAAGGAGATGGAGGAAACAGATGAGCAATGCCCTTAAAGAACCTAGTAACAATAGGAGACTTGAATAAGGATGGCTGATCTGACAGCCGGAGAAAAGCAGACATAGCTGCAAGAAAACCTTTGAGAGTGCCCAGAGCAGAGCCCTGCTGGGCCAAAGAAAGTATATACAAAGGACCTCTGAAAGAGGGGCAGAAAGGGGATCCACAGCCTTTACTGGGCACCATGCCACAACTTGTTCCATCTACATCCATATACCGATTTAGTGGAGGGATGCCCGGCTACCAAGATGACATTACGGACTTCGGGCAGAAGTTCAAAAGCTGTCAACTGTTGCTGCTCAATCTCCACGCAAGGTGGAAACAATGTTTACATGGCATGCCATTACAACGCTGTCCCATCCTGGCCTTCCAGGATTTTGCCACCCGTCTCTTGGCCAAGGCCATGGTTAAGTCCTCAAATGTATTTCCCCCTTTCTGTTTTGGTGGGCGGGGAATAAGCCCAACAGGTACACCTCCACAGATCCCTTCATCTCTCTCCCCAGGGTCTCCCCGGTCAGTCTCACTATCTCATCCCAGAAATGGGTCAGCTTCAAGCAGTTCCAGACCATGTGGATAAAGTCTACACCTAGCTTGCCACATCTCGGGCACTCGTGCATCTCCCCTCCATGTATTACCTGGAGTCTGTTTGGGGTCAGGTAAGTCATGTATATGTAATTTAATTGTATGTATTTCAGCCTTGTGTTTCGAGAGTCTGTCCTAGGGGAGGCCAGGACTCTTCCCCAGTCCCGATCCATGAGCTGCCTACCCAAAGCGCACTCCCAGCGGTCTCTAATCTTGGGTAGCTATACCAATTATGTCTCCACCAGGGCCATGTAAAACTATTTCACCTGGTGTTGAGCATCTCCCAGGGAAGTAATGCATGTAGCAGGGGGCTTGTATCTGGTTCTTCCCTACCCTCTCCCCACAGGTCTCCAAGTGTATGGATCAGGGCTTTATATTTCAACTGACCCGCTGGTAAGCCATATTGTTTCACTAGTTCCTCAAAGGGGATCAGTGTCTTATCATGGTAGCAGTCCCCCATAGTCTTTAAACCCGTCTCTGACCATTCCGTCAGCTGCTCCGAGGTGAATATCTAGTGTGCGATTCCATGCAGAAGGCCTACTAGGGGTAGGCGTGGTGTATAATTGGAGCTTTCTGGTATCCTGGACACACTCCTCTTCCAGCACTGCAGTGCTGTAGTTTCCAATATCGATCTATATGAGGGGTCCAGGATCTTAGCCAACAGTAGTGCGGAATGACCACCCAGCTCTCCCATAAATGTTTCCTCTACATTAGCCCTCTCCAGCCACTGCACCGGCCATTGTCTCTAGGAGGCCAGATAGCAGAATTCAAAATGTGGTACTCCCAATTCTCCACTCATCATCGGGTGCCGCAATATCGCCTGTGAAACTCTCCTACGACCCTCCCCCCAAATCAACTCCTGCACTAGCGAGTTCAGGGGGGCAAACTAGCCACCGGGTAAAATTAACGGGAGGTTCACAAAATGATACAGTAATCTAGGCAACATAACCATTTTTGTCAATGATACCCATGCCATTAGGGGTAGCTTCAGTGAGCTCCAGAATGCCACACAGGATTTAAGCAATCGGAGTGTAATATCCAGGTTGCCCTCATCCATATTAACTACGGAATGATAGATATGTATACCCAGGTACTTAAATGTGGCTTAAGCCCAGTTAATATTGTCAGGGAGTGTCTGCAGTCTCATCAATGGTCCCGGGATAGGAAAGAGGTAGGTCTTGGCCTTATTAACCCGCAGTCCTGTCAATGTGGCAAATCTGTCTAAAAAGTTCCAGTCCACCGCAGATCCGGCTACTGCCTCCTGCAGATAAACTAAAAGATCATCAGCATATAGGGAGATAATATGATGCCTCCCATCGAGTGTCAACCCCATCCTGACCCCCCTGCCGCAAAACAGCACCACAAGTGGGTCTATCGCCAAGGCAACCAGCAAAGGCAACAATGGGCACCCCTGCTGCGTACCGTGGAGAATCCCATATTGGGATGAGACTGTCCCGCTCACTTTAACTCTCGCAGTTGGATGTGTGTCTAATAATTTTACCCATTTAATCCAGCCCTCTCCTAAGCCCATCCTCTCCATGCATTCAAATAATGCCAGCTAACCGTATTGAAGGCCTTTTAGAGGTCTATTGATAGTATTGTGGCTTGCTTGTGTGTTTTAGCCTTAGGATGGTACAATACCAAGTAAAGCCTCCTCAGGGTATATGAGGTGTTTCTTGCAGGAATGAACCCATTTTGGTCTGTGTGAATTAGAGTTGACATATGCAGGAGCAGTCTCAAACCCAGCACCTTACTTAAGATTTTAAAATCCATGTTTAACATTGATAAAAGTCTATAATACTCCACAAGGGTCCCTGAGGTTGTAGACTTAGGGAGCGGGATCACTATGGCACATTGTGTGGAGTTTGGGAGTCGTCCCAGTCGTAACGATGTGGCATACAGTGTCTCTAGGTGGGAGCCAATCTGGAGGCAACATTGGAATAGAATTCAGCAGGGAGCCCATTTGGTTCCGGTGTTTTCCCTGTGGCAATTAGAGCTAAGGCTTGCCGTATCTCCAGCATAGTCACTGGTCCTCTAAATGATTCCCGGTACTGTCTGTTTAGGGTTACTTGTTGTAGGGGAGCCAAAAATTCCCTAACTTAGACCGGAGGGGCTGGTGTAAAGTTTTTCATAATATTTTTGGAATCGGACGTTAACCTCTTCTGGCTCATGCATGATCGCGCCACTAGTATTGCTAATCTGCGTGATTTGGAACCCCGTATTTCCGGTTTAATTAAGTGTGCTAATAGTCAACCTGATTTACCTTCTCCATCATGCACTCTTGCGAGGTAGCCTTAGCAGTCAAACCTACGTAGGCGTTCCAGCGCCTCATTGTGTAAGGTTCTAACATCTAAAATAGCCACTGATGCGGACGCGTCTGTTCCCCGAGTATTGTCAAGGTTGTGTATGCGGTTTTCGAGCATGTCCAGTTCCCTGCACAGGGTTCTCCGCAACCCCACAGACTGACTCAGGCAGTGCCCTCGTATTACTACTTTAAACGCTTCCTATTCCACCAATTCCGTGAAGGCAGAGCCTGCATTCGTGGTGGAATAGGTTTCGATACAGGAGTCTCTAGCAACTCTGGCCTAAATTTCTACAAAGGTATCAGGGATTTAGCTCCCAAGGGTCTGTAGGACAGTAGCAGCAGACTATGATCCGAGCAGGTGCGTCCCAAATACTCAGGGTGCGTGACAGTCTCATTTATATCTGCGGAACAGAGGAATGTGTCTACCCTAGTATGCAACTGATGGATGGGGGAAAGAACGAATACTCCCTATCCATGACATGCTGTACCCTCCAAGTATCCACCAATCCCCAGTGTCTGCTCCACTCCTGAAACCCATTGACATACGGTGTGGCTGCGTTCTAGGGAGGGTGCGAGCGATCCAACGCTACGTCCGTCACACAGCTGAAATCTCCCCCTATTATTGTGGCTCCCAGCATCTGGCTGCCCGCTAGTTGGGATGATAATACTCGCAGGAAAGCCACCTGATCGAAATTCGGGGCATATATGTTGCCAATGGTAATGTCCCGACGACACAGCTTCCCTGTAAGCAGCACATACTTTCCTTCTTTGTCAATCTTAGTGCTAGTAACTTCTAAGGGTACCCCTGGCCGTACCCACATAAGTACACCCCAAGCAAAGGCCGAATAACTTGTTGCGAACAACTGCCCTCTCCCCGCCAATGTAATTCCGTACCTTTGCTCTGTATGAGGTGAAAGGAATTTACTTCTTGATACACATAGTTCCTGATCCTTGGAATAATGAAGAGGACGTGGAAGAAAGTTGTGTAAAAGAGCATTGTAAAGCAATATAGAATAACCTTGAATGGTATGTAGTATCCACAGATCTGTTGTGCTGAGTTCTGCCAAGCTGGAAGGAAAGACTCAAGTGACCCCTTCTGGAAGATGGGCAGAATTGAAAAGGCTTACCTGTAATATGATTTCTTTTTTGGCACCTGACACAATTTCTGACACTTCTGCCTCTTTAAGAGAAGAACTGGGGATTGAGGCCTTGATGGTAGAAATGAAACCTCTGTACTGGGCAACTTCTCTTGACAGAAAAGTACCATCAAACTACCATAAGATCTTCTACACTGCAAGGCTCATGGAATGCCTCCCAAGTGCAGAGAAAGGTGGTGCAGCGATTTGGATGCGTTTGGCGAACTCAAAGTTTATGAGGCCACTCACATGCCACATAGGATGGCTTTGCGGGCTTCATAAATCTGATTCAGAAACCTACATCATGTATGTACCACTGTACGTGGTGAAAAAGTGAAGCATGTCTCTAATAAATAACCCACTAGTGTGTGTATAGTGGCATGTAAACCGCACTAGTGTGTGTGAGTGTATGCATACTGTATAAGTGTGTGCTTGTGAGCAATGAGGTATGCTGTCCAAATGTGTTTGTGTGCCAAGGCACGACTGCTCTCTGGTTTGCATATGTCTGTGGGCATCCGTGCTGCACTAGCCTTCAGTGTAGCTTGTGTATAGAGCTTACACTCCCCTGATTTTCTTATTTAACGGCAACTTAATGTGTTATCGTATTCAAATCCCTGAGTGCATGACAGATTCAGATGGCCTTTTAGAATGTCTCTGAACTGTGGCGTTTGCTTTGATCTCGATTTGTTCAGCTGACACCAGGATTTTTTATATATATATATAACGATGAATTGAACTTTATGTTTATGTTCTGTTAGTTTGCCTGACTTGATTATGGCGCCCATCAATCCTGCTAGTCACCTGATACTATACGTGTATAACAGGAAGACCGTTTGCGGCGGCCACCTAACACTGACGAAGGCGTACCGCTGAAACGCGTTTGTTCTTTACTTTTGTGCCAAATAAATCCAGAGCAAGGATTTACCCCTCGCGAGTGCTGACTGTATTTGAAGTAGCTTGGAGGTTTTACGCGACTCTGCTGTCGCGTTCTCAGCGCTCGCTACAGAGTGCGCAAGCATTTCGGAAGAGACTGGGAGCGTCTATATATCATAACCAAGGATAGTTCAACAGCCCTGCTAACCAGCGATATCTTGGCGGTGCGGTTTCCGACGGCAGGACCACGCCGTGATTTATGCACCAAACTCCCGGAGACCAGGAAAAGAAGGGTCGCACTCACCAAAGGATTACGTTTCATCAAGGTTGCTTTTAATTCTTAATTTTGCATTTCGGTTCACTCGGCAAGACAAACAAAAAGCCGACGCGTTTCGCAGCAGCCGCTGCTTGATCACAGTAACTTACAAACAAACAGTTTCTACTGGTTTTCATACGTTTGAAAAGGTCATTACATCATTTCCTGTAGCATGTTGGTCAGTACACGCCCATAAGCTTTATGGGACATGTAGTTTATACATTTTAACCGATCTCAATGACGTGCAAATTTACAAAACCATCTCGGGTAATCTTTCAGTTAAAGTTTTTCATTTTGATAAAATGTAGTGCTATTAACCCCGTTTGTTATTCGTCTGATATCAGATATAAGAACATTAATGCTCTTTTATGTGCACACATTATTTGAACATTTTGAACATTTCTATTTGCCGTTGCATAATAGTCCTAATCATAATTTACTAGAGGTGCACACAAAGTTCCTCTGACTGGTTTAAACTACAAGGGGTCATTGTCCTGAATTTTATAATATGTCGAGATTCCTTCTGACGAAGCAATTTTTCCAAATTTCCTCCACGTTTATTGTCTATGACTTTATCAATGCCATAAAATTTCAAAGTTTTCCAATCCTCATTGTGGACCAATTCCATGTGTCTGGCTATGGCATTGTTTTTGTCCTTATGTGTGGTGGCATGAGTGTGTTCCAAAATTCTCTTTTTTAACTCACATGTCGTGCTGCCTATGTATTTTAATCTGCATGGGCACTCTACAATATACACCACATATCTGCTTTTGCAACTGATTAGATTTGGAATTTTCCACATCTTTTTGTTAGCCATTTGGATTTCCACAGTTGGTTTGGCTATTGTACAGACCTTGCAATTGTAGCATTTAATAAAACCTTTGGTTTGTAGCCAGTCCTTGCTTTTGTTTTGAGTGTCAAGATGACTATGCACTAGGTATATATATATATATCTATCAGATTTAAGATTGAAGCGTTACTCATCGAACTTTGTGGTCCTCAGCAGCTCATCTGCTCTTAATCTTGACTACACCTAAAACAATAAAGGAAAGTCAGGGGTTATATTGACAATTTGCTGAGTCATGTTAACAATGTAAAATGAAGGGAACTCGTCTATATCGTTTGTTTTTCTTTTTAGGGGCCAGACTGTTTTAGACAGGAGTCGGAGACGATAATGCCGCCTTTGCTCAATGTCATGGCTTCGATGAGACTTATTTCGGTAGACACTTGCAGGCTGTAGGCTGATTTCCATGTTTTACAGCACAGGGGTTACCTGAAATGGCCGAGCAAAAAACTGTCCCAGTTTATTTATAGCTAAACAATTTGTGTAGTTCTTAGCGTATTTACGTGACCCCAAGGTCTGGGACATGCTTTTTTGGCTCACGATCGGAGAGTTTTACTCACTTTTGTTTCAGTATGTTCATGTTATCCTATATTTTGGGTGTTTTGAGTAAGTAAAATTGCTCATCAGGTGGATGTATTCACCGAAAAGATCAAAAGAGGATGCAATCTTGCATCAATCTTTTTAATCGTCTTGTTATCAAGCTCCGCCCCCACCATCCTCCCATCCAATTACCTTTTCTTAGCACAAATAAGAATCATATTTCCCTGATATAGATAAAAACTATCAAATGTTTCAATAGCTGCCCTAAAAACACGACTGCCAGGAAGTACCCACACTGCTGTATTTAAATTAAATGCAATTACTATTTTTTCTTTTTTTTTTAAATGTTGAATTGTGTATGATCGCCATGTTTAGGTAGAGGCATGTTTTCCTTCTTTTTATTTTTGTGGCAGATGATCCCATAAAAAAACCAAGAAGGAAACCATAACAGCACAGCGGGGCACGGATAAAGTACCAGAGTATGTGTATCGGCACCACAGGTTGTACGACTTGTCATGAAAAAGATGACTACAATGGTTGACCACACTCGACAGATCCAACCATTCCTGGGGCCCATGCATATCCTATCTCTCACAAGAGTTCAAGGACCTTCCCTGCCAAGCATACATATGGGTGCTGAGACTCATTGCCCCCAGAGGCCCCAGGGTGGCCAGTCTGCCCCCCCCAACCAAATGTGGAGTAGTGCCGGCTTGTCTGGGGAGAGGAAGCGGACTTTAACCGAAAACCAGAGACATCGGAAACGTAAAACCTACTCCTGAGTTTATTCATCCCCCATTCCTCTCCTTCCTTCCTTCCTGTTCCTCAACCCCCCCCCCCCATAGGAGTCCTCTCACCCACTAGGTCACTTTACACACAAGCCTGCGGTTGTAGGTGGGTGTATCATGTACAGGACAGTCCAGGACTGTCCCCATTGTATTATTTTTCCCTTTTTAGTTCTAGAAAAGAAATCCACTGGTATGTTCAACAGCCATTTAGATTTTACTTCTGCCCGTCACAGCTCATAGCTCGGAGCAGAGGGTCTGCCCAGTTCAGCCATTGGCTCATTTGAGTAAGCAAAGGAAGTGCCATCTCCCTGAAGCGAGAAGGTGATGCGTTCCATCCCAATTATGTGCCAAATCCTGTGTAGCCACCCCTGAAACTTGGTAATTCTCTCTGTGGTCCAGTGAGACAAAATATTATGCAAGGCTGCGCCTAACGCAATACCCATCTGCCTGCCTCTGCGAGACCGGAGGGTAAAAGTAAGTGCTTTAGGCAGGCCCAGGAGAACAAACGCAGGGAAGAGCGGTATTTGTGTATTAAAGTGTTTATCTCGTCAAGGATCTGTTCCCAGTATAGCATGAGTTTTGCTTCTGTGCATGTGTTCAACCATCTAAAATAAAAAGTAGTCCACTTCAGTGCCAAAGCTGGTTGACTGCTCTGTACTTTCATTTGCTGGTTGGGTACCTTTTATTTAGTTGTTTTTTTTGCATAAATATACATGCCACCTTCAGAAGCCACCATTTTCATCTTTATATTACGCTGAACTTTTAACGTCTAGGACACGTTTGCCAAAACTAAATTAAATAAATGAAATATCTTGTTTAGGCTAGGTTTACTGTTTTTGTCAATGCTTGTTCGCCTTTCATCTTGCAAACCTAATACAAAGGACTATATACTGCTGACTCATATTGCAAAATATTGTTACACAGTATGTTTCATATTTCTGCAGGGCACACAGTACCTACAGAGCTCTCAAGTTACCCAGTTCCACGTGTAAGTAGTTCAGCCAGTTCAAGGGTTTTTCATTGTAGGATGGGATTTGTAATCCTGTTTAAAAGATTATAAAACCAGGACTGCAAGTTCTGGACTACAGTACTAAAACCAGGACTATAACTCAAAGACATTTTCTGGACTGGCTGAGTTACTCTTCATGGAACTGGCGGCCAGATTTAAGACACACTTAAACGGTCTGGGCTGTTTGTGACTGGTAAAATGCTTTTTTAAATGTACCAATCCTATTTTGCGAGTCAGTAACCTTTTACCGACTCGCAAAATAGGGTTTGTGAGTCGGTATTAGGAAGGGGCATACCAAGGGCTTCCCTTCCTAATAATGAGTCGCACTGGTATGTATGAATGTTTTGCTACTGTGAATGCTGTAGCAAAACATTTGCAGTTTACCACCAATTTCAAAGTGGTGGTAAGTCAATTGCAAACGGGAAGAGGTCTCCAAGGGACCCCCTCCCCTTTGTGAATACTCCATCAAACTTCATGACTGTATGGTCATCCTGAGCAACTGGATGGGTAGGGACTGCTTGAAGTTGAACTCAGGAAAACTGAGGTGGTGCTATTTGGAAACCTTTCTCCTCAGGGGTCGCCAGTCTGGTGGCCAGGCACACTGGGCCCTACTCCTCTACCAGTAGCCAAGGCAAAGAATTTGGGGGTCAACATAGATGAAAAACTCAATATGAAGTCCCAAGTTTCTAAGGTGGTGTCCTCCTCCTTCCTTACTAACATCAGAATTGTAAGTACAATTCTGCCTTTTATCCCTATAAACATCAGAAAAACAGTACTGACCTCCCTTGTCTTATCCATATTGGATTACTGTAACGGAGTGTATCTTAACTTACAATCCAATTTACTTAGAAGGTTGCAGGCAGTACAAAAGGCTGCGGCTATACTGGTTTTGGATGTTCCTAAATACTAGTCTATCAGAGTAGGAATTCAGGAATTGCATTGGCTACCAGTTGGTGAGCGGATCAAATTTAAGGCTCTCTGCATTGCGCATAAGGCATTGCATAGAGAAGGACCACAATTTCTTTGTGACCGCTTTAGCTGGTATTCTCCCAACAGATCGCTTCGTTCAGCTAATGCCTACTGATGTCCACCCCTAGAATCAAAAGGACTAATTGAGGGGGAAGGAGTTTCAGCTACAACACTCTAAAAGAATGGAACGCCCATCCACTCTCCCTTAGGAGGACTCCATCCCAGCTTGAATTCATGAAACTGCTCAAGACATGGCTCTTTAGAAATTAGCTTTTCCTGACACATCATGGCAGACCGTGAGCACCTAGACACCTCCGGGTAGTAGTACGCACAATAAATTGTTATAACAGAACATAATAATAGGGAGCCCACATTTTTTCAGAGCAGGCAGTGATCTCACAGACCACTGCACACTGAAAAAATAAAATGAAAACTTTTCATTTTTGAAAAGTATCCCATTTTCCTTTCCTTTAACAGGCTGCAAATATACTGCTTTATTTAAAAAGCAGTCACAGACAAGGTGGTCTGCTGTCCCCAGCAGGCCACCATCACTGTGAGTGCAGGCCATTCCCACTGGGTCGCAAATTGCAGCTAGCCTCATGAATATTAATGAGGCAGGTCCCTTGCGACCCATTTGAGAATTGTAAACAGTGTTTCAGACACTGATGTACATCAGGTTTAGTGACTCGCAAATTGCAAGTCACTAAAAATCGCAATTTGCGAGTTACAAACCCTGATGGTCATACATCTGGTCCCGAGAAACTTGTGAGCTCTGTACTCACAATATGACTCCCTCTCTGTCTCATAAGCAGTCCCTTCTACTTTCCTGCCCCATCCTTCTACAAATCTCCCTCACCCTCGCCACACACCCTCAACCCCCATTATCCCCACCGCCGCATTCTTCTTCATCCCCTCTGTTTCCCCGCCTACCTCCCTTTCTCCACAGCAAGTCTTGCACCTTTCACCCCTACAACCACGTGAACTAGTGGTGCAGCATCCCCAGATAAACTGCAAAGGTTTTATCAGGAAAACGGGCTGTATCCGGGCCCTTGGAGCTTTCTTTTTCTGAAGCATTTGAAAGACAGTCAAACGTTGAAAGCAATTCAGCAGAGAACAGCTAGTCACAAGTTAATGTGAATGCATTGACCATGCAGGGGGTCTATGTTTACAATTGTTTGCCATTAAGTTGAGGGCTTTTTGATATAACTGAGTCATTAGCCTCATAGATGCGGCACAAATATCCCTCCCCAGTGCTGCGCTGTCCATTGGAACTAGTGCTGAATGGACGTCCAATGGTCGTGCGCAGCACTGGGGAGGTAGTCCTGCCGTCGGCCAACGCCCCGACGCAGCACTTAAGAGGTTACAGTGCTTCGAGGAATGACTATATTTTTATTGGTATTTGGCTTTCTTATACTGCACAATGTCCATTGAGAAGTGCATTGTAGCGCTTTATGATCATGCAATACAATAAGTGAAAATGACTTACACTTTAGTGAACCCCATGTTGAGGCCAGGAGGAGGTAGAAAAATTGGCCAGTGTCGAACAATAGTAAACCTCCAATTGAAAAACATAAAGAGCAAGTTTCCTTTGTAATGATTACTAAGGAAACACCACCGACAGAAGCACAAATCAGACTTACTGTTTTTTAATGCTTAAGTGTGAGAAGGGCTTATATTTTTATTAGGGTCTAAAAACAAATAGGGGGCAAAAAGGAGCTGGAGACACTAATACATTCTGATGCCCTCAAGGATAAGGACTTCGTGAAGTATTATTGTTAAAGTAGCAGAACACCATGTAAAGAAGATTTTCACTGCAAGAGCATCTCCAGCACAATGTGATGTTCATGTGTGTTTTCTGGTTGAAACGAGATTATTTAAACCTGTAAGTCAAATTGAGGGGCCATGTCAATACGTTATTGTGACAGGGTCACAATACAGCACTTTTATCTTTGTATTGCACATATTTAAACATGTATCCCACATATATTTACAATTATGAGCAGATAGAGATTATTTAAACACCAAAACTGAGATTAGAAGCGCTTTCTAAGATGAAAGGTAATCGACTCAGCCACTATCTCCTTAGTTATGTTTTCCATTTAGGCCATGCTGTTAAGCCAGTGGCATGGCTTAGTAATACTCCAATCACTATACTAGCATGGAGGAGTCAAGCTTCCATCTTCGATCTATTATTTACGGTGCTTAGAAAAAGCAGGCATGTTTTATTCAGCACTATATAAAAACAGGTTATTATGATTTTCCAGTTTAATTTATTCTGTTCATATAGTCTTTCGCTCTGAGCTTTTGGTATGTCGATTTAGCAGGCACACAAATTCACTGAACTACTAAAATATAGTATAACCTAAGCTGTTGGTTAAGAGTTTACTAACAGTCCTGCCCCTGCTTGCATCATCTCATACCTCTTTTACTATTCACATCTCCCAAACAAGCCTTTCTAAACCCTTCCTTCTGACTCTACCACCTCCACCTTCCCTTTACTCAACACAAAACCCCTCCTACTGATATGAACACCCCTCTCCAAAAAAACTTCCTAGACCCTTCCGTCTTCCATCCCCCCCACTATTCCTTTTCAATCCAAATAACAGATTAACATGTCCACAGCTCTAATTAATTACATATTTCCCTATACTACATCCCCGCGAATCCTGTTTGGGTTCCGGAGTAGCATGCTACTCGCCGAAAAGTGCTTCAACACCTCAATCAGGGGTAGCAAGCGCTATATAAATCCACGCCCTTCCCTATTCCATCCCTCCACTATACTTTCAAGCCAAATAACAGACTAACATGTCCATCGGTCAAATGTATTTCATATTTCCCAGGACTAATTCAACACTAATCCTGTTTGGGTTCCGGAGTAGCGTGCTGCCTGCCAAAAAGCGCTTCAACACCTCATCAGGGATAGCAAGCGCTATATAAATGCAAACCTTTCCCTCTTCTATCCTACCACGATCCGTCTCAATCCAAATAACAGACTAACATATCCACTGCTCAAATTATTTCATATTTCACTGTACTAATTCACCACTAATCCTTTTGGGTCCTGGAGTAGCGCGCTACTCGCCAAAAAAGTGCTTCAACGCCTTGTCAGGGGTAGAAAGTGCTATATAAATACAATTACAATACAATAGTCCTCCCAGAATCACTGACAGCATATGGAATACGGAACTAACTGCCAATATAATATCTCTTTGATGTCCAGAGTTCATAAAAGGAAGAAGCTACATAACTGCATGTACCACACTAAACTCACTTTTAGGAACTACAAATCTGAAACCAAATATTGCGTACCAACAAGTTATATATTGCATATAAATTACAAATAACATAAGCTTTACTTCCAAGTTTTTAATGTATATGGTTAGCAGACACACAAACCTACTGAACAACTAAGCCATTAGAATAGACTAAGCCAGGGTTTCTTACTCAGAGTGTCCACAGCGGTTTAGAATCTTAACTAATATTAGCAGATCATATATATGTGTATATATATATATATATATATATATATATATATATATATATATATATACACACATATATATGATCTGCTAATATTAGTTAAGATTCTAAACCGCTGTGGACACTCTGAGTAATATATAGCTAGGTTTACTGTTTTTGTCAATGCTTGTTCGCCTTTCATCTTGCAAACCTAATACAAAGGACTATATACTGCTGACTATATATATATATATATATATATATATATATATATATATATATATATATATATATATATATATATATATATATATATATATATATATATATATATATATATATATTTTATTGGCCAAATACATTCTAAGATGTGGCTAAAATGAAGAGACTAGCCCACTTGGGAAAAATTGTGGCTATGAGCAGTACTGTAATATTATATGATTATGGTTGGTTCAAAAAACGAATTGTGAGTGATCATGACAAAATTGTGAGAAAATTATATTGGACTTGATGAATTTAGCCAAACCCATTATAGTCATTTAACTATTGTCTCCTTTGCAAAAGGACTCTGTTATATACCAAGTTAAAAAGAACAATGAGTATGTTTTCTATGTGTATTATTTGCATGTAACATATGTGGGTGTTTCTTTAAAAGAAATGGAAGGAAGCTTACAGACCTAACCAGTGAGCAAGGAGCTGCCCCCGCGGCAATGTTAAAAATGCAGGTGTTGCATTTGTATGCAGAAAGAGGCAGGCACCGTGCGGTGCCTACCGCTTTCCGCATACAAATGCAGGAGGGTACCATAGGTACCCCCCATGTTCACCCCCCCTTCACCTAGGGGGCCCGCAACGGGCCCCCGCAGTGAAGTTACACATGCTTTTCCACAGCGGATAACCCGCCGCGGAAAAGCATCTGAAACAGGCCATCCTAATATGGGAGACGGTGTCTGACAGACACCGTCACCATATTAGAGCTTTTCCACCGCGGTTGTAAGCCAGCCGCGGCGGAAAAGCTGCGGACGGAAACCAGGACCCACCAGCCATTTTAATGTGGCGGTGGGTCTTTGGTGGGTCCGCTGCGGTTTTTCCGCATCCTCCGGGCCGGCGGTGACTTCCGCCGGCCCAGAGGATGCGGAAAATCCGCAATCCTAATAATCCCCAAAATGTCCATGTTGTTCCGCAGAGAAGGAAGGAATAGCTGCCAACACTTATACTTTTAATGCTTCACAGCCAGTGAACATTAAGCTTCGTAAGGTCCCACTTGGAACACGTTACCCGATGAAATGTCCCTAATACTCCGCGAAGAGGGAAGGAATCGCTAACAACACTTTCACTTTCAACAGTTTACAGCCAATCAACATTAAGCTTGGGAAAGTTCTCCTTGGAACAAGTCATCAAATCAGATGTTCCTCCTACTCTGCAGAGTGGAAATGAATGGCTGACAACACTTCTACTTTCAATAGTTCACAACTAACGAACATTAAGCTCAGGAAAGTCCTCCTTACAACATGTAAAGCCAATTAGATGTCCTTGCTACCCTCTGGAGCAGAAGTGAATTACAGAAAATACTTCTTTTTTTTAAGTTCAAAGAGTATTTTATTAGTCAAAAGCAAAGTATCAATACATAGCGCATGAACAATGCAGGAGTAACAGAGGGAGAAAGGGAAAAGAAAAAGAAAGTAAAAACAATCAAGACATACATTGCAATAAAGTCATTAACAATATTCACAATATTCATCATGGGTAAGAAAATCAAATGTGGAAAGTACAGTAACTACAAGACATGGTCGAAAAATAAAGTATACATAGCAGATAGTAATGTAGGAAAAGGGAAATGTAAAGGGCATTCAGGGTGGTTTAGAAACCTCCTGTTGAGCAGGGTGGGGGTGCGTTAATCTAGAGGCACATTTATCCAAATACAACGCAATGGGAAGCCATAAGTCAGCGCGCTTCGCTGCCATCTGAATGGGGAAAACAAAAGCAGTATCTAACCTATGGTTATGACAAACATTATACCACCTTGCCTTAAGGGAGATATTAGATGAGGCTTTCCAGTTGGTAGTAATTTGCTGGAACGCAATAGCAAGCAGTAAATCAACAATACGAACGTCAGTCTCCACTTCCTTCCAACACGGAGAAAGGCTGCCAAGGAAAATGTGAGTAAGGGAGAAAGGAATGCAGGTAAGGAAGATGACATTAACTTGTGCCCACACCTGTATCCAGAAATCATGTACATATTGACAAAGGAACAACATATGAAACAAATTGGGATGTGGAGAAGAGCAGGACCAGCAAACATCTGAGACAGTGGTAAATCGCTTGTTTAGGGTAAGGGGCGTGTGAAGCAACCTATTATAAATGAAAAACATAGTTTGCGTAAGAGACGCCGCTCTAGATGACTTGCAAACTTTGGTCCATATCTTATCCCATACTGATATGGGCCATGATGTAGCAAAGTCGTGTTCCCATTGCTCTTCCACCTTGGACTTAGGACTAATGGAATCGTTGGCGTGGAGAAATTGGTAGATCTTAGAGGCTTTGGTCGTGGTGTGCAGGAAGGACTTAAGTCGTGAAGCTGGGGTAGGGGAGGGGGTTAAGTCGTGAAGCTGGGGTAGGGGAGGGGGTTAACTCGTGAAGCTGGGGTAGGCGAGGGGAACAGAAATACCTCTACTTTCAATAGTTCGCACCCAAATGAACATTAAGCTTGTTGTTGGAACACCGTAGCCAATTAAATGTGAAATTTGTTCCACGCACACATACAGAACACACCGTCCTACATATTAATAAATTTCCTGTAACAAAGTGACTGTATCCTTAACAAAAGTGAACAATGCCTAAGCCCCGGGACTGTGGGGACCCCAGCGAACCCCTGCTATTATTTTTATTATATTTTCCACTGACTTCTTCTATGACTAACAGTTCCTATGGAAAAAAATGTAAACTCCAGCACAGTAACTGTTTCGATTAGCAACATAGTGTGGTGAATTTCTAACCTCTGTGCTCACTTAAGTGTTCCATGAACTGTTACTATGGTAACAGACAGTAAGCTGTTTGGGGGTAGGTTGAAAGGTACTGGCTGAACAGAAACGGTTATATTTACCCAGGATCCTCTACATGACAGAAAGGAAAGCAAAGTATAACAGAACACTGTATCCCAGATTTACAACCCCCTTGCGCCACTTTTGCACCCAAGCACACCCCCCCTTGCAAAATTAGAAGTGTGGGGCCTCAACTACCCTCCTCAAGCCCCGGGAACGACCACCCTGGGGATTTCTGTATTGTGTGAGGCAGACTGCGTGGCCCTCCGCCTGGAGCCCTCGAGGGCCCTGGGGACCTCCACCCCCAAGGCCTGGCTCCTGCAGTGTCCCGGGGTGCCTACCCCCGGGACACTGCTGTTTGCTATGAAAAGGCAAGAGTCTTGCGGCTCCCGCCCTCCCATAGCAAACTTAGTTTGGATTTTGAAAGACACAGCAGTGAAATCTATTCACACTTTCAAAATCCAAACCAGATTGCTTTTCCACATACAAGTTAGCATCTCCCCATGCGGAAAAGCTATGCCAGCTCCCGAATAATATGGGAAGCCGGCGGGACCGTGGGACATTGTGGATCCTCCCACGTTCCTCAACATTTTTTATAAGACCCGGGGGATAGAGTCCCCGGGAATGTTAGAAATTACTGATGAGGGCTATTTCTTTACGATAAAATTAAAAGTCATGCACCCAGCGCAGCACTCAGTGCAGCCCACTGATGTACATGCGCTGGATACACGACTCATAATCTGTAGGGTGCACTACTCCAGCGCCTTTGGTGCACAACTTCTACGCGTTTGGGAGCCGGCATTGCTTTTCCACATAGGGAGCTACTAACATGCAGCTCCTCATGTGAGAAAGCAATCTGATTTAGATTTTGAAAGAGAGAACAGATTTTTTTGCTATGAGAGAGCGGGATGGGCACCCTGGGACACTGCAAAAGCCGGCCCATCCACAATACATAAAGCCGCGGGGAGTGGTGGTCCCTGGGGCTTTGGAGACCTTACAGCCGCCCCCTCCCCAGCCATGATTTTTTTGTAGCCCCGGGGGTAAGGGGCCCTCAAGTGCTCCAGGAGGGGGGCCACATAGTCCCCCTCCCACAATACATAAACCCCTGAGGGGTGATGGTCCCCGTGGCTTTGAGTACCTCCCACCCCTCCCCCCACCATTTTTTTCCTTTTTAGCCCCGGGGGCGATGATCCCCAAGGCTGGGGGGGCCCCTCTGGGACATAAAATTTAATAATTTTGCCCCTGGTATTTAACCCCCCGGAGACAAATTATTTAAATAACTCAGTTTTATTTTATTTATTTTACGGCACAGTCCACGCACCCGCCGTTTTTTTTTAATGTGGGACCCCCTTAGTAGGTCTAGAGGGTAAAATTATTCCTACCCTGCCCCCTTTCTCCGTTTTGCACACATATTCCCCTGACTACCTCATCCTCACTTCTACTGAGGCACAAAAAGGCTGCCAACAGTTCCTGGTTTCAAATATTGACAACCACTTGACAGCCAATTAGCATTCAGCGCGTGATTGGAAGGATGAGCTTATGGTACGATGACACTCCTCGCACACTCCGCGAATCCACCGCGCCAATAGATATATAAATGACTTTAACCTTAATTTTCTCAGGAACTACTGAACAGATTAACACCATTTAAGCACAAGGCACACGTCTGAACTGAGGACTACCTCTTTGCCAAATTTGGTGTAATTCCGTTCAGCAGTTCGGGCTGTATCGTTGGCTAAGGGTCCTATGGGAAATTACATGGGGAAAACACGTTTTGGGACCCCCTTTTTTCTCGGCCCCCGCTTGACGAATGTGTGTTTTTGTGTATGCATGTGTATGTATATATATATGTTTGCATATATATATATATATCCATACGCATATATGTGTTTATGTATGTGAGGAAGTCCATGTGAAGGCAAAACGCATTATGGTGGATATGAGAAAAGGAAATAAATTTGCACAAATGAAACTGGAGTCTCTATGCCCAGATCTAATTTTAGCGGTTTCCACAGGATTTTGTGTTTTATATATATTGAAAATTAGGAAAATCATCTGTAAAATGTGAAGGAATTTGAAAATTTCAGGTACAAATTAAGTTGCTGTCCTTATCGTGATTCGTGAGAGCTGTGGACACTCAGCAAACAAGAATTTTATTTGTTTTTATGGGGAGTGAATCAAGGCACCTCACTTGAGGAATACAAAACATGACCACAAATATCAGAAGGCTGAGTTGATAGCCACGCCCACTGGGGCGGATATAAGAACTTTAACTGTGGTTTACAACCATCCTGCCTCACTTCGTAAAATGGCCATGAAGAAGGGGGAGAAACCCGAAACGCGTTGGATGTGAAAGAGATGTCAGGTTCCCGCCAACGACGATGCAGCTTTCATTAAAATGACACAAAATAATCTACTTGTGTGGGCTCTTCTAAATATATATATATAGTACAAAGCTAAATTAAAAATTATAAAATCAACTGTAAAATGGGAAGGAATTTGAAAATTTCAGGTACAAATTAAGTTGCTGTCCTTATCGTGATTCGTGGGAGCTGTGCAAACACGGCAAACAGAATCTAGTATAGATGGTTGGTGGCCTAAATTGAAACAGAGGTATGCACTGTCAAAACAAGTACATGCACAGAGTAATATGTTAGAGTCTAACATATTGCTTTGTCTTTCAAGAAAAAAAAACAAATTATCAAAATCTCCAACCTTCTGATTAAAATTAAATTTTCATTTCTTGCGTATTTTTTGTTTGTCAATAAAATAAAATATTTCACAGTGTGTGTGTTTGTTTGGGTTTAACTTTTTTGTGTATTGTTTTGAAGTGCAAATAGAAAAAGTGCTTTGGGTGGGGAGTCTACATTAGTCAACAGGTTAAGACCCACGGGACTAAGCTGCTGGTCAAGAGTCTACTTCTGGTCCTGTCATCCTCACTGATAGACTATGTGAAACGGTACTCACTGCCAATATATCTCTTTCATATGAGGAAGATGCAAGGCGTAGTGGAATCAGTATAGTACTGGTAACGAAAGCAAGCATTGTGTGCCAACAAGTTACACATTTCATTATAAAGAACAACTGAACGAGTAGGCATCTCAGGCACAATTGCATAAGGTAACTGTTGCAAATGTATCACAACACACATAGGTTTGATGGAGCAGAGAAAGTGAGAACAGAAATACGCGCTGCCACCATTGACTAAAGGGCCCCTTTCAAGACAGCTGCTTGATGGGGGCCGCAATGGCTTTGTCTACAACTGAATCAATTTGGAAGCAAATTTGGCAAAGGGATAAAAACTTTTTGCCGTTGAGCCTGAACTCAGTGTGCCAACAGAGGGTAACAGCGACACAGCCTCAGGCCCTGCTTGTTGAGAGATAGTGGGACTGATTCAAAAACATTTTCTAGTGTGTGGCTTACTCCTGTGGAGCTCATGGTTTACTCCTGGAACACAGGAGTAATTTGGGACCACCACAAGAGCAACTTTTGGCAAAATCCTTGGGGATCTGATCTAGAGTCTTATGATGAAACGTTATGCTAGTGCGCTATTGGATATTGTCCTACCATTCTCCAGTTTCTGCCTTTCTCGCTTTCTCTCTCTGGGTCAAAGTCCCTCAAAAGGAATGCTTGTTGAGCGCCACATGCAACACACTATTCAATCGGTCTATGCCTTGTCTTAAGTATAGAAAGGAGGCTTGAATGAACAAGGAGCGAGTTCAGTCAGGTGGGACAGCACAAAATGTATGGAAGAAAACGCTTGATAATTCAAAGTACTGATCTTCACACTGGGCGAATTGCGACCCTTTTTCTTAACTTATCTGTATTCGTTTGTAAAAGGAATAAACCATTGTTGATCAGTGTTGCCACACCCCTAAAGCAGCAGTCCACAAACTACTGCAAAGCTGAGGCCCTCTCTTCAGGAACACTAGTACCCATGAACAAATGTTGACCTTGTTCAGCTTCAGCATTGAGGTGCTGCATACTGTTACCCTTCAGCTGAAGACTGGAGAAAAAGACTGCTCCAGATCTATGGAAGTAGGCCCTGGGAATTGCCGCCAAGTAGTTCAAAGTCACAATCGACTCGTTCAGACACGCCAGCTTAGGATCCAAAAGGACTGTGCATGCTGATACCTGCAAGGATAAAACCTAAAATGCAACGTGCTGAGGTATCCCACATGCCATGGGGTCGCTTGTCGGATATGCCTGGGTTGTGAGATTTCATGTGCTCAAAGAATGCGGTATAAAGTCTGTAGGCATCGTTGATGCTTTTAGCCCTCAGCTATCACAGAAACAGACAACGACTTGCCATCACCAGGCAAGCAGCTAGTGGTGCCTTTGAGTGTGGCAGTACAGGGAACAGGATGGACCCTAAGCTGACGCCCATGATTTATGCAGCAGCTGGCGCTGCTGCAGAGCTCCAGCAGACGCTGATGCAGTCGTACAGTCCCCCAGGTGATGGCAAAGGGGCATCCAGATGAGTAGCCCAGCACCGCAATGCAGGAAGTCACAAACCAGACAGAGATTTCCGCTCCTTCACTAAACAGCTGATTGCTGACTTGCCCAAAGGCCACACAAAGAGCATAAAAAACCAACAAGACTAGCATCATCTTGGCCACACGGCGATGCACAGCCGTACGTGCTCCACCCCCCATGCGGCGGGAGTGTTGGCAGAGAGAAACGATCAGCAGAATGCTGCAGATGGTCAGCACAGCCAGAGGCACCAGGTAGGCAAGGATGGTAAAGGTCAAGCAATAGACTCTGAAGGCCTCAGACAACTCATAGTAATCCCCGCAGTGCAAGTCTGTGCCGTTGGCTACTTTCAGTTTGATAAACATGATGGTTGGCATGCTGATGATACTGCAGGCCAATACCAGGAACAGCAGGATCCACGGTATGGAAATGGATGCCTTCAGCCTGAGACTGGTGAGCCAGGGTGGGCGGAAGCTGGAGATCTTGAAGGTGTAGAAGGCAGAGAGGCAGGCTGTGAAATAAAAGCTGCTGCTGGTCGCAATCATGCACCCAGGGTCCAGAACTTTGTACACCCACCCTCCAGTGCGCTGGCAAAGACCCAGGAGGTACACCACCAGCCACAGGAAGGTAAAGATGCCATTGAGAACGTTGCTCATGGCCAAACTGCCGATGATCAGCTCATTGGTCGGAAGCGCCCGGATGGAGGCTGGACTCCGGCGTGGGACTATGGCCTCTAGAATGAAGAGGTTACCAATGAGACAGGTGCAGAGCAGCACGCTGGAGGCCGTTAGGAGGCCGACTGCAGTACCTTGTGATGTCATGGCTGACTGGATGTGTCCATCAGAAGATACACTGAGGCTCAGGGGGCAGACTGAGGATCTGTCCTTGGTGCTGGCAGAGGACGGTTCCTGTTTCGAGGCAGATTGCTGGCGGTGAGCTGCAGTCCCTGTGAGCTCGACAATTAACTGTAAACTTGGTATGATTAGGGAAATGCTGTTGCAAAGCAGATCACGGTGTTGGGAACAAAGGATCCATGTCATAGAGAAAGCATAGAGAGGTATTTCCTCATACCATCGTCACTATAGCCATCCACTAGCATGGTGTACCAGAACAACCAAACAGTAGAATAACACCAGTTCTAGACTGGGGTCCTCCACGCCCTTTGTGGAAGAAATTTAAAGTCCACTTGGATAATACATGTTCTTGGATCTCCAGTTAAGCATGAGGTTTGTTCAAATGAGCAGTGGTCACTGGGAGAAAGCGGCAATAAGCGAGCCGAGATCTGCATCTGACAGATAAATCATGTCTTTACACATTATCAGCGTACTTCATGTGATCATTACACAGCCAATCAGAGGGGATAAGCATTAGTACAGTGGTCAGTAAAATAAGGCAAACTTTGTTATCGGCATTGGCAACCGTGCATTTTACTATGTTTGCTGCGACGTCCCAAGGCAACTTTACATTATGGACGAGCTATCATCATGTTTGCTAAATTCCAGGAAGCCTATCTGAACTTTTGTCATAGCTCATAGAATTTGTTTTTCTGAAGAAGTGTTACTCTATTAAAATCACAACCACGGCTACCTCTTGAGTTCCTTCAATTTTAGATGAGAGTGTGTTTTTTGCTCCACTCTCGTCTCTTATCTTATCTGCACAGCTGTAATTTGCGTAGAATCCAAACCTCTTTTTGCATATCATCTTTCCCTTAGTTTCCTTTTCTCTCTGCGCTGCACGTACACCTAACCCTCTGTTCTGTTCAAAATGTAACCATGCATTCTATCTCTCGCCGGCTTTAACCACAGAGACACAAATCAGGAATGCAAATCGATTCAGAACTAAAATACATAACGAAAGCAGCTGCAACCATAACAAAACAAGCATTTGCAATGCAACAGGTCTTGCATTTGCGAGAGTTAAAGCTATTGGCAATGTAAATGACAATGACTTATTTATCTGTTTTGCTAATTAACTCATAAATAAAAGGCACTGTCATTTACATTGCCAATAGCTTTAACTCTCGCAAATGCAAGACCTGTTGCATTGCAAATGCTCGTTTCAATGTGTAGTTTGTAAACAATTGGACGCATCTCTTCTTTTTTCAACATCCAAGGAATGCGATCCACAAATAGACCCAATACGTCCAGACCACAAATCTTTTTCTGGTTTTACAGCTCTCACATCAACGAGGCTGCACTTTGGAATAGTAAAATGTGAGAAAAAGAGGGCATTCCCATCAAAAGTGGTTTTTTTTCTATTTGGGATCCTTTTAACAGGGAGGCAAATAAATGAAAGAAGGAAAGAGAGGTTGTGAACCGTTTCTTCAAGTCACGGTTTTCAGTAAGTAAAGAGGGGCTGCTAGACAGAAAGAAGTGGATATTGTCAGTGTCTTCTCTGGGCAGGAATGAGACAGAGTCCGTTTCCTGAGACTGACAGTCTCACCCGTCCCCGAACGGCCAGGAAAGCAGAGCCTTATCTGAAGGCCTTGTCTATTTCTGCTGTCCTGGGACACAGTTTTGAAAAGAAAAAGTAGGGGAACGGAATCTTTTCAATAAAAGAAGTAGGTGTACGCCATGCCCTTCTGATCCTGCCCCCTTCGACAACTAGTTGAGTATAATGTAAATGTAATATAATGTATTACTTGTAAAGCGCACTGTTGCCAGCCGGCGTCCTGGCACTGTATACCGCTGGGGAAGCCGTCCTGGCTTTCCCTGTGGGATGGTCCCTGCTGGGAATCCCCAAGATGAAGCCAGGCATCCCCGGCGTTGATGGGGCCATTGTGGAGATTAGGCAAGCTAATGCCCAGAGTTGCCGAGTGGGACCCCTGGTTAGAGTAGGCACAGAGGCGAGAATTATCGAGTCCGCTGACCCTGGTCTACGACCCTACCGCGTCGGGAATTGAACCCTGGTCCCGGGCCAACTTCTGCTCCCGGGTCTGCCGCTGCTCCCGGGTCTGCCGCCTCTAACCAGTGAGCCACACCAACATAGCACCAACCCGAAATTATCTTAAGTGTTTTTAAAGATGCTATCCACATATACCTGCATGAAGAGGTGCGATTACGTACCACTACTACGAACCTTACTGAAATTCACTATTTGGCTTTTTCTGAACAGCTTGATACAGATTCAAAGCGCACTCCATGGTTGATTGTTAATGTGAACTATATTACCTGTAACGTGTATGCTATAGGGCCAATATTGTAAATAATGCTTGCTTTCAACACCTAAGCGAGTTGTTTTCTGTCTTGGTAGTAATGATGTCTGATCTTCTCCTGACCTATTTTGTACTTACTGTCAGACCTATAATGACATGGTAATTTATACAGCAATATGTGGGAAAATGAAGCTTGAATGATTTTATCAGTGATGTCTTTAGCGGCGTAATCAATGATGTAATTTGAGATATAACGAACATGTCATAAGTGATGTCATACGAGGTCATAAGCACTGAATGGAGGGGGCGCAAGTTATGGTTAGCTGGGGAATTTCTGTGCTTTTTTTAGTCCAAACATTAATGTTGTCACTGACAAATTCACTTTACTATAATATTACTTTAACCTTTGTTTTTTAATATACATATACACATTTACAAGGCAACACAGAAAAAAAGGTACAGGCCAGATATAGAAGACTAAAGGCTTTAGTTCTACTTTTATGTCTGACCTATCCCAGTTTTTGCTTAAAAAAATAGGGTCACCCTAATGATGATGCCACCGCTGCCTTGTGTATGCTTAACTGTGATGTATGCTTTGTAATTAATAAGCATGGGCGGAAAATCCGTTTCGCTCGCGGATTTTGCGGATTTTCGGTAAATTCGCAATCCGCGAGATTCGCGAATCTCCCGCAAAATCCGCAAATCCGCGAGCAGCGGATTTCATGGCTTGCTCGCACTGTTCGCGTGAGTTCGCGGCTTCCCAGTACAACTTCGTGCCCCGCGAATAAGCGCAAAATTGCAGAAATACGATCTTAGCAAAACTGAAACTACTTACCAGGTTCAAAAGTTCAGGCTCATCATTAGTAGCCATTTCCTGTAGTGCTTCCTGAGGGGCCCCTCCAGAGTTCAGTTGCCAGTTGCAACTATAATGTGACCCTGCTCTGAACCTCAGAATAGTTACACATATGCCACAAAGGTCCTGAATTACAGCTAAGGGAGACAAGCAGGAGCCAGGCTGGAGGTTCAAATCCATTAATCAGCCCCTAATTCATTATTGTCAGTTGGGGCAGGGCAGGTGTTGTAACTAATTTTGCAACAATGAAAGCACTTAGCAAGTGCAAAAGATCACTAATCAGGAAGCACTAAGGAAGCAGGTGCCAGCTAAAAAAATATTCTGTGACACATTAATCAGCCCCAAATTAATTCAGGTCACTTGAGGCAGGGAAGGTGTGCTTGCGTTGCCACAATAATGTACACTGACTGGACAACCAGAGGGTGCTGTGATGAAACAGAGGGTGGCATGGGTGGGCCAGAGGGTGGCATGAGTAGTCAGAGAGTGGCAGTGGTGACAGAGAGTGGCAGTGATGAAGAAGAGTGTCCCAAACAGGCTGGACACGTAGAAACAACAAGTTCGCGAAACTTGCGACCCGACAGGTAAGTTCGCGTTATGCGAAATTGTACAAAACCCTCGCGAACTGGCAGAAACCCGCGCGAACACAAAAAAAAAAAATCCGCGAGAATTCGCGGATTTTGCGGATTGCGAGTTCGCAAATCCGCAAAATTCGCGAACGCGAGATTCGCAAAATTCGCCCATGCTTAGTAATTAAGAGTCAGTGCAATATACATGTTTGTGTCAATGTATTTGCTTTTTCCCGCTCAAATTGTTGAAATCAATGCCTCTACATGCTGGAGAGGGGGAGGGGAGATGGAGGGGATCGCATTGCCTCTAGTAGTCGGAAGATGTGGGCTCATTTGCCCGCTCCCACATCTTTGCGAGTGATAACAGAATTCCGGTGCACGGCAGATGTAGGATAGAATATCCTGTTGATATATTGTATTACAATGAGCAGTCTCCAGAATTTCACGTTGGGAAAAAGAACCTAAGATATGGCTACAGCAGGATATTAAACGAAGAGGTGTGATTTAAGATGTCATTAAAGCAAGTTGCTGCCAAACTGTGACAAATGGCCAGCATTCTTGCCGTTCAATAAGTGAAGTTGTTTACTCCCTATAATTAAAATCAGAAATTAAAAATAGAAGAGTTTTTCCCCAAAAACTTTGAATTAGAAACTAAAAAAAAGTGACGTTCCAATGCAACCGACAATGAATACAGATACGTCTAATGTAAAAAATGAAAAAAAAGGGTCATGTTTACTGTTCAGAGTGTCATAATTTGAGCACGGGCGAGTTCCTGTCTGTTCAAAGAGCAGCGCACCAACAAATCTCGCGGTACATGTTTGAACAGGTAAGCCAGGCACCTGAGCCGGGTACATCACGCACACCTCGTTTAAATAGCCCCTCGCTGCAAGGAAGTGATCCGCAGCCCGCGCTCCTCCAGGCACGATTTTGCCTGCTCCAGAAACGTGACAACAGAGGCTTGTGGGACCCCTGCCTGTGGCTTTGGCACGCAGGGACTCGTCCCCTGACCCCCCAGACCCGCCCCAGCCATGCCAGGAATGCAGCGCGCGGGGGTCAGGTGACCAGCTGGCTGCACCGGTGTCACGGCCCTACATGCTGGTCCGCGAACTAAAGGTTAGTGAGTAGCTCGCCTGCCCCACAGCCACCTGTGTGAAACAAAGCTGCGTGCGTGCTCTTTCAAACCCTTTCAGCAGGGAGTGAATTAAGGAGACGAAGGCATGAAGGACAGGGGGGTGCGGTGAACGGACTGCAGCCGGAGCCGTGGAGCTGGCTGTGCTTGAGGAGGGTTGACTTACTTATCCACCTGGGAAGAGCTGGACAGGTACCCCGCTGCCCTCACACACGCATGGTTGTAGACGAGCAGCCTCTGCTTGGTCATTAAATAAAGGCAGCTGTGTGTACAGCGCTGCGAATTGCACCTTTTGTTCATGAGAATTGTTCTGTGGAGTTGCACAGTTTGATCGACTTTAGGAGGTGAACAGCTGCATTTGGAATGAGTTTTCTCTAGAGTGCAGGTCGGTACTGCAGGTGTAAATGAGGACTGAGGACTGCGCACTGCGTTTGAACAGCAGAGAGAGTGGGGTGGGGGTAGATTAGCGAGGGGAGGGAGGAAACAGAAGACGCGTGTGAGGGTCCATCAGATAAGAGAAAAGGGAAGTGCTCAGGACAGGCGCCCTTGGAATCCCTGTGTGCCACGGCTCGTCTGCTTCGTGAACACTTTTCTTATCTGCTTGCAGAGAGGAGATGCCATGCGCGTGCACATCGGATGTCCGTGTGCGCACATGGTTTGTCTCCCTTCGCTAGCAGAAGCCACAACACTAGACTCGCCAAGGCGAGGCAGCGCATGCACTGCATTCGCTTGGCAAGACCTAAAAGAAAAGAAGTAACTTTTCCCTAGACTACAAACCGCATGCAACTAATCAGTATAACAGATCCTAATAATGTTGCAAAATATATAATTAACTGTAACTTGTCCAACTAAATCTGGGCTCAAAGAGGTGCCATGCACCCGGCCTGCCAGGCACTTTAAACACTTCAGCACGGATAGCAAGTGCTACATAAATCCAAAACTAAACATAATACTAGGCAGTTTCTAGCACTCCCCAAAGAGATTGCCACACAGAATCGAGAGGCTGCCATTATCACTGACTAGAAGGGACCCCCTTGAAACCGAACTGAGAGATTGCAGTTGTCACCAGCTGCCCAAGCATACACATTTTGTCAATGAATGTGGCGAGATTCTGAACTGAGGAAAGGGTGAAAAGTGGGAGGAAACTCTGTGCAACTCAAAAGGGATAATGTTGGCACACACAGAGGGGTCAAACACAATGAGCCTGATTACAAATTTGATGGTGCAGCACCGCCAAACCCTTGTGCCCACGGCTGCCAAGCAACTTGGTAGTTGCATATTTAATAATGAAACCTTTAGCTTTTGTTGCAAACCTTAATGAAGTTGCTCATAAATAATGTAATGCATAGATTTAAACGTGCACTATGTTGCAGTTGCACATGAATGTGACTAACTGAGATCTAATGCGTAAAATATTATAGGTTGCTCATTATGATTTAGTACTAATGAGCCTATACAACGTGATAGTGGAAATGCATATATAAATGTTTGCTCATGTGTAATTCGTAAGCTCTGCGTGCCTTATTCTTATGTTGGACGATTTTGGTAGGCCTGAAATGCATTTTTCTCTGATGGCTCTAGCAGAAGGGGTAGATTGAAATTCATGTGCATGTTGGATTTGTTCTTTATCACGTTTCTGTTGCAGGTGGAGAAAGTCATCTTTGTTAATTAGAATAACACCTTTTGTTTTAGGAGTTAGGGCTGGGGAAGAGAGGATACTTTTATTCAAGAATGCTGATAATTGGGAGACGGTGTTCTTTCACACTGGAGGAGGCCTGGGAATCAAGGTCACCGAGCCAGGAGCTGGGAGTATTGAAACTCAATGGAAAATCACCTATGAGAAATGTCCAGGAGGATGAGGTGATCCTGATGTAACAGTGGGTGTGTTCTGTGTTTTTGCATTTTGAATCAGGGACAGTGCACCGAGGGTGGAGACAAGAGTTGAGGTGAGGAGATCAAAGGAGAGGGAAGGAGCATCTTAGCTCTGTGGCGTTGGCTACTTGATCCATACAATGTAAGTGTGCTTCTTAGGAAGTCTTCACGCGCCAACACCTTTTCCTGATCTTGCCTGAGGATTGCTAAGTAGAGATGTCATGATAGTGTTAGTGTAGGGATATACTAATGCGTTTCTCTTATCAACCGCAGATGAAGACGGATCTCGATGTAGGGGCAATCATTGCCTGTGTTCTGGAATTTGTTGTTCTTTTCCTGCTTCAAAGATTTAACCTTACACGTATATTTGTATTTGTATTAGTTCCCCTGTACTTCTACAACCTAGTCCTGAGGTGTTTGTAAGTCCAGTTATTTTCGGCTTTGTAATAAACCCACTAACTTGAACATCAGAGTCAGTGATTCTTCAGAGTTGTGTCTCAACCTGAAGTTAATTAGATTGTATAAATGAGTGGTTTCTCCCTTCTACACTTCTCAAATGGAAACAAAGCTTCATCGACCTAGGGTTCTAGAGTAAGTTGGTAGTGTGGAACCCGGCCTTATCACCTGCTACAATTAACTAGGAGCTGGGAGAAGTGACAGAGGCACAAAGAGCAGCCCTGGGCTTTCAAACCCGGCATCCACTGGCTCCAGCCCACTGGGAGAAATGTCCTCTAGAATAAAAGGCCTATATGGACCTGGCCCAATTGAAACAGCAGGGCTCAATGGTACATTTGGCAATACAACTTTAAAGTTATCCCGCCTAAAACATCAGAAACCTTTCCAGAAGGGGCACTCATGATATATTCAAATGTTTTATTGGTGTGCTAATTCAGTGTGATCCACTGAAGCAGAGTTAACCTTTTGACTTCTGTGGACCCAAATGAATCACTTCTGAAAGCCAGGGACCCCCCACCCAAGCAATTTCTAAGATTTGAACATCAAAACAATACACAAGACTACAGAAACACATGTATATCAAACAAATACACAAATTCTGAAATATTTTATCTAATTCACAAACAAAAAATATACAAAAAACAAAATTTTAATGGGAAGGTTTAAGTTTTTCGAAATGTGTTTTTATTCCTAAAAGGTGAAGCGATATGCTAGAGTCTAACAAATCACTGTCTTTTTTTTAGCGCTTAATGCATTCTTTCTTTTTGACCACGCATACCAGTGCTCCAGTTGAGGCCACCAATTGACCATACTAAATTCTGTTTACTGTACTTGTACTGCGACAAAAAATCATGCTAAGGATAGTTACCTAATTATTACCTCAATTTTCAAAATCCTTCACATTTATAGAATGGTTTAAAATTTCTGACTTTACATTTTTTTTATATATGTACTTTATTAATCTTCTAGTATTACCTTTTGGAAGCACTTCCTTAGTAGGCTTAGCGGATCCCCAGGGGTCCATGAACAGAGGTTAAGATATACTGCTCTTAAAAAAAATTGCATTTACATTCTCGAAGGCGAAGGGGTCCTTTGGGACTCTTGCCCCTTTGAAAATGGGTTACCATCAGTTTGGAAGTGGTGATAAAGTATTACTGTTTTGAGAATGGAATTAAGTCGCAAAACAGTAATATATACCATAACAATTTGGTATTTGGAAGAGAATCCCTAAACACTCCCCTTCCAAATACCGAATCAAAATTGTAAAATGCTATTTGGTATACATTTTGTATATTTTAAAAAGCATTTTTCCAGTTGTAAATGGCTTTATGCTGCAAATCCGGCCATTTACGGCTAGGAAAATGCTTTGTACACATGGCCCCAATTTCCTTGGAAATGTCTATAAGAATAGCTCACTGAGGTGAAAAACTTCAAAGAAAATTGTGGCCACCAGAAGTAGGAAGATGATTGGATGACTACAATCGATCCTGGTCGGTAAGCCCTTAAAAGCCATAGCTCCTCTAACAGAATGAACAACTGAGATGAGCAAAAAGGCTTAGGGATATAATGGAGAGCTTCACAAATTGTAGAATCTCCCCTTTTATTAAATCCACCTTGCACTGAGGTAGATGTAAAATGGATTTGTATTAGGTAATAAGGAAACCTAAAAAGTCAATCTACTGTGAAGGGATCAGAGAAGAGTTTTCTTGACTTATTAAATATCCTAGATTCAGAATCAGTTGAGTGCTGGTCAACAACTGTTGAAGTATAATGTTCCTGTTTTGTTCTAAAAGGAGGAAGTTGTCTAAAGAGATGGTCCATCAGATTCCCTGAGCTCGTAAGTGATCACTGGTTTCATGACTTTGGTAAATCATCATGGTGCTGAAGAAAGTCCTAATGGAATTGATGTGAAGCTGTAAAACCTGTCCTTCCATTGATATCTTCAAGTGATAGCAGACCACAAAGCTTTTGAATGACTTGAGATTTATCACAGTACAGAACTTCAGTTTTTTATTTAGTATCAAACGGATTATGCAAGGGAAACCTGAAGTGTCGAAAGGAACACCTATATATATAGCTTTTTGTGTAGAAACAAATTTACTTCTTGATACACATGTACCTGATCTTTGGAAAAATGAAGAGGAATTGGAAGGAAGTTGTGAAAAAGAGCATTGTAAAACAATATAGAATAATCTGTAATGGTATATAGTACCCACGGATCTGTTGTGCTGTGATCTGCTAGGATGGAAGGGAAAAATCAAAGTGACTCCCTACTGGAAGATGGACAGAATTGAAAAGGCTTACCTGTGATTTGATTTCTTCTATGGCACCTGACACAATTTCTGACACCTCTGCCTCTTTGAAGGAAGAACTGTGACTTGAGGTCTTGATGGTAGAAATAAAACCTCTGTACTGGGCAACTCCTCTTGACAGAAAACTACTATGAAAACGTGTCCTTTCTTTGCCAGCCCTGTCAGAAACCTGTGAACCGAATATCTTCTGTAAGGAGAACTGGACCTTATCAAGAGATGCAAAGGTAGAAACAAAGATACTTAACTCCTTGAAAAAGGAGTCGCAAACAGAAGGCTTTTGGCGTTCAGTTCAAATTCTTTTGATGTCAGATTCCCAAAACTTTCATCTATTTTTAGTAAAACACTCTTACTCTTCTCATGCACCTGTAGGAGGGACGAACACTTACCAAACACCCTTGAGCTTACTTGCTTCTGTAAGATGACCAGGACGCCATGGCACCTGGAAAAGAACAAAGCAAAAGTGAGAAAAGGGAAAAAGAAAAACAGAAAAGGGACAAAGACAAACGGAGACAGAGAAGAGGATAAAATAGATGACAGACTATCTTACGCCATCTTTCAGGAATCTGAAACAGTGCTTGAGTGAGAAGACCATGTCAGAGCGAAAAAGGAGAAAGAAGCGAGGAGGTAAAAGAGAGACCCAGCTCTGAAGAGGACGAGGTGGCCTAAAAGCAGAGAGATGTGACACAGGGAGTGGCCCGAGAAGGTGCCCTAGCACCACAACAGTCAGTATTACCACAAATAAGTTGTGAGAAGTGAACACCTGCCACGAAGTGCCTCACAGGTCACAAAGGGAATTGACCTACACTTAGCACCCACCGCATTGCTTGAGAAACACTGCTTACCCAGTTGGGTTCAAGAATGCAATGCTAGTCGTGCAGCATAGCACTGGGTCACACAAAAGAAGGAGAGGAAGACTGTAGAAGAAACGCACACTAAACAGGAAAAAGCTGAAGCCATTCAATCCACTACCTTTCTCATGTTTGTATTTCAACATTTGGAACTCGTACGAGATCCACACGCCAGAAAAAATACAAGCATCACCTATAAAAATGAAATCGCAGCAATAACACCAATATAAGAGATATATGAATGAAAAATTAGAGAGCGCATTCGCTTCATTTCATTAGATAGTGCATAAAATCAGAACATTAACAGATACATTTACCATTTTATTCAGTACAAATATAGAAAGCATTTTTAAAAAAGTAAAACTTGTATATCTTTTCTTTTCTTTCTGTGGGAAAAACAATACGTTAAAGGCTTCCGCTGCAGTTCAAACATGAAATTTTAAAAACAAGTGTCTCAAAAATTTACAACAATAAAAAAAACAGTGCAGGGCAAAAAATAATAAATGTTTTAAATTCTGAACACCTTCATTACAAAAATTACATACACTTTCCTTGTTTGCCAAATGAGACCAAATGGCATCTAGCATCTAAGGCTTTTAAGGGCAGAATATTAAAGTGTAAGAGAGACCAGCAACGTCTAGCACCATGATCAATGTTCCATGTTAAATATTGATGCAGCTTTCTCGGAATAGAAGAATTCCTTATCACCTTCAATTTACCTTTTTTCCCGCAGTATTCAGAGTCTAAGCGAAAGTGTAGCTTGCATGAGGCATGCTTGATAAAAAGTTTTAAGCTGTTCTGACCACGAGCATAAGCATTCCTGGCTTAACTCAAACTTGCTTAATGCATAAATAAATTCTCTATACGTATGAAATTTCGTAATAAATTCACATTTCTTCTCAGAAGTCAATAACAACATTGCTGCGAGGTCTTACACAAATGCACTCTTTAACCCAAATTTCAATCTAATTGCAGAAATAGCAGCATGAGTATTAAAATCACAAACTTTCCTCAAAATTAGCATTTCTATCTTATCTAAACAATTCCCATTTAATCACATCAATTAGTTCAATTGCGTACAGTAGAGTGGGAGATATTTTCACCCTATAAACAGAAAGTAGATGAGTGAAGTGCCTTCTACTCAAAACATTATAAAAAGGCCCTAAACCATAAGCCTGTGATTTAGCCCTACAATTGTTGTGAGAAATATGATTATAGTCATTCAAGCTGTCTGACATAATTTTCCCCAGAATGCGGTATGACTTAACTACCTCTAATTCTCTTTCACTGAGGTACGAACTATAATTAGGATGTTTCCAAAATGTTGTACCCTTAAATATCAAGATTTTACTTTTGGATACATTAATTCTCAGAGCATGTGCATCCGCAAATTTCTGAAGTAACATCAGGTGACTGTTCAAGCCCTTAGGTGTAAAGTCCAAGATAACAATGCTGTCTGTGTATAGCAAGCAGGGTACTGGGCGGCTCCCAATTTTCGGCAGAATGCCAGAACTATTGTCTAGATGGAAAGGCAGATTAGAAATTTAAAGAGAAAAAACAATGGGGATAGGAAACAGCCTTTTCAGGCCGTTTTTTGTGGGGATGACAGACGAAAACCTCTTGCCACGCCCCATCAACACTTGCTACTAGGTGTCTGAGTGTCAAGTAATGATTAAACGTAGCAGCATGCCAGGCATACTGAGACCAGGCAGTTTTCCCCAAAGCGTGGGGTGGTCAACTTTGTTAATCTTTGTGGAGAAATCAATTAAAGATGCATATGTCAGACAGCCTCTGGTTTTCACATATTTAGCTGTAAAAAGTTGAAGAGCAGAAATATTATCTGTTGTGCAATGATTTTTCCTCTATCGCTATAATGGAATAATCATTTCCACATCCACCCAGGAGTGTAAATGTTACAAAATACTTTTCGCAAAACTTTTGCCTGCCACATCTAGTAGGGCAATTTGCTTATCGTTGTTTGGCAAATTACGGGATACCTTTTTGTGAATGGAACTGTAACACTCCCTAACCAGAATGGAGGGACAATTGTTGGATAATAACAATGTTCAAAAAATTGTAGCCAAAAAATTATCACAGAGTTGGGTTTCTCTTTTTATAACAGTGATTGGGTCCTCATCCATACCCATTGCACCTGAATTTCTCATTGACTAAATGAAGTCCTCAATCTGTTCCACTGAGATGGGAGGCCATAATCCTTGATCTGTTCCACTGAGATAAGTTACTAACTCTAGATTCAAACTGGGATCAAGATATTCTATATGCGGATCCTTCTCATTAGCCGCATTTAATTCAGAAATATAACTTCTCCAGTGCTCTTCCTTAATCAGGATGGGGCGTGACCTCGCGTAATCACACAGCATTCGGAAATAATCCCCCAATATTTCCTCATGTCCTCACGGACGGTGCCACTCTAAGTTCAATCCATTTGTAGTCACACTCATCTTTTTTCAGCCTCTCCTTTAGTTATCTTCTCCTCTTTATAAGAGTTATTGTTTTCTGTCTTTCATCCAAGAAAGAGATACATTGGGTTCTAATTAACCTATTATTTCTTATTCAGGTCTGAGAGTGGTTGTTTCGAGAATTTATAGATTGAGTTTCTCTATTTGTTTGTTTTTTTTTCCCAGTTATAGTCTTTATTGCGTGATTTAAAAAACCATTGCAAATACAAAACATTTAGAAAGGTTTCAAAATTACATTTAAAATATCATGTTCGTAAAAAAATCAATATGGGTAGCAATAGCAGGTAAAGCTTTCATATAAAATGTCATATTCATTAAAAGCCAAAAGGGCTGGAAATAACAAGTGAAACTTAACAACGTTATTCCAATGGGGAGTCACAAACTGTGGGCACCTCACTAAGTTTTTTTGCAGCGCGCTCCATAAATCTTACTAGGACACAATTTAATTTAGTGTTCCTAGGATCAAAACAGGCCAAAACTGCTGCTCTACAGCTTCTAATCATGTTCCTATTCCAATGGTGCTTAAGTAGGCCCCGTCTCTCTGTCAGTAGTTTTGGACACAGACAGGTGATATGTATGATGTCTTCTTTGTGGGTCCCGCAGAGTCGGCATAGGTCTCTTCCATGTTCTCTTTTCCATTTTGGCCAATGAATCAACAGGTTAATAACTCCCAGTCTCAATTTTAAAAAACTTAGTTTCGTTCGAGCACTAAAAGGTATAGTAAGATACGGCTGTGGAGTTAACAAGGCATAGGATTGAAGGGTCATCCACCCATGGCTTCTTTTTGCAAGGGTGGCTTTATCCTCCACTATTGACAGTTTTTTGGTACTGATTTTCGCTAGCCTTTTGAATTCCTTTTGACTAGCGTGTAAGTTCCAGAGGTCATTTAGGCATAGGGTTGTTAAACCTTTTGACCAATAGTCATGTCCTGCTCGCCATGAGTTGTTGTCAATACTGGCCCACAAATGGTGCCCTAGGCTTCCCTCCTTTGATAACCTCAGTTTGTGACAGCACACAAGAAAATACATGGCTCTGGCCAATGGTTGTTTGCAGATGCCCAGTTCCAATCTAATTTGTGCCGGTGATGTATGGTTTGGTAACTTGAACACTGACCTGTAGATCTTGGTGAGTTTCTCTATTTGACAATCCCTACTCACAAACTATTTCATAGACTGAGTGTATTGAAGAAGTATATGTGAATTCCCAAATTCTGTATAGCTAATAATCTTTTTTAACAACCCTTTTAACTGGCCTCCAGTAGGTTTCACCTGATGAAATCTAAAAACTTGTTCTGTTCCCATTAAGCATCCATGGACTCACCATCGAGGAGGAAAACTCTATCAAAAACGATAGAGCTTTATGATCACTAAGGGAGTTGTCAATAACATTAATTTCCAGACTAGTATTACAAATTGAATAAAAGGCTATGAGATAGTCAATTATAGAGTACCTGGTAGTAGTCATAAGTAAAATGAGCCATCAATTCTGCTATTCACTATTGTGCACTCATTCATTTTGTCTAAGTAAACCCAGGAGTAATAGTCCTCTTTTAGCTGTTTTTATTTTGCTAGAAAACAGGCCAGAGCAATGTTTAAAGCATCTTCCCTCTCTAAATCAACGTATAAACTAATTGTGTGGTTAGATATATTCACCAACTAATAAAACCTGGCTTTCATCCGCTTGATCTACCAATTAATTTATGAAAGAAAACAGAGTAGGTAGAAGAGCATTGTAAGAGGGATCATGACGAATGTATGCATTTACCAAAAAAACAGTTTCAACCATGACGTTATGGAGAGATTTTTACTGCTTGAAATAGATTTGAGGATCAGAGAAGATATTACAGATCCACCTGAAATTATTACTTTAAAGAATGGCTTTTTCACCCCGTGTGTGAACCCTCCTAGAAGGGCTAGCTCTGCAACTGAGTACAAATTACCCATCTAGTTCAAAGTCTTTCGAACTTCAGGTTTCCAGGATGTAAATCATGTTAGCTCCTAACCTGTGTTAAAAAAAAATCGATTTTATCAGGGTAGTTCAACAAACTAGCAGCATTACAGGAAACCACTTTTAAGCTATTATTAACTATACTTATTAATCATTGGCCCCGGTGCACAATTACTTTTGAGAGTGCCTGGCATCCAGTTCTATTTTCTAAGTTCATCTTCTATTATAGGATGGTACTCTTCCTGCTCTGCCTCTAACAGAGAGACCTGTCTCATTACTTTCCAGAGGTTACTAATAGATGTTCAAAGTTTTTCTCGCACAACGCTTTCCCCACCAAAGAGCAGCCGCCTGCTAAGGAGAAATGCCCAACCTCACAGGAAAACCTACTCCCACTGCTCTCCAAAAATACTGAAATGACATCAGTCCCCCTACAGTGAAATTAATCACTATTTTGAACAATCAAATTTGACACCACTCTAGACTGGAATGACACTCTTGATTTATTAACCATGATATTCACTTGGAAAATGGCACTGCTTTGCACCACCCTAAATTCTTCTTTATACACAAAGCAAGATAATAACAAGCAATGGCATAGCCAATAGGTCTCGCTTTTGGGACCTTATAAGTATTTAGTCATGCAGCACAATATCCTTGGTGAAACAACATTAACTGTTGCATGGTTAAACACTTATAAGGCCCCAAAGGCGAGACCTATTGGCTATGCCAATGCTTTTTTTTTTAAAGGACAAGCAGTGCTATCAGGCCCCGGCTGCCACTTAGAGGTAGAGACAGAGAAGTGTGTAGAGAGAGAGAGTGAGGCGTGTAGAGAGAGCGAGAGAGGTGTGTAGAGAGAGAGGGGTGTGTAGAGAGAGAGAAAGAAGTGGGTAGAGAGAGGTGGGTAGAGATAGGTGGGTAGAGGGAGGGGTAGAGAGAGGTGTAGAGAGAGTGGTAGGGAGCGGGGTGTAGAGAGAGGGGTGTGGAGAGAGAGGTAGAGAGATAGGTGTAGAGAGGAAGGTGTGGAAAGAGGTGGGCAGAGAGAGAGAGGTGTGTAGAGAGATTGAGAGGTGGGTAGAGAGAGAGAGCGAGAGGTGTGTGTAGAGAGAAAGAGAGAGGTGTGTAGAGAGAGGTGGGTAGAGAGAGGGGTAGAGAGAGAGGGGTAAAGAGAAAGAGGGGTGTAGAGAGAGAGGGGTGTAGAGAGATAGAGAGGTGGGTAGAGAGAGAGAGCGAGAGGTGTGTGTAGAGAGAGATAGGTGTGTAGAGAGAGAGACAGAGAGGTGTGTAGAGAGAGGTGAGTAGAGAGAGGGGTAGAGAGAGAAGGGTAGAGAGAAAGAGGGGTGTAGAGAGAGAGGGGTGTAGAGAGAGAGGTGTAGGGAGAGAGGTAGAGAGAGAGGGGGTAGAGAGAGAGGGGTAGAGAAAGGGGAAGAGAGAGGGGTGTAGAGAGAGATATGTAGAGAGGTGGGTAGGGAGAGAGGTAGAGAGAGAGAGGTAGAGAGAGAGGTAAAACAAACACATAAAACCTGGAGCCCAAATTGTAAACCACAAAGTCAGTTTCCATAGGGACTTACGTAAACATGTTTTGAATTTGTTAACAGTAATTTAGAAACTTCAAATGTTTGAGATTCTTTTTACACTAAACGTTTTAAATGTATTCTATATAGAACCTATTTCAGCAGGAGAAACAAAAGGCTAGAGAGCTTGCAAGGTTTTGGGTGAAGAGTGTTCATGTGACCATTGTAGTAAGGAATAAGTCTCTATGAGCTTCCTGGTTTTATCTGATTTATGAGATTTGTAAAGCGCTCAAATACCCGTGGGTGACTCGGCGCTAAGGACAGCGGGCTTAGACCAGATGGCAAAGGGATTTATTGATTAAACAACTAGGTTTTCCTCATTTTTCTAAAAGCTAGTAAGGACTGGCTGGATCTGATCTTAATATTAATTAGACAATCTGAGGCCATTAAAAGCACTTTACAAAATCCCAAAATAAAATAAAACATTAAATAAAATTTAGAAACTGGAACTTAATCTTCCTCCCTCTACCAGGTTATGAAACTCCTTTGTTATTTAGGAAGTACTTATTATTATTGCACCTGATACTGTTTTTGCTGATTTGTTTTTAATGATACAGTCAGAACATCACCTGTTTCTCTGTATGTATTTATTTTTAAATAGTGGAAAGAAATTGAAAATCAGCCTTCTTTTGGGGGGTTTTTCAATGCGGTAAGTCATCACTGCGAGACCAAAGGCTGTGTCCACTGTCAGAGAAGGGACTTAAAAAGTGTTTCTAGTGAAGCTTTACACAGCTGCAGACATACATATGTTTACACTACAATGCTAATTTTTGTATACCAGTGATGCACCGTGTACGGCTTCTTATAACACTAAAGCCCAAAGGATACCCTCGGGCAAAGGTGCCATCGTGAGTTAATAGAAGTGGAAATATACTAACTGCAGCTTCACCTTTTTAGAAAACATAAAATAACTATGGATAAATGCACATAAAACATTTGACAATAGATAAATGCAGACGGAAAAGTTTAAAGAGTAAATTCCTTAAAACCGCGAATCCTATTAATAATGTACGATGGGGTGTTTTGTTTTATTTTATAGCTGTAAACAACTTCTTATAATGGTGAAAAGAAATGAATACGCAGAGCCCTTCGTGTAGTGTTCATTGCTTTAAAGATACTCAGTAGACAACCAGAAATTGTTAATCAGAGATGAAATCGCTCAAGATTTAAGAAGATATTAGGAGGGGCTCTGGCGGGAAAAAAACGAAGGAGGCCAGCAGCAGGACTGCTTCCTCCCTGGATCGCGAGAGAAGCTGCAATCACTTTCAATATGTTTGACAAATCCTGCGCCGTTCTCGTTCTTTGCCATGTACCTGCCAGTTGCTGATTTTTGTTTGTTCTCGGGACAGTGGCAAACAGGAATAACTTCTGTTTAAGTCGTATCTTGCTTCTGCAAAGCTATCCAGAATCAAACAATGGCAGATGCTGGTTCTGACATGAGGGGAGAAAGCCGGGTGCTGCCTTTTGTTCAGTGCAGCCTGCATGAATTTCTTTTATGCACGCGGACACTGCTGCCACTGTCCTGCGAGTCTGAACAAATGTCAAGAGATAAAGAGATAAGAAAGGCAGAAAGCAGATGGCGACTGCGCATGTGCACACGAGCGTTCACGCAAGCTTCAGTCCAGGAAAAGCTTGTGGGTAGCACTTTGAAAACCATCTTAGTAAAAGTCGAGCAAGTAGCGCATGCGCTGCTCTAAGCTTGACCTAAAAAGGACCTGTACAAAATCATATCAAGATGAAACATGGCAACAAAATCAAGGTGCCCATTAGGATGGCGGGCGGATTGCCCCCACCAGGCTGGCGGTAGCCCCCGCTGGCCTGGCGGGGGCAATCCCCCCGCCATCCGCACCTACATTCCCCCCCACCATATTAGGATGGTGGGGGGACCGTGGCGGACAGAAAGCCCGTCCACCGCTTTTCCGCCCCGGCCGCAAGGCGACCGGGGCGGAAAAGGATTAATATGGTGGCGGTGTCTATTAGTCACCACAAGCCATATTACAATGGGCTCAGTTGGATGCCGCCACGGAAAGGCATGCGGTCTTCCCTCTGGGGGCCCCCTGCGGGCCCCCAGAGTGAAGGACAGGTGGGGGGTGCACACAGGGTACCTGTGGTACCCCCCAGCATTTGCATACACAAAGCAGCAGGCACCGCGCGGTGCTTGCCGCTTTGTGTATGCAAATGCATGCATTGTTAGCATTGTGGCAGGCGGTGCAGAGAGCACCGCCCGCCACAATGTTAAAAATGAGGGATGAGCCCCCCACTATGGCGGGCACATCCTAATACTCACCACGGGACCCCCGCCCTTATGGTGGGCGGTCCCATTCCCCGTGAGGATGGCGGGCGGGCAATGTCCGCCCACCATCCTAATGACCTCCCAAGTGTGGTAGTTGCTTTTCACACATACAAGGGTGTCACCTTTCCCTCTGGCAACTTCCCAGAACACTGCCTATCCCTGCTGACGAGGGTTGAAAACCCGAAACATGTGTCCAGGGATGGGGAAGATAGCGAAGATAGCAAGATCGAAAGATGATGCATCGCGAACACTCTACTACAATGACCAGAGTTCTTAGGGGCAACTTCCGCCGGTGTGTGAGTAGTGTGCGACCCCACCCCTTTTTGTAACTTCCCATTAAAGACAGGCTAGGAGAAAGCTTTAGCACAGGGATTGAGGCCAATCAAGGGACCATTGTGGGGGATATACTCAAAAAAGAGGAAAACCAAGTTTTTCACTCCAGTCCGGTGCACAGCCTACTTCACCATTTACCATATATTAGTTTATAATCCGAATTTGAAGAAATGATGATTCCAAAATACTCCAAATAAATTTCATGAATTGATTTTATTCTCCATGTATAATCACACGCCAGATGCAGTGGCATTTAAAAAGCTTCTCACGCTTCAGATATGCCTATCCGCTTTTCTGAGCACGCAGAAAATACAAAGTACATCCCAAACTCAAAGCTTCTGTTACCCAATGCATTTCGGGCCGTAATAGGCCCTTCCTCAGGAGTTCACTGCGAGTAAAAGAACATTAGTATTAAAATCGTGATTTTTTTGTGCCAGTAACATGACCAAAAGAAACAGGAAACCTAGAAAAAACCACTGAAACGAGTGAAAACTTTAAAAAACGAAACCAAGAAAAGGAAGGAAGTCAGTACCTCATATGCCAACGTGAGTCTATTGCTGGCCTTCGAGTCAATCGTGAGTCTATTACTGGTCTTTGCGTGTCCTTTCATGCATGCGCCACATTGAGAAACAAGAGACCGGATAGACAGGAGCACGTCGTAAAAACAAAACGAAGAAAGTATTTAAGAAAATCCATTGGAGGCACTCCTGACGTTACTCTTCAAAACCGTGAGTCAGTTACCGAGTGCTCGTGCCATATTTTAATACTCAAACTATTGCTAAGTAACAGTGTCACGTGCTTCCTTTTGCACGCGATAGCTCTGTTTGTTTAAAATGTTGCCAAGCATTAGCGTAATACGCTTCCTTGCGCCACTGCCGCATGCTCCGAACGCTGCCAAGAAGCGGCATTACTATGGAGCAGCGTCTCGACGCAGTGTAAGGCCGCCATCTTAAGTGTAATGTTTTTTCACTTCATCGCTATCATTCCTTGCGGCTGGATTTTGTTGGCAGTTACGGAGTCACACACTTGGCGTGCAAAATATGGTGTCTTGTACACTGGGGACACATATTCTCTAAACCAAAGGTAAATGCAGAAAATTGCAGACACGTTTTTAAAGTGTTTTATCTGTGGAAAGGTACGGACAGTTAAAGTTGCAGTTCCCGTTCCAAGCACCGGGGCTGAGGTAAAGATATAGTAGGTTGATTGCAAGCAAGTGAAAAGAAATAACACCAATGTTGGTAGCCAGCAGTTTAGGACAAGACACAGGAACAGTCACCCAAGGTGAACCTTATTAAACGGGGGAGTAAATAAATAACTTGCCACAGACATCTTCATATATCTGCGCGTCATTTGCAACAGATAAGAATGACTCCCAGATTTGGGTCAAGGAGCCGAAAACCAGGGACAGAGACAGAGAGCCCAGGACTGGCACAGGGTATCAGGGACAGAGAGTCTCGTACCTGGTTTAAGAGCCCAAGACTTGCACAGTGAATCACAACAGAGGACATATAATTGGGACAAAGGTCCCACAACTAGAACCGGGTTGGAGAGCCACAGAACTTAGACGGATCACTGACAGAATATAGAATGCCAAAATATCGACCTACCAAAATATAGTGGACAAAATATAGAATGCAAAAATATCGAATTCCTATCTGCAAACAGGTAAGTACAAAAATAACAAATCAAAAATATAGTTGTAAAAAATATAGTTAGTCAAAATATCGAAATGTATTAAATGTCTTAAAAGTAATTTAAAATTAATGAAATAATAAATCTAATTAACTAAAACATACTTAAAAATACTTACATAACCTTAAAATTAATAATTAATTAATGTAAGTTAAAAAAATAAACATACATTTTTATTTTTTAATACATATATATATTAATGTAATATTAATAAAAAATATACAATATTTTTACCGTAGGATAGCGGGAGGATAACATTTACTATTACCACTCCAGTGAGTGCAACAGTAGGGAAAGCGTTGGATAGCGTAGGGGTAAAAATTACTACTCCAACTCCAGCGAGTGCAACAGTAGGGAAAGCGTTGGATAGCGTAGAGTAAAAAATACTATTCCCACTCCAGAGAGTGCAACAGTAGAGAAAGCGTTGGATAGCTTAGAGGTAAAAATTACTATTCCCACTCCAGAGAGTTCAACAGCAGGGAAAGTGTTGGATACCGCAGGGGTAAAAATTACTATTCCCACTCCAGAGAGTGACACAGTAGGGAAAGCGTTGGATAGCGAAGTGGTAAAAATTACTATTCCTACTCCAGAGAGTGCAATAGTAGGGAAAGCGTTGGATAGCACAGGGGTAAAAATTACTATTCCGACTCCAGTGAGTGCAACAGTAGGGAAAGCGTTGGATAGCGGGAGGGTAAAAATGACTATTCCCACTCCAGAGAGGGCAACAATAGGGAAAGCGTTGGATAGCGTAGGGGTAAAAATTACTATTCCCACTCAGTGAGTTTAAGAGTAGGAAAAGTAATGATGTAATATTTAATATGTTAATAAAAACAAATTAAATATCAATACCAATAAAAAATTTATTACAATTAATTACCACTGTAATATCATGTAATAATTAATCAATTAGAAATACAATTAAATATTAGTTATTAAACAACTAATTAATTTTCAATAACAAAAACGAATTAATAATAAAAATGAATGCCAATTAATCATTAATTAACAGTAAATGAATTATCAATACACAAAAAGTATTTTAAATATGTAATTCATTACAATTAAATTACTTCCCACCCTATTCCGCTATAAACCCACAATCAGCTACGGAAAATAAATTAATACAATTATCATAATTATCAATTAATCAATTAATATAAATTAATTACCAATTAATGAAAAATAATTCCCAGTTAAAAATTAACAATAAATTAAAAATCAATACCAATAAATATTTTATTTTTTTACTTAATTACAATTAAATTACCTATCACCCTATTCTCCCATAAACCCACAACCCGCTATGGAAAAAATATTAATACAATTAACATAATTATCAATTAATCAATTAATCAAAATGTATTACCAATTAAAATGTTATTAACAATAAATTCAAAATGAATACCAATAAATAAATAAAAATATTTAAATAGTTACAATTAAATTACTTCCCACCCTATTCCCCTATAAACCCAGTACCCGCTACAGAACTAAAAAGCAAAATTAAATTAAAAATAATTAATAATTTCTAAAAATGAATATTTAATTTAATATAATTAATTACTTCCCACCCTATTCCCCTAGAAACCCATAACCCGCTACAAATTAAATTACGCAAAAATTAAATAACATAAAATTCATTACTTAAAATAAATTAAACATACATTACAAAAATAATATACACTTTTCACACATATACTGACATACAAAACACTTTTAAAAACTTCGATGTTATAAAAAATTCGATACATTTTAATGCCTATATTATATACTTCTATATTTTGACTTCTGTATTTTGGCAATCGATATTACTTACCTTCAATTCTATATTTTTAACTACTATATTGTGTTCATTCGATATTTTGTCTATTCTATATTTTTAGGTCGATATTATGTCCATTCTATATTTTTTTTCGATATTATAACTAGTTACCAACTTAGACAAAGAGCCCAAATCTCGGGTCATAGATTCCAAGGTACCTGATCAGGGACACAGATCTTGGTCACTACGGGGACAAAGGTCCCAGAAAGTGAACCAAAGGAGCCAGAAACTCGACTGGGAGCTCGTAAGCGGGACAAAGGCCCCAGACTAGGAATGAGAGTTACAACGGGGACAAAGGTCCGAAAGGAACCAGAACCGGTCCTGAGAACCTAAAACTAGGACAAATGTCCCAGTACCAGAAAAAAAGGAGGGGACAAAGGTCCCAGAACCAGTACCAAGAGGGTGCAAAAGTCCTAGAACCCCGATGGAGAGCTGGTACAGAGAGTCTACAATGGGGACAAAGGTCCCACATTGAGAAAAAAGGAGGGGACAAAGGTCCCAGAACCACTACCAAGACGGGACAAAAGTGCACACAGAGAGTCCATAACAGGGAAAAAGGTCCCAGAACCACAAAAAGGAGGGGATAAAAGTCCCAGAACCTTTACCAAGACGGGACAAAGGTCTCACAATCAGTACCAGGAGGGGGCAAAGGTCTCAGATTCTCGATGGAGAAACACGACAGAGAGCCCACAACGTCAACAAAGATCCTAGGACCAGAACTGGGACAGATAGTTCAAAACTAGAACAGAGAGTCTGAAACTCTGAGATAGAAAACCAAAGCCTGGACAGAGAACCCAGAATGGGGACAAAGGTCCCGCAACTAGAACTGTGTCATTGAGACAACGCAACTAAGATATAGAGTCCAAAAGAAAAACAAGGAGAAAATGGGCCACAGAGTTCACAGCCAACGGAAAAAAAAGGCCCAGAACCAGAGAAAGAGGTGTGTAACCGGAGAAAGAAGTCCAGAACCGGAGAAAGAGGATCAGAACCGTAACTGCTAGTCCAAAACAAAGACCGAGAAAGAACTGGCTTCAATAATTTTATCCAGGAACATTAAATCCACATATTGGTAATCTGAAGCATGGAGGTATCTGATGAAATGTTCATCTTCAACTTGGAGCGTAAAGCGATGGTGGGCGGAAACAGATTGAAGAAAGTGAATTATCTCTTCCTGTTTTTGCTGAATAAGGACAGATTGGAGAAAGTAGGCTGTCTTTTCCTGTTTGTGTAAGTCTAAGGGGAGTAGGTTGTGGTGTCAATTTGTGGTGTCAATTTAGTGTGTGGTGAACGTTTTTCCTTGCAGGAGGATGTTTGGATGAAAGAAATGAGTAAAGATTTGGAATTGTGCAATGTCAAGAAGTATCTTGTACATGGTTGGCCGGAACAGAGGAAATTATCTGGAGATATGATGGTTTTTTTTAAGGTTCAGGAAGAACTTGCTGTGGAGAGTGATTTGATCCTTCGGGGAGACAAGATTGTCCCACCTTTTTCTATTAGGAATACTCTTCTTGAGATTGCCCATGAGGGACATTTGGGGATATCCTTCACCAGAAGACGGTTGAAGGAGTCTTTCTGGTGGCCAGGAATTGACTCTTGTGTGGACCATTTTGTGCGTTCATGTTCTTATTGTTCTAACAGTGACAAAACAGCTGTTGCTTTACGTCCAGAACCCTGTCCTATTGACTTACCTTCTGGTCCTTGGCGGAAACTGGGGTTAGACATTATTGGCCCGTTTGGTTGTTTACCCAAACAGGAAGCTTTTGGCATTGTTCTTATTGATTACTATTCCAAATGGCCGGAGGTCAAGATGGTTAAAGAGGTTACATCTCATCAGGTAATAGAGTTTTTGGATGAGATTTTTTGCAGAGAGGGTATTCCTCAGGAAGTCGTAACTGACAATGGCCCACAGTTTGTGAGCAAGGAAATGGAACAGTTTTTTGGTAAATGTGGTATCATTCATAGAAGAATTGCGGTTTTCCATCCTGAAGCAAATGGCCAGGTTGAACGGTTCAACCGTGTGATCAAAGAAGCTATTCAACTTTCTATCAAGGGTGATTTGAATTGGAGAGTTGCGTTACAATCTATGCTGTTAGCTTACAGGACTTCTCCTAACTCTGTAACATTGGTCACTCCCTTTGAGCTCTTAAGAGGACGGAAGCCTAGTACAAAGTTAGTTCCCTGGTGGTTAAAAAAAAAAAATCGCTGGTTTTGAGAATTGTCTGAAAGTGGATTTTGAAGCTGTTCGACACAGGGTTCAGTTATACAAGGATAAGATGAAACATGATATGGTTAAGAGGATTGGTTCTACATCCAGTCGTTCTATTAATGTGGGTGATTTTGTTCGCATCAAAAAGAAAGAGGATGTGAGTAAAGGTTTTCCTGTGTGGTCAAGTCCTAGGAAAGTGATTGAAGTTTTTAGGAATGCGGTCAGGGTTGATGGTGGTTCTGTGTGGAATTTGAGCAGAGTTTCTGTGTTTAATGGGTTTAGTCAGTCGGTGGATGACTATGACAGCAATGTTTTTTTGGATGTTGGGGAACAGAGTGATAAAGGGGAATGTGTTCATGCTGAATGTAACTCGGGGAACACTAGAGTTACACGTTCTCACCGTATACCAGTTAGGTTTAATGATTTTGTGATGAACTAGTGTTTTTTAGTTTTTTTTTTTTTGTTGTTGTTTTGTTTTCATTTTAAGGGGGGAAGGAGTGTTGGGTATGTACATATGTTTTATGTGAGCTGTCACGAGCGCTCAGGTGTTTGATAGCTCGTGACAAGCTTGTGCATCTGGGGGAATGTTGGGATACTATGTTGTGAATTGAATACCTGGAATGTGATGAGTAAGGGGCTGAGAACCGTTGTAATCATTATAAGCCTGTTACTCAAGACGAAAGCTTCTTAATAAACTTCGTCCATCCTTAACTCTTCTCCTGCGTGATTACTCTGCTACCAGACTTCCCTACAGATACCTGTTACATTCTTCTACTATATTGTACACTACTGCTCCTTTAATACTAGTGGAATGTTGGCTTCTGCCTCTGTAGATGCATTAGAATGTAGAAAACAGTTGGAGCTGGGTTATTCACCTAGTGATATCAAGGGTCTGTTACTCTACAAATAAACTACAAATTTACTCCAGTTTCCTGAGTTTCATCTTTACAAAAGTGGCGACGAGGGAGGAAACAACCCATCTCGACCCTTGGATATCTTCACGCAAATTTAAAAAAAAAAAGAAACCATAAAGAAGATTCTGCGTTCATCACAACAAATTCAATCTTCATGCTATAAATCCCGTTTACCAGTGAAATAATCCAGAAGAAATCGTTTTTTTTTGGTTAAGATATTTCAAGCAAGTATGATACAACAAAGAAAGAACTGAATTCATCAACCAACAACACTGTTTTTTTTTTAAACCACGGTGAGTTCAAGAGATCCTTATTAATTACTGACATCTTAATTCCATTTGTTTTGCTTAAAAATAGAGAAAACAACGTTATTTAAGGAACTCTGACATTTTAATTCCAATCGTTTTGCTTAAAAATAGAGAAAACAACGATATTTAAGGAACTCTTCCCTTGTTTTTAAATAATTCAGCGGACCATTGTTATGTTGCTGATTTATCTACACTTTGTTGAAAATCGCGTTGCAATCTGAATCAAAGGAAAGAAATGTAAACAAAACATCGAGCATTTTTCTGCGTCTTTTAAAAGAAGCGTCTTTTGAATTTTGCACGAGAGAAATAACACGAGCCTACCTCCTTTAGAACTCTTCATGTGTCCGATCGAAACTTCAACGTCACACACGAAGAGAAGGTAATTGAAACAGCGTCAAGTGGAAGTGATGTAGTGACGCTACGCAACGTGGCGGCCATTTTATATTTACTTTCTTGTTACTTAGCAACCAGTCCAACAACGCGTGTATATTGCGCATTGAGTAAACGATATAAAAGGAAGCAATGTCGAACAAAATGCATTCACAGAAACAACAAACTATGCTTTAAGATAAACGCATATTAAAACGGATTGACATTTTCTCAAGCCAGCGCTTATGTATCTGCATGATTAACACAGCGGACTCACCAGCCTTTGTTCGTCGTTTATTTTCTATCCCCATTCGCGCAATGCATTCTGGGTAACTTGCAAAGCATTCTGGTGTGTGTTTCTAAAAAAAAAAGAAGAGCTTTATTAAGTTCCTCACAACAGACAAACAGTACTGTGCTTTTACAACTGTATTTCTTCTTGTGTTCAACGCAGACGACGGTGACTACCTTTTATTTGTTAGTTTATTTTTTTTAGGTTATTTCACATTATATTACTGCACTAATTATTTTTTTTCTTCTTCTTCTGTGTGTTTCTTGTACATTAGTCATTATAAACTATTAAGCATGGAAACCAATAATATTTTAGCCCCACCAAAATTCTTACAAGATCTTGGTGTGCCTCCTATGAATTGGGAGGATTGGCGCGAATCTTTTGAAACTTACCTTGAAGCCATTGGTGGAGAAGTGTTTCTTGCTTCACGAAAATTAGCGTTGCTTAAACATAGTCTTGGTGTTGAAGGTAGAAAAGTATTAAAAACACTTCCAAGTGTACCTAGTGTTACTTCCAAAGTATGTGTGGGTGGAGATGAAGATCTCAGTGAGGAAGAGGTTGTATTTGATTGTTCAAAGCTTGATTCGTGTTCATCTGATGAATATTTTGATGCACTGAATGCTTTGGAGGAGAATTTTGGTAAGAAAACCAGTATTGTGGTGGAAAGACATAAATTATTTTCAAGAACACAATTGGCCGGTGAGACGGTAGAACAGTATGTTACTGCTTTAAGAAGATTAGCGGTTACCTGTAAATTTAAAGATGTACACGAAGAAATCATAAGAGATCAATTCATTAACAGAACTAACAATGTAAAAATTCAAGAGAAGTTATTAGATTTAAAAGACCCATCTTTACATAAAACTATTTCTGTTGCTAGGAGAGTTGAGAACAATTCTCGTTATGTTAAGGAATTAAACAGTATACATAATTCTGATCGCAAATCTTTTGATAGTAAAGACTCCAGTGATGTATGTACTGTATCTAATAAGCCAAGAACTTTTGATAGTAAATATTATGTCAAACGTGATATTAAGGTTAAACCTCGTTTTTCTTCCAGTAATAACAAAAGCACCTTGTCATACAACAAACCATCTTCTAGCAAAACATTTACTTCTAACAAACAGTTTTGTTTTAGATGCGGTAATACTAAGCATACTACTGAAAATTCGTGGTGTCCTGCTTCAAATGTTACTTGCTTCAAATGTAATAAGTCTGGTCATTTTGCAAAAATGTGTAGATCGGGCAATCCTAATGCTTGGAAAAGTTCTGTCAATTTTATTGATGAACCTAATTGTTCCAATGGTGACAGTGATATTGAAGTTATGGCAATTTGGAATGACGAAGTTAACCATATTTCTGAGGAAATTCATCCTCCTAAATGTGAAGTCACTATCAATAACCACAAGTTATTTCTCTGGGCTGATTCTTGTTCATTATACACTATCATTGATAAGATCATGTGGGAAACTTGTGGTAAACCAGTTCTGGTTTGTTCACAAAGAACTCCTGTGGGTTATTTAGGCTTTAAGTTACCTGTAATCGGATGTTTCACATCTGAAATCATCTTTAAAGATAGGAACACCCTTGGAACTATCTACGTTGTAGAAAAAGGCAGAGCCTTGCTAGGATGGAAAGAACTATGGAATTTAGGGATGACCCTTGATCCTAATCATCCAGATCAAGTTTTATTATCTCCCAATTGGCATAAAAAACACTCTGATGAAGTCTTAGTAACCCAAGATGATGAAGCAGCGTTAGAATGGCATAAAACATTTCCAGACCTATTTAATTCTAAATTAGGATGTCTCAAAAAATTTGAACATCGGATAATCCTTAAACCCGATTGTGTACCTATTGTCCATAAGGTACGCAACGTTCCTTTGGTGTTGAGATCTCAACTCAAGGTAGAACTTGATCGTCTTTGTCAGCAAAATATTATTGAACCAATCGAAGCATCTGATTGGCTTAGTCCAGTAGTTTTGGCACGAAAACCTAATGGAAAATTGCGCATGTGTGTCGATTTGAGAGATTTGAACAAAAATATTTGGGTAGATCGCTACCCTTTACCCAAAATCAATGAAATGGTTGCTTCTGTTAAAGATGCCAAATACTTCTCGTCAATTGATTTATCTAATGCCTACCATCAGATAAAATTACATCCTGAGTCTCGGCATCTGACATCCTTCATCACTCCTGAGGGGGCATTTCAGTTTTTAAGAATGCCTTTTGGTTTATCTTCTGCTTCAGCTGTTTTTCAGAGAGTCATGTGCAAAGTTCTTGATGGTAAACCCAACATGTTAGTGTTTCAAGATGATGTACTTGTTTGGGGAGGGGATAAAATTGAACATGACATGATTTTGCATAATGTGTTACGCAAACTTCAAAAGGCTGGTTTAACTGTTGCTGCTGAGAAATGTAAATTTGCTACTAATGAAATTGAATATCTTGGACACACCTTATCTGCCGAAGGTGTAAAACCAAAAAAAAATCTACTAGATGCCATCAAGAATGCCCCGTCACCATGTGATAAAGATCAGCTTCGTTCATTTTTAGGACTCGCTGAGTACTATTCCAAATTTGTGCCAAACTTTGCATCTAAGGTTTTTTGTTTAAGATTGTTAAAGAAAAAGGGTGCAAAATTCTTGTGGAGTACTGAATGTCAATCAGTTTTTGATGATGTAAAAAAAGAGATTGCAAATGCAGTTGCACTTAAACCTTTTGATCCCAACAAAAAGTCGATCATTGTGGTAGATGCTAGTGCATATGGGCTAGGAGCTGTTTTAATGCAAGTCAAAGGCAAGTTCGAATGGGTTGTAGCTTTTGCTTCGCGTACATTGAAGGGTGCAGAACCTTCGTACTCTGTAATAGAGAAAGAAGCTCTAGCTTGTTTTTGGGGTGTGAATTATTTCAGGAATTACGTCTGGGGCACCAATTTTGAGTTGAGAACCGACCATAAACCCCTTGTTGATATTTTTTCTACTAAGGGTGCAGGGAAGGCTACTCCTAGAATTGCTAAATGGATTTATAAGTTACAAGAATACGATTTTTCAATGGAGTATGTACCTGGTATCAAAAATGTTAATGCGGATTGTCTATCTCGTCTTCCAGTTGGCAATGATGACAATGTGGTGGATCATGATGAAGACTGGTCAATTGCTACTGTTGATGAAGCTTGTAAGGGTGCTATTAGTTTAGAAGTGTGGAAACAAGCTGTTCAGGATGATGTTGTGCTGAAGGAAGTAATTGCACGTTTAACATCACTGTGCAACAATTTTTCTTGGAGTGATTCTGATTTGTCTGAGTATAAAACAGTTTGGGCTGAACTCTCTTACGATCTTGTTGTTGGTGTAGTTAGAAGAGCCGATAAACTTGTAGTACCGTCTTCTTTGCGCAATAAATTACTGGACCTTATGCATGAGGGACATTCAGGCATGTCCGGCATGAAAAGAAGATGTAGGTGTGATTTCTGGTGGCCAGGCATGGATAAGGATGTTGAAAGGTGTGTGAGGAATTGTGCTGCATGCACATGTAGCAACAAATCTCATGTTTCCCAATAAACTACTATTAGTTCTGTTCTGTTTCCAGACAAACCGTGGCAGAAATTGGCTATGGATATCTGTGGTCCGTTTAGCATTGGCAGCATTGCTGGGAAGTTTGCCGTTGTCCTAATGGATTATTACAGTAAATGGCCAGAAGTTGCATTTGTCAAAGAGGTTAAGGCTTCTAATGTTGTAAGTTTTTGTGAAGAGGTTTTCCATAGAGAAGGTTTCCCTGAAAGCATTACTACTGATAATGGCCCACAGTTTATTGCTTCAGAGTTTCAAAGTTACTTGCGTTTATGTGGAATAAAACACATTACCACTGCTGTTTATTGCCCTAGGGAGAACGGTATGGTAGAGAGATTCAATTGTGTTTTGAAAGAATGTATTCAATTAGCTGTGATAGATGGAGATGATTGCAAGGTCGCTGTCAAAAATATGGTTTGGAGCTATAGGAATACTCCACATTCAGCTACCTTGGTGTCTCCATTCCATCTTCTAAAGGGGCGTTCGGCTGGTAATAAAGTAACTCCTGCATGGATGCTTAAGATTTCTGCTAGTCACAACTACAAAGAAAATCTTAGCAGTAGGATGAATACATACCAACAAAAATATGTTGATAGACACAATGATAAGATTAAGAAATGTGTGAGTAAGGTCCAGGTCGGTGATTGGGTAAGATCTTCACGTTTTGGGTTATCAAAAGACGGTTCTTCCAAATGGTCTCATCCCAAGAAAGTGTTAGAAGTGATGGGTAACTGTGTACTATTAGATGATGGGCGTAAATGGAATTTGAGCAATATTGTCCTTTGCAATGATTTGGAACGTGATCTATGGTTAAATAGGTTGCGTGACATTCCTGTGTTGAAACCAGGTCCAAATACTGTTTTTCTTGTTTCAGTCAAACCCATGTCAACGGAACTTCCTAAAGAAGATGTTCCTATGCCAAGGAGATTGTCAGGACGCATTATTGTGAAACCTGTTAAGCTTAAGGATTATATGTTGTAACAATGTTGTAAACAGTTGATGGTTATATATTCAATTTTGTTGTATATAGTTTTTTTTTTTTTTATTTAGGAAAGAAGATGTGTTACATTATTCTACTATATTGTACACTACTGCTCCTTTAATACTAGTGGAATGTTGGCTTCTGCCTCTGTAGATGCATTAGAATGTAGAAAACAGTTGGAGCTGGGTTATTCACCTAGTGATATCAAGGGTCTGTTACTCTACAAATAAACTACAAATTTACTCCAGTTTCCTGAGTTTCATCTTTACAAAAATACCTATTAGTTGTTTTGGGTGATGTGCCTCAGCTCACACTTCACTCTAAACACTCTTTGCCCTAAACGCCTGTTTGACTTCATGAACTAAAAATAGTTCAAGAAGTCTTAGACTTTCTATCTGTCTTAATCATTATTGTTGTTGTCTACCATACATTAAGCTTAATTTTTATGATTTGTTTATATATTTCATTTTTCAGTAAAGGAGGAAGATGTGTTGTAAATTAGTTCTTCATGTAAAATGGCTGATACTGGTCGTTAGCCCTTCCTTTGTGTTCATACCTCCTTAGCCTCACAGAATACCTATGTGTGTTCTAACTTGACTGGAGTGTTCCACTCTTGTCTGTTGATGGTCTGGTCAGCTGGCGAGGTGTGCCCTCAGCTGTGTCCTACAATAAATCTACATGTAACCAACTTCAAGTGTCCTGAGATTTATCTACAACACCTTAATTACAGACATTTCTCAATGCTGAGCCACTTTGCATTTAATCAACCATATACATATCCTCATGGTTAAAGTCTTATTTCTTTCTTGAATTTGTTTATGGGGGTCATTGTTGCTATACCCTCACGTAAATGTTTATATTATCTGTAACTATACAACAAGCCTGATTCAGGTGAGAGGCTCCCAATTTTTTAAGCACAAGACTGCACTATTATTTTAACTGTCTCCTACCTAAAATTCCCTCTGCTTCGTCAACGGGCAGAATACATTTCGCCGCTGTTCTTTTCCAAAGGTCTTTCCTGTTCTAATATGATGGCATGCATGGGTTACATCCTAAAACTGTTATTTTGTAAACTGCTTAAATGCAGCATTAAATGCTCTGTATAAAGCGCCCAGACACCCGTTTGGGCATTGGTGTTTCTATATATAATTGCAAAATACCAACGCGAGTAAATTACCAATAGGGTTACTTGGGCACAGCGCATTCTTTAACAGTCCACTCTATTGACTCCCAACGTGACAACTGTACTTCAGTTTCGAACATCGTTTAATAAGTAAAACCAAGCCAAAACGCACTTACTTCTATGAAATGCCTCGCCGTAACCATTTTAGATGGTAATAATAAAATGGTCTCTATTATTCAATAACACGTATTTAGCCTCACGCATTTACAAACATCATATCAAATGATTAATGATACTACACGGGATTTTTCACAAAACAAAAATGAAAAAAAAAATCGCCGCAAATAACGGTCAACTAAACTGTCCTGACGCCAGCCCGTTCGCACGTCTACTTCTACTTGTTACGTATACGTGACGTCCGCCTCCGAAACGGTAGCTATGACGTCACATCGTCCGTTTTCGAATTGGTGACGCGCCGATCCATCATTGCCTCACGTCAAATCAGCCCCATACTAAGATGGCTACCTCTGCCTACCTTGCTCAGCCAATAGGCTGTGGTGGTGGGATTCCCCATGACAACAGCGTATGTCCCGCCCTCCCTGACTGCAGCTGGTAAGGAGAGGATGGGAGAAGCCAAGATGGCAGCGGCTGTGGAGGCGGAGTATGAGTCCGTACTATGTGTAAAGCCCGAGGTGAACGTTTACCGCATCCCTCCGCGGGCTTCCAATCGGGGCTACAGGTGAGTGCGAGGTCCCTGGGTTCACAGCACAGATAGGTCCAATGCTCAGAGGTCGGTCCAGGAGTTGTATACTCGTACCGTTATGTAGTAGAATCCATTATAAGCTCTCAGCTTGTAATCGTGACCACGAGGCTTGCAGGTGTTGGTAAATTTAATAATTCTTGCTAAACATATATGGTTAGAGATTTAAGACTTATTGTACATAATGTCACTTCCAAGCCAGTTTATTTGAAAACAAATCTTTACATAAAGATGAGTGTGTGGTGCATGTGGTGTGAGAACTAACACAACGATTTGACTGGTTGTTATATATTCATTTAATATTTCATCCCCGATGATTCTAGAGTACAACCAGTGCCAAAGATGTGAGTTATGTATTGGAATATTTATCTGCATGACCTACTGTTAAGAGGTGCTGATGCTGGAGTACAGCTTAAGCCAGACACCTGCAACCAAGCAGAGGTGGCTTCTCTGTTCCATGTTCTTCTCTTTAGATACATCAATGCGCTCACTCATGTTGCCCTCTACAAGCCAGGTGGTGTCTGCTCTTAAGGGAAGGGAAGAGCTCAGGTTGAAGTGCAGCCTACATTGCCAGTTTCTGAGGTGTTCTTCCTTCTCTTAAGCCACAAAGCTCTTACCCAGCTCCACTTCAGCATATCATTTGTTTTCCACCGACTTCTGTTTACCACTAGTGTCCCCAGAAGAGATGGGTATTCTCAACCCACATTTTCTTCAACTGGTATGCTGACTGCATAAGTTTGTCACTTCTTCCAGAGCGCAGACTATCAAGTAAGACCAAACACTAAATGACTATTACAAGGCAAAAACAAATCGGACTGTGCTTCACCCGACATGAAGTACACGCACCACTGAGGTGTTTCAGATTTTCTGCTGCCCCAGCCCAAAACGTGGGTATATACATTTAGCCCCCCTCCCTTTTTAGTTAAATAATGATCTCAAACTGTCGGTTTTACTGTGCTCATGAAGTTATGTAAAGATCAAAGCCTCTATTAGACCTGGCATCTTTTGGCATGGTTTCCTCTGTGTTTTTTTGTTGTTGTTGCGTCTGACCTCCTGTTTTCGATGTGTGCTGGACTCCGTTTTTGCTGGTTTTTGGAGTCTAGGCACTTTACCACTGCTGATAAGTGCAAGTGCTCTATGTCTAAAGTATGGTGGTAATTGGTTTCATCATGATTGATATTTGATGTACTAGTAAGTCCTTATTATAGTGTGCCATGTTTGCCTAGTAGTGGGCCCACAGTGCTGATTGTGCCTCCCACATAAGCAGCCCTTCAAACAGGTCTCGGGCTTGCCACTGCTGAGCCTCTTTGTGCAGTTTTAAACTGCCTTGTCATCCTGGCCAGTGCACCCTCTTGCCTGGCTAACCTTGCCTTTGTTATATGTTCGTGGACCAGGGTCAGCGGACTCAATAATTCTCGCCTCGGTGCCTACTCTAACCAGGGATCACACTCGGCAACTCTGGGCATTAGCTTGTCTCATCTCCACAACGGCCCACCACATACGCCGGGGATGCCTGGTTTCACCTTGGAGATACCCAGTAGGGACCATCTCACAGGGAAAGCCAGGACGAGTTCCCCAGCGGTCTACAGCGCGGATACACCCCATGTGGGGTGATTCAGGCGCTTTACAAGACATCATTACATTACATTACTTTACATTACATTATATGTAAGACCCTCCTAAGGTAGGCCCTGGGCAGCCCCAAGGGCAGGGTGCAGTGTATTTAAAAGGTGAAACATGTATTTTGATGTTTCACATATCCGGATAGTGAAAAACTGCTAAAGATTTTTTTCACTATACCAAGGCCCATCTCTCTCATAAGTTAGCATTGGAGCTGCCTTGTAACATTTTACAAGTGTCTTCCAATTGGGAGCTAATAGAAAATTGGAGTTTCGTGTCTCTGGACTCCCAGTTTAAAAAACACATCTTCTAGTAAAGTTGGTTTTAAATTGCAAGTCTGAAAATGCCACTTTTAGAAAGTTGTGCCTCTTCCTGTCCCTCGAATACTCCTCTGGGTTGGATGACTGTGAAAGTTGGGTTTTGTGACTTTACTCTAGACAGTCGCACACAAAGGGAGCTGAGGTGTGCCCTGCATATCCTGATGGGTCTTCCTGAGTTAGAGTGGTTAGAGGAGTTCCCACTGACACCTAAATAGTGCTGTTCCTGTCACCACCCAAAGCAGTCTCCACCTCCATGTAGTGCCTGGGGCCAGGGCCAGGAAGGACATGGTCTTGTGCACTACAAAGAACTTTCTTTGAAGTCTCCCTACTTCAAAGGCCACATAGGCTATAAGCACTGGACATCTGGCACCGTATACTGGGAACAATTCTGGATTGAGGACATTCTTCCAGGAATAAGAACTGTCTTGCAGCCATGAGTGACTGCCACTTTGCTGCTTGCTTTGTTGTGTTAGCCTGCTGCTTTATTGTGCTGGACTCGAAGTGAGAGCACTGGACTTTGCTCTCTACATTCTGCATTCTAAGTTTCTCTCAGGGCTTTTGTTGAGTTTTCGTCCTGTTGGAATTCTCAGGGCCATCATAGACTTCACCGGCAGCACCAGGACTTCTCTGCTAAATGGTGGCAAATCCAGTCCTGGGCCCTTGAAAGTGAGTTTCTGTGCTAAAAGAAGAATTCAGCCCATCAACACCAAGCATCACCGGCACATCTCTGCAAAACTCTATTTGTCGCTGCTGCCTGCATCAAAGCTGTCGTACCTCCTTGATGCAATGACTGCGACTTACACCTGAAGACCTGACTTTTCCATAGTACCTACAGAGAACTGCTACTGCATGCATCCCCAGGACTGCTTCACTGAAGTCTGTGATGCATCATTCCAACTATGACCCAGCTCTTGTATCCTCTCATCGTGGCTTGAGTTTTGACACTTCATCAACGCAGCACCGCCATCGAAACAGCCACTTTACAGAAAGCGACGCATCCCTTCCTGTGCACAACACATCACCACCTGTGCGCAATGCATCATCCCTGGGCTCAGACTTCTTCATCAACACCGCGTTAAGGAATCGAGGTATATCGCCTGCAATCAACACACCACCTCTCTTGCGCCTCGCATCAACCGTGGGCGTTAGAAACCCTGCACCGCCTCCAGGAACCGAGCATCACTTACTACAAGCGATGCATCACCTCCCTTGTGCAATGCACTGACACTGAGCAGCAAGGACCTGCAAAGCAGTAAGGAACCGATCCATCACCTGCTTTAACAAAGTCTCCCCTCCCCTTTGCCACGCATAGTCTTTGATTTTTGACTCATCCAAGGTGGTGTTGTACCGGAATCTGCATGATTCCTGTAGCCGGCCCCACTCAATTGTGGTCTGACTGAACTAGTGGATTTTGTCCCGATCAAGTACGACCTGATAGCCCCAGTAGGAGCTATTGTTTTCTTAGCGCTATAACTTTATTTAATCATTGAAAGGATATGGATATATATATGGGTACCGAGGGATCGGCTAACTCCGATGATCGCCAGAGGACATTGTTTCACGTTGGGGAAAAAGTTGTATTTACTTCAAAGGGCGACCAGTCCGCATTGACTGCCCGGTCCCAGCTGCTGATTCGTGTCATACTGGCTGTGGCGGATATAAGGGGACCCAGGACGACGGCCGTCGACTTTCCTCCTTCAGGAGCATGGAACCTGTTACCACCTACCTGTTTCCAGCGGGACCTAGTGTCTGCTACACTCCCTCACGCCATCTACCCAGTCATGCCGATACAGTGCATGCTGGTAGTTGAAGTCTGACATTAAAACGGACTTTCACCGGATGGGCCAATTGCATGAGGGGGAGGAGCGTTATGTGCTGGGATGGACATTTAAGCAGGAAGGAACATTGGGTAACATGACATGCTGCAGTGTCAGGCGCTGAGGAAGGCCGTTGTCGCCGAAATGCATTCGCCGCCATTGCTGTGATGAGGAAATAAACGAGCTGCTTGTCCTGTACTCCCCTTGACCTCTGCGTTCTTCCTTTGGATGGATGGTTGTCTTCATATTTTCTGTGCCTGCCAGAGACACAGTACGGAAGGTCCCGCCACATCAAGAATCTCGGAGTTCAAACTGGCAATTAGCTGCGTGCAGCTTCGTGGGTACCGAGGGATCGGCTAACTCCGATGATCGCCAGAGGACATTGTTTCACGTTGGGGAAAAAGTTGTATTTACTTCAAAGGGCGACCAGTCCGCATTGACTGCCCGGTCCCAGCTGCTGATTCGTGTCATACTGGCTGTGGCGGATATAAGGGGACCCAGGACGACGGCCGTCGACTTTCCTCCTTCAGGAGCATGGAACCTGTTACCACCTACCTGTTTCCAGCGGGACCTACAGTCTGCTACACTCCCTCACGCCATCTACCCAGTCATGCCGATACAGTGCATGCTGGTAGTTGAAGTCTGACATTAAAACGGACTTTCACCGGATGGGCCAATTGCATGAGGGGGAGGAGCGTTATGTGCTGGGATGGACATTTAAGCAGGAAGGAACATTGGGTAACATGACATGCTGCAGTGTCAGGCGCTGAGGAAGGCCGTTGTCGCCGAAATGCATTCGCCGCCATTGCTGTGATGAGGAAATAAACGAGCTGCTTGTCCTGTACTCCCCTTGACCTCTGCGTTCTTCCTTTGGATGGATGGTTGTCTTCATATTTTCTGTGCCTGCCAGAGACACAGTACGGAAGGTCCCGCCACATCAAGAATCTCGGAGTTCAAACTGGCAATTAGCTGCGTGCAGCTTCGTGGGTACCGAGGGATCGGCTAACTCCGATGATCGCCAGAGGACATTGTTTCACGTTGGGGAAAAAGTTGTATTTACTTCAAAGGGCGACCAGTCCGCATTGACTGCCCGGTCCCAGCTGCTGATTCGTGTCATACTGGCTGTGGCGGATATAAGGGGACCCAGGACGACGGCCGTCGACTTTCCTCCTTCAGGAGCATGGAACCTGTTACCACCTACCTGTTTCCAGCGGGACCTACAGTCTGCTACACTCCCTCACGCCATCTACCCAGTCATGCCGATACAGTGCATGCTGGTAGTTGAAGTCTGACATTAAAACGGACTTTCACCGGATGGGCCAATTGCATGAGGGGGAGGAGCGTTATGTGCTGGGATGGACATTTAAGCAGGAAGGAACATTGGGTAACATGACATGCTGCAGTGTCAGGCGCTGAGGAAGGCCGTTGTCGCCGAAATGCATTCGCCGCCATTGCTGTGATGAGGAAATAAACGAGCTGCTTGTCCTGTACTCCCCTTGACCTCTGCGTTCTTCCTTTGGATGGATGGTTGTCTTCATATTTTCTGTGCCTGCCAGAGACACAGTACGGAAGGTCCCGCCACATCAAGAATCTCGGAGTTCAAACTGGCAATTAGCTGCGTGCAGCTTCGTGGGTACCGAGGGATCGGCTAACTCCGATGATCGCCAGAGGACATTGTTTCACGTTGGGGAAAAAGTTGTATTTACTTCAAAGGGCGACCAGTCCGCATTGACTGCCCGGTCCCAGCTGCTGATTCGTGTCATACTGGCTGTGGCGGATATAAGGGGACCCAGGACGACGGCCGTCGACTTTCCTCCTTCAGGAGCATGGAACCTGTTACCACCTACCTGTTTCCAGCGGGACCTACAGTCTGCTACACTCCCTCACGCCATCTACCCAGTCATGCCGATACAGTGCATGCTGGTAGTTGAAGTCTGACATTAAAACGGACTTTCACCGGATGGGCCAATTGCATGAGGGGGAGGAGCGTTATGTGCTGGGATGGACATTTAAGCAGGAAGGAACATTGGGTAACATGACATGCTGCAGTGTCAGGCGCTGAGGAAGGCCGTTGTCGCCGAAATGCATTCGCCGCCATTGCTGTGATGAGGAAATAAACGAGCTGCTTGTCCTGTACTCCCCTTGACCTCTGCGTTCTTCCTTTGGATGGATGGTTGTCTTCATATTTTCTGTGCCTGCCAGAGACACAGTACGGAAGGTCCCGCCACATCAAGAATCTCGGAGTTCAAACTGGCAATTAGCTGCGTGCAGCTTCGTGGGTACCGAGGGATCGGCTAACTCCGATGATCGCCAGAGGACATTGTTTCACGTTGGGGAAAAAGTTGTATTTACTTCAAAGGGCGACCAGTCCGCATTGACTGCCCGGTCCCAGCTGCTGATTCGTGTCATACTGGCTGTGGCGGATATAAGGGGACCCAGGACGACGGCCGTCGACTTTCCTCCTTCAGGAGCATGGAACCTGTTACCACCTACCTGTTTCCAGCGGGACCTACAGTCTGCTACACTCCCTCACGCCATCTACCCAGTCATGCCGATACAGTGCATGCTGGTAGTTGAAGTCTGACATTAAAACGGACTTTCACCGGATGGGCCAATTGCATGAGGGGGAGGAGCGTTATGTGCTGGGATGGACATTTAAGCAGGAAGGAACATTGGGTAACATGACATGCTGCAGTGTCAGGCGCTGAGGAAGGCCGTTGTCGCCGAAATGCATTCGCCGCCATTGCTGTGATGAGGAAATAAACGAGCTGCTTGTCCTGTACTCCCCTTGACCTCTGCGTTCTTCCTTTGGATGGATGGTTGTCTTCACATATATATATATATATATATATATATATATATATATATATATATATATATATATATATATATATATATATATATTCTATCCAAGACAATCCACTCCAAAAGGAACAGAGAGAGGCCACACAGGGGATTCGTTGGAAAACCTTTACTGAATGCCAGCGTGTGCATAATGCATTTCGGCCCGACGGCCTTCCTCAGATGCTGCTGGTTGGGCTGCGTGTGACTCCACCCGCACATTTCAACTGTCCAGAAGCCCTGCCCTCTGCAGCTCTCTCACAACTGCAGCACCCAGAATATATATATATATATATATATATATATATATATATATATATATATATATATATATATATATACTACTATTATAAAGAGAGAACACAAACCTTTTGGCAAGGTAAACTCTGGAACCACAGCGCCACTCCACACACCCAATACATTGTTGTAATCCTCAGGGTGTGCAGATGGACATAGGCTATAGAAAATTTTTAAAAAACGTAAATTTAAAAATCTAACTTAAAAAAAAAAAGTAGTGCCCTGAAAGTAGTGCCGGCCGCGACGTAGCGACGTAGCGCTGGCCGCAACGTACATGACGAGAAGGAGCGGCGGTGAAGTGAAGAGCGCGGGGACGAGCGGTAGCTCAAATGCATCATGACGAGGAGAAGCGGCGGTGAAGTGAGGAGCGGCGGCTCAGGTAAGGCTCTGGGACACGGGAAATGTCAGGGAGGGAGGGAGCCGGTGCGGGAGGTTGGCCCTCAACAAATGTGGCTGAGGTAAGGCTCAGGCTCTGGGGGCAGCATTTCAAGCTTGCGTGCACTCCCACCACGACATTGTCCGGGACACAGACAATGTCGTGGCGGGCGGTGGCCGGGGCGGGAGTGCACGCAAGCCTGAAATGCTGCCCCCAGCCCCTTTCTACCCCGGGCAACGCTGGGGCGGGCTGCTAGTATATGTGTGTGTGTGTGTGTATATATATATATATATATATATATATATATATATATATATATATATATATATTCTCTCCTCCAGTGCCGGTTTGCGCACCTTGGGCTGTCGCGGAACGGTCCCGGATAGGCCACCGACAGGCCTTAAATTTTTTACCCCAATTACCTCCTTTTCAGAAGTAAGCCAGGACGCCCGGAGTTTGTTTGCAGAATTTATTCAGCAGAGTGAAAAAGTGCGACGCGTTTCGCCGATAAGGCTTGCTCACGCTCGTCTTGATTACATTGACAGCCATTTTTAAAGTGCTCAAAACACCCCCCCAAGTGTATACATAGCACCACCATGGTAATGCGGGCTGCCATATTGTAAGGATACTTATACAATACATTTCACTACTTCATTATATGTACATTGTGCTGATATCATAATTAATCACTGTGCCATATGTTATATCGTTAATATAACGTAATCATGTTGAATCAAAATATAAACAAAATTTAGTAATTGTAGGACATGTTCGTAAATGTCACTAATATTTAAACCAAGCAACATTAAAGCCTGTAAATTGGTTAAATAGTCCCATATTGTGCCATATGCAACCAGAGTTCTCACGACACTCGACAAATACTGTATTTCGTAAGTCGCAATCACGTGTTATGCATCTACACGTAACCCAGGTTCTCATTGGGTATTCAGCAGCAGGCCTGTGTTAAGCCTGATGCGATTGGTTCAAGCTGCTATATACGAGATGTAAATAACATTCGATAGCAACAACAGGCAAAGTATTAACAAATAGCTCAAAGGTACAGCCCAAGTGGGCGAGTGCAGCATGTTTCGAACCAAATGAATTGTTATCGCGTGTGATGCAAGCTTTCAAAGTCCTTGCCCCAGTGGGCTAATATTGTACGTTTGTATTGCCAGGTTTAGTAGGCACATAGTTCAATAAGAGAGCCATTATTGGTTGCTGATATTTCCAAAATCATGGAACAAGTCCTCGCCCCAGTGGGCAAATCATGCACATTACGCTACTACGAGAAGGATCTTCTACCTGCTCTGCCTCTGTGGATGCGCCGGGTTTCAGCCAGTGCGAGGTTGGAAGATCTGAGGTTCCTTTTGGGTTTGTGGAAGTTGATTCTGTTAAGATATTCGGGTCCGCTGTTGTGCAGGCATTTGTAGGTATGGGTGAGGATTGTAAAGGTGATTCTTTTCTCCACGGGGAGCCAGTGGAGTCTTCATAGGTGATGGCGGATGTGTTCGTGCCGGGGGATGCCGAGGACGAGTCTAGCGGCGGTGTTCTGTATCGTCTGGAGTTTGCGGAGTAGGGGCTTGTCTGGAGTTTGCGGAGTAGGGGCTTGCATAGAGCGCGTTTCCATAGTCCAGTCTGCTGGTAATGAGTGTGTGGGTGACGGTCTTTCTTGACTCAGGAGGGATCCACTTGAAAGTCTTTCGGAGGATGTTGAAGTAGCTGGAGGTGACGGCGTTGACCTGTCTGTTCATGGTGAGGGATGAGTTGAATACGATGCCAAGGTTTTTCGCGTGGTCTGAGGGGGTCGGTGGGCTTCCAAGGGCGGTCGGCCACAGGGTGTTGTCCCATTCTGTGGGGGTGGTTCCTGGTACGAGGACTTCTTTTTTCTCAGCGTTGAGTTTTAGGCAGCTGTTGGTCATCCAGAGTGCAACGTCCTGCATCCCTTTCTGGAATTTGAGCCTGGCGGTGGTGGGGTCTTTGGTGAGGGAAAGGATGAGTTGGGTGTCGTCAGCGTATGATAAGATATTGAGGCCGTGTTGTCGGACGATGGCAGTGAGGGGGGGCCATATAGACGTTGAAGAGGGTCAGGCTCAGTGAAGACCCCTGTGGGACCCCGCAGGTGATATCTTTGGGATCGGAGAGGAAGGGTGGCAGTCTGATTCTTTGGCTTCGTCTGGTGAGGGTTGATCAGATCCAGTCTAGGGCTGTTCCTTGTATGCCAGTGTTGAGTAGTTTGGCAGCGGGTGGGAGACTGTGTCGAAGGCTGCTGATAGGTCGAGTAGGATGAGGGCTGGGGAGTGGCCTATTTCTCTTTTTACAGAGTTTTATATAGCGCAAACTTTACCCAAATCTGGTATCAGAGCGCTTTACATAGCACCAGTTGCATTGCATGAGGACATATTCATTTTTATTAGGCACAGGGAGTTTAAGTGATTTTCCCAGAATCACAGGATGTTCAGCTGTTATTGCCGAGACTCGAACCCAGTTCCCCAGATTCGAGGGCGACAGCCCTAGCCGATAGGTCAACTCTTCTTCCCAGGAGGGTGCGGATGTCGTCTGTGGCGGCGAGCGGGGCGGTCTCAGTTCTGTGGTTGCTTTAAAATTCAGATTGGGACGGGTTGAGGACTGCGGCGTCTTAGATGAATCATGTAAGTTCCCTGTTGACTCTTTTCTCTGCGACTTTGGCCGCGAAGGGGAGGAGCTAGATGGGCCAGTAGTTTTTGAGGTCGTTCGGGCAGCTGTGGGCTTCTTGAGCAGGGGCTGACTTCTGCACGTTTCCAGTCTGAGGAGGTACCTGTTTCGAATGTGGTGTTGGTGTGTTGTAGTTCGAGTGCGATGGTGGTGGAGGCTCTGTGGTAAATGTGTGAGGGGCAGTGGTCTGTGGGGGCCCCTGAGTGGATGCCTTTCATGGTCGAGGTGGTGTCTTCGGCCATGATTGGTATCCAGGTGGAGATGGTGGGCTGGCTGGTGTATCTGGGGGTGGGCCGGGATGTGGCATCTGGTGCATAGTCGACTAAGTTGTTGTAGAGGTTTTTGATCTTGAGGTGATCTTGTGGAAGTAGGTTCCAAGCTTGTTGCAGAGGTCTTGGGATGGGGCAATGTCTGCGGCTTTACTGATGGGGTTGGTGAATTCTTGAATGACAGTGAAGAGTTCCTTGGAGTTGGCGCGGATTTTGTTGTGGATGAAGGTCCTTTTGGTGGTTCTGATTTGGTTGTGGTGTCTGTCATGGCATCTTTGTAGGTGGTGTAGTTTTCAGGTGTCTTGGTGTTTTTCCAGTTTTTCTCCTGTCGTCTGCAGGTGCGTTAGGCTTCTTGGAGATCGGTGGTGGACCAGGCGGATTTCCTTGGGTGTTGTTTGTCGGTGTTGCGTAGCGAGGTGGGCTAGTCTGCGCAGTTGGAGATCCAAGTGTGGAGTTCTCTGGCTGCGACATTGGTGTCGGATGCCGAGGTGTGGATGCCTTGAGTGAGGGGGGAGTTGAGTTGCTAGTCAGTGACCTTGCTCCAGTCCCTTCGTGGTGGGCATGGGGCTGGTTTGGGTTTGTCGACGGTAAAGTGTAAGCAGTGGTGGTCGGCTCATAGGGGTCCCGTTGTTTGGCTTAAGTGGATGCTGTTGTCTGCTGCGAAGATGGGGTTGAGGGTGTGACCTGCTCTGTTGGTCGGTGTGGTGACGAGTTGTTTGAGTCCGATGTTGGCGAGGCGAATCAGTGGCCTTATCTTTCCAGGGGGCACACTGCATCTTAACAATACTGCCAGTTCACATAACATTATGTAACCCTGTTTTTTAGCTAGAGTTTCATTCAGTTGACATTTTTAACCTGAACATGGCATCAAACTTATTTTGAAGTGGTGAAGAAATGATTCATGAAATTTACCAATTTTAGGGTGTACTGTGCCTTAAATACGCTATCATATATTTGAAATGTTGCTTTGCACAAAATAAATCAAAACTTTCATCGTCTATAACGACAATACACGTGTCAAAGTAAAATACACAGTTTGACTACTCAAATTTAAGTATAACATCAAAATTGAAGACCAGTGCCCATTTGATCGATGAATCGTATTTCACATCCAACAACGAATTTTCTTTTTTTGCCCGGCTAGTGTCTTATGGTGTCATTTGCAGTTCTAAACTCCTGGAGGCAAGCCATCTTAACAATGATTCAGTTTAGGTTTCATCATCTATTCAGCAACACTTTAAATACTTACGGATTACAATAATTATCTCACCATAGATATTAAAGACAGGAATGGAAATCTTCATCATAGTTAAGCCCACTCTACTGTCGAGTGTGAGACTGTATCTTGTTTCAAGCTCACGTAATGTTCTTACACGATCACCACCCCTGTTATTTGTCGGAACTGCGTCTATCACAAAGTATTTAACTTGTGTAGAATCTTTCTGACCCTCTGTAGCAGGGTGCGCAGTAAAGGGCAACAAACGGGTTTTTGTACGTGCAGGCTTTATTTGATGAAACAGGATAGCTGTACAGGTTTTCCTCGTATGTGGTTGCCTCGGGGACCGGCTTCTCTCCGGGCGCTGCTTCCGGCGGGTAGCCTCTGCCTTCTTCCTGATCGGGCTCCGTCGCGTTTCCACTGGATCCGTCTCCGTGGTTATGCCTTAATCCGCCTCGGAGGAAGGGACAAGAGAGTGCGTCTCAGTACTTGGTTATCACACACTCGTGAGGGGAAAAGGAGTGAGGAATCCCCAGGTGCTTATATACAACCGGTCCGTGAAGGGCGGGGCGGGGGGAATGCTGGAAGGGTTCCGGGGGAAATGGAAGGGATAGGGATTAAATTACACTCGGTTCCCTCTCCTCTTCACCCAACTCGAGATACGATCACGTACCTCTGTAAGCCAGAACGCCTCCAGGTCGCGTGCGGCTGGGCGGCTTGTGATGCCGTTGGCCTCCTGGCTCCCGCACCGTCAACGGGTCTCGCAACTCCTCCTCTGCCTCGATAGATGGTATTCCGGGTCTTTCCTCTTCCATCACGTCTTCTTTCCGTTCTCTCCACCACTCTCCTCTCCGCGTCCTCCACTCCAACTCCCACGCCGGTGAACAAGCACACCCGGCTCTCCTCCACTGCCGTATTTACTTCCTGTCTAGTCTCCTCCTCCGTCTTGGGTCTTTGCCAGTTAAAGGGCCAGTCCATGCTGTCCTCCTCATCGCAGCTATACCATTCGGCCGGTCCGGCCGTGACCTGTGGCTGGGATGGCTGAAAAGATAGGAGGGGGGGGTCACAAGATGAAAACCCACTGGGGAGGCACCAGCCTTCGAGTCGCCTGCTGGAACACTGACCCTGTCACACCCTCATATGTTGCAGGATTCTTTTATGAACCTGCAATGTTGTGCTCCCCACATACTGCAAATTGCACATGCAGGTTAGAACGTAGACCGCAAATTCAGACTTGCAATTGTAGGCCCCCGATTATCTTCACCTTCCTACCACCAAAGAAAGTTGAGTAAACTGTGGTGTTCTGACCTATACTGCTTGCTCTGCACCTGATACACTTCTTAAAGCCAGGTGAGGTTCCTACATTCCATTTCTAGGCTTATTTTAACAATAGCATCTTTCAATGATGGAACTCTATGATACGTTAGAGGGGGATGTCCAGGCAGTATCTTCCCAATCACTGGATCTGTTTTAAGAATATGAAACTATTTATTGACCAGATCCCTACATTCTTTGTTTTGGGTATTGTAGGTAGTGAGAAATTGCATCTGAGCTTTTATTTTCTCCTTTCTAGGGACTTTCTTGGAAAATAGAATCACCTCACGTTTCTTCCTATTTGCTGCGTGTCTTGCTTCCTCATCCATTGCTTCCCTATAACCCCTCTCATGAAATCTGTCTTATCTCATTCTGACACTTGATTAATTCACTAGGTGTGCTACAATTTCCATTTGCTCGCAGCATTTCACCATATGGAATGCTATGTTTTATGCGGGCTGGATGAAAGCTTGATGCATGCAGGGTTGTATTTACTGCTGTTTTCTTCCTGTAAATTGTCTCCAGTTTCCCCACCTCAACATAACCTCTTCATCTAGAAATGTTACATTGCTCTTACTGGTGATATGTGTAAATTTTAAATTTAAATAATTATTTAGACAATTAACAAACTGTTCTGCCGAGTTAGTGGTTCCTCTCCAGATCACAAATAAATCTAGCCCACAATACTATGTTGTTCTCACACACCTATGCATGTTCTCTGCCGAGCACCTGTTCCTCCCATCAGCCTACATGCAAGCATGCATAACTGGGGGCGAAACAGGTGCTTATGGCAGTGCCCTGCTTTTACTGATAAAGAACACTCTCAAAAAGAAGTTTTCTTCCAGGCACTTCTTTGCCATTGCCAGCAACATTTGGGTGTGTTTCCATAAGCTTACTGGTCTGTCACTTAGGAAATATTGCCTGGCTCTTAAACCATTGTTGTGGGCTATTGCCATTGACACAAAATCATGTTCCATAGGTATGTTGTATATCATTTTCAAAAAGTCACTTCTCTCCCTTACGTACGATGGTAACTTTGCTATGTATGATGTCAAAAAGAAATCAATGTACTTGCATGTGTTTTCCATCATACTTCCATTGGCCAATGATACTGGTCGTCCTGGGGGAGTAACTGGTGTTTTTATGCACCATTGGAATTAAGTACAGCACTGGAATCCTGGGAGTGTCATTCCTCAGATATCTTAATTCATCGTGTGAGAGTAAACCCTCCTTCATCCATTGCTCTAGTTCCAGAATATATTCAGTTTGAGCTTTGAGCATTGTTTCCTGTTTACACTTTTTATAGCAGTTCCTCTGACTAAGTTGTGTGCGGGCTTCCTTTAAGTACGTATTCATCGGCCATAGGACAACATTGCCCCCTTTTTATCAGAGTTCCGTATAACCACTTGCTTGTTCTTATAAATTTTTGTGCCACCAAGTCATGTATATATTATTTCGTAGTTTTACATAGCACAAACTTGACCCGAAGGTATCGTAGCACTTTACATGAGCACCCGTTGCGTTGCATAAGTATACATTCCTTTTAGTTAGGCACAGGGAGATTAACTGATTTGCTGAGATCGCAGGATGTTGAGCGTTGTTGCTGAGATTTGCAACCGGTTCCCCAGATTTGAGGTCAACCGACCTAGCCGTTAGGCCACATCATTTCCCCAAATCTTGACTTATGTATGCTGGATTGATTGTCATTTTGGTCTTGTTTTATTCAAATAAATATTGGCTATGTTTCTAAACTGGTGTGGAGTACTTTTATGGTGTTTTCAGTGTGTGTATACAAATACTTAACACATTACTTCTAGGGATAAGCCTGACTGCTATGTGCAAAGCTACCAAGGGGGTGAGCAGGGGTTATTCTTTGTGTGCAACTTACTTACCCTGACTAGCATGAGGGTCACTACTTGGACCAGGTGCTTACCACTGCCCACTATAGACCCCATTTCTAACATTTGTGATCAGCGGTCAGGATAGGACTTGTATTTCTGCATTACATACAGTGATTGGTGTACACTACTTCCATATCACAGACCACTATGTACCAGCATACTATTTTTCTTTTTTTAATGTTTTTGTTTACAATTCTTTGAGTTTCTACAATCCTGTTTCAGCTCGGAGAGCCATCAGCAGCACTTGCAGACTTGGTGTTTGAGCAGGAGAGGTTGGAGACCTATACATTGCCTCAGTTAAAAAAGTTCTACAGGGAGCTCAGATGTTCTGTTAAGGGCCTCACAACTAATGAAGAGCCGTAAAAGGTGCTGAGGGCCTAGTTGCAGCCAGGTAGGCTGGTGAGCTCACAGGGGATGGGAATGATATTGTCGATGATATGGAGTAACAAAGTCTGCATGGTGATTTGGATAACCAGGATCTGCTTGGGGGAAGGTGCCCTCCAGGGCAGGGAGAAGTGTTTCCTTTAAAGAACTGTCTACAACTGAGTTGAAGGACAGGCTGGAAGGAAAATAAGCTCCAGCTTGAGCTAGCAAAACTCAATCTGGTTGTATTTTTAAAAAAAATGGAGAGGGAGAAAGTAAGGCTAGCCATGGAAAAGGGTAGGCTGGCCATAGAGGAGAGAGAGATTCTTCTAGTTCAGGAGCCAAGCTTGAAGAAGCTGGCTTTGAAGGACAAGTCCAGCACAGATGGTGGCAGCAATTCTGTAGTGAACTCTGAAGGAATGGTATGCACACCCTAGGATGCAGTGTCTGATTTTAATTTTAACCCGTTTGGTGCATTGGATGGCCCCCTGCCGTCCGACGTCAGTGGCCGGGGGCCATCCGAAAGAGGCCCACTCATTAAATCACCTGCACCGTTGTGGAATTCGCGCCATGGTCAACGGGTTACAAATTATTATATTTTAAACAAAACCATTTCAAAATCAGGTACAGTCATGCGGTGTCGTACATTAGTTAACCATACATCAGACAGAACATCTTTATTGCCATGTTCGGCGTTTGTTTGAGAAGTCGTCTTTAGAAAGCCTATATAATTGTATTGTATTTCCTAGGGTTCCCCTCCCTCTGGTGCTAGGGGCCTTTTGTGAGAGATTGAGCCTGAGAGAAACATCCCTCTGGGATCCAGCTAGTCATCCCCACTGTGACATCTGAACGGATGCGAATAGTGTCGAGGTGCTACTCACCGCTATTAGTGCCCGGCTGCTGTCACTCCCTTTGGGCGCCGAATCGGTTGCTCATTACTCCTTCTGGGCGCCGAACCTGCTGTTGGCCATTCGATTATCAGTCCGGGGGACTGCAACGTTACTACTTGCATTTCGGGACTACAATTCCCAGAGTTCCCAGGCGTGGGCTTACCGCGTCACTACCTGTGACTGGAGGTGCTTAAGAACACCTGGGCCCTCCTGCAGCGCCAGATGCGCGCGGGCGGCCAGCCCCCTTTCTTTATTATTAGTTTGTTGCTGATAGTCCATCAACTCACTGGAGTCAGGAGGAAATCGTGTGGAGGCCTGGTACCAGTGTGGGTCGCAGGGACACAGACTCAATTTTAGAATTGTTCAGGAGGCAGTAATTTGGAGGGCGTGAAGAACTGTGTTGCAACGCACTACATCCCAAGGTACTGATTCTTGTTCCCATTTAACAAAGAATTATTTGTGATTAACTGCGATACCTACCGGAGATAGTCGTAACCCTACGGGACATGAGTACCCGGAAACAGACAAGTAGAGTGGTGGGGGCGGTGTAAGGGGGACCCTGGACGCTTTTATAGTGAGGGCGGAGTCTCTTTTAAATCTTGAAATTCAGCTAACTAAAAAAGGCTCTCACTGGATAAGCTTATCGAACAAAAGAGATCGTCCATGGGCCCCATCGCCAGTTGTCAATCACCCCTCACAAGGCTAGCTCCGGGGCAAAGCACAAGGGGAAACAGCGTCACTACTTAGGTTACAATACACCCCGCCCCACCAATAGTAGGGGTGGCCCAATCATCACAAACCATTGAGCTAGATGACAACAACCACGACCATTCACATACTTCCTCACGAGGGGGGGACATATTAGATCGCATCTTCTTGACATCTGACCTCTTAGGGCGAAGGGATGTGGAGGAGGAAACACCTACCCAGGAGATGGTGGAAAAAAGTATCCCTGAGCCCAGAGGGGAGGTGGTCACGCGCTCAAAAGTATTTGCAGGCAAAGGGCATCCCTACCAATATTAACAACCTAAGAGAAGCCAAAGCCCCAGCTAGGAGCACAAGGATAGGGGGACTATATGCCCCGAAAAAGTTGGGACAGGAAGGAGGAGCGAGAGGGAAGGGGGCCATGGAAGAAGGGGCACCGACAACTCCCACACGGTGTCCGAATTGTATTGAGGCAGCAGTGCTGGAGGGTTGTAATAAAGACTTGATCACTAAGCTGGAATCCCTATTAACAGCTTATTTGGGACCCCTGCATGAGAGGCTAAATGTGATAGAAGGGCAACTCTCGCAGCTAATTACAAAAGCTAGGACGGAGGCCGTATTAGAGGAGGGGCCACGGCCGACGGGGAGGGGAGATCCTGAGACTAACACACACCCCAAGCCAGGACTACTCAATGACTGCACTAGTGGTGCGAATAACAATGTAATGGACCCGGCCAAACAGAGACAAGAGGCGTTAAGGAAGAACCAACGAGTGGGAGGTACTAGCAGCGAGGCCCTAGGCCACTTAAGTATAAGGGAAGAGAATGGGCAGTTAAGGGGGGAGAGGCCAGCAGTTCGATTAATTAGCGACACTACATCTCGTTCACAGGGGGGTGGAATTGTCAAACCCACTGAACTGGTACCACGACCACCAGTGGATATTGCAACTAACACCCAGGAACTGCCAGTACTAGATTTAACCCCAGATGCAAGTCCTTACACAGCGGTTTTGACAGGGATCCATGCATGTACAGTGGGCCGGGAAGAAACCACACGTTCCTTGATTAACAAAGCAGCTCACTGGTTGGCCACTAATGCAGGCTTTAGTATTAGCAACCATAGACACATTTTAATGGCCAGAAGAGTATAATGGATTGGAAAAGGCAGGAAGGGATTCTCGGGAGACTGTGTAATATTACATTTTAGATATCCAGAGTTGGTAAGAGTCCTATTGCATTACCAAAAGAAGGGGACCTACCAGGAAGACAGTGATTCCAGGGTTAGATTGCTCCCACTAGGCTTCTTCTATAGAGATTTATTTCAAGCCCAGAATAGGGAAGACTCGAGGCAAATAAGGGAAAGGTTAACTGGGGGGGAAGCATTTAGTACAGTTTTTTTAACCAATACGCCCCCTACAAAGCTTTTCTTCCCTAAGCGACTTAGATTGACTACCCGAGGGGCCAATTACAGATCAAGGGGGTGCCCCGGAGGAAGTGCATTATGCTAAGGTTACTGGAGGATCAGGTGGGGAACCGATCGCTACGTCAACACAGCCCCCAGTACAGATAGTTCATAGCAAGACTGATACTGAGTCTAGTCCCCCTAGAGGGCTGGCACCTTATAAGGGGCATATTGTCCTAGGGTCCAATTCTTCACCAGTAGGAGGACAGGGAACCTTTAACATAATCACCTGGAACATAGCGATCCTGTCTAGCTAATAAAAAAAATCAGGATTGGCTAGAACACATAGGGAGATTTAACATTATCTGCCTGCAGGAAAGATGGGAGGTAGATTCCTCCAACTTAGCTATGGAAGGGTATAAAATGTACTTTGTTCCTGCACGTAGATCTTCGGCAGGGCGAGCCAAGGGAGGGCTGATCACTTATGTAGATTTGAGGCTAAGGGGAAAATGGGAGAACTTAGCTTGGGACTCTGTTTGCACCCAGGGTATACAGCTCACAACTAGGGGATTGAAATTGATTTTTATTAATTTTTACAATGCCATTAAGGGTGGACAGACACTGGCCAGTTTGGCAGAGCTGGACCACAGGTTGGCAGGAATATAATCAAATGGGGCGAGTGGAGCGCAGCTGGTGGTGATGGGTGACTTTAATTGCCACCTGTGCAATCATTTATTTAATAGTAGGGGGATTGGGCTTCATGCCCAAGGGAAGCGGGATTACATATGGAACACACTAGGGAGGGATTGGAGCTAAGTAAGGTGCTGGGCACCCACGCTCTAACACACACATTGGACTTGATAAGAGTAGTCGGGGACGCTGGCATCCCCCCAACCTTCAAAGACCAAGGAAGGGGCTCTATTATTGATTTTATTTTTGTACCTACCTCTTTCATTTGTTGGATTCTGAGTTTTAATGTTGAAGCAAGCACCTTTAGTTATCTCAATCCGCTGGTCCTGATTCTACAGGATCCTGACCCAGCCAAGCATCCCCCCTGCAAACATATTGGAGGCTCTTTTAAAGCCACGGACCAGGGAAGGAGATTAAGATGGGCAAACATTAATTGTGACAAATTCTATAAGGCACTACTGACCGAGGAAAATAACCAGATATGGAAGTGCCTAGACCCCGCTATTGTGGGGACGTGCTTAATCACTGCATTTGAGGGGGTTGCCTATTGTATAGATGGGCTGCTCAGAAGTAGAATCAGAAAAGAAGTAGAAGACACCCCCAGGTGGTTCAACCAGCAATGCTCCAGTGCCCTGAGAGACCTGAAAGGAGCATTAAAGTCTGTACCCAAAGACAACACTTGTGTGTCTATGTGCAGGGGGAGGTACAAACAGGCCCTGAAACAACGTAAAACCTCACTGCAAAATGAGGCATGGGAAAATCTGAGGGAAGCAGCCGAAGCTAGGGACATGACCGCTTTTTCGAACATTGTGAACGAACCACTGTTTCAAGATAGGAATAAACCTAAACCCGTCTGCCATATCCTACCAGAGGCCTGGGTGGAGCACTTTAAAAGGCTTTATAACCACGATTGCTCAAGCATTGTACTCTCACCCGTAGGAGCAGGAAATCGAACAGCTCTCGAACTCCCTTTTGCCTTAGGTGAGATAAAAGCGGGAATCGAAGGATTAACCCATAATAAGGCCCCAAGACCGGACGGGATTCCCCCGGATCTCCTGCTTTCTCAGGTAGACTTGTGGGCTCCTATCTTAGTAAGGGTGATTAACACAGCAGTGGAGGCAGGTATGCCTCTTTCATGGTCCACTGCGACAATTGTTCGAATCTTCAAAAAGGGTAATAAAGATAACCCACAATGCTATAGGCCCATCTCACTTATTGATGGCTCAGTGAAAGTCATGGGGAGAGCAATCCTCAACCGCCTTATGGAATGGGCGGACGAGCATGACATCATTTCGGACATTCAGTATGGTTTCAGGCCGGGCCGCTCAACAACTGACCCAATGTCTTAATCTCTATCTCCTTGTTGCCAAGTACACTGTCGCTAGTAAAGAGACAGTGTACCTGGCTTTCATGGATCTGACAGCGGCTTTTGATTGGGTCAATCGCATGAAACTGTGGGAGCTATTGGGGGCCATGGGCGTGGATCCAGGACTGGTTAACATCTTATGTTACACCAGTTCACCTCACTCCGGGCCCGATACAATGATGAGGGTGACACTTCGGACTCCTTTTCCTGTACAGGGTTGTGTTCTGGCACCTTTTCTATTCACATTATATATTAATGGTTTAGACAAGGCTCTGGGGGTATTCGGGGCGGATAACCCGAGGATAGGAAATAGAGAAATACCGGTCCTGCTGAACGCGGATGACGCAGTGCTTCTGTCACGCACCGCACGGGGCCTCCAGCACCTGATTGATGGTTTTTTCAGTTTTATGGAGAACCTGGAGTTGTTAGCTAATCTCTCCAACTCTTACATCATGGAGGTGGGAAAAAGACCAGGCAGGAAATTCACCTTTAGGATTGGCCCCCACCCTTTAGAAAAAGTGCAGGCATTTTCATATTTTGGAATTGCTTGATACCCGTACTAGGTTTAATAAATTGATAGATGAGAAATGTAGATCTCTCTCTAGCTCTTCTGGGGCAATTATGAAATTTGCACACAGGCTGGGATGCTGGGCCCCAGAACAAATCGTGAATTTGTATAGGGTCATTTGTAAGGCAAAAATGCTATATGGTAGTGAGGTATGGGGATTCGCTGACCCTTCAAGGATACAGGTTGAAGAAAAGAAATTCCTCTGAAGGTTACTTGGAGTCCCACAGAGTACCCCATCCTATTCTATCCACGAAGAGCTAGGTCTCTCCTATATAAGAGACGAGATTCAACTAAAACCTCTTTCTTGCTGGTTAAAAACATGGATCAACCCTGAACCGATCTTAGGCTGGCAGATTATAACTGACTGCATTAATAGGGAGTATGGGCATAACATTCCCTGGTTGAAATATGTTAAGGAAACTCTGTCTGGATTGGGTCTTGCCGACTTATTACAACAACCCGAAATCGCTGGCAGCACAGGATAAGGAGATTGTTAAGTTGGCATTCTTAAAGCAGAAGGCCACCGCCATGGAAGATACTGAGATGATCAATTCAACTGTGAGAGCCCACCTACTTGCCAATTCTAGTCCTGGACTGGAACCATACCTGGCGTATCTTTATAATACCCAGGATAGATTCCTGATGACGAGATTCAGTCCACGGAGCGGCACAAGAGTAGGAACGAGACATTGTACTCATGCTGTAAATTTTACCGAGTGGAACACCCTTCGCCTGCCAGCTCATGGGGCATGCAACATTTGTCGAACTAAGACCGCAATAGGTCAATATTTTTGACTACCAATTGAAAATCAATCACGTTTTCAATAGGGCCAGCTCATGCCCTGTAGCCCAAACTAGCAGCCGATTTTTGCTGCCAGTTTGTAGGACTGTAGGCTTACCACTTTACAAACCGAGCACTCCGTAGTAGGGACCATTAGAAGGTCCTGATGAGTAAGCAGTAGGGGACTGCTTACGAAACATGTTGACCAGGTAGCAAGCTAATTGCTCTACCACCAAACCCCCTTCTTAATGTTCGCAGCCAGAGAAGTGAATAAAATGTATTTTTTCTACTAGCCAGGGAATTTTTAATTTTTCTTTTTATTACTCACTAGTTAGGTCCCTACACTTCACTGATATCACTTACACTGCACCATCACATAGCCTTTGTCACAACAACCAGTGCTCCCACGTAGCTCGTAGGTCGTAGCACGCCCCGCCCCGTAGAGGGACGGGAAGACCCCTATGATGAAGCATGACACTAAAGGATTTTTTTAGTGTGTGAGGGGTATTTTAAAAAGCACACAGTGCTCTCATCTTTTCATTCTTAAGAGAGAGTTTAGTATTACACTGCATACATCAAAAATAAAAAATATCACCATCACACATTGATAGAATCTTTTAGTTTGTATGAGATTCAGGATGAACCATCTTCATCACACACTGGGGAGCCCATTGGGGTTTTTATCATCGATTGATTTAAGGGGCCCCTGCGGCTGTGACTATAAGTCTCCGCAGGACACGCTCCACTTCGTTTTATTGTGCCCTTTTTATGCCCACCCCAGGACGTTGTATTTTAAAGTTTGCTAGGTTCAAACATGCAAGGGTGGCGCTGTTATTTTTGAAATTGTCTGAGGAGGCCCTCACACTTTATTGCACTGAATTTTTTAAGGATGGCTGCAAGATTAAGAAAAACAATAGACTCCGGTTGTTGACTTAGGTTGTGAAATCTTTCTCCCGCCCCCTGGGCCGTCTTGCATGACATGTTATACTGATTTCTTAATCTACCTTCTCGTTTTCTAATGCGCCACGGTGCACTACTTATTACAATTGTCGGCCTATTCTACTAGTATTTGTATGATGTCTTGTACTCACATATGTTATACACTCTCATCAATTATTTAAGCAACTTGTAGAATGTTTTATTTTCTGTGTCCCTAATTACCTATTTTGTCCAGGTTTTACCTTCTCTCTGATATGAACTGCGTTTGAAGATATATTTCTGTATCTGTAATAACAAAACTATACTTAACTCTACTTATATACAACTATTATTGTATATTGTCAATTTCCTTAACCACTAAAGTACCTCTTCAATACACAGCTCCGTAGTTGTCTAACGTCCTAGTCCTAATTTTGAAACTAATAGCGTCTTAGTTTCTAACTGAAAATAATATTGCTGACAAGTTGAGTCTCTGGTATCAATTACTTAAACAAGAAGCTTGTCGATAGCTGTCTAATTTGGTGTGTACACCTCTCACCACAGCTGCGCAGGAACTAAATACAATGTTGCCTTAACAGGACTGCAGTCTTGATTCTTTACTTGATCCGGAGATGCGGCGTTGAAATCCCACGTTGCGCATGCGTTCTCTGAAAAAGCTTACTACGGGAACTGTAGCAGTATGGGAAATAACGCGACAAGAGTCAGCGCTTCGGTTCCTATACCAAATCTAAACACTAACTTCAGAATAATTCAACCAAAAGCCAAAAACAGAGACACCTTACTCCGGTGCGCTGACAGTTGAAGTGCGCAGTCTTTTTTCAAATCGAGCATAATAAGCACCTGGATGTGCGTGAGCTAAAAAGACTAGAACGGTAATTTCTGCCTGTGAGGATGCCAGTCTCTGCCATGTTGGATTTCTGTAGAATTAAAATGCACTGTTTTAAAAAGAGTCTAGTCACTTTTAATTTGTTTCTCTTGTGCAAAGCTTTCCTATTAGATTTCAAACTTATTTTTCTATATTGTGCTTGCTTCTGGACTGGGACTGTTAGACAGATTGTGACAGTACCTCCCTCCAAAGGAAGTTCCCCAATCTTTGGTTTTGATGGGAAGATCTTATGGAAGTCCTTTACTAACCTTGGAGCATGCACATTAACTGCTGGCTCCCAAATCGTTCCTCAGAACCAAAACCCTTCCAATCAACCAAATAATACAACCTTCCTCTGGTTAATCTCGAATCTAGTATCTTGCTGACCTCAAATTCCTCTCTGAATCAACTTGTAATGGTCTAGGGTTTTGTTTTAGCCTCGCTTGGGGTGGTTTCTTTTTAAAAAGAGATGTGGAAGGCAGGAGGAATTTTTAACTGTTTCTGGAGCTGTAGTTTCACTACCGTTGGATTCATTTTCTTGACTACTTTAAAAGGACCTATAAACTTTGGTTGAAACTTTCTGTTCCCTATAAGCCTCAAATGTTTAGTAGACCGCAAGACTCGATCTCCTATTTCATAAGTTGGACCCACTCTTTTTTTTTTTTTGTCAGCTAGTTTTTTTGTACCTAGTCTTAGACTTCAGTCAATTCTCCTGAGCCTGTTTATGACCGCATTCTGATTGTATTAACATGTCTTGAACAACTGGAACTGTGTCATCTTTTTTCCCTGTCATTAAACTTGGATGTCTGCCGGAATTCAAATAAAATGGTGTATACCCTGTTAAATCGAGCACCGCATTATTATATGCAAACTTAGCTGTCCAAAGTAATTCTGACCAGTTTCCCCCCGTTCCAACATATAGAGTCTCAAATACTGTTCCAGCTCTTGGTTGACTCTTTCTGTCTGACCGTCAGTCTTGGGATGACAACTGGTAGAATATCGCATGTCCACTCCCAACCCCAGCATGTATTTTTTCCTGACTTGGACACAAATTGAGTTCCTCTGTCTGATATAAGAATCTGGGGAATTCCATGAGCCCGAATGATATGCTGGTTGAATAACTGAATTAATTGGAGGGCAGTTGGAACAGCTTTCAACGGAATGAAGTGACTCATTTTTGAAAATGTGTCTACAAAGACCAATATTGTGGTGAACCCTTGACTAGGCGGAAGGTCAACTATCAAATCTAGGGTCACTGTGTGCCATGTGTGTGGGGCAGTAGGTAGAGATTGTAATAAGTCCTGGGGTGCTTGTCTGCTAGATTTTCCTTTAATACAAAGTTCACAAGTGGATACATACTGTGCTACATGAGCCGCCATGCAGGGCCACCAAAAATGTATTTTTAGTAAAGCCAGAGTCTTCTTGGTATCCTTATGACCTGCCAATGGATCCTCGTGACAAGCTATCAAAGCCTCATCTTGTAACTCTTTGGTCAGTAGATACAAGGCTTCATCATAATATGGAACGCCATCTTTGAGCGTCTTTCTTTCATCGTCTTCAACCCGTTTAGTTAACTCAGGAAGTGAACAATGATGGGTAACTTCTTCAGCAAGTTCTTTTAGATGAATCGCTCCGGCAGTTTTACTCAAAGGAATGATCAGGTCTTCGGAAGGAGTTTTCACCTCTTCTGACATATTCATGCACGACAAAGCATCGGCTTTTCCATTCTTCGCTCCAGGCTTGCACGTAATTACAAAGTTAAACTCTGAGAAGTATAGAGACCATCTCAGTTGCCGTGGTGTTAAAGTTTTAGCCGATTTTTAAAAACTGTAAAGTGCGATGATCAGTAAACACTGTTACACAATGTTTGGCTCTTAAAAGGTAATGACGCCAATCCTGAAAGACTTCTTTGACGGCTAATAATTCCTTATCAACTATTGAACAATTGATCTCTGGTTCAGACCGTTTTTTGGATCGATAAGCCATTGGATGAAGTTGGCTCGTCTGCCTATTCCTCTGAGACCAGATTCCTCCTGTAGCGAAGTCTGAGGCGTCGGTTTCTACAAAAAAAGCTTGTTCCGGATCTGGATAGGCCAAAATTAATGCTGTAGTGAATGCCCTTATCAGGAATTGAAAGGCTGTTTCTGCGTCTTCCGACCATTCAAATTTTCTTCCCTTCTTTAACAGCTGAGTGATTGGAGAGACTCTAGCAGAAAAATTGGAAATAAACCTTCGATTAAAATTGGCAAAGCCAAGGAAACTTTGGGTATCCCCAAGGAATGTGAAAGAGATTCAATCTTGTATAACCTGGACCTCGGTGGGATCCATTGCCACCCCTTCAGCCGACAACACAAATCCCAAAAACTCTACTTGCTCCACATGGAATGAACACTTCTCCAGCTTCACAAAAAGTTGGTTCTCTAGAAGTTTTTCCAAAGTGGCTCGCACGTGTTTTACATGATCTACCATGCAATCTGAGAAGATTAAGAAGTCATCAATGTAAACCACTGCCACTCTGTCCAAAAATGCACGTAACATGTTGTTAACAAAATGATGAAAGGCGGCTGGTGCATTGCTCAGTCCATAAGGAATCACCTGGTACTCGAAAAGACCATACTTAGTGCGAAAAGCCGTTTTCCACTCATCACCTTCCGCCACTCTCACCAGGTGATAAGCCCCACGAAGATAGAGTTTAGTATACACCTTAGCCCCCTTGACCTGGTCTAGAAGCTGTGAAATCAATGGCAGAGGGTATCTATTTTTTTACGGTCACCAAATTCAGGGCCCTATAGTCAATGCACGTGCGGAGGGTTCCATCCTTCTTAGGCCGAAAAAATAATGGTGACGAAAATGGAGACTGTAATGGTCTGATAAACCCAATTCTCTGATACTCCTCCTAGATATTCTTTTAAATACAAGTTTTCTGCTTCTGTCAGGGCATATATACGACTGCAGGGCAAGTTTGCTCCTGGCTCCAATTCAATTTTGCAGTCGTATTCGAGATGTGGGGGAAGACGCTTTGCATTTATTTTGTCAAACGCTTGCCAAGTCTTGATATTCTTTTGGAACTTCCTTCAAGTCTAGTACGCACAACTGATTAGTTCTCTGAGCTAATTTTGTGGCGGCCGAATTCACATGTCTTTCTCTGACACGAGCGAAACAATTGGCCTTGCAAAATTCTGATGTCATTTCCACTGTTCTTTTTTCCCCAATCTATTCTTGGGTTGTGTTCGGACAACCCCAAGATTAATTGGAACTGTGGTGCGTCTATGAGATTGAACCTCATGTACTCACATAGGCCCTGCAAACCGATCAATTCTAAAGTTTCAGTTTCCTCCACAATAGGGCCTGAAGTGAGATCAGAACCATCCACTGCCTTTACTATTTCAAATTGTTTCTTTTCATCTCTCCATGACCAGACAAGTCAACGCCGTCTCCTCGTCATGCTTCAATATCCTGCGCATGCTACGTAATATCTTCCGGTGGATCCCCACCGAGACCAGGAAGACGGTCACCCAGGCCCTCGTCACCAGCTGTCTGGACTACGGCAACACCCTCTACGCCGGAACCACCGCCAAACTCCAGAAGAGACTCCAGCGGATCCAGAACGCCTCAGCACGACTCATCCTGGACATCCCCCGTCGCAGCCACATCTCCGGACACCTGAGAGATCTGCATTGGCTCCCGGTCAACAAGAGAATCACCTTCGGTCTCCTCACCCACGCACACAAAGCCCTACACAGCCAAGGCCCAGGATACCTCAACAGCCGCCTCAACTTCTACGCTCCCAAACGCCAGCTCCGTTCGATCAGCCACGCCCTCGCCGCCGTCCCCCGCATCCGCAGAGCCACCACAGGGGGACGGTCCTTCTCCTACCTCGCCGCCAAGACATGGAACTCCCTCCCCACCCACCTCCGCCTGACCCAGGACCACCTCTCCTTCAGGAAGCAACTCAAGACCTGGTTGTTCGAGCAGTAGCGGACCCCTCCCCCCCCCCCCCCCCCCCCCCCCCCAAGCGCCTTGAGACCCTCTGGGTAAGTAGTGCGCTATATAAATAGGATGATTGATTGATTGATTTCTTTTTGATAGCACGCATTCCAATTTTCTTAGCGTATTGCTGATTACAAAAATTGCCAGTGGCTCTTGAATCTAGCATTACTGACACCGCCTTCACTTCTGTGGACCTTAACTTGACCGTAAAAGACACTATTAAATGTGGAGCAGCTGGTTGCAAAGTGTTAACTAATTGTAGAGACTCTTGAGTTGACTCTTTAACCTTTCCCATCAGGGTAACTCCCTCTACTGATGGGATCTGTCTTTTAACCTTTGGTTAGTTTTGGGTTTATTCGGACAGTCTCTTACAAAATGTCCCGAAGCTCCGCAATACATACAGAGATTTTTTGACCGTCTTATTTCCTTTTCATCTTTAGTGAGAGGACCTCGAACAGATCCAATCTGCATAGGTTCTTCACCAGGGGAAGTTTCAGGTTTACTGTTTTCGGTTTTAGCTCGGTCAAAACGGGGAACAAAACTGCGATTTTTTTATTTTATTTTTTATTTAAATTTTTTTTTTTCTCTTCTCGGATTTCCTCTCAAAAAGACGATGTTCTAATTGAAGCACCAGATCAATTAATTCAGATATTTCTTGTGGCCTCATAGGGATTTGAGCCAGGGCGTCTTTCAACTCGTCTTTTAGACCACGATAAAATATCGCTGACCGTTTACTGTCGGGCCAGTCTGTTTAACAATTAACTTGTTAAACTAAGCAATGTAGGCCACCAAGTGTTGATTACCTTGTTTTAAATCGAACCACTCGTTGTCGGTGGCCTGATTGGCAGTCCTCCTATCTAAGATTCTCAGAAATTCTTTGTTAAACCAATCAAAAATAGGTGGGTCATTGCGCGCTATCATGGGCATTGACCAGGCGGCGGCATCGCCACTCATATAGGACAGCATAAAGGCAACTTTAGTTTGGTCCTCTCAGATCTACATGAAAAATGAAGAGCATTGGGTGAGGAAGACTTGTGCCTTATGTGGATCACCACTGAATCTTTCTGGGGTAGCCAGTGGACCTATTGCCGCTACTGAATGTATGACTTGAGTTGCTACCTCAGAAGCTGATCTCCTATCCGTCCCTAATCTGGGTGAGGTGGACGTTTCTGAGATTAATTCTTCCATCCTTAATCTAATTTGTTGAGTTTCCTGTTGTGACCTCTTTACCTCTTCCCTGAGATTCCTAATTTCTTCAGCCGACTGCGTCAACTGATTTTGCAACCCGTCTAGAATGCCAGCTGAAGCCTTAAGGTCAAACCCCTCAGCCATATCGACTCAGGTGGTAGCCGTGGCACTTCAATCTGTCACGAACCAAGACCAGACCACTGGAGTCGATGCTGTACCCAACTCCCACCCACCAGTGTACCACCCGAAGGACTAAACACTTTAGGGCAGCACACCAGCAGGGGGAAAGGGGAAGTGGAGAACAAAGAGAGACAGCCTGGCGTAGTAGTTGATGTTGAGCACACAATGGAACAGCTAAGCCGTGTGTAGTGCCTGCCCCTTTTAATCATACATGTAAACTTGCATTACATTAGTATTTCAAATGAAATTCCTACACCCTAATTACCTATTTGGTCCAGGCTTTAGCTTCTCTCTGATATGAACTGCGTTTGAAGATATATTTCCTTATCTGTAATAACAAAACTATACTTAACTCTACTTATTTACAACTATTATTGTATATTGTCAATTTCCTTAACCACTAAAGTACCTCTTCAATACACAGCTCTGTAGTTGTCTAACGTCCTAGTCCTAATTTTGAAACTAATAGCGTCTTAGTTTCTAACTGAAAATAATATTGCTGACCAGTTGTCTCTAGTATCAATTACATAAACAAGAAGCTTGTCGATAGCGGTCTAATTTGATGTGTACACCTCTCAGCACAGCTGCGCAGGAACTAAATATAATGTTGCCTTAACAGGACTGCAGTCTTAGTTCTTTACTTGATCCGGAGATGCAGCGTTGAAATCCCACGTTGCGCATGCGTTCTCTTAAAAAGCTTACTACGGGAACTGTAGCAGTACGGGAAATGATAACGCGACAAGAGTCAGCGCTTTGGTTCCTATACCAAATCTAAACACGAACTTCAAAATAATTCAACCAAAAGCGCAAAAACAGACACCTCACTCCGGTGCGCTGACAGTTGAAGTGCGCAGTCTTTTTTCAAATCGAGCATAATAGGCACCTGGATGTGCGCAAGCTAAAAAGACTAGAACGCTAATTTCTGCCTGTGAGGATGCCAGTCTCTACCATGTTGGATTTCTGTAGAATTAAAATGCACGGTTTTAAAAAGAGTCTAGTCACTTTTAATATGTTTCTCTTGTGCAAAGCTTTCCTTTTAGGTTTCAAAATAGTTTTTAGGTTTTGACTAGCCAATGCTTACGAAGTAAGCATTCGCTAGAAAAAACCTAATGAGAATAGTATATGGAGCTTGGAATCCGCCCCGTCTTCGATTGGCTAGCTCCATAAATGGAGGCTAGCCATTGGAAGACACGTCTGTCTGTCAATGCAGGACCAGATTCGGGGGCGTTCCCGAGAATTTTTGGCTTTTGGCGATGTCAGCCGAAAGCCAGTTCTCGGGAACGCCCCGAGTCTGTTCCGGCATTGACGGCACCCGCCCCCGTCCCTTGCCGATTTTTTTTGAGCCCCCTGGCAGGTGCCCACCCTGCCAGGGACATTGCCGCCTTTGAGCGAGTGCCACTTCGCTTTATATTTTAATTTAATTGAAGCCGGTGCCCACCCGGCATTGTCCCGTGTTTACACCGCCGCTGTCCGGCCTCCCGACCCCAGGGCCGCGCTGCGATTGGCCGCGACCCGGAAGTCAGGCAGGCCGGGGGCGGGACAAGCGGAAGTGCCGGAGAAGAAGAGCTCCAGCGCAAGGAGAAGCTGCTGCCTGCCGTGTCCTTCCCTGGGCTCCCAAGTGAAGGGGGAGCCCCGGAGTTCTTGCCAGTCTCGAGGGAGGAGCGGGAGTCCTCCAGCCCCTGGCCGCCCTGTGTTGCGTAGGTCCCGCCCCCCCAGCGCGGACAAGGAGAAGCAGCTGCACCCACCAGCAGGGCTCCATGGTCGAAGAGGAGCCCCGCCGCCGCCCGTGAGAGCACCCGGCCCCAAGAAGCGGGACCGGGTGTTGTGGTGTTGCCTCCCACGGGGCTCTGGGTCACACGCCCTTCCATGTGACCAGGTAAGCTTGCTGGCAGGAAATCCAATGTGCGTATGTGACGGCCTGACCCATCTGGTCCCACGTATTAGTTGCGCAAAGTCAAAACAATAAAGGACTACTATACTTCTGTGTGTACATACTTATGTGTGTATGTACTATGTGTATGCGCCTGTGTGTTTGTGCGGGTTTCTTCATGTGTGTACGTCTGTCTGCGCATTGTGTGGCTGAGTGAGTGTGCCTGTGCGTCTCAGCTCGTCCGTCTGCATGTCTCTCAGTCTCTGCATATGTGTCTACGTGTTGAGTATCAGTGTGAGAGTGTGTATTGTGTGTGTGTGTGTCCGCCTGAGTGTGAAAAAATGTGCGTGCAGTGGGGCGGGCACGTGACGCCGTCGTGCCCCGAGAGGAGTGCACTATCCCAGGACACATTTTGTGTGTGTGTATAAGTTGCTGGCGATGCCATTGCAGATTAGATGAATGAGGGTGAAAACCCTTTGAAACTGTTCACAATTGCCCGGTACGTCTGAGAAGAAATGGTGGTTGTCCTTTGCTTAAAAAAATTCAAAGACTCTCAGTGTATAATGGCTAACATCATAGTCCCAGCCTGCCCTCTCGCAGCCTGCCCTCTCGCAGCCTGCCCTCTCGCAGCCTGCCCTCTCGCAGCCTGCCCTCTCGCAGCCTGCCCTCTCGCAGCCTGCCCTCTCGCAGCCTGCCCACTCCCAGCCCTTTCCCAGCCTGTCCTCTTCCAGCCTGTCCACTTCCAGCCTGCCCTCTCCCAGCCTGTCCACTTCCAGCCTGCCCTCTCCCAGCCTGTCCCCTCCATGACCTTTCCCAGCCTGTCCTCTCCCAGCTTGTCCACTTCCAGCCTGCCCTCTCCCAGCCTGTCCCCTCCCTTCCCTCTCCCAGCCTGTCCTCTCCCTGCCTGTTGTCGTGTCCCGGCGGCAGCAGGCAACAGGCAAGAGCGTGCACTGTGTCCCCGAAGTAACAGCCCTAAAGCAAGCAAGAAGTACGCCCCCCTCCCACCAATCCCTGTTAGGTAGTGGAAACTGTCCAAACTGGGGTGCAGACAGCCCCTCTCACCTTTCGGCCTGGTACTACTGCACCAGCCGCACTACTTCCCTACTGACCGTTCTCCACTTCAGCTCCGTCTAAATTACAATTCCTGCTTGTGACCCTTTTGCCTGCTTGTGCTTGTTTTCGTGGCCCTGTTGCCTGCGCCTCCGTGTGCCCCTGTTGCCTGCTTGTGCCTCCGTGTGCCCCTGTTGCCTGCTTGCGCCTCCTTTTTCGTGCCCCTGTCGCCTGCTTGTGCCTCAGTTTTCGTGCCCCTGTCGCCTGCTTGTGCCTCTGTGTGCCCCTGTCGCCTGCTTGTGCCTCTGTGTGCCCCTGTCGCCTGCTTGTGCCTCCGTGTGCCCCTGTCGCCTGCTTGTGCCTCCGTGTGCCCCTGTCGCCTGCTTGTGCCTCCGTGTGCCCCTGTCGCCTGCTTGTGCCTCCGTGTGCCCCTGTCGCCTGCTTGTGCCTCCGTGTGCCCCTGTCGCCTGCTTGTGCCTCCGTGTGCCCCTGTCGCCTGCTTGTGCCTCCGTGTGCCCCTGTCGCCTGCTTGTGCCTCCGTGTGCCCCTGTCGCCTGCTTGTGCCTCCGTGTGCCCCTGTCGCCTGCTTGTGCCTCCGTGTGCCCCTGTCGCCTGCTTGTGCCTCCGTGTGCCCCTGTCGCCTGCTTGTGCCTCCGTGTGCCCCTGTCGCCTGCTTGTGCCTCCGTGTGCCCCTGTCGCCTGCTTGTGCCTCCGTGTGCCCCTGTCGCCTGCTTGTGCCTCAGTGTGCCCCTGTCGCCTGCTTGTGCCTCAGTGTGCCCCTGTTGCCTGCTTGTGCCTCAGTGTGCCCCTGTTGCCTGCTTGTGCCTCAGTGTGCCCCTGTTGCCTGCTTGTGCTGTGTGGGTGTGTGTGGAAGGCTCTGTGTGGTTGTGTGTGTGGGGGGCTTTGTGTGGCTGTGTGTGTGGGGGGCTTTGTGTGGCTGTGTGTGTGGGGGGCTTTGTGTGGCTGTGTGTGTGGGGGGCTCTGTGTGGCTGTGTGTGAGGGGGCTCTGTGTGTCTGGGGGGCTCTGTGTGGGGGGCTCTGTGTGTGTTTGTGTGTGTCATTTGCGAGAGATACAGCTAGTGGCATTGTAAATGACAATGCCATTTATTTATGTTAAAAAAAAACATAAATAAAAATGTCAAGAGCAATGCCGATAGCTCTAACTTTAACAAAAGAAAAACCATTGCATTGTAAATGCTTGTTCTATATTGTGCTTGTTTCTGGACTGGGACTTTTTGACAGATTGTGACACCGGTGCATTATTGTTAAGAGTCCGATATGTAAGTTATACAGCCTTGGTGAGAATATGTTCCTGGAGCAGCCTCCCCTCCAATGGTACATGGTCCGGCAGTGGGAAATCGTTTACGTTGTCTGCTTGCTATGCGTCTCTAATTTGTGCGTATTTGAAGAACTGGGAAGCTGTAATGCCTGCGTATGATCTCCTGTACGGTCGATGGGTGTGTGCATCACATCATTGAAATCCCCTCCGATAATGTTTATCGAATCCTGCGTCTCTAGTACTGTTTCTGTCACTTTGTGTAGTGTCCTAGTTTGTAGTTTTGTCGGGGCATTAACTGAGAGGATGGTAAAATTCGGTCTGCCCCGTTTCCCCGTCACTCCAACGAATGGGCCCTGAGGATCTAACCATGTACACGTCACACAGAAGAGGTCGATTTTATAAATCGGGATTCCCTCTCCTCTAGAGCCAGAGGTGTATCCCGCATGGGCCAGGACGGTATACTCAGCCCTCGCTGTGAATCCACATTTTGTGCCCTTGAGTTGGGCTTCCTGCAGCATCACCATGTCCAGATGAATACGTTTTTATAAAAGTTGTCACTAACCCACTTTTAATTTTATCCCCACGGCCATTGACTTTCCAGGTCAAGGCAGTGAAGGATTCTCTCTCTGGACTCATCATGGTTGACTATAGTATATCTGTGTCGTACGTGTGTGCAGGGAAGAGGGCAGAACCCTGTTGTAAGAATATATGTAGTGATGTGATTCCGGTTTACACCATGGTTGAGCCAGAACTGAAACTTAAACAACAACAACCTTGTTTCACATCCGCACCCTGAGAAGTGATTAAGGGCAGTAGAGGTCTGTCGCCCTCCCCAACCCAAAACTTACTTTACAAGTCCAAACTCTTGCAGCGCATTGAATGATCAAAGACAAATAGAAGGAAAAAGCCTGTCCAGAGAATAAAAACGAGGGAATGTAGAGCGGAGAAAAGAAAGGAGTGAAGAAAAAAGACAGTGGGAGAAAAGAAGTAAGAGAGAGTAGGAAAACAACTATCAAAGTCTTAGGCCTCTTCTGGCCTATCGCCTGCTCTTGATCGCAACGCTTCCGTCACTGTGCAGGTCTAGGAGGTGTTGTTGGGGGGGGTGGCAGTGATAGAGCTCTACCTTATCAATCTGATTCACTGGCAAGTCTGAGGCCCTTATTTAGGAGTTGGAGTTGGGAGCTTCTCCCTGCGTATCCGGTTTCTCGGTCTCCACATCTTGTTCCATTGCTTCTATTTCAGTGTAAAGGGGATGTTGCAGTGTGCCGACTTTTTCTTCGGATGTTGTCTCTCTAGTGTCCGTCCCTGTGTAGGGTTCATGCCATCCATGTGGTTTCTCAGACCGGCGTGAGTCCAGCTACGGTGTACCTCTCCTCCTTAAGTGAGCACTCCCCCTTAAGTGAGCACTCCCTCTTGTGACATACGGCATAGGCCCTTGTAGAGGTGCTCGCCGATGGCCCTGGGATTTCTATGGTTTCTGGAAGTCGATTACTGGTTCTAAAATAGTCAGTGTGTATTATCCAGTACTCTTGATGACTCGCTTATTTTCAAGTACATCTATTTTCTATCTGCCCCCTTTACACACCTATCAGGGCACGTACAGTATGGGTCACCCATTTGTTGCACCCTCCCCTTCATTTACTTGGCACCTAGAAGTGGCAGTAATTCCGTCACAGTGCCTGGCTCCTACCCCGGATATCGCATCTTGCTAGCGGTGAATGTGGTGGTTCTAGAGGGCTCAAAGACAGGTTAGTCAGGCACATGGGATGGCAACTGGAACTCCAGAGGAAGTAAACTGACGACGGGGTGGAAGTAGCACCAATATTGTTCTGGCTTCAGGGCTTGGCTAAGGCAAGCAGGGACCAGGTGTGCTCTTCTTGCTAAGCTTTAATGCGCTATGGCATGCAGGCATAAACCGCCTGTGCTGTATTTCTGTGTGACCTGTGTCTCTGTGCCTCCTATAACTACACCTTGTTTTTATTTCCCACGCTTATACTGAATGTAAAGAAAACGCGCAACTTAATAATAGTCTAACCTAATCCTGTCTTATTTTCTGCTATGGTGTGAAATGTATCCTGCGCTGAATATCTTTTCCTACTGTCTTCCGTGAGCACACACTGTTTCCCCGATCTATGAGCATGGCTCCTCTTTTAAAATGTCTGCAATTATCATCCCCTTCTGCAAGACAAAACCTGTATCTGTTTATACAGTTATACTGAATAAAAAAGCGTGTGATCAGACTACGAGCCTCCCAAGTTATTTGTGAGAGTAAGGCATGAGAATTGTACATTTCAAAGAGACAGTGCTATTAATGAGAATGATTTTTTTCAAAATGCCCATTACATATTGCTGAACACCCCACTAAAACGATTCATAAAACCGATCCAAGCATAATAAAAACACAAGTCTACAAGCTTTCATAGCATAAGGAAACTATAACTAAAACCCATGCTATCTTACCCCTACTAGGGATGGAAACCAAAGTCCCTAGGTTGCGTGTCCAGGGTGTAAAATGAAGCCCTGCAACAACTGTACACAATTCCTACACACTTAGTCACTGCTTTTTAGGTCTGACTATAGACTGCTGTAACGGATTTAGCTTTCCATTGTCAAAAGAGCTAATGGGGACAAAACCAATACATACAGTGAGCTTTTTTGCGGCCTGTTGTACATCACTGGTGGACTTTCTTGCCAGTCTCATTTGTTTGCTTATTTGATGGCATTAATTCCTCTTATGTAGCGTCTCTTCACTGGAGCACAGCTTTACAATCGTGAGCGCATTTTTTTTAGGTCGAGCATTCAAGTCCTCTGCTATATTCTTTAGTATATACTTATGTGTATGTACTTTGTGGCTCTGGAGATCAGCCCTAGGGCTTGTCTGCTTCCGCTTAAAGACTTTTTTCTGTTCAACTGCCTCTATTTAACTGTCTTAATAACAAGCATTTACAATGCAACGGTTTCGCCTTTGGAAAAGTTAGAGCTATTGGCATTGTAAATGACAATTTGTATTTATGTGTTGGTTTTGAAAACGGATAAATAAATGGCATTGCCATTTACATTGCCAATAGCTTAATCTCTCGCAAATGTGAGACCTATTGTACCCTATGGACGAGCTCAGCAGACAGCAATTACTACCACACACACACCCAGAGCCAGCCACACACACCCACTAGGCTGTTAACACTTTCGAATGTGCTGGTGGCGCGGTGGGCAGCCTTTACAAATCACATAACCGAAGTCTTCTGGATCCCCAAATCTATTGTTTACAGTTTACAATGCATCAGCAGTGTTGGGGATAGAGCTTACTAACGGTATATGCCTGAGCCTCCTGGATCCCTGGCTACATAGTTTACACTTTACAATTCACCGTCAGCGTTGAGGTTCGAGTTTAAGTCGGAGATAGCATATGTATACAAGTCAGGTCCCGGGCCGGCAGCCAATCACAGCGCGGCCCGGGGAATGACGTCAAAGGGGTGTCCCGGGCCAGCAGCCAATCACAGCGCGGCCTGGGGAATTACGTCATGAGGGTGTCCTGGGCCGGCAGCCAATCACAGCGCGGCCCGGGGAAGGACCTCAGGGGGTTGTCCCGGACCAACTGCATCGTTCAACCCCCCTTCAACACCCGAAAAGAAAGCAATGAGTAATTCTGTTATCAGAGCAGTGCCCGGGAAACAAAGCCGTACCCTGCCTCGCTCCTCCGCACACTCAGGGGTGCATTAGGGGGGAAGCAAGGACCCCGCCCGCTGCTTAACACACGCAAAGACTTAACCAATAAACATGCCGCCGGATACATTCCATTGACGGGAAACAGAGACCACAGCAACAAGAGACGGAAAGAAGTAAAACAAACATGGAGATGGAGAGGACATGAGACGGGGTTAAAACAAAATTACGAGCCGTAAAACAAACCTGGAGGAAACATAAGACGGGGTTAAAAGAAAATTACAAGACGGGGCTAAAAGAAAATTTGCTTACCTGATCACAAATACACCGTACTTCCTGGCAACTTAAATCTCGCCGACCACTCCAGTTAAAGGCACTTCCAAAAAGACGAAACACGGTAAAAAAAAACCCCGCCCACCGCCGCAATGACGTGCTAAAAGGGGCTGGATGAGAAAAAAATCGCCGGAACGCAGAGTCGCCTCGCAGAATGACTGACGCCTCTCTTCCAATGGCTAGCCTCCATTTATGGAGCTAGCCAATGGAAGACCGAGGCGGGACAAAGCCCATATACTGTAAAACAAAAGATTTGGCCTGCGCGAAACGCTGCTGCGCAGCTTTCGACAGGTGAAACCTAAAAAAGGACCAGTAGAGGTCAGTAAAATACCAGAATTGCTTTCTGCTGAGGGACTTAGTTTTTAATTTTTCTGGCAACTGCCTCTATATCACTTTTTTGATAGAAAACGACAAGCAGAGATCAGTAAAATACCAGAATCAATTTAGCATACCCTAGATTCCAGTCCATAGAAATTGTCTTCCACGAGCACCCGTAGACAGTAATATTTTTTCAAATCTCGTATTTTCAGTGATATGACCACCGAGGGCCCTGATTTCATATTCACAAGCATTTGCAATGCAACTGGTCTCGCATTTGCAAGAGTTTAAGCTTTTGGCATTGTAAATGACAATGCCTTTTATTTACCTATTTTGAAAAACAGATAAATAAAAGGCATTGTCATTTACAATGCCAATAGCTCAAACTCTCGCAAATGCGAGGCCAATTGCATTGAAAATGCTTGTTTAAGTGGGTGACCCAATAGCATGTTCTCTTGGTGATAGGAGAGGTCTGTGCACTAAATCTGCAGGTTACAGGTTTGAATTCATCGCTCTGCAACCTTGAACAAAATCCCTGCGAATTTGGGAAACTGAGTACCATTGAGGCGGGATCGTTAAATTAACCAGGTGCCTCTGACATCAGACCTGCAATGTCCCCCTCCCGGGATTTCCTTTAACAGCCTCGGGGTTCTAGTCCTTGTTCATTGTTATAGACAACAGCAGATAAGTATCTTTTTAGAATGAAAAAAAGAAACTGTATGTGCTGCCTTCGTCATGGCCATCTGCTAATCATCTGCCTTGAGTGCTGTGAAATGCAAACAAAACTGATGTGAAAACACAATATTATTTGAATCACAGCTTCCTTACAACTTTTAAATGACTGCTCCTAGACTCATAGGGGTGGATACCAGTCGGCACATTAACCTGCCCCGCTGAAAATTGACATTGGAGTATAAAAAAAAGTATTGTATAATTAGAAAGTAGTTGAACACGCTAATAGGCACTAGAAATAGATTACCAGGCACATCTATGCACGAGTAAGCGATCAGTGTTCATGTCTGTTGCAGTGACCGCCCTGTGATGCATTTGCAACATTAATACAAAATATCACTTCTACGGCATGGTGTGTATGTATTGATCCTGAAGTGAGCGGTGCGATAAGCAAGCTGTTCTTGCAAGAGTAGACTGGTCCCAGCACAGCAGCAGACAAGCACGTGACTCAGCAAAACCCACCCTTTGTCAGCTGTGCAGCCTGAACCGAATCCCTTCAGATAACAGATTACATTATCTCAGCACGGGCTCCCGTTGTCTCTGCACAGAGGGGCAATGCTTATATAGAGCGGGGCAGAAATAACAAGGCTTATAGCAACCTCTAGAGTTAAATTCAGTGGTACTCATTGAGGGGGCAGCAGGAAGAAAGGGAGGGGCCTTCGATAGCTCGAGTGTGAGAGGGGCAGGGAATAGAGGGTGAGGGGCTTTTCGCTGATACAGAAGGAATCTTCACACTACTTCACATATGGTTAGCAGTCAAGCGGAGCCACAACTTTTACACCACAAATTATGCAGTTACCTGAGTCCCTTTGCCGGCTCCGGGCAAACTCAGTATTACGGCTCAAATGCCTTCCCGCACAGAATCATGAAGCCTCTCCATGGGGGACGTGTTGGGAGCCATAGCCTCCCTGAGCATGTAAAGTGTGTACACGGAGAGCGTGTTCTCCAGGGTTACATTCTTTCGCATGAAAAAAAGCATGCAATGCGCACGCTGTGCCACCTGTTTCTCTGCCGAAAGGAGACAGGAGGTGGCACGCGCTGACAGGAGATGTGCATGCGGAGTGCACAGCTCCTGTCCACGCGTGCCACCTCCTGCCTCCCTTCGCTAAGGAAAGCGACGACTATAGAGTCTCGCTGGCGAAGCAGCTGCGTTGCATTCGCACGTGAGACCAGAAAACAGAGCTTTAGATTGTACCATTTCCTGCTGAAAGGCAATATTTCTCTCCATGTGTTCCCATACCTGGAATGGCGCGTAGTTTGGTGCTTACTTTCCACCATGTTAAAGAACAGAAGATGTTTCAGCACCCAGGCTAATGTGCTACATAGCTAAATACATATAAGGTCCCAAAGGTGAGACCAGTTGCATTGCAAGTGCTTGTTTTTTTGTTTTATTTTTGCTGTTTCCCCTGTGGGCTGCGTCTACCTCCACCCAACCCGCTCTTCATGCCCACCAGCTTGCCTATTGCTTACTCCACCTCTGTTCCTGTCTCACCCTATTGCTCTCTCCCTCCTGCTCAGGCACCACCAGTTGAAATCTGAAAGAAATTAGATTATTATTGGGAGTGGGTCACTACCCAACTAAATGAACCATCACAACCCATGTCCGTGCAAACCCTCAAAATCATTAACCTGAACTCAATCCCCTAGTAGCTATGACACTGAGCAGACTGGCTTAACTTGGAGGCATTCAGTACAGTATTTATGCAGTACCAAAGCAGTAATCAAATTAAAATACAAAACAATAAAAATCCCAGGCAGAATTAGAAAAATTGAGTACAATTTGGTAAACAAAATTACACTAAAATGACAAAAAGCCAAGCCGTAAAACACTGGTCTGCTAGATTATTTCAGGAATGGGCTTCTTTTAGCCTGCATCCTTGTAGCTTGAACAGGAGGTCAGTCTTATGATGCTCATGGCCCATTTCTTTGTCCGGGGTTCAAGACTAAGTCCAGTCCTTCAGTGCCCCTCTCAGGTCACAGACTGGAGGTCTAATTTTCTGTTCTTTTGCAGCTCCAGTAAATGTTCAGAAGTGGGTTCCCCCTTTTTAGGTCTCGGCTAGTAACGCGTTCTCGCAAGAGAACTATAGCTGGCGTCTCTGCCGACAACGAGCTGGAATGTGGCTACAAGACCTGGCCGCGCGCGCAGCGTTGTCCCATAGGATAACGTTGTGCGCGGCCAGTTCTTCTCTCTACAGCATAGACCGGATTGCGTTGCGCGCCTCTCTGGAATGCAGGGGGGAGTCTACAGAGAAGCGCGCGGCGCTGCTAAAGAGGCTGACGTCGGAGACTGAGTGCGGCGGAGGCAGAGGAGGGCTGGAGCCGGCAGGCTTCATTCGGGAAATGTTTTTAAACCAGCGTGCAAAACGGGCGCATCTTATACAAATGTAACCTTAAGTTCGCAAGGCAGTCTGAGCAAGAAATGTGTAAACATGGATTTGACAATGAAATTACCCTAAAACCAACCCACTGCCGATTATGAAAAAAGAAACAAAGTGCAATCGCAAACATCCGCCCCGCGTGCTTAAAGTGCTCTCTTTTATTGCTTTTTAAAGTCTTTGATGGGAGTCTAAACGGAGCACTTGCACACAACATCTCTTCAAAGTGATGCGCTTCCTGAAAACAGGACGGCGTCTGCCCTTCCAGACAGACACCGCCGTGCGTGCCTACATCTCCGCGCACGAAGGTTTGCCAGGAAACTCTGTTCTTTGCACACACGGACACCACCAGTGCCATGCACACACGGACACCACCAGTGCCATGCACACACGGACACCACCAGTGCCATGCACACACGGACACCACCAGTGCCATGCACACACGGACACCACCAGTGCCATGCACACACGGACACCACCAGTGCCGTACACACACGGATACCACCTCATTATGCAGGAACTGCGCCTCTCTCCCCGTTATGATGTCTCGGGGCGTAAAAGAAAAATTTTATTACATCGCAACACCTCGCAAGTTGTGTTTTTTAAATTATTTTTTATCCTCTTTACGGTTTGTGGCATATTGAATTTTACATTGTCCACACACGGACAACACTACTGCCATACACACACGGACACCACCACTGCCATACACACACGGACACCACCACTGCCATACACACACGGACACCACCACTGCCATACACACACGGACACCACCACTGCCATGCACACACGGACACGCCATCACTGCCATGCACACACGGACACGCCATCACTGCCATGCCCACATGGACACCACCACTGCCATGCCCACATGGACACCACCACTGCCATGCCCACACGGACACCACCACTGCCATGCCCACACGGACACCGCCACTGCCATGCCCACACGGACACCGCCACTGCCATGCCCACACGGACACCGCCACTGCCATGCCCACACGGACACCGCCACTGCCATGCCCACACGGACACCGCCACTGCCATGCCCACACGGACACCGCCACTGCCATGCCCACACGGACACCGCCACTGCCGTGCCCACACGGACACCGCCACTGCCGTGCCCACACGGACACCACCACTGCCGTGCACACACAGACACCACCTCAGTTAAACACTTGTGGTCATTGACTATGTCTGCTGACTTCCATTACAAAGGCGTAGCGAACAAGGCCTATATTTATTCAGCACAGCAAAACTAGCACTCTATATTACTGGCAACTTTGCTTGGCATAAGCAACAGCTAACCATTCACAAACAATGTTTATATACCAATTGCAAATAAAAAAAAAAAGTTAATGCAAAGCATTGTCATTTACAATTCCCTATTGCATTGCAAATGCTTGTTGTTATGCTTTGCATTAGCTAATGAGTAGGAATGCCTCCTGGGCAAACCCTAAACAATGGAATAAAAGTTCACAGGCCTACTCTAACCACTGGACATTTTCAAAATGGCAAAAATCTTTAGCTATTCTAAACGTGGACTCTGAGGACTGGGAATGTAGCTGTGTGTGGAAAGTGTGCTTTGTTAATTCTAGTGTCCGTCCACATTTAACATTAAAATTCAGTTTGAAGCTGCCACTTTATCCACATTAAAACCAGTGACCGAAGTCTGGTAAAGCAGAGTTCTTCTCCAACCAGACAGTGGATCTACAAGAACTGGCCTGGCCTCCTTTTCTCTCTCCTTTCAAGTGTGCCCCAAGTGTTCTATGCAAGCCCAGCAGGCCTGTCAAGCAGGGTTTGACACTCTAGGGTTCAAAAAGATGCTCACGGCCCCCAACCTGTGTATTCTGTGGGGGACAGAGGTGTCCTCTCAAGTCAGCCTCTTATTTGCACCTGGGAGGTATTTCACACGCATTCAAGTCTAATTCCTATCTGGGGAAAGTTAGAGAACCAATGCATATGACCTCCTAAGAACTTTAGGCATGGAAAATACCTTTCTAACAGTTACTTTTCCTTATTATTAATTAAAAATCTGTCTTCACCATTGAATTGGATTTTTTAATATCTATTACATGTAATTGTTTAGCTTTCTATCTTGCCCCATTCCCAAGATACAGTATTAGTATTTTAATCTGTACTCCAGTTTTTTTTTGCATAGGGCAGCTAGGCCTGCCACAGTAAAAAATAGCTTTTGGGTGCTAGTTATTGTAAGGACAATTAACATAAACTTTCTACATGTCCGCATTTGAATTCCATGCACATTGCCTTGTGAGTTACAAGGCCTGCATAGGGGTGACTTGTTAATATCTAAAGTTAAGGTTTTGACCCATCAAAAGGGTTTATTTTGATAGGTCATATTGCAGATTTAGCACTGCTAGAGTCAGGCTAAAGTGATATGCCCGAAGTATGTTTGCAGTGCCACTGTAGTGGATAGCAAAGTGGGTGCTGCAGTCCACTAGTGACATTTAATTTCTAGGCCACCTTGTACTAAATACTAAATACTAAGGACTTAAGTTAAGTATGCCAATTAGTTTTGCTGGTTCAAACCTGTTTAAAAGAGGAATGTAGTCAGTTTATTACTGGTTTGCAGGGGCAAAGTGCTGGGAGTACTACAACCAGCAAAAATATAGGGTCCAGAAAAAGGTGAAAAGTATGGGGAGACCACAGAGAAAAGGTAGATTTCCAACAGACGTGTTAACGTGACCCGTGCACCCCCTTTTTTAATTTTTTTAATTTATTTTTTTAGGACAACCTGCTGCAGGTTGCTACTTGCAAATCTTCTTTTTATGCAAATGCACTTTCACGCTCATTCTATTTATTTATTCATTTATTTTAAAGTTACTACTACTACTACTTTTAGACAGGTGTCCCTATCTTGGAAAATCAGTAACGCTACTTTAAGCTCCACCGATCACCAAACCCTTATTTATGGCAAAGCTCTTGTAATACTATGTAACCTTCCCTGAAATGCCATGTGCTTCATGGACAGCCAGCTTTTCAAAATGGATATTTTTTTCACTGTAATAAACTTCCCAGTCACACTCTGGCAATCTCATTATACATACGTGATGGCCAGCTTGACTTTTTTTTTTTTAACAACTCTTTTTATTGACCGATCGCACATAAGATGTAGCACTCCGCACCCCGGAGGAGCTGCAAACAAGCATGTCACAGCTAACATAGCGATCTAAACAGTATCTGAAAACAAAACACGCAGCCCTCCCGTCTACCCCACCCCCTCTACCACAGTCTCTCTACAATACGCCCTATGCAGGTATTTGAATTGGATAAAGCGTTATCGCATGGCTATAGCCGCTCCTCTCTGGGCTTCTCGCCAATCCTCTTCCTCGAGCTCCCCTACATCCCCCTCCCATGATTCCCGCAGGTTCTGTAGTGAGGAGGAGCAATGTATAACCAGGGTCTGGTAGATGCAAGATATTTTCTTGTCTTCCAAGTCTCCCATGAAGACTTTTGCCTCTATCGGACTAAATTCTGGCAAGGAGTCTAATCCCTCCAGGGCCGGTGTAATGGCGTGGCGGAATTGCAAGTACTTAAAGAACTGCGTACGAGGCATACAAAACTCCTTGCTGAGCTCCTGAAAGGATTTAAGCGACGTACCCTTCAGGACGTGTCCCAGTGTGGAAATCCCTATGGAATCCCAACCTCGAAAGCCCTGTAGTGACGCCAACGCCGGTAGCTGACCATTTTGCCAGAGCGGGATCTCCTCAGTGAGCTTTCCCCACCATCCCTTGCGACGTAGCGCCTGCCGCCAGACCTGGAAAACCACTTGGGTGACTCTGGGAAGCCTCTTCCTCAGTCACGCTGAATATAAGACAGTGTGCAGCGTGGCAGGTTCCATAAGGTACCTCTCTAGGGCATATGCCTGGTCTCCCCTATCCCCATACCACCATTCGTTCAGAATGAGGATGTGGGACGCCTGATAGTAAGACTGAATGTCCGATGTTGCCAGCCCTCCGCAGTATGTCGACAAAAAGCAGGTACGCGGTGCCACTCGCTCCGCACCCCCCCACCCACAGGAATTTACCCAGGGCCGAATTCACCTGCCGAAACCACTGCGGCGAGACAGTGTACGGGTGGTTCTGCAACTGGTACAGCAAGCGTGGAAGGGCAACCATTTTAAAGATAGCTGATCTGCCGTAGATATTAAGGGGCATACAGGACTATGTTTTCATCTCGGTCCGAACCCAATCCCAGACCGGCACTACGTTGCGTTCCCAAGAAATCTCGGGTGAAAACGTCAAAAAAACACCTAAGTATTTAAGGACCCCTGCCGCTACTTGCAGCGCCGATGCCCATGCTCCAAGCCCCTTACGATCACCTAGCACCAAAAGGGTAGATTTAATCTGGTTCCGGTATAACCCCGAAACCTCGCCAAACACGCATGCACATATGGTGCGATTCTGTACGACGGTCCTGCATCCCACTCAAAGCCTCGTCGTTGTGCGTCAATACGGACCCATGCAGCTCGTGGCTCCATAGCAAGAGCAAACAGATACAGCAAGAGGGGGGGCACCCCTGACTGGTGCCCCACCCTATGGAGAAGGCTGCCGACGTAGCGCCTGCCACCCTCACCGAGGCCGTCAAATACGTATACAGCAACTGCAGGTATGACATAAAATGGGGCCCAAGGTTAAGACGTGCAGGAGTGCAAAGAGGTAGACCCAACTCAAGGAGTCAAAGGCCCTGTCTGTCCGCCAACAAAAGCGCCGCCTGGACCCCAGTCCCCCCAATTGCCTCTACCACTACATGTGCACGTCTGATGTTGTGCCTGGTTGCCCTACGGGGCATAAACCCAGCTTAATCCAGATGGATCAGCTCCGTTCTATGTGGGAGGAGCCGGTTCGCGAGCGCCTTGGCCAGTATCTTGGCCTCAATGTTTAGGAGGGAAATCGGTCGGTATGACTCGTGTCTATATTTGGATCTTCCGGGTTTGCAGAACACCACAATTTCTGCATGCCTCCAGTCTGCCGGCAGGCTACCACGCTCTCTCGCCGCCTCCAATGCTCTCTTGTAATGTGAACCCAATTGCAGGTGATATTTTCTGAAGAACTCGCTCCAACCCATTGGGTCCCGGGGCTTTACCGGTGTTAAGCTCCCCGAGAGCCGTGCCCAGCTCCTCAGCCGACAACGGCAGTTCGAGGCGCTCCCGTATATCGTCCGAGAGCGTGCATGGCGAAAGATCTGCTATAATTGTATCAATTTCCGGCGCAGGAAGACACTCCTGCCGGGCATACTGGGCAGCATAATACCGAGCGAAGCTGTCAGCCAGCATCTTTGGGGCCGAGATCGAGGCCTCAGCCTCATCTCTGAGACCGGCAGAGCCTGCGCCTGAAATGTGTTCTGGCACAGTCTGTGGAGCATCGTACTTCATTTGTCACCCCATTGATAAATTCTGCTCCGTGTCTCCAGCCACACTTGCCTGGCTTCGTTTAGCAGCAGAGATGCATACGACTGTTGTGCCAATAGCAACTGCCCCACCTCACTACCGTCCCGAGCCACTCCGCATTGGTTCTCTAACGCCTCCACCTGCGCAGCTGCCTTCACTAAGTCCTCCTTACATTTCCTACGGGCCGCCGAGCACCAGGCGATATCTACTCCACGAAGCGTGGGCTTTTGGGCTTCCCAGAGTGTCACAACATCGGGCACAGAGCCAACATTAGCCTCCCAATAGTGAGCTATGGCCTCCCCCATGTGGTTCTGATAGTCTTCCTGTTGCAAGTTCCACACCGATAAACGCCATCGAAATGGGTGTCTCCCTTTATTGAGCAGAAGAACCACTGCGACCGGAGAGTGATCGGACAGTACCCGTGGTAATATGGACGCAGAGTCTACCCTCCCTATCACTGCACTGGGGACGAAAATATAATCCAGTCTAGAAAATGATTTATGGACCGCCGAGACATACGTATACTCCTGAGTATGTGTGTGCAGATAACGCCACGCGTCAACCCATCCCATTCCCTGCACCATATTTTGCAGTGTAGTGGGCGTGTCTGCAACCTGTCCATCCCCCCCCCCCCCCAGGTCTGCAACGATCCAGTCGGCAATGCATCACATCATTCCAATCGCCCCCAATCACAGCTAGTCCCTCTGGAATCTCCGCCCACATCGTAAACAACTTCTCAACTAGTGACCATTCTAGTGGGGGCGGGGCATATCCATATCGACTACCAGGGATTCCGCACCAACCATCCCTTTAATAAACTCATACCGGCCCTGTGGATCAATCCACTGCGTCGAGTGGACATAGGACAACCTACGGTGTACCAAAATGCCCACCCCCCGGGATCCCCTCACAAACCCAGCATGGTTCACTTGGTCGTAGCCGTATCGCTTCAGTCTCAGCGTTTTGTTACCCAGCATATGTGTCTCCTGTAGCAATAGAATGTCCGCTTTCTCCCTTTTCCCGAACCTCAGAACTCCACCTGTTTTAATCTTGTCAAGCATCCCCCGCACATTCCAGCTCAAACCCCGTATAGAGGCCCTAGGGATTGTCGACCTGGGACCCTCAACCGCCATCCAAGCGCAGGCTAATAACTGTGCCAGGCAGCGGGCCTAACATACATGCACACATCGAATACCAGGATTTCAACGAAATTGTGCATTGCAACCCAACCCCCGCCCTGACCCCCTCCCCCCGAAGCCCTGCCGCCCTCCCCCCACCCCCTCTCTTCCCCACCCAGGCCCCCCCCCCCCAAAGCCCTGCCGCCCTCCCCCCACCCCCATATCTCAAAAACACGGAAGTACCTGTTGCGGCCTGGACAACCCCTGATCCCGAACGTGGGACCCAAGAGCGTCATGCCAATGGATCCCCAACAACCCGCCCATTCAACCACCCCCCCCCTGCCTTCCTCTCAAAAAGGGAACTTTAAACAAGGGGGAAATCGTCTGCCCCTAGTACATCCCTTCCCCCACCCCTTGCCGCCACCCCAAACTATCAAATTCACCCTAAGACAGCAATCTCAATAAATCAGTTCAGCAAGCCCCTGGACTTCGGCCCGAATTTCCATCCTACCAGACATCGCAGCAGATTGACTGTTTTGTTTTTGCACCTGTAGTTGATGCACTGTTATGCATTGTTTTGATAGTTGGGGCTGAATGTAAAAGATACTTTCTGGAGAAGTGCGTGGTTCTTTGCAGTTCTTGAGTATTTTCTTCTTTGAAGTCCCAGTGCCTTTTTAGGTTTTGCCCTAGCCAATGCGTACGAAGTACGCATGTGCTAGGAAAAAACCTAATGAGATATAGTATATGGGGCTTGGGATCCGCCCGTCTTCCATTGGCTAGCTCCATAAATGGAGGCTAGCCATTGGAAGACTGGCCTGTCCGTCAATGCCGGACCAGATTCGGGGGCGTTCCCGAGAATTTTTGGCTTTTGGCGACGTCAGCCGAAAGCCTGTTCTCGGGAACGCCCCCGAATCTGGTCCGGCATTGACGGCACCCGCCCTCATTGCAGCCGCCGTCATTTCTGGGATCCTGTTGGTGTTTAGAGCCGACCCTACGTGAACAGACCTGTGACCGAGTGGAACGGAGATGCCACCTCTACCTATTAATACGAAGTGCACGATCCCCCGTGTTCCCGCCCCCCCCGTCCCGCTGTCCGTGTTCTCGCCCCCCCTCCCGCTAAGCTATGTTTTGCATTGCCGTAGAAACCGGCTTTCCCTTTACGACGCAGCTATGTCAGTCATGCTGCTGCCACAGGAAGACGACCAGCGTGACTGCAGGCAGTCCCCAATCACCCTGAGTAATCCTGCAAGTCCCAGCCGTGCACTGCCTGAAGACAGAGGGAGCCCTCAGTGCCGAGCACAGACCCATTACGAAGGGTTTGTGCCTCTTAGATGGGACTTGCGACGTCTGCTGTGATCGCTCAATACCACTCTTCAGCTCCGTCGTCAACTGCATGTCTTAACATTCTTAACATTCTGCATTGTGCTTTGACTGCCTATTGGACCAGAGAGCCCACAACGTCTTCTTGGTTGGGAGAGCTGGCGCCTGCATGGTACAGGGATCGCACCGGTCGGGATCCCCAGTAAACCACCTTGTTTTTTTTTGGGGGGGTTGGGGGGGGGGGGGGGGGGTTTATCGCGGTTGTGAACGGTTGTGTGTGACGTATGTGGTAAAACGGGACAATATGATGTTAGTCGCAACCCGCACTCGATGGACAATAATAAAAACAGGCCGTATACATTATTCGTTAACATGTGTATTTTGTTGCAAACAGCGGTTTTTTTGGGGGGGGGGGTATGATCTTGACAGTAGGCATTAAATACAATATATTACTTAAAATCATAAAAAATGATCCGCACCCCCGTACTGAGAGCGCTGATACTATTATGATCGTATTTTTTTATGCTTCGTTAAAACTTGCATCGGACCTGCTTCGTGTAAATTGCACGTGTTTATAATAAGTTAAAGTGAACTGAATGTATCACGTAAGACGGGGGTGGGGGAGGGTCACAACACGGGTTCAGGGGTCCCTCAACCTCGGGCACTTGCTTCTGTCAGACTTCGGGAGGGTGTATGACAGGGGTGAGTGGGGGGGGTCAGAGGTGGTCTATTTACCATCTCGCAGACGTGCTTGGTTGTTATAGCCTCAGAGGTTTTGAACATCTGATTGCACATCAGGCCGGGTAATGTGCAAGGCTTGGAAATCTATGTGGAATCAGGCCCTGCGCGCTGACTCCGACTTTCATCCTCCTGGAGTCGATGCAAATGAGTTAGTGGCATTTGAGGAGGATGATACTGATGCACCTGTTTTAAATGTAGTCAGGCAGTTTCCGGTCTAACTGGGTAAAAGTGTATATTGCAAGTTCAGAATTCTTCACCTGAGGAAATAAAAGCGTGAGTACGTATGTACATATGCGTGTGTGTGTGTGTGTCTGTGTGTCTAAGAAGAATCTCTAATACACCGACAAATGCATAACTATCTCCAAACCTAATGTACCGGTACTGAATATATAGTTTGTTTTGGGTTCCAAAACAAGCGAACTGTGATCCCGGCTACCTCTCTTGACCAAACTGTGTGACACTTGGCAAACCGTGGTGGCAGTTACTTGCAATTGTAATAAAATGTCTCTGCGACTCTCTTTGAGTAAGACAATTCCTTGTAAGAGCAACAGAGCTCAGTGGTTCGCATTTAATTTATCTGCATTTAAGTAGGACGGGAGTATAACACACAGAAGGCGAGAAATAAGAGAATGCAAGTTGTTTTTTTTAATGAATTCTACACGTGATCTTAATACGTCAAGTGTATGTTTCATATCAGCAAACTGACTCGCTGTAACATTGGCGCGCATTTGGATAAACTCGTGCTAATAACTCGGCCTGAAGCAAATATAGCGCCTTTATTATTAATGGAGGATGTGGTGTAAGGGCCAGAGTTGCTGACTAGCTGACTTTGGTGTTGGGGAAACCAGGTTCGAGTGTGACATACGCCCAATTTCATCCTGTGATTCTGGGCAAATCACTTAATCTCTCAGAGCCTAACAAAAATGAATGTGTCCTTGTGTAAGCAACTGGTACTTGTGTAAAGTGCTCCGATACATTCGGGTCGATTTCACGCTAAGGCAATCCCCCCCCCCCCAAAAAAAATGTGCATATACACCGCTTGCTTACACGGCCTTGCTTCTTTTAAGCGCTGTGGTAGCAGCAGATGCGGCTATTAACACAAATCATTTTGGACGGTGGAGTGGGAAAGGTTGAGCCCGAGGCCTGTACTAGAAGCGTACAGTAATGCAGCATATGCACGAACTCTCTGAAGGTCCTTACTCCATGTCAGTATGGGAGGGAGGGGGCATGTAAAAAAAATCTGTTCAAATCGTGTTCCGTCCTCGCTGGGAGAGAACGGCGCACCCTCAATACGGTTTTAACAATGGGAAATATTAACAGAAAACTAGAACACAGCTTGCACAAGAATTATTTTGTTAGAATGATTTATTATTAAGTCTCGGCTGTCCAGCCAAACACGTAAAGAACAGCACGAGCAGAGCTGGTGTTGGGTCAGCGCTGCCCACGCGCCCCTCCGGCGCAGCGTGGCCCTGCAGCTGGGAGAGGGGCGACAGCGCCGTGGTGTCAGGGCGCGAGCGCCCGCACGTGGCTTCAGGTGGTGTCAGGGAGCGAGCACGTGCCTTCGGGTGGTGCTTTCAGCCAGTAAACCAACATGGCTTCTTCCCCAGGAGGAGGCGGCGCCCTCCAGGTGAGCCCGGCCCCTCCTCCTGCCCGTGCGGCCCGCATGGCACCAGTGCCCTCTGTCCCCAGAGTGACAGGAGCCCCAGGCTAGACACGCAGCTTTGCCAACAAGGCGTAGTTTTCAAACTCAGCTGTAATGTCTCAGACAGTCTGAAACTTACAACCCGTCATTACTCATAAGTGTCTTGTTCCTAAGAATGTCTCGCAACTGTCCATTCAGTTGCCTCCACATTTCTACTTGTGGCCCTGCAGTTCTGTTGTTTACCTATTTTAGCTAGGTGACCTATTCACTTATATGTTTGATCCCATGTTGTTTCACTTTTGATCTGGGCTTTATCAGATATCATGAAGAATGGCAAGCCTGCACCAAAATACCGGATACAACTTTGTTTTGTTTTTTCTTGCCTTCTGCCTTTTGATTGTGCCTCTGCCCGTTCCCGCCCCCCCTCCCGCTGTCCGTGTGCCCGTTCCTGCCCCCCCTCCCGCTGCCCGTGTCTCCGGCCCCACTTGTAAATGCTTGTTTTATTTTTGCAGTATATTTCCTTGGGAAAGCATATGTCTGTAGTTGCATTTGGGGAATGAATCTCTGAAACTGAGATCTGTTTTGAATTTGGGAAGTGCTTCTCTTAGAGACAGCAGCATAGTGTGGGTTGGTCAAGGGAGGCACTTCAATGACTTGATTCATATTGGATATTAAGAACATTTCTTGGCTGTGGATCTCTTTCTGATTCGATAAGGGTGAGCATATCTTTTTGGGGTGCAGAGGTGTCTCTGGATGTGTTTAGGAAACCATTCTCTGAGATTTAGACCTGAGAATGGTTTTGTTCAGGAGCCCAGTCTCAAAGTCTGCTTCTTGCTTTCAGAGCTTCGAGATTTCATGAAGAATGGCAAGCCTGCACCAAAATACCAGATACAACCTTTTTTTGCTTTTTCTTGCCTTCTGCCTTTTGATTGTGCCCGTTCCCGCCCCCCCCCCCTCCCGCTGTCCCTGTGCCCGTTCCCGCCCCCCCTCCCGCTGTCCGTGTCTCCGGCCCCACTTGTAAATGCTTGTTTTGTTTTTGCAGTATATTTCCTTCGGAAAGCACATGTCTGTAGTTGCATTTGGGGAATGAATCTCTGAAACTGAGATCTGTTTTGAATTTTGAATTGTGGGCTGTCTCTCCCCGGCCCCGTTCCCGCCCCCCTACCGCTGCCTCGCTCCTCGTGTCTCCCCGGCTTCGTTCCCGCCCCTACCGCTGCCTCGGCTCCCGTTCCCGCCCCCCTACCGCTGCCTCGCTCTCTGTGTCTCCCCGGCCCCGTTCCCGCCCCCCTACCGCTGCCTCGCTCTGTGTCTCCCCGGCCCCGTTGCCGCCCCCCTACCGCTGCCTCTGCTCCCGTTCCCGCCCCCCTACCGCTGCCTCGGCTGCCGGAGTTGCAGGAGAGCCCCACTGGCTGAAAGAAGATGCAAGGTTTAGCTTTTTTTTTCTCGTGTCTTTTCTTTTATTGAGCCATGGGGAGGGTTAGGGGGTAGGTGGAGAGGGTAAAGGAATAAGCCCTTTCAGTGCAATGCAGTTCTCTCCAGTCATCCATCATATCTACGCTATCCATCAAGTCAGCCAACTACATTCGAAAATATGTGCTCTGTCCCTGTTCATTGAGGATATCCATTTTACCCGTCATTACACAGTTACCATTGCTTGTCCGTTTCATAGGGCTCTTGCTTATGAAACATCTTAGAGACAGCAGCATAGTGTGGACTGTGAGCTGTGTGGACTGTGAGCTGTGTGGACTGTGAGCTGTGTGGACTGTGAGCTGTGTGGACTGTGAGCTGTGTGGGCTGTGTGGGCTGTGTGGGCTGTGTGGGCTGTGTGGGCTGTGTGGGCTGTGTGGGCTGTGTCTCCCCGGCCCCGTTCCCGCCCCCCTACCGCTGCCTCGCTCCTCGTGTCTCCCCGGCTTCGTTCCCGCCCCCCTACCGCTGCCTCGCTCCTCGTGTCTCCCCGGCTTCGTTCCCGCCCCCTACCGCTGCCTCGGCTCCCGTTCCCGCCCCCCTACCGCTGCCTCGCTCTCTGTGTCTCCCCGGCCCCGTTCCCGCCCCCCTACCGCTGCCTCGCTCTCTGTGTCTCCCCGGCCCCGTTGCCGCCCCCCTACCGCTGCCTCTGCTCCCGTTCCCGCCCCCCTACCGCTGCCTCGGCTGCCGGAGTTGCAGGAGAGCCCCACTGGCTGAAAGAAGATGCAAGGTTTCGCTTTTTTTTTCTCGTGTCTTTTCTTTTATTGAGCCATGGGGAGGGTTAGGGGGTAGGTGGAGAGGGTAAAGGAATAAGCCCTTTCAGTGCAATGCAGTTCTCTCCAGTCATCCATCATATCTACGCTATCCATCAAGTCAGCCAACTACATTCGAAAATATGTGCTCTGTCCCTGTTCATTGAGGATATCCATTTTACCCGTCATTACACAGTTACCATTGCTTGTCCGTTTCATAGGGCTCTTGCTTATGAAACATCTTAGAGACAGCAGCATAGTGTGGACTGTGAGCTGTGTGGACTGTGAGCTGTGTGGACTGTGAGCTGTGTGGACTGTGAGCGCTGTGTGGGCTGTGTGGGCTGTGTGGGCTGTGTGGGCTGTGTGGGCTGTGTCTCCCCGGCCCCGTTCCCGCCCCCCTACCGCTGCCTCGCTCCTCGTGTCTCCCCGGCTTCGTTCCCGCCCCCTACCGCTGCCTCGGCTCCCGTTCCCGCCCCCCTACCGCTGCCTTGCTCTCTGTGTCTCCCCGGCCCCGTTCCCGCCCCCCTACCGCTGCCTCGCTCTCTGTGTCTCCCCGGCCCCGTTGCCGCCCCCCTACCGCTGCCTCTGCTCCCGTTCCCGCCCCCCTACCGCTGCCTCGGCTGCCGGAGTTGCAGGAGAGCCCCACTGGCTGAAAGAAGATGCAAGGTTTAGCTTTTTTTTTCTCGTGTCTTTTCTTTTATTGAGCCATGGGGAGGGTTAGGGGGTAGGTGGAGAGGGTAAAGGAATAAGCCCTTTCAGTGCAATGCAGTTCTCTCCAGTCATCCATCATATCTACGCTATCCATCAAGTCAGCCAACTACATTCGAAAATATGTGCTCTGTCCCTGTTCATTGAGGATATCCATTTTACCCGTCATTACAGTTACCATTGCTTGTCCGTTTCATAGGGCTCTTGCTTATGAAACATCTTAGAGACAGCAGCATAGTGTGGACTGTGAGCTGTGTGGACTGTGAGCTGTGTGGACTGTGTGCTGTGTGTGCTGTGTGGGCTGTGTGGGCTGTCTCTCCCCGGCCCCGTCCCCGCCCCCCTACCGCTGCCTCGCTCCTCGTGTCTCCCCGGCTTCGTTCCCGCCCCCTACCGCTGCCTCGGCTCCCGTTCCCGCCCCCCTACCGCTGCCTCGCTCTCTGTGTCTCCCCGGCCCCGTTCCCGCCCCCCTACCGCTGCCTCGCTCTCTGTGTCTCCCCGGCCCCGTTGCCGCCCCCCTACCGCTGCCTCTGCTCCCGTTCCCGCCCCCCTACCGCTGCCTCGGCTGCCGGAGTTGCAGGAGAGCCCCACTGGCTGAAAGAAGATGCAAGGTTTAGCTTTTTTTTTCTCGTGTCTTTTCTTTTATTGAGCCATGGGGAGGGTTAGGGGGTAGGTGGAGAGGGTAAAGGAATAAGCCCTTTCAGTGCAATGCAGTTCTCTCCAGTCATCCATCATATCTACGCTATCCATCAAGTCAGCCAACTACATTCGAAAATATGTGCTCTGTCCCTGTTCATTGAGGATATCCATTTTACCCGTCATTACACAGTTACCATTGCTTGTCCGTTTCATAGGGCTCTTGCTTATGAAACATCTATCAGAAGTAATCTTCCTGGTCCATGTTTATCACTTCTAGAACAAATAGATAGCCACCCCTCTGTTGACGGTAGAAGACACAGAATAATATCACTGTCCACCCCATTTCTCTGCTAGCTTGGAATACTCCATGTGCATTTTAATATGTTTCCTGCAGGAACTCGATTCCCACCCTGTTCTGTTTAAGGAAAGCAAAACAAGTGATGGGTCGACTTCATGAAATAATGTCAGCCACCAGTAATCGTGTGCTCCTGTTGCCTGCGTGTGCCTCCGTGTGCCCCTGTTGCCTGCTTGTACCTCCGTGTGCCCCTGTTGCCTGCTTGTACCTCCGTGTGCCCCTGTTGCCTGCTTGTGCCTCCGTTGCCTGCTTGTGCCTCCTGTGCCCCTGTTGCCTGCTTGTGCCTCTGTTTGCCCCTGTTGCCTGCTTGTGCCTCTGTTTGCCCCTGTTGCCTGCTTGTGCCTCTGTGTGCCCCTGTTGCCTGCTTGTGTCTCCGTGTGCCCCTGTTGCTTGCTTGTGCCTCCGTTTTCGTGCCCCTGTTGCCTGCTTGTGCCCCTGTTGCCTGCTTGTGCCCCTGTTGCCTGCTTGTGCCCCTGTTGCCTGCTTGTGCCCCTGTTGCCTGCTTGTGCCCCTGTTGCCTGCTTGTGCCTCCGTGTGCCCCCGTTGCCTGCTTGTGCCCCTGTTGCCTGCTTGTGCCTCCGTGTGCCCCTGTTGCCTGCTTGTACCTCCGTGTGCCCCTGTTGCCTGCGTGTGCCTCCGTGTGCCCCTGTTGCCTGCTTGTACCTCCGTGTGCCCCTGTTGCCTGCTTGTACATCTGTGTGCCCCTGTTGCCTGCTTGTGCCTCTGTGTGCCCCTGTTGCCTGCTTGTGCCTCTGTGTGCCCCTGTTGCCTGCTTGTGCCTCTGTGTGCCCCTGTTGCCTGCTTGTGCCTCTGTGTGCCCCTGTTGCCTGCTTGTGCCTCTGTGTGCCCCTGTTGCCTGCTTGTGCCTCTGTGTGCCCCTGTTGCCTGCTTGTGCCTCTGTGTGCCCCTGTTGCCTGCTTGTGCCTCTGTGTGCCCCTGTTGCCTGCTTGTGGCTCCGTGTGCCCCTGTTGCCTGCTTGTGGCTCCGTGTGCCCCTGTTGCCTGCTTGTGCCTCCGTGTGCCCCTGTTGCCTGCTTGTGCCTCCGTGTGCCCCTGTTGCCTGCTTGTGCCTCCGTGTGCCCCTGTTGCCTGCTTGTGCCTCTGTGTGCCCCTGTTGCCTGCTTGTGCCTCTGTGTGCCCCTGTTGCCTGCTTGTGCTGTGTGGGTGTGTGTGGAGGGCTCTGTGTGGCTGTGTGTGTGGGAAGCTTTGTGTGGCTGTGTGTGGGGGGGCTTTGTGTGGCTGTGTGTGTGGGGGGCTCTGTGTGGCTGTGTGTGGGGGGCTCTGTGTGGCTGTGTGTGTGGGGGGCTCTGTGTGGCTCTGTGTGTGGGGGGCTCTGTGTGTGGGGGGCTCTGTGTGTGTGTGGGGGGGGGCTCTGTGTGGCTGTGTGTGTGGGGGGCTCTGTGTGTGTGTGTGGGGGGCTCTGTGTGTTTGTGTGTGTCATTTGCGAGAGATAAAGCTAGTGGCATTGTAAATGACAATGCCATTTATTTATGTTAAAAAAACATAAATAAAAATAATGTCAAGAGCAATGCCAATAGCTCTAACTTTAACAAAGGCAAAACCATTGCATTGCTGTGCTGCTGGAAGGCATACATCTCAATTAGGACCTTCATTTTCCATTAATTAGTAAAGTGGTCTAGCAGTCATAGCTTAATTTAGAAGGTGATGAGAGCTTGGCACAACAATGCTGCATGGCACGAGCTAATAATAATCTAAAAATCGCTGTCCAGTCTGATCTGCATCTTTAAAAGATTTTACATCTACGACGGCAGGATGTAGAACAGTTGAAAGTAAGATACACCTCGAACAAACAATGTCCTATCACGGTCTTGTTTGTGCTTGTTTTTCTGCAGCCCTTGTTCAAAGAAGATGCTTAATGAGGCAATACTGAAGCATTTATACCAACCCAATAAAAATGCAACCTGAAAGTGAAGAAGGGTTACCTACCCAGACTTTAATTGGTGTGCTAACTTGGCTAGATGGCATTTCGAAGTTGCTTGGGTGTCCAGTCAGTCAAGCAGTCAGAAAGCTTTATTTCGGCTAATATAGCCATAAAAGCACATATAAAATAGCATTATCCATAACACCTGGTTCATAAAATAACATGTTTAATTAGAGATTAAAAAAACAGTTGTTGTTAGGACCCTTGAGAGTCAAAAAGTATCAACATATAGAGGGTCCCAACCCCTGAAATCAATTGTCACGGGTGGGGCAATAAACAAGGGCAAATACTATAACAAGGACATCTTTTTTTTTTTTTTTTTTTTTTTCTGTGTGACAATTATGGCTTCAATTTCTCTTGCTTAAGTACAAAATACCACAGAACCAAATGAAATATGCAACTTGCATCCACTTTTCCAAAAGTTGTATTTTGTGATCGACTGGTGGCAATAGCTATTTTTGATTCTGAAAAATTAATAAACACTCAAAATCGGAGACATCCTAGATGATGATGCCACCTGACGTAAACCTTAACGGAGGAATTATGTTGTAGAAAAGTTTGTTTCGGTGTGACTTAAAATACCTAATTGAGCAGGCCACCGATGCCTAGGGTGAAACGCAAGGTTCCTCTTCGCTCAAGTTGGTAAAAAAACATGTGGGCCACATAGTTGGGGGGGGCTCTGCAAATTTCACTAGGGCACAGGCTCCTCCGTTGATTTCTGGAGGGCTGGGAGGTGGGTGCAAGTGGGAGTAGTATTGAAATCTTGCAGCGGGTTTGAGGATCAGGTCAGGAGGTCCGTGCAGTTTTCTCAGTCCGTGCACCAGTTTCTGCAGTCCGTGCACCATTTCTCCTGAAGCGGAAAGCCGGAAGTAGGCTAAGCTTGTGATTAATTTTAAAATGTATGTATTTTATCTGCAAACCTACCTGATTCTTTACTTTGCTTCACTTGGGGTTACACGCTCCTGCCCTTCACCGTGCTGCGGATCTAGCACTGACACGGGATTCTGTGCAGAAACAAACACCCCGCCGACGCTGACTGCGAGCACCGTTAGACACCATTTCTCCTGAGGCGGAAAGCCGGGAGTAGGCTAAGCTTGTGATTTTAAAATGTATGTATTTTATCTGCAAACCTACCTGATTCTTTACTTTGCTTCCCTTGGGGTTACACGCTCCTGCCCTTCACCGTGCAGCGGATCTAGCGCTGACATGGGACTCTGTGCAGAAACAAACACCCCGCCGCCATCACCGGCGAGACCGCTGGCCACGCCCTTTTTGAGGCCACGCCCCCTCTAGTCGCCCTCCTGCACATATAAAAATGTGTAACTTCAGGAAGCGCAGCGGACTAGCGCAGCGGGCACGCCGTTTGCGTGCCTAAGGCAAGCCCGTCTGTGCCCGTCCGCGATGGGCCGGGACCAGGGGCCACAACCCCTATCTCTCCCATTAAAAATATCAGAAGATACACATCCACAGAATTATGAGATATTAATTCACAGGTAAATTTGTCCTGCGCACATAAGTACTCGACCCCCCCCCCCCCCCCCCCCCCCCTGGACCTACCTACTCAGTGCAAGCAGTGTAATACACATCTCATTCCAAAGCCCCACACACACAAACAACAACTATTTAGAATGTTCCTCTTAAACTGCAGGTCATTGCCAAGACACTGCACAGAACTATCATTGCTACTTTATGAGAGAAAACCTGACTTACTTTTTCTCACCGAGACATGGCTGACTCCGCATTCTGACCCTGAGTTGGTTCAAACTTTGGGGCAGGGGTACCAAATTGTGAGACGGGACCGCGTAAATGAAAGGGGGGGTGGCTTAGCAATCATTTTCAGAGACTGTTTCACTTGTCGCTGTACCCCTAACCCCTTCACGGACTGGGAAAGCCTGTCTTTCTCCCTGGAATTTTCCCCCAATACAAGCTTCTCAGGAGCACTTGTATATCGCCCACCGGGCCCAGCCAAACAGTTTCACGAGTCTCTGCCCCCGCTGGTCGCTAACCTTGCTTTTTCGCCCTCCAACTTTACGTTATTAGGCGATCTTAACATCCATTTCGATGAATCTAATGATTCTATCGCCAATAAATTAATTGGAGTTTTCTCTGCTCTACAGCTGCCCCAGCTGGTTTCATCCCCCACGCACACCAAAGGTCATTTGTTGGATCCGGTGTTTAGCAACTGCCCTAATTTGAAGGCATGCCCCCCTATAGCACTCCCCTGGACAGACCATGCATTAATTCAGTTAGTATGGAAAACTGATAAGCTGTCGTCCTTCACACCGACAGTGCGAGAATCTCGCAATTGGTCTAAAATCCCGTTGGTTCAGTGGACTCATGAGTTACAAAACTCAGTTCCCTCAGTTGGTCAGACTCCATCACTGGCCAATGAAATGTTTAATGAATGGATAAAGAACTCTCTAAATGCCACGCTCCCCATGAAGAAAACTGTCTTAAAAAGATCTAGGATCTCCGCTCCCTGGTACTCGAATGAGCTACGGGTGAAAAAGTGCTACTGCAAGAGATTGGAACGTAAATGGCGACTAGGATATGCCGGATCAGATAAAATTATTTATAGAGAGGCCATCGGAGCATATAAAAAAGACATAAAGAGCGCGCAATCCCTATATTATTCACATAAAATTGCAGAGGCCAGCTCCAGCTCCAAGGAGATTTACAAAATTGTAAAAAGTCTCATTAACCTCCCAACGCCTCCACTTATTGACGAAAATCCTCGGCTCCGCTGTGAAGATCTGGCTGATTTCTTCTTCCAAAAAATCAATCTCATCTACTCCTCCTTTCCATCCTCAAAGCAGACTAGATCGAAGGACACACCTTTTATGTCCCCCACAAGAAAACAAATCCAACTGCCCCCCTGTGCTGGCGGAATTTCCCCTGATGGATGCAGACCAACTCACCTCCCTCATGCGTCAGGTGAAATCAGGCTCCCAGCACCTCCACATATCTTAGTCTCTGCTATACAGACCATCCTCCCTACACTGCTAGTAGTACTTAACACCTCGATCTCTACTAGCACAGTCCCAGTGGCTTGGAAACAGGCCATGGTGAGGGCCCTTGTTAAAAAAAAAAAAAAAACTTGGACACTAAGAATCCTAACAACTTTCGCCCGATCTCCCTGCTGCCCTGGGCAGCTAACATTTTGGAGAAATACATAAATGGTCTATTAACAACCTTTCTTGAACAAAACCAGTTGCTCGATCCCTCCCAGACAGGTTTCCGGCCCAAGCATGGGACCGAGACTGCATTACTGGCTGTCACAGAGGAGTCCAGGAGGATCTTAGATCGGGGAGGATCGGTGGCAGTCATCCTCCTCGATCTGAGCGCTGCATTTGATACCGTTAACCACGACATCCCTTTGCAGCGTCTCCTGGATACCGGAATATCTGACACAGCCCTGGAGTGGTTCAGGTCTGATCTGAATGATAGATCCTTTCAGGTATATGAGGGCAATGCCACCTCCACCAGTAAGCCTCTGGGATGTGGAGTCCCGCAGGGATCATCATTGAGCCTGACGTTATTTAACGTCTACATGAGGCCACTGGCTGAGATCGTCCGTCCGTATGAGTTTGAGTTTGAGTTTAAAAGCACTTTTAAAGCGCACGTATACCGGCGGTTTCTTGGCGCTGTAGCTAGTGGGGGCTGAGGTTTAGGGGCAGGGAGAGAGGAAGGAGCATTTATTCGAAGGACTTTGTGAATAAGTAGGTTTTAAGACTTTTGCGGAATTGGGGATATAGGGTGATAGAACGAAGATGAAAGGGAAGGGAATTCCAGAGGGTGGGTGCCAGAAAGGCAAATTTGGAGCCGCCCCACTTCTTTCTCCGGAAGCGAGGGATGGTGAGGAGGGACTGGGAAGACGAACGTAGGTCCCTGGAGGGGACATAAGGAACAATCTCAGAGGAAATGAAGGCGGGTGCCTGGTCCAATCTGGCCAGGAAGGTGATGGATGCGAGCTTAAATTGAATTCTAGCCCGCACGGGAAGCCAGTGAAGAGATTTCAGAAGTGGGGTAGAGTGGTGGAATTTGGGAAGGTTGAAAGCCAGGCGGGCCGCCTGGTTTTGGATCTGCTGTAGGCGACGCAAGCTGTATGCAGGAATGCCGGCATACAGAGCGTTCCCATAGTCCAGGCGGGACACCACCATGGCCAGAATGATCAGCTTGAGGGCAGAAAAAGTAAAGAAACGGGACACCTTGCGTATAGTACGCAGTGAGAGGAAAGAAGAAGATACCACAGAGCTGACCTGGGAGTGGAGGGTGAGTTGGGAGTTAAGTTTAATGCCTAGTGTTTTGACTGAGGAGGAGGGAACAGGAGGAGAGCCAAGAGAGGGGGGCCAGAAGAGGGGGGACCAGGGGCTGGATGAGCCACCCGTCAACACCAACTCGGTTTTGTCCGGATTGAGTTTGAGGTGATTGTGGCTCATCCAGTCCCTGATGTGAAACATGACGGTTTGGAAGTTAAGGACAGCAGAGGGAATGCGTATGGCATTAAGATCATTACCTACGCGGACGATACTCAGCTGGTGGTCTCTCTGGCGCAGGAAGTGGGCTCCTTAGCGGGCGTGGATCTTGCAGGCTGTCTGGAGATAGTCAAGAGCTGGATGACCAAGTCTTGTCTCAAACTCAACGGAGACAAGACTGAGCTTATTCTCCTGGGTCGGCTCGCACCATCTTCCATCAATACTCTTTGGCCACCCTGCTTAGGACCTGCCCCCGCACCCAAAGATACCATTAAGAGCCTTGGTATCTGACTGGATAGGTCCCTGTCATTTGACCAGCAGGCAATAAAACTATCTGCCATTTGTTTCGGCATCCTCAGAGTCATCAGAAAGATCCTCCCTCTACTCCCCTTCGAAGCAAGAAAGACCGTGGTTCTGGGCCTGATCCAATCTCGGTTGGATTTCGGGAATGCTTTATACCTGGAAGCCCCTGACTTCACTCTGCGCAAATTGCAATTGATACAAAATTGCACCGCACGGACTCTTTTACAAATCCCTCGCAGATCATCAGTAAAGTCCGGCCTAAGGAGACTGCACTGGCTCCCCGTTAGGGAAAGAGTCAACTTTAAATCCCTCTGTATTGCACATCAGGCCTTTTGGTCTTTAGGCCCAGTAATCAATCTCCCTCTCATTACTCCCTATCATCCTGCCAGACAGCTGCGCGCAACCGATGCCAACTTGGCCATTGTTCCTAAAATAAAGAAATCAAGATCAGGAGGCCGCTCTTTTTCCTATAATGTGGCCAAGTTGTGGAATGCTCTTCCCCAGCATCTAAGGGCCAACCCCGATCTCATCTCATTTTGCAAACAGCTGAAAACGCTCCTGTTCATTAATCAGTAGTCTGGTAGATATCCTTCCCTCAAGCAACCTAAGCCTCAATGGTAATCTTAGCGCTTGGACGCAGCTATGTGCGCTCTATAAAACCCATTTCATTCATTAGCAGACAATCATTCAGTGTCTTCAACATATATTTTTGTCGACCCTCTTGTGATACAATGGTACGGATGCTTTAGATTTGATCTAGACCAGTTGAGCTGCAGATTCTCTAGGGCTCCAGGGCTAGCCCCATATCCGCATTGTGTATCCTAACCGGTCTCTGTACCTGGACCTCACCTCATGAATTCACTATCAAGAAGAAGCCCTTCTCCACTTTACCTCCAAACAGGGGTACATCTTCAGCCTGCTCCATCTAAGAGGACCAGTTTGTATCGAAAACAGGGGCCACTGGCTGGAATTCTGATACCAATATTTCAGTTGCAATCTTTAGGTTTCATAATCTCCTACCAGCAAAGGGAGCATTTTAGCAGGTATTTCTGCTCAAATCTGAGGAGCAATTGCTGCGGGTTTGAAAGTCTGTGTCAGACATTCGAGGTGGGTTCAAGTCGTTGCTGGGAAATTCTGGTGGGAAGCAGCCAAGCAAGTTTTAGCCAGTTCTGTGTTCCCGCATCCGTTCATTACCTGAATAAGTCTAGAAACCAGATATTTAAGATGACCATTGCGTTTGAGTCGCAAGCCTCTGGGGGTGCTGCTAGCAAAAATACGTTTTTAACTATAGTGCAGGGAGCCAACATATTGCTGGATGTTCAATGTGTAGTTAAAAAGGGCACCATTTGTATTGTACACAATCTCCATGCATACAGTAGGTAAGCAGATCACAAGTGCATAGGGGAGAAGTATTAAGGAAGAATCCGACTTTTTTGCAGGCTACATAGATTTTAAGAGAACAGCTGGACTCCTCTTCCAAGGGTACAGATGAAAGATGTGGCCCTGCTCTGGGGTCTCTCAATGGATCTGATGCCTCCACCCATCAATTTCCTCACAGCCCTCTGAAGTCCTTGTTCATTAAGGGTTGTTGGTGCACTTTGATTGTGCCCAGTGTCAGTGATTACGAGGGGCGTCTCTTCAGTGCTGCTAATTGGCCACAAGGCCTAATCCTGGGAATAGTTTACACAAGTCTTGAGAGGCGTTTGTGGCTGGCATGGTTTATTTTATCTTCATAAATACATTCATTATAAAGTTTTCTGGAAAGCCATTATTTGTTAATAAACCACTTTCTAGACACTACCATTAAAGTCAAACCAAGAACAAAGATCCCAATGCACAGAAAAGAAGATCCCAAGAACTTCAAAGCGTATTCACTGACCATTAACCGTTGAATACTGAGCTAAAAAGATAGTTTTAAGCAAGCAGCTCTTCAGCAGCCGTACCCTGTTCCTACCGTACCATTTCCTAAGGTCTCCTTATGACGATGCAAAGCACAATAGCTAGGGACGCCAGATCTTCTGATGCTTCTATTGCCTGCACCTGTCTTCCTTTATTTCTTTAAATACCGTACTGTTTTCCCTTCCCTGTAACGAAGCATCTGTATATGTGCCTTCCACCCCCTCCAATCATGAGCTATAATTTTGCCACAATTAAACCCAAGTTCACCAGAGCATTCCAGTAACTATTCAGTACAGATCCTGAAAATTACACGGAAGAGCTAACTTAGAAGTCCGTGCTGCTCACCATCCTAGGACCAAAGTGACCATTTTGGACACCTTTCTCTACTCAAAACCTTTGTATCACAGGGTATTTCCAAACTGCAGAAAAGTCCCTCCTTCACTCTTACTCTAGGTAAAACACCACAGGCACATCTGTGAGAAGTTTCCATGTAGGCGCACACTCTAATATAGTAAAGACGATGCAGATATTTAAATGAAATCACTTGAAAACAAGCATAAATTATGACTTTCCAGGGGCCATCATTGCCTAACTCCCATCTATCTTTGGCAAGGTGCCCAAGTCCACCTTACAGCCTTGGAAATATCACTTTGGGTATTCTTCTGTACATACACAAAATGTTAGTCACCAAATGCTCTCATTGAGAGCTTGACCTCCCGCCTTCTGACAGAATGCTGTTTGACATGTGGATGATTGTAAATCACTTCTCAACTGCAGACACCAATAGATTTGACTCCTGTACTTACTAAGTCAGCCAACAAGAGAATGCAAATGCAGTTCTGGCCCATCACACCCCAACTTTAGAGAGCTTTATCCCACTGTACCCTATTATGTGGAGCTTTGCAGTGCTGCAGCAAAGGACTCAAGTCAACCAATCCAGCCATACAACTCCCCTAAGAGAGTCATGCCTGAACCTGAAGGCTGTATGGGTGAGCTTGGTAGGTTTCCCACTATGAAGACGGCGGAGAGAACTAATCCCACCAAAAGATCTGCTGTATATGCTGCATGACTAAGAAGATACCAGTTGTATATCACAATTAGATGAGCTAAGGCGATCTAATGCGACCTAACGCATTACCTGATACGGCCACTATTAAGGGTGGATTTACATCAATTTACTAAGGCGACCCTGTGGGCCCCATTACTCCACAAAAGGGCTTAGAGCCTGATAGAAAGTCTGCTCATTTAGTGTGGGATTTTGTAGTGTGCTCAACAGTTTAAGAAGCTGCTTTGTTTTTAGTATAACCGTTCTTCCCTTAATAAATTTGTGTGGGGGCTGTCCTAATGTGAAAATTCATTATTTTACCAGAGTATCTAGCTCACTAATCATTGGCCGCTGATGTCCATCCAGTCCGCCCCCTTCTATCTGCTGAAATGCCTCGAATCTACTACTTCTCCAAATTGTAGTGACAGGCATGTTGAACTTTGTTTTCTTACAATTTTATATTAAAGTAGCTATAATAAAACCATACCAAATTGACAATACCTTAGAGTAAATGTCCGTAATAGCTCACATGATAATTCTCAGAATATTACTTGTTGTAGGTTCTTTTTCTCCAACTAAAACACAGGGCTTTGTACTATTGTTATGAGAGCTTCTCTCTCTCTCCCTCTCGCACATATCACTATTGATCACGCTGGGACTCTTGATTTTCCTATATTTGCATTTTTGATTTACTCCAAGAGTCAATCTTCTAACATCTGGCATGAGTAGCCCTTCAACAATTTCAGAATCTGCTTCTTTGCAATTCAATCTCTCAATAGAAACAATTTTAGTTTTTTCCCAGAATTCTGTTTTTTCAGTTTTTTATACACACCCATTAACAGTAGCGTTGTTTCCAAAAAGTGCTTTATGCTCTCGACCCAAATGCAGCTTTGTGCTTCAAAAGTTTTTTTGGTTGTGCTCCATGTATTGTGGTGCTGTGCAAAATACATCTTGTAGTAGGAACAGTTTTCTTTCTTACTCTAAACTTGCAGTTCACAAAAATACTGCCATGACCTGAAATGCAGTTTCTCATACTGGATTGCTTTCTTTTTGGAATACAATTTTGGGTTTTTCCAAAAATCTGATGATGTATTGGAGGGTTCCTGCATTACTTATGTTTCTAAAAGTTAGTTAACTGGATTCTTTTCATGTTGTATGGACTTCCATATTAAAAATAGCTGTGGTGTTCAGAGCACTGTATCCTTCATTGTATGTTCTTCAGGGAACGTTTCTTCTTGGTCTGTAGTTGCTGAGCTGCCATGGTCTGTTAAGCAGGAGGAGCAGTTTGATTGACTTGCAGTGCAAAAGTCTTACTGTGATTGTGCTAATGCACTTCTTTCACGTTTGTCAATTACTGATGATTATTTGCCCTGCCATGTAAGCATTGATACTCTTCCCAGTGTAACTCAGTCATACTCTGTTTTTCTTGGACAGGGCCTCAGATTGGAAGCTGGATGCACCAGACTGGACAGGTCGTCTTCGCGTCACCTCCAAGGGGAAGATGGCCTTTATCAAGCTGGATGACAAGGTGTCCGGTAGGTAGAGATTTAGATGCTGAAAGGGAAGCAGTGTGGGTAGGGATCAGAAAAAAATGGTTTATGGGATTATTAAGTGGTAGGTGATAGTGGTGTAAGATTGATCAAGGGCTTCATTGGTTTTATAGCATGCTTGAGTTTGGAGGTAGGAAGAGTAATTGACTTAACGGGTACATAAGATGATGATATGAAGGGCACAGAAGTTATATTCCATGAGCTGTAATCTTGAAGGATCAGAATGCACCCCAGTACTCGACAATTTACCAGGTTCGAGTTGTCGTGCTTAAAATTGTTTTGTAAACTGGGAAAAAATGTTTTACTGTTTGGCAAAGTATTGAGGTGTCCTAGCAAGAGCTATAGTCAGTGGAATTTTAGGATGTCAATGGACTGATCTGAAGTCTGTTTTGAATATCTCTCTCGCTCCCTCTTTAGGTCTTGCCTGAGCCCGCTGCTCTGGCAAGACATTTAGTGAGTGGGCTTTTAAAAGTCCAACCACAGCTTTTTTGGTGGCATGGAGCGTGCGGTTACGCGCACAGGCACGAGCGGAGGCGCCATCTGGCTTTCCTCTCTCGCGCACAATCACTTTTGCCGCCGCCTCGTGCACGACTCGTGTGCTTTTTTTATTTCTTTTTTACGCGCTCGGACAAAACTCCTGGTCTGGCTGCTACAGCTTTTCCGTTAACTTTCACCTACAACCTTCCTTGCACTGACTGGCACAAACTGGCCGCGCGTCTTGTTTTATGTAAGTGGGCTTTTCTTTTCGCTATATGTTTACTTTTACTCATGCGCGTCTTGTCTTATATAAGTGGGAAGGTACATTTGTATGTTTTCTTCTTGTTGAACCTTTGAGGTTTCAGTAGTAGGTGTTCCGCACTCCTTGAGCTGGGTGCATTTTGATGTAAGGCTTTATGCGTCATGCACGCTATTTTTAGATGAATTCTGGCTTCAAGAGGTAGCCAGTTCAGGGATTTTAAGTCTGGCGATATGTGGGAACTTCTTTTTGAGCCGGTGATGAGTCTTGCTGCAGCATTTATTGAGGCTCTTAGGGTAGCTGTTGTAGCTTTTGGAAGGCCACACAGAGGGACACTTCCGTACTCCACCCGAGGAATAACTAGAGCTTGTACTGCCAGCTTGAAGTCATTGGCTGGCAGGAAGGGTTTCAGCTTCCTCAGTGTGTTTATCTGGAAGTTTGCTCCCTTTGTGGCATTGCGAATGTGTTTCTGCCTCGTGAGGTTGCTGTCAAGATTTATTCTCAGCGATTTCGCTGAGTCCTCAATGATTCGTTGAACGTTGAGTGCAGTAAGATGATTGATCAAGTCTTGCATTATGGGGACTTTGGTGGGTGGTGCTATAAGGAGGAATTCGTTTTTTAGGGCGTTTAGTTTGAGATAGTTTTCTGCTGCCACCCAGGTCTGGGTGTTTCTGAGCGTTGAGTTAAGCAATTTAATGTCTTTTAGGGTGTTGATCTTAAGATAAAGTTGTGTATTGTCCGCGTACATATGATATTGCACGTTAGACAAATGTAGAATATCCGTGAGTGGTTCCATGAAAAGGTTAAACCGTGTCGGGGATAATGAGGACCCTTGCGAACTCCCAGCGTTACTGGTGCAGGTTTGGAAAGCGTGTTGTTGACCTTGAATTTTTGTGTTCGGTTATGGAGAAAAGAGGTAAACCAGTTTAACACTGACCCTGATAGAGCCATTTTATGTTTCAGAAGATCTATCAGATTCTCGTGTTTGACCGTATCAAAGGCTGAGGATAGGTCTAGTAGGATGAGTAGACATGATCCGTTCTGGTCAAGGATTTGTAGCGCAATAACGTGTCATGGCTAATTCAGTGCTGTGACCAGCTCTAAAGCCTGATTGGTCCTTGTTAATAAGGTCAAAGGGGTCAATATGTTTAGTCAGTTGGTGGTGTACACATTTCTCAAGTAATTTGGCCACGGTAGGAATATTGGATATAGGACGATAGTTGTTCAGGTCCGTAGGGTCAGCTGTTGGTTTCTTTAGGATGGGTGAAACCTGTCGGACTTTGAGTGAGTCTGGGATGCAGCCTTGTTGAAGTGAACTGGTAATGATTTTAGTCCAGCCGATAGGTCTCGCCTTTGGGACCTTATAAGTGTTTAGCCATGCAACGGTTGATGTTGTTTCACCAAGGATATTGTGCTGCATAACTAAATACTTATAAGGTCCCAAAAGCGAGACCTATCGACTATGCCAATGCTTGTTTTCCTTTTCCCTTCCGACACCCTCCTAATCATGGGTGCATGCTGTTGGGGAGAAATAAACCTTGTAAACACATTCTTTCAGTATCGTTTAAGAAAGGACACAAACAAGCAATGGGTGGAATGCTTGAATTAATATCTGCCACTGGTAATTACTCTGGCCGCATTTCAATCCATTGTTATTATGCTCACCATGCCACCTTAGTTTGGACCCAGCAATGTGCAAACTGTCTTGACCCAGCTGCAATGGGAACAGTCCAGCCTGACCTGCCAAGCTTGGTCCTCCCTAAACTGGAACACCAGCAATCCAGGACCAGTTTCACCCTTGTGTTCTCATCAGTCGGATATAGCGTGTGTTGGACCCGGCCCTTTTGGCAAGTTCACCCCAAGACTTTTTGCTTTTTCCTAGCCTGTTTCTGGAACCTGGTGGTGATGATTTTAGGCCTCTGCGCACTTTTTCACTGTGGTACAGTGTAAAGTGCGTGAGCTCTCTGTGTATGTGTGATGAGTGACCTGCCCTCCCATAGGAAAAAATGGGGAATATGTATGCCCATGGTAGTTCCTGATATGTGGGGGGTGCAGGGTCGAGTTTGGTATGTGCAAACTCGTGAGATTGAATGCTTCTCAATGGTATATGCGGCATGATTGTCTCTAGTGTAGAAGTGCCACTTCTAGAAGTTGGCATATTTGTGTAATTTGTGTCTGGCGTGTGATTGGCTGAGGGTGGCTGGTGAGCCTGCCTCCAAGAGTCTGGGAGGGTCTGCCCCGGTGGTGAATGGAGTGTTTAGCATGCTGATGTGAGGGGAGGAGTGAGCCTGGGCATGCTTGTGGATTGACCGTCTGGTTTGAGGGTCCTGAATGAGGCTGGGTTTTCCCCACACAATGCTGGCTCCACCCCCCTGGGGTGCGTCTGATGTCCCTAGCCTGGCGAATGAAAGGAATTTACTATAACCAGTTCTAGCTGGTTCTCACATTTCCTGCACCCTGCTAGACCAAGGAATTCACTGTATAAAAAGGGGCTGTGTCCCCTTCCAAAATGTTATTGTTTTTGACTACTCGAATCTGCCAGGGGCGTGCTGCTGCTGGGGCCCAGGGGAAGGCTTGCCTCCTTAGGCCCTGCCCAGCCCTTGGCTGCCCCTGGAGGCTTGATGGATTCCCTGCAACCTTTGGGGGGGCTTTGTGTCCTTCTTTGGGGACTTTTATGCGCTGCCCCTTTCCCTGGAACCCTGTGTGCTGTGCATCTGAAATGATGGGCTGGTAAGCGCTGGATTTTTCATGGAGGCGCTTTATTTTTCAGCTTTGCAGCGCTGGGCTGCATCGTGTGCCTGGAGGGTGCCACCCCTCTTATTTAACTACCCGGGGGTGCAGGTGCCCACCCTGCGTCTTGCCACATTTATTTCCCTGTGCGGGGATGCCACCTCGCTGTTTATTTTTATGTAAGGAGGGAGCCTTTCCCCCTCTTTGATGCCTGCCGAGATATGCCGCTGCCGGAAGCCAGGCCAGCTTGCCTGTGACGGGGGTGGGGCCGCGGCTGGACCGGAAGCAGGAAGCGGTCGTGGAGAGCCTCTCAGGCTACATTGTTCAAAGTCCCGGTCCCGAGATGGGGGACCGGGTGAAGCCGGGCATTTTTGCAAGGGCGGGGCTCTTGTGAGGAGAGAGCCCTGCGGTGGCGGCAGAGAGCCCCGGGTCCCAGGAAGCGGCCCGGGTGAATCCAGAATGCCGGCTGAGACGCCAGAAGAGAGGAGGCGAGGCGTTGCGGAGCTCCCGTGTCCTGGAGGGAGACCCGGCAGAGAAGTCCAGCGGCGGTGGCTCGACAAGTCCCCCGAAGCCTGGTGAGTTGGGGCCGGGATGCATTCCCGTGCTCCTCGTGGGAGCAGGGTATGTGTTCGGCAGCCGTGGAGGGTGCTGAGTCAGGGCGGCCCTGGATGGCAGTGGGCCGCCCCACCAATTTTGCAGAGCGAGAGCCCCGTGGCTCCTACGATGGGAGCATCTGTTGATTACTTAAAGAGCCAGTGAGCTCCGGGGCATAGGTGAATTCAGAGCCGGAGAGCTCCAGTTTTGGGGACACATTTATTTGTCTCGAGAGCCTGTGTGGCTCTGAAAGGGCCATATTTGTTGAAAGGGCCCAGTGGGGGGGGTCCATGATACCCCAGGTTGCGCACAATTAGTTTAGGAGCAGAGTTATTTTCTTCAGAGCCTGTGCGGCTCCACCCCCTGCGGCACAGCTTGGTGCTAGGGTCAGTGAGGGCCCTGTCGCAGTTTTGTTGTTTCCCAGCTGCCCAGCAATTAGTGGGCAGCTGCACCCTTTAGGTCTTGTGATTGTTCCCAGGTGCCCAGCAAGTAGTGGGCACCTGCAACGTTTAGGTTTTGCGCCGGTGGCGCACCCCTGACTGGTGCTGCATTGGCAGCGCGCCCTGACATTCTGGATACAGGGCTCTTTAGTCCCTTTATTAGATGGGGCTGGTATGTTATTTTATTTAGGCGCATTGTGATTATCTATGTGATGGTAATTGCCTAATGTGAGTTTTGCGCAATGTGATGTGGTGCTAGGAAATGTAATGCATTTAATATGATTACGCACCTTGATCTTACACCTCTGAATGTTTTTGGGCATCATGTGTTTTTGCACTATTGAGTTATTTTCTGGCACCTCTGAATGTTTTTAGGCATCCTGTGTCTTCCTCGATTTTACACCTCTGATTGTGTTGGTTTATGCATCAGGTGTTTTCCTTTCCTGCACCTCTGAATGTGTTTTTGATGCATCATGTGCCTTGTTGTTACACAGCTGAATGTATGTTTTATGCACCTTGTGTTTTCCTTCCCTACACCTCTGAATGTTGTGATGCATCATGTGTAATGTGTTCTTGCTTATACCCCTAATTGTATTGTGATACTTAGGTGGTTGTTCTTCTAGTACAGGTGGTCCTAGTGAGGTCCTGGTTCCCTGCGTGACATTCTCCTAAGGTGGTTAGGGTTGCGTAGGTGGTACTTACCTGTTACCAGTGGTTACTGGTTGTGTGCTATATTTGCTAATTTGTGCTACAGTGATTTTATATCCTATATTCTAATTTCTACTAAGTGCTGATTCTGACAGTGGCCCATGTGGCCCTGTCCTGGTGTAAATAATCCCTTGTGAATATTGCCCGTGCCAGTTGGCACAATGTACATGTGTGATTTCTATCTGATGTGTTTTGACAATACAGAAGTTATTTTTATATAACCTTGTGTGGAGTTCCTTTTGTGGTGTGCCTAGGATGTTGTTGCTGGTGTGTGCTTGCGCAAATGCTTTACACATTGCCTCCGGGATAAGCCTGTCTGCTCGTGCCAAGGTACCAAGGGGGTGAGCAGGGGTTATCTTGGCGTGTGACTCCCCTGCCCTGATTAGAAGGGTGGTTTCTGCCTAGCTTTGGCGTCAGCCTTAGCCAACCAGGAATAGCCAGTTCTAACAGCGTGGCTCCAGGGACAATGTGCACAGGAGAAGTCTAGGCATACCCATCCCACTTAGGGGACACAATAAGTATACAAATCATTCCATCCATCTTTTTGTAAACTTTAATTTGTCGCCCTGGATTGGCAGTTCGGGCTGGACCGTTCCGAATGGAGCAAGGTCAAGACTGATTTGCATATAGCTAGGTTCAAACTGAGGTGACTTGGTGTGCAAAATAACTGTGGATTGTGATGCCGCGCGAGTCATTGCTAGTGGCTGAGGGAGTTTAATTCAAGCATTCCATCTATCACTTCTTTGTATAATATAATAAAGGACAGCACAAATACACCTGGGTCGGGTAAAAATCTATCAATACAGATTTCCTTCAACCTCTTCTCCACACCTCAACTGGTATGGTATCACTACTGTGCATGAAGATGTTGCACTCCTGCTGTGTGGACTGAGGCAGCAGATAGTTCTTGCTATCCTATTTCTTTCTGCAGCAGATAGAAGGTTGGACTTCTCCCTACTTTGAGCATGGGATCAGTTATAGCCTAACTTTTCAGTTGTCATTGCAAAAGGCGATGCCTGCGTACTACCAGGCATGCCTGCAGAGGATTTGAGGCTGCTTTCCTGTGTCATGCAAATGTTTAACTCCACATTGGAGGAAGCCTGGCTGTGATTGATGGCGGAGGATATTTCAAAAGTACAGAAAGAAGATATAATTCCTTCCTCGGTTTCTACAGTTGGCATAGCTATCTCGCTCACATTGAGACCTCTCCCCGACAGGAGAGTGAATAATGTTATAGCAATGGCAGATCTATAATGGTGACAAAAGGAATGGCCTACCCTTTACTTAGGTTGTTTCTCAGATGAGGATGAGATCATGGATTCTCATAGTAAGAAATCAAGTGATCTAGGAAAATATTTTGTTACTGGAAAGGTTCCAGACCTATGGGTCTGGATCCATTTAAATTGAAGTCCTTGTCAATTTAGTGGGTCTGTCCATTATTGGAGGCACTGTAAGAGCTATTCAGAATTACCATTATTTGAAAATTAAGCTGTTTTGTCTGTGAGAATGGAAACATGCAGCCGGGGTACGGTATATTAAACATTCTGATGGCTACATCTGTCTGTGGATTCCTCACCTTTTGAATATCCCCTGAACCAGCATTCTGAGTAAACTTTTTTTTCCTAGCTCTCCTCACCGACACGGTCGTCACAATGCCACGGCTCCGTTCGCAACTCCCCATGACGTCACTAGAGCCATAAGAGGGCCTGGTCGGCATGTCAGTTCCCTTTTTTCCGCGCGTAGACTCGTAATGGATTTCTGGGACTCTCCATTCTGGTTTCGAGTTACTTAGTAATTTCTCCAGGTTTAACTGTAGCTGCACGATAGTGACATCGAGAAGTCAGGATTCAAGCCCTGTAGATTGCGGGGTCATATGTCAATCACTGACCCCCATGAGGACTTTTTGTGGTGTTTGTCATCAGACCACAATGTAGAGGGCTGCTCATGCTGTCGCAAGATGAACCCGTAGGCCTTGAAAGAGCGTGAGGCCAAGCTCTTCATGGCAAAAGTAAGGAAGGAGAAGAGGGGTCGGAAAAGGTCCAAGTCGAAGTCTTCGACCTTGCACGCTTCAAAGTCGAGGAAGCATAAAAAGAAGAGGAGGCATGGCTCTCTGCGTCGTTCGTCGAAGGGAAAGGCTACGAGGTCACCTTGTCCGGCACCTCGACGTCGTGAAAAGGACTTTGTGTCTCAATTGCCTTCGTCATCTCCTCAGGCAACTCAGGTTCATTCTCCTTCACCTTTAAGGTACCCAGGAATGGTCGCCGACGCAGAGGGGCTCTCCAGCTCGGAAGACGTACCGGTTCAGGACCAACCTTCTCCTGTGCATGAGATTGTGCATGTGGCTACGCCTGTAGATCCGGCTGTTCCGGTACCGGCTGTTCCTCGTGTGGATCCTGACTTGGCTCCGTATCCTCCGATTCCTGGACCAGGGTCGGATCCCTTACAATTCGTCAATGCTATGTGTGGCGTGTTTCTCAAGGCGGCCTTCCCCTCCGGAGCACCTTCAGGTCCCGTGGGTCCGCTTGACTTCAATTTGGGCTTTCCTAAACCGTATGCCCAGGCACCCTTCGTGCCTTTTTTTGCAGACGGTGCCGTTTTGGCAGTTTTTGACGCCATATACTCAGTCCCTGGCGCCATCTGGTGGCCCTTCCTCTTGACTTCGTGCGGCAGCGATTCCTGCATCGGACCCTTTTTCGTCGGCTGCTTTGAAGCTATCTGTGCCGCCGACACTGTAACCGAAGTTGCGTTCAAGAAGAGATACACAGAGGCTGTTGGAGGAAGAACAGTTTCGAAGAGAGGAGGTTGAAGAAGGCGAAATCGAGGAGTCTGTTGACGAATTTGAGGGTTTTCAAGAGGTTAGTGGCCTGGATACCACCCAAGATTGGGACTTCCTCAAGAACCTCACCATCTCAAGAGGTGGCTCCCTATCATACAGTCATTAGAAAGGCAGCGGAGCTTTTAGACTTGAAGTTGCCTATAGCAGAGTACAAACCAAATTTACTCGGAGGTTTTACATTCCCCATCTTCTATAATTGAACCGCTGTTGCCGTTTAATGAGGCTTTAACTTAGCCTATTCTTGAGTGTGGCGTAAACCTCTATCTGCTCCTGCTGTTTTGAGGTTGGTGGCAAGGAGATACAGATCTGCTCCAGGAGACCCTGCCTTCCTTTCAGCTCATCCGTCCCCTGAAAGCTTAGTGGTGTAGTCGTCCTGTTCTAACCAGTCTATAGGCGCATTTCCTCAGGTTCCTGCCGACAGGGACTCTAAAGTTGGAGCAATCGGCCAAGAAAGTATTTTCTTCCTCTTGCATGGCATTAAAGTCTACCAATGCTACCTGTTTGCTGGGGAGATATATACACGCCCTGATGAATTCTGCTAAACAATTAGCACCCATGCTTCCTGAGGAGGAACGTGGTAATTTTACGAAGGTTCTGACAGACGCACAGGCTGCAGCTCGTTAAGTTATTCAGTCTGGTCTGGACACAGCTGATTCGGTGGCTAGGGTAATGAGCTCCTCCTTCGTTACCAGGAGACCGGCTTGGCTCAGTTCTTCTGGGTTTTCTCCAGATGTGCAGCTACCCTCCTCGATCTTCTGTTTGATGGATCAAAGCTGTTCGGAGAGAAGGCTGATTCTGCACTTCAGAGATTCAAGGACAGCAAGGCCACGGCAAAGCCCTTAGGGTTGCAAATTCAGTCAAGGGGGTTTGGTTATAGAAGCTATCAAGGATTTGGAAGGTCTTCCTTTCGTAGCCTGTGACAGCCTCCGCAACAACAGCAACAAAACCCTCTTTACAAATCCTACAGAGGGAAAAACAGGGGTCACCCGAGAGGGTCAACCCGTCACTTCCCCTCCTCTACCTCTCCTACTCCCCCTAGTAACGCAGGAAAGCAGCCCTAGATCCCCATCCTGGAGCATGCGGGTCCTGTGGGGGGTCGGCTGTCCCATTTTCTACAGGATTGGAAATCGGTCACTACGGACCTTTGGGTTTAGAATCTTGTAGATAATGGGTACGCCCTTCCCTTCCGGGAATTCCCTTCTCCTTACCCACCTTGCCAAGGATTCTGTTCGGAGGATCATTTACTCCTTCTCCAGAAGGAGGTCCTTTCCTTAATGCAAAAGGGTGAGCTAGAGGTAGTCCCGGAGCAGGAAAGGGGCCAGGGATGCTACTCCCGGTATTTCCTGATCCCCAAAAGGATGGCAGGTTACAACCAATCCTGGACCTCAGGGTCTTGAATTTTTACCTCAAACTGGAGAAATTAAAGATGCTGACCCTTGCTCAGGTTCTTTAGGCGCTGCAGCAAGAGGACTGGATGGTGTTGATTGGTTTGCAGGATGCGTATTTTCACATCCCCATCCTGAAGTCGCACAGGAAGTATCTCCGTTTCACGGTAGGGTCACAGCACTACCAGTTTGCGGTCCTCACGTTTGGTCTTACTACTGCACCTCAAGTCTTCACAAAGGTGATGGCAGTGGTGGCAGCTCATCTCAGGAGGTCAGGATTCCAGTTTTCCCCAATCTGGACAACTGGCTGCTCAAAGCTGAGTTGCAGGAGATGGTGCTTCATCATCTGCGAGTAACGGCTCAGCTGTTCAACTTAGGTTTTTCAATAAATGTGCCCAAATCTCACCTTGTGCCGTCCCAGCGCAACCTGTTAATTAAGGCGGTACTGGATACTACTGTGTGTCGAGCTTTTCCACCTCCACAAAGGATTCTCGACATTCAGGAAATGATCCCTTTGTTTCACAATGGAGCTGTGGTTCCAGTCTTGAAGGTCCTTTGTCTATGCGGTCTGTTCGCTTCCTGCATTCTGTTGGTCAACCATGCACGCTGGTACATGTGGGCACTACTGTGGTACCTCCGTAGGCAGTGGTTTCACCACAACAGCGATCTCAGGGAGACGGTCAGGATCTCCAGAGACACTGCAGCGGGCCTAACTTGGTGGAGCGTTGAAGGGAACCTGTCACTAGGAAAGCCATTTCATCTTCCTCCATTGGTGGCCACGGTGATAACAGATGCCTCCACCCTATGCTGGGGTGCTCATCTGGGGGACCTGGAGATCAAGGGTCTTTGGTCTCCAGAGGAAAGATTGCTTCATATCGATCTTTTCGAATTGCAGGCAGCACTCAAGGCCTTTCTTCCCTCCCTCCCTTTGCAGTCAGTCTGTTCAGGTCCTGACGGACAACACTACCGCAATGTGGTACATCAACTAGCAGGGAGTAGTAGGGTCGTATTGTCTCTGCAGAGAGGCTCTACGACTCTGGTCCTGGGCCCAGGACCACCAGATTTGTGTGATAGCGAATCATCTGGCTTGGGTGCATGAACGTCCGCCTTAGTGAACGGTTTTCGGCTGATCACGAGTGGAGGCTTCATCCAGAGGTTGTTCATCGCATCTTCCAGATGTGGGGAACTTCTCGGGTGGACCTATTTGCCACTCTTGAACGCGCACTGCCTGTCATTCTGTAGTCTCCAGTTTCCGATGCAGGGAGCAATGGGGGATGTTTTTCAGTTAGATTGGGGCTCAGAGCTTCTGTATGAGTTCTCCCCCCTCTCAATACCCTTGATTCCTCAGCTTCTCAGGAAGATTTGGCCGGGCCCAAGTTATATTGATCGCCCCAGATTGGCCAAGAAATTCACCTTTCATTGAACCCTCCACTCAGTCTCCCTCTGAGGGTAGACCTCCTCTCGCAGTCGCAGGGGCAGGTTTTACACCCCCCTCTGCCCTCCCCCCGCCCCCCCCCCCCCCCCCCCTTCCAACCTCCAGAGCCTGCACCTTCATGCCTGGAGATGGAACGGGGCAACCTGAATTCTTTCTCTCTCCCGCAGGATGTGGAAGATGTTATTTTATCGTCCAGGTGACACTCCACCAAGTCTGTTTACTCCTCCAGGAGGTCTAGATTCATCAAATGGTGTGAAGAGAAGTCCATTGATCCATTAAAGGCCCACTTGCCATATATTCTTCAGTTTTCACTGTTCTTGACCCAGCAGGGTTGTCCTGTGGTTGCGCTGTGGCCACTGTAAAGGGTTATTTGTCTGCTTTATCAGCGTTTTTGTTTGCCGGATCAGCCGTCTGTTTAAATCTCCTATTGTTTTAAGATTTATTAAGGGCCTTACCAATAGGTTTCCACCTACTCCCTTTATTATGCCTTAATGGGGTTTAAATCTTGTTTTGACCTTCTAGATAGGTTCTCTGTTTGAACCTTTACATAGTTGTCCTTTGAGACTCCTGTCTTTCAAAACGGTCTTTCTACCTTAGCCAGGAGGGTAAGTGAGCTTGAGGATAGTCCTCAGGACCAGGGCCGCTTTTCTACCCAAGGTGGTTATTCCCTTCCATCTAGGGCAGTCCATTACCCTTCCGGCATCTTATCTTCCCCCCCCCCCTCACCCTTCCAAGGAGGAGGAGAGACTACACCACCTGGATCCTAAAAGAGCGGTTAGGTTTTATTGGGATAGGGCTAAAGGCTTGCGATAGGACGATCCGCTCTTTGTGGGCTATGTTGGACGCATGAAGGGCAAGGCTGTGCACAAGCGCACTCTATCCAGATAGATCATCATGTGCATCAAGATCTGCTACGCCCTGGCTGGTAAGGAGCCGCCTGAAGGTATTCGAGCTCAGTCCACCGGAGCCAAGTCATTCACTTCTGCTTTGGCCAGAGGTGTTTCTGTAGTGGATATTTCTAAGGCTGCAACTTTGACCTACCTCCACACTTTCGTAAAGCATTATTTCTTGGATTCCAAAGGGAGGAGGGATGGCCACTTGGCACGCGCTGTCCTGCGGGAGTTTTTGGTATAGAAGGGTGGACACCCTCCTCCAGGAGTGGGACTGCTTTGGGATTCTATTCAAAAGGTGAGGAATCCACAGGTGGATGTATCCATCAGAAGAACAAGTTACTTACCTTCAGTAACGTTTTTTCTGGTGAACACAGTATCTGCCTGTGGATTCGTCACATACCCACCCTCCTCCCCGATGTCCACCCTTGTATACCTTAAAAGTGGCATTGTTTAACATGTTTGTTTTGCATTCTCTTCTATCTGCCTTTGCATGGGTTTATAGGAAATGCTTTTATTCTTTGTCTTTCCGTTTTAATTTTACACTGTGTGTATTTGTATGAATAGTGTGTTCTGTGTATACTTTGAATCTGTTGTCGGTCCACCCGTTCGCCTCGAAGGCACGGAAAAAAAGGGTGGAACTGACGTCATCATGCCGACGAGGCCCTCTTATGGCTCAGGTGACGTCATGCGGAGTCGCGAGCAGAGCCGTGGCATTGTGACGACCTCGTCGGCGAGGAGAGCTAGGAAAAAAGTTTCCGCCAAATGCTGGCCCAGGGGATATTCAAAAGGTGAGGAATCCACAGGAGATACTGTAATTACCAGAAAAAGCGTTACAGAAGGTAAGTAACTTGTTCTTCTGTGTGCCTCCATTCGGTGTTAAATGGGCCATTCGGTGAATTTCAATATACTGCTAAAAACCCAAATAGACTGCATCAAACAAAGCTACATTCTAGATCGCATATAGTTGGTGATTAGTAGAGGTGCGCGGCTGGGTAAAGAGAACTACTTTTCTTCTTTACACTGGATGGTCCTTTAAATTAAGCTGTGGCTAAATGGCCATTAGGCTTGAATAAGAGTCAGTAATGTAACAGATTTGCTTCTGATGGCTGGCAGGCTGATTTAGTAAGTGACTGAAAGATTAGTGCTGCTAGGTACATTCAGTTGTATGTTTAGGTCCTCTCTGAAAGGTGGCCTGAAGCAGAATTAGTTTTATCTGTCTCGCATCAAAAACTTCATTAGAGCTGAGGTAGAGTCCATCCTTTCCAGTGTAATCTGATAATGGCTGACTGGCATTGCCCCAGTACTACATTTATTTCAGTTTCAGTAGACCTGTCCCTCCCATGTTTAGTCTGTCTTTAAACTCGTAAATGTGTTTTAAGTTTAATTAATTTTTTACATTTAATTTCTTTCTCTACTCGAGAGGTAGGCTAATAAGTTGTAGAAGTAAAATGTTTTAATAAGTCTTTCTTTATTAGAGTATTGTTTTCTTGTGAGGAATTGTGTAGTGTCAGCTTAACACCATGTTTTTCTCCTTTCTATACATTTATGCAATTTAGCGCAATTGCCTTCAGCCACTCGTTAACCAAAATTATAGCTTTTCCAACTCACATGTTTTTTTTTTGCTCTAGAAACACAAGTTCCACCAATTTGTTCACCTTCTGCCTCCAAGCTACAACCTTCACACACTTAGTTACTTGCTTATATTCACCCACATCCATGAAGTGTTCCCACTCGCATTCACATTCTAATCCACATTCGCTGAACTGCTTATTCATCCACCCACATTTACTCGTATACTCTCACCTGTTTCCTCACACACACACACACATATATATATATATATATATTTCTGATTTCGCCTCTAGCACACAGGATTCGAATCCCAAGAGACGATGCAGACCCAATATCGTGCTGAATATTCTTTATTGTCATTACTCGCCCAACACCACCGCCGTGACGCGTTTCGGTCCCTCTCGGACCTTGATCACATGACACATCACATGGGCAGAACAACACTTTTTAAAGTGACAGTTCAATTACCAATGTGCTAAACATGGATGAAAGACTCAGTCCCTGCTTCAATGCAGTTATAGCTGTATAATACATTATTAATTGGCTTTAGCCTATTAAGCTACCCTCCAGTGCAAATATTGCTGTAAAATACAATAAAGATAAAGTGCAAGACGTGCCAGAATCATGTGCAAATTCGCAATTAGAGTAAACATTTACAATAAATATTTGCTACATCGAATAAAAAACATCAATAAATAATTAAATTAATTATTTCAGATAAAACCAACCCATTATTGAAAAACCACCATAATGAAAGGAACTTTCTAAAATAAAATCTATGCTACAAAAGTCCTCCACGGCTGCTACTAATAATGGGTCTAGTTCACTCGAACACATGAGTCACGTCCGTAACTGGCACTTGAGGAGGGTTGTATTTAGCCACTGCCCCTGCAGGAACATGAGTGATTTCTCTTGAATAAAGCCCCAGTGGGCATATTTCTAATCATCCACCCACTCAAAATCTATCAAAACAGTGTATTCACCACCCAAACCCAAGAAATTTAAACATAAATAAGAAATATAAAATACTTAAAATACATTTTGCATGCGGAATATTGACTTATTCATTATGGAAGGACACTAGAATATATACACAGCTTTTAAACTACCTTAAGCTTCAGATATAGATTTATAAAAACGTATAAAAATCTTCAGTTGAATTTAACCCATTAGGGCTCTTAGTGTCCATCTCAAGAATGTATTTTGTTTCCAATCTTCTTAATTTAGCATTTCTGTCTCCACCACGCCTCAGGGGTAGGATGCAATCAACAATATAGTATTTCAGCAGATCAGAATCTTTTGCATGAATTGCTGAAAAATGACAAGCCACGGGGTATGATTCATCCCCATTTTTAATAGCCCGTAAATGCTGAAGGACTCTCTTGTGACACTGAGGTCTGGTGCTCCCTACATATTTTAATCCGCAGGGGCACTCTAATACATAAATTGCATATTCCGTTTCGCATGTAAGTTTTTTATCTATTTTCCTAGGTGTACTATGGAATGGGCTATAGTATTCAGTCTTATTGATGCCCTGCTTACATGCTTTGCACATAGCACATTTAATAAAGCCCTTACTTTTCGTCAGCCAGTCTGTAGAAGATTTAATTTCAGGACTACTGCAAACCAAGGTGTTACTCATGGAGTTGGCTTTTCTGAAAGTTAAATTGGGGGAACGTGAAAGTTTCTCCCCCAAAATTGGATCGTTCTTAATCAGAGGCCAATTCCTGGTAATAATTCTCCGAATAGCCTGGTGCTGATCGCTAAAAGTTAGAATGAGTCTCAAGGGCTGTTCGTCAATGGGAATGTCTCTGATTTTTTCTCTGGTTACCAATGCCTGAGCTCTGCTTTGCGCATTGGCCCTTCTGGTCACGCTATCAATGATCTTGGGGCTGTACCCTCTTTCGATAAATCTTGTCCTACATTCCTGCTGTGCTTTAAGGCAATCTGTTTCTATACTACAGATTCTCCTAATCCGCAACATCTCCTCATAGGGGATGCTGCAGATCAGGTGGGCAGGATGGTTATTGTCTGCATGTAGCACTGAATTGCCCGCCGTGCTTTTCCTATGCAATCTAGTGTTCAGAGAGTTCTCGCACACAAATATCTCAACATCAAGGAACATGACCGAGGAGTTGCCGATGTAACTGGTAAACTGTAAATTCATGTCATTGGTATTAAGTGAGTTAACAAAATCTAGTGCTTCATTTTCAGTTCCCCGCCAAATGAACAATAGGTCGTCTATGTATCTAAACATGTGTGCTACATGATTGTAATATATATATATATATATATATATATATATATATATATATATATATATATATATATATATATATATATATATATATATATATATATTCTGGAAAAAACAAAGGTTACAGGGACTTCATTACACACTGTATCCGCAGGGTTCCTATCAAAACAAGCAGGAAATGGGATAAGGGAGGGGTGGCAAATGGTGAGCAATTTCGCGGCCGCTTTGATGTTCAGTGGCTGCATGGCTCACTGAGAACATCAAAGAGGCCGCGAAATTGCTCCCAAAGCTGCAGCCGGAGAAATAGTGTGCGCGCCCGGCGCGTATGCACTGTACCCGATCCGCCTGCAGACCTTGGGAGCATTTTTAAAAGTCCCTTAATAAACTCTCGCAGATCAACGCATGCGCGTTAGATCAGCGAGACCTAGAAAGGGCTCTCTCTGGCCTAGCTTTCTGCCAAATTTGGTGTAAATCCATTAGGTGGTTCGGCCTGTAACTGTTTAAAAATTGGGAAATCCCAATTTGCATTGCATGGAGAGAAATTCGTTTTGACCCAGGCTTTTTCTCGGACCCCGGCCTGCCCAATCACCTCCATGCGGAACTAGGTAAATTATGGCAATTTTTGGGAACATTTCGTGAAGTTTCGTCAAATGGCACCAACGTGGTGTGTGTGTGTGTGTGTGTTTTTGAATAAAGACTTCTACTGATGCACTGCAACGTGGTCCGTGCTCCGTTACTAATATTGGTAGCAAGAAAGTGCGAGCGGAGTCTTCTTGAGATATATATCTATATATATCTCTATCAGAGGTTGCTTTTGTTCACTCCAGCTAAGGTTGGATGGTATTTTACCAATCCAAAGCTGTAATACTGTGCTTGGAGTGGTAAAAGGCTTTTATCATTTTACAGCTCGACCTGGATGGCACTAGCTGCTTAAAGACTTTGCTTTATAAATAGCACAAGACTTTGTTCTCTTCTAGCTCGGTATGGATGGGCCTGTGCTAATCCTATGCTTAAAAACTTTGCTACAAAAACAGATATTTGAGGACAACACATTAAGAGAGTTCCTGCGTTTATAGGTGCTCTTCTATACATAATCTTTAAAACACCCAGAATTCTGTGCTTCTTGTTTGCTTAATTTAAGCAGCACTTTAAGTCTGAAAGGGTATTGTGTGTGTGTGTGTGTGTGTGTGTGTGTGTGTGTGTGTGTGGTGTGTGTGTGTGTGTGTATTCACATTCTGCTACAGATGCTAAGCAGCCACTATGGGAGTGGTGTCTGTTGCGGCCCTGGCCTTTTCAAATCCAAGGTTATCCTCTTACAAAGCGACACCATGCAGTGATTACACACACTCAAAATAAAGTTCTTGAGTGTGCATGTATGTCTCTTTGTAAGAGGCTAACCTTGGAGATCTTTTTTCCAGCAAATATATATCAGTTTTTTATAATAAAAAAAGAAACATACTAGCCAGTTCACTGACAAAAAAAACAAAGGTTAAAGTAACTTTATAGTTAGGTGAATGTCAACGATCACATTAACGTTTTGAATTAAAACAAACAGTTATAACTAGCACCACTGCCATGCCCTGCTTATGACCTTTACATTATTTAATATTACTCATGGTATGTTCTATGATCTCATTTGACATCACTGATGACCTCATCCAAATGAGTGTTAGTTTGTTTAATAGTTTACTTAGTTGCGAGAAACGAATACATTACTTTTCTACCTATTTTTGTGCAGCCTGTGTCCAGCTAATCGGTACAAGTGTTAACAAATTAACAAAACACATCTGTTCCTAATGCACCATAGGTTTGTAGAGGTATTGAACACATTGCAAATCTTTGTATTGAAGAGTAACTATGTGTGCAGGTGACAGTTGACGATTTGTATTCATTATGTTCCACACACGTTTTTTAGTTCTACAGGGCATAGTCCGCTCTTCCGCAATAGCAGAGGAGCGTCGCCCTCACCCGCTATGGCGGAGGAGCATCGCCCCCATCCGCTATGGCGGAGGAGCGTCGGCCACCCACCCCTGCCAGCCTCAACATTTGAAAAATATAACCATATTAAAACATGTTAACGCCTTAACCGCTGCGGCAATTCCGCCACAGTGCGGGTGTTCTAAAGAGTGGGCGGGGCTGCGACGGCCGTTGGCAGCACCAGGGAGGGAGTGCTTCCGTCGGCCAAGCACGGAACGGGTTAATTATCATTTGATTTTTCTTCCATTTAATGCGTCTTGGGGGTTGGCCATCACGGGGGCAGTCAGGAGAGGGAGTGGTGGGCAGCACTGCTATCAGTGCGCATCTGGGTTTGGCTTGCCATCTCAGGACTGCCAAACCCACATGCGCACTGAAGTGGCCTCTGCGATGGAGACAGCATTTTCGGGGGGGGGGGGGGGGCTTCAAGATGTGGGGGGAGAGAGCTTCCCCAACCTCCCGCGGCCCTTTTCTTATTTTCAATGTATTGACGATTGCGCTCATGGTCCACTGTTGTCATTACATTGAAAACGAAGCTGGAACTTAGTTTGTTTCAATGTTTTGGTGCTCCTGGCGGTCTATCTCAGTCCCAGAGCGCTGAAACACTTGGGGGAAGTATCGTTGGAAAGGGGAGACTCACCCTAGTGGATCCCTGCATTTTCAGAAATGTATCCATTTCGTAGGAATCCCTAGATTGCCGCCAAGCCCGGGACCAAAAACACAGATCCCCCTTTGTATCCGAAAATGACCTGGTTTTGCAAGGGATGGGTTTTGTCAAGTACCCGCGACAGGCAAGGGCCCAAAACTCATTGGGGAGACATCCAAATTACCTAATACAAAACAACCTTATCCATTTCGCTTGCAAAACATGAGTGCTAAATCCTCTTGGCTTAATTCCAAGACTAGGAATTCTGGTTAGGTATAAAATTCCTCCTCCACTTGCACTGGAGCAGCTAAAGTAAAGTAGGACTAAGTCCTTCTAGCTGGAATTTGCTTTCCTTTGTCAACATTTTCACCAACATAACTGAAAATTCATGGGCAAAACCACCTTTGCCTATTATGGCAGGTGGGAAAACGCTCCACATCTTTGACCCCATAACCTCTTGAGTGATTGGATATCCACTGTACAAGACAACCATATTCTGGAAAAGGGCGCCATGTTTTGCTGATATAGTAGGGGATGACCAGAGACCAGTGTGTGGGCAGATAGTTCAATCAGGGCATTTCCTCCATTTCTATGGGAAGTCACCTCCTTCACTCTCTTGCCCATGCAGTACTGTTGCAGGGTATCTCTGAAACTCATAGTTACCCTTACTTGGGAGAAATGGCTTTTCTAGTAATTTTAGTTGAAAATTTAAGTTTTACTGACATACTCAGGAGCTCATTCACCCAGTCAGATGCTTTCAACAGTTCGAATTGGACCAACAATTCGATGTTGGAGACGCTCATTACAGCTGGTAGATTGCGAGCTGTGTATCTACCCCGCCCCACCCCCGCACTACCAGTGCAATACTCCAGGTACTTTCCTGATTGTACAGAATTTAAAAATACTGCAGAACACAATACCTTAAGTACACAGGGTCACAGAGTGGAAAATACTGTATGGGCAAGACATTGCATTGATCTGTCATTTTAGACTGTGGAGCATAATGGGGGTGCATAAGAGCCCAGTATACCACATTACGATATCCCTGCACATCGTGTGTCACACAATTCAAAACTTGTGCAGTACAGCTCCCTAAGCAGGATATATTATCAATACAAAACTCATTTGGTTTTTTGTTGTTGCAACAGTACAAAAATGTTCTCCAATTCAACAAGCTGTATCAACATTTGTCAATCAATCAGGGGTTTGTATAGCGCAGCTACTCACCCGTTAGTCTCAAGGCGCTAGGGAGGGAGCTGCTCCATTGGGTTCTGCGGTCATCTGAAGAGCCAGTTCTTGAGGTCTTTCCTGAACTGGAGCAATGTAGGGCTTTGCCGAAGGTGGAGGGGCGGTTGTTCCTTGGTCTTGGCTGCAAAGTAAGCGAAGGACTTTCCACCCTTTCTGATCATGTAGATGTGTGGCATGGTGGCCAGAGTTGTCGGCTGATCGTAGGTTTCTCTTGGGTGCGTGGAAGGAGAGGCGGTAGTTTAGGTTTGCTGGTCCGATGTTGGAGAGGGCCTTGTATGCATGCGTGAGGAGCTTGAAGGTTATTCTTCTTTTGATGGATGCCACTGGAGATTGCACAGGTGTTTGGTGATGTGGTTGTGACGGGGGATGTCTCGGATCAGTCTGACTGCGGCGTTCTGGGCGGTTCTGAACATTTGTAAAAGTAAAATAATTAAAAGCAGGGTAAGAGCTAATTATTGTGTTCAATTAGAAGGTGCACAGCACGAAACATAAGCTCATTACAAATTGCTTGAGGCCTAACACTTGATGTATTTCTTGTTTTATTGATCTTTATTGATTTTCTGGGAATATACCACAGAGTATATACAACTTTGTTCGCATTGGTTATTACCAAGCAGTAAAGGTATGGCCAGCCAGGAGGGTAGACTCGACATTGTTATAATAGTGTATAAAACCTTAAAGTAGTCTGACTTCCATTCTATAATCCAGCAGTTGGTGAAGATCCCAAGCAGTGGTACGTATATTATATTTTGGATGCATCTTCCTCCAAGCCTATATCATCATATTATTCCATGCATGGGGTCCATATCTCACGTAACTTTCTCTGGCACCCTTGCACCTTGTATGCGACTTTTTCTGATACCATTAGAGATCCATTGCCTTTATCCATTCCTCAAGGGTTCGGCAACTCCTGCGCCCCCCACTTCTTAGCCACATCCCTCTTGGCTACTGTCAATCCTAAATTGGCGAAGAGGTGTTTGGTCCTGGGGAGGTCTACTTCAGTCGGTACACCCTAGAGTACATATTTGGGATCTGTGGCATAGTATTTTCCCGAGCTCCCCTAGTATGTCCCTCCAATATTCCTGTATCCTTGAACACTCCAACAATGTTAAATATTGGGCCTTGTTCACAGAGTGGGCTGCTCCTGTGGGAGCAAGTATATAGTCCAGAGTAGAGAATGCTTTATGGGTGCCCAAAAATTAAGACTGTTCTCTCACTGCCTGATGTGTTTGACGAGAGCGGTCAGCCAGCCCTGGAGTGTTCACAAATATAGCCAGACATGTCTCCTTCACCGCCACCCTAGCAGGGCCAGAGCAGTCCTTAGAGGGGTCAATGACACCATTGAGATCTCCTCCCATAACATGTAGGGATGCAGGGATGTGGAATTCCTATAGCCCAAGTTTTCAAGTGTATTTTGTCCTTGGGACAAGTAGGCCCAACCCCCTACAGCACAAACCCTTTGGCTGCCAGTTTACAGTATCACTATGGATCAGGAAAGGGCAATGTCTGCAGTTAAGGTAATATTTGTGTCCATGTGTTAATGCTGTTCAAGCTTGTATTTATGGTTCAATAATGCAAAGCCTTTATTATTAGGGTGAGCACTAAAAGTAAACACTGTAAACTCTGCCTGCACTACTGACGGTGGTTTCAGTATAAATCTGTATACACGTTTTCAAAGTTTAGTAATATGAGGCTAAGTATAACGCTCCCAGAATGCTCTCTGATTATATGCAAATATTTGCTGAAGCTTCAAAGCAAGAGTGATGATTCTTTGCTTTCAAAATAAAATGTTTAAAAAAAATGCAAGTAGGAAAAAAAACATTTTGCTACTGTAAGATTTTAGGTACCATATCTTTGTAGCATCATTTAGCAACATGTTGATGTATGCTTGTATTTCCCAAAAAGTATTCATAATGGAAAATCAGTGTAACCAGTTTAAATACGATTATCGGAAACAAAAATAAACAAGCATTGGCAAAGCCAGTAGATCTGAAATTGGTGGTCAGCCTTTTGGTTTTGTCAATGCGTGACTTGTTCAGGCATGGTTTTTGTAAAACCGTATCCGTGTGGGAGCTGCTGGGCCCTCACCATTCTAACAAGCATTGGCAAAAGCAAAATTTGTTTTTGGTCTCAAAAAGCACACATTGCCACAGCAGTTCCGGGCACTGAACAAAACTACTTTGTGTGCCAATATGCTCCTTGTCAAAGAGCAGAATACTGTCACTGTCAGTGAAGCCGGAGAGAAAAAGAGAGCGAGAGAGACAGAATTTTATTAAACACAATAGTTCATGGTTAACGCCAGGCCTAATTAGAAGCCCAATTATTAACGAAAGTCTCAAAAGTGCATCCATGGTAAATATCCTTGCATTAAGTGCATATATAGTTTTCATGAATTCACAAAAATTGACAGAAGTAGGCCAAGAAATAGTACTCCTAGAAATTATTTGTGAACTGCATTTTAGCATGAGCACGTGCATGTGTAGATTGTCTCATGTGAAAATCTTAATGTTTCAAGTTCACTATTCCTCTAACCACTTTTTTCCCAACCCTGGAAGAAGTTTTACGTCTGCGACTGTCAAGAGTACATTTCCAACCTTTTTCAGTACAAGAAAATATTAGAAAAGAGTTGGTGCAACCCAACACGCATGTTAGTAGGTTTGCACAGACTCAAAAGGGCATTCCAACCCTTGAACTATTTCTTACCAATACCTTCAGCCCAGTATGCGGACCTGCAGAAACGTGGCAGCATAAGGGAATTGCTAGTATGCAATCCTACTATGGTACGAGCCCTGGCATAATTAGAGAGGTTATATCATAACTCTTATAAAATGAGATTGCTGCCGTAATTTGGCGCCGCATTACATGGCACAAAAGGGACATGTGGATTTTGTTACAGGGCAAGTAATTTATGAAGCAACCTGCCCCATGGACAAGTAGATATTTTATTAAATTCCACACCCCTGAGGGATGACGTTACCTTCAGGAGTTTACCTGCCTCTTTGTCCATGGTATTTTTGGGGGAGTCTAGGGGGAGAGTGTATACTGTAATAAGAGTGATACTTCTACGTACCCATTGGCCCTGCACTGCGGCATACATTCCGTTTGGATCTAAGCATGTTTTTTCTATACGGAAAGGCTGTGTTCGTCTAGCTGGTATGGCTATCCCTTGGCGCCTGAAGTAAAACCTACATGTGCCAGTAACATAGGGTCCCCTACCCAGGAAGGAGCAGTAAGTGTCACTTAGGTGTGTTTCCTGCTGGAACACCACATCTGGTTTCTATCTCCTAATGTAAGCAGAAACTAGCCCTCGTTTGATTTTGCTACCCAGCCCGTTAACGTTCCCGGTCCGAACAGAATAGGAAGAGTCATCCTGGTCTTCAGGCCCAAAAATCAGAAAAGCATTCACCTTGAAATGCCCTAAGCACTATGGCGTATTAAGAGTGATATCATATTCTTACTGCACCAGCGTGCAGCATGCCTAATAAAACTGTTTGAAAGACATCCACGGTGCAATGACCCATGCAAGATAGTTTTACAACTCACTGTTCAAGTAAGTACTGCATCAGGCCTCAAATGACCCTCACCTGAAGAGTGTGACGGTCATTTTATCAATTTTTAAGTGTATTTGAAAGTCATGAATATTTGCACAGTGCAGTACATTAACTAGAGGACGATGTGCTTTATATGGAGAGAGAGAGATAGGTGAATGAATGATGAGCAGATGGATGGCTGGAGCATGAGATGAGTCAAATGATGCAAGCCATTTAAGAAGAGAAAAAGTGAGAGATGCACAATGGAAATCTAGGATTGCAGGCAGTAATATCAGCAATGAGGTCGACAGAATACCTATACTTGAAAAATTCTATGTCAGGACCGGAGGCTTCAGATTATGCTATATCTTCCTTCGCTTTATTAACATAAAGACTCCACAGCAGCTTAGGAAAAGATATAATAAGAACAAAAAATGCTTTAAACATAAAGCATTGACGTAATGTTCAACAAATCAACAACTCCCAAGAGCCTCTTTGCATAACAATAGTCCATAGTCCTTCTACTCTGTCCATCACTATATAACTGGACTTCTCATCATCTTCCTCCTCTTTCTTCGCTGCTCCCGCAGCCAGATAAGTGCTTTTCCTATTTTTCCCTTTTTTCAATGTGATTGATTGTATTGTGTACGATCGTTGGGGGACTCATTGCATGGTTTATTCCCTTACAGAGTCCCCGGTTGCGGGAACGTTCTTCGTTCCTACGCGACTTTATTTCCCACTTGTGTGCGGTGTGTACATAGACCGCCAGGGGGCGGCCTGTCGTCTCGCCGACCCTTCGGCGCGCCTCCGCAGTGCCAGGAGCCGCGCCGTGAAGTCTGCTTGCGCAGGTGCCAGCCCTCGCGTACCCCTCTGACACCTGGTGACCCGGGTCTGTATTTTCCTACTCTTGACGCCCCGTTGGGGTCGGTATAGCGGCTCAGACCGCGTGAATCACCTTCGGGTGTCCTTTGTGCACCTCTTTATCCGAAGTGTGGCCTAGCGCGCTTGAGGGGTGCGACGACCCGGTCCCGGCGAGGAGGGTCTGCGCGCTTGGGGGTTGGTGCAGCCCACCTGCCACGTCAGTTGGCCCAAAACGTGATCGCAGCCGCTTGGCCTGCCCACATTCGAGATCTTTCTCGGTTGCCGCCCTCTTGGGTGCCCCGCATTTGCCCTTGGTTCCGAGATGGAAGGGGAATACGAGGAGGAACCCTGCCCCTATCTGCAGGACGACGAGTTCTACCAGGCGGTAGACAATTCCATCTACCGCTGCGTGACGGAGGTGGTAGGCCCCATGGAAGACCGCCTTTCCGCCCGCATCGTGGAGGAGTGCGCGAAGCTGGCAGCGGCGCAGGTGCCTCCGTCCCCGAACTCCCGGGGACGTCCGGCGGGTTGCCACCCGCCCCAAAGAGGCCTTGTAAGGAGGGGCCGTCATCGGAGGCCTAAGGTGTGGACAGGGGCGCTTTTGAGCGTCTTCGAGACGCCTTCCTGGCTAAGGCGACAGCGGTGCCCCCTGCGCCCTTGGTGGACCCTAGTGCTTCGGGGGACGTGTCTACGGCCCCCGCCTCCCCAATCTACGACTCTCCGGACTCGGATGACGACGGGGAGTCAACCCGATCTTGGCTTCCGGCGCCCTCTGCCAAGGAGATGCCCCGGGATGAATCGGGCATGCTGGACCCGGACGAGATAGTCCACCCCCGCTCCGCGGCCTGGGCGCCGGGGGAGACGGTGGCGAAGTTTGTCGCGGGCAGACTGCGCAAGCCCCTGGAGAAGGAAGCGAGGGGTTGCCTACGTGGGGAGTGTCCTCGGCCAACTTTGGAAGGGAAAGTGGCCATGACCCCGGAATTGGATCCCAAGATGGCCACCTTCTTGGCGAAATTTATGAAGGACCACAGGAAAGGGATTGACCGGTCCTGGCGGGCCTGCCAGGACAAATTGTTGGATGCGGTCGGGCCCGCCACGAAGATCCTCGACATGGCGGAGGAGGCTAGAGCGAATGGCACCGCCATTTCACCGGAGGTGCTCTCGAATTGGGCCCAGAGGGTGATTGTGTTCTTGGGCAACGCCAACTGTGCCCTGTCCACTGAGAGGCGGCGTTCGCTCCTAATCAAGCTGGACCCAAAGTTGGGGGACCTGGCCTCGTCGGAGGCGGGTGCTGTGGCCCAGGGAGGCCTCTTCGGCGAGCCCTTCATCAGGGAGCTGGGCAAGTTTGTGAATACGTTCACGTCGCTGGATAAGGCCCAGTCTAGCATCAAGAGAGTGTTCCACCAGCGTTTCTCTGGAGGGGCCGGTCGCGGTAGGGGCCGCGCGATCGGCCGTGGTCAGCAGACCAACAACAGAGGACAAGGCTCCGGAAAAGGTCAATACCAGACCTCTGCCAACTATACAAACTTCTACCCCACCAGGGGACAGCGCTTCGGTGGCAGAGGGTTCAAGAAGAACTCCGGACAAGGCAATGCCCCCGGTAAGTGTACTTTGTTTGGATCAGGTTCCAATTGGGGGGCGGCTGGCAAGCTTTTACGAGGAGTGGGAATTGCTCACTGCCGACGCTTGGGTTTTGCAAACTGTACGAGGTTTCCATATCGAGTTTTATGACCAACCCACTCAAGCGAGGCCCCCGCGCCCGATGAGTTTTTCAGAGTCAGACGCGCGATTGATAGACGGGGAGATCTCGGACTTGCTGCGCAAGGGAGCCATCCGTCTATCAACGCGCCACCCGCATGGGTTCCTCAGCAACGTCTTTTTAGTGGACAAGACGGATGGGGGCAAAAGACCTGTGATCAATCTCAAAGAGTTCAATGGGTGGTTGGTCTACCGGCACTTCAAGATGGAGGGTATCCACCTCCTTCGAGACGTGCTCCTCCCTCGGGATTGGATGGTGAGACTAGATCTCAAGGACGCCTACCTGGTCGTCCCCATCCACCCCCCTCATCGTCGTTTCCTACAATTCCTGTGGGACGACAGGGTGTTCGAATTCACCGCTCTGCCGTTCGGTCTTTCTTCGGCCCCGTGGTGCTTCACGAAAGTCCTCCACCCGGTAGTGGAGTTTCTCAGAAGTCAAGGGGTCCGTATGCTAGTGTACTTGGACGATATCCTCCTCATGGGGCAGTGCCCAGAGGTGCTGGCGGGCCAGCTGCGTCAAGCTGTCGGCCTGCTCCAGAGACTGGGGTTCGTGATCAACGGCTCCAAGTCGGTTTTGGTTCCCACTCAGCAGATCACCTTTTTAGGTTTCGTGGTGGACTCGGTACAGGCGGTCTTGAGCCTGCCGGGTCGGAAGGTCGCAAAGATACGACACCTGCTTCGGCAGACGATCGCGAGAGATCGCACGTCCCTGCGACATATCGCCAAGGTGGTGGGTCTTCTCTCGTCCTCCATCCAGGCGATTTTCCCAGGCCCGCTGCACTACAGGGCTCTCCAGCGCCTGAAGGCGCAGCATCTGCGCCGTGGGATGAGTTACGACCAGTGGGTTCCCCTCACGGACGAAGTGAAGGAGGAAATGTCATGGTGGCTGTCTCACATGGAGGCATGGAATGGTCGGGCGATCTTCGGTTCGGCCCCGGACCTGATCATAGAGTCCGACGCCAGCAGGTCCGGCTGGGGCGCCCGGTGCGGGGATTTTTCCACCGGCGGCGCCTGGTCTTCGGAAGAACAACAATTGCATATCAATTGTTTGGAGCTCCTTGCGGGCTCCTTCGCGGTTCGTTGTTGGACCAAAGATTCGGTCAAAGCTTGTGTCCTGTTACGGATGGACAATATTTCGGCGGTCCGTTATGTGAACCATCTAGGAGGTCCTCGGTCCCGCGCCTTGGCGGACTTGGCGAAGGACTTCTGGGATTATTGCCTGTCCCGTCACATTGCGGTGACGGCGGAGTATCTGCCGGGTCAGTGCAATCAAGTGGCGGATTGGCATTCCAGACATCTCAGGGACGCCAGCCAGTGGAAGCTGGATTCGGAGGTTTTCCGGTGGCTGCACACCCTCTGGGGTCCCTTCTCGGTGGACCTCTTTGCGTCCCGTCTCGACCACCAGCTGCCGCGTTTCTTCAGCTGGAGGCCGGACCCTCTAGCGGAGGCCACGGACGCGTTCTTGCAGGACTGGAGTCGGGAACAACCGTTCGCGTTTCCCCCGTTCTCCATGATAATGCGAACGGCGGCCCAAATACGCCGCCAGGGAGCGGAGCTGGTGTTGGTTACACCACTCTGGAGGTCTCAAGTGTGGTTTCCGGTTCTTCTGGAACTTTCTTGGGATTTTCCAATCCTACTCCCCCTGTTTCCTCTGCTCCTGACGGATCCGGATCAGGAACCGCATCCCCTCGTCATGCAGAACTCTCTCCGCCTCGTGGCGTGGAGGCTCTCAGGAGACGCTGGTCGCTCCCGGGCCTTTCGGGGTCGGCTGAGCACTTGCTCTCCAAAAGCATGGGCCGATAGTACGGCGAAGCGTTACAGATCCGCTTGGCTTAAGTGGATGCGTTGGTGTTTACGAAGGGATCTGGATCCCTTGGTCGCAGGCCTCGTTCCCGTGCTGAATTTCCTGGCGCATTTGGCCGACAAGGGCCTAGCGTATAGGACGATCAATGCTATTCGATCGGCGATTTCGGCTGGCCATGACAACATCGATGGCCATCCAGTAGGGGAACATCCTTTTGTGTGCCGGCTTCTGCGGGCTATCCGCCTCGCGCTGCCTCCGGAACCCAGGTACTCCGTCCTTTGGGACGTCAATTTGGTTCTGAATTTGTTCCTGTCGTGGCCGGCCAATTCCTATCTGTCTCTTAAAGAGCTGTCGGCGAAGTTAGCCATGTTGTTATGTCTGGTTTCTTGTAGACGCGTCTTTGACGTGCGCGCGCTGGATGTCTCTGCACGCATCTTTTCCCCGGATGGGGTTACTTTTACAGTAGGCCGACGCACGAAAACGTCGTCGCGTTCTATTTCATATCCAGCTTTTCTTGACACTCCTAAGTTGTGTGTCGTGCAATGCCTCAAAGATATGAGGACCTGACCTTGGATCTGCGCCCTCCGGGCGAGCGTCAGTTGTTGATTGCCCTGCGGAAGCCACACAAAGCTGTCTCCTCCCCCACTATTGCTCGGTGGGTGCGGTGGGTCATGCAGGAAGCGGGCATCAATACTTCTCTCTTTGGAGCACACTCCGCCAGGGGGGCCATGGCCTCTAAGGCATTCTCGGTGGGTGCTCGTCTGGAGGACCTAATGCGAGCGGCGGATTGGTCCTCGGATTCCACCTTCAAGAGGTTTTATTTTAAGCCGGTGGTGGATTTGGCCCAGTTGGTGGTAAGTAAGCTTTAAACTAGCATAATCTGAAGCCTCCGGTCCTGACATAGAATCGAAATTTGCCTAACTTACGTAACGGTAAGTTTCAATTCTATTAAGGACACGGAGGCGAGGATTATCCCACCCAGGCTACAGTGGTGTCTCTACCCACCCGTATGGCAGTAAGTAAAGCGTTTTACTTTACGTTGTCGGTACTGTGTTAATCACTGAATGCTCCTCGCCTTGTCGCATTCCTGACCACCTCGCTGATGCTGTTCCTTTTTCGACAGGCAACGACGGTGCTAAACAGGACCAATGAGGCTCAAGCGTGATCTGCGCGAAGAAAGAGGAGGAAGATGATGAGAAGTCCGGTTATATAGTGATGATGGACAGAGTAGAAGGACTATGGACTATTGTTATGCAAAGAGGCTCTTGGGAGTTGTTGATTTGTTGAACATTACGTCAATGCTTTATGTTTAAAGCATTTTTTGTTCTTATTATATCTTTTCCTAAGCTGCTGTGGAGTCTTTATGTTAATAAAGCGAAGGAAGATATAGCATAATCCTCGCCTCCGTGTCCTTAATAGAATTTGAAACTTACCGTTACGTAAGTTAGGCAAATTTCGATTCCTCATTGCAGTCCTTGTGTCTGACATGTAAGTAGAAAGGTAAACAGGCAGCGTGCTCTTTTTATGTCTCGGCTAGACAGAACATGCGCTGTCTTGAAGAGACATGTTCTCAATCTGTGGGCTTCAGCCCGCCCAGAGACTTCTCATTTGCTCACTCCATCATCACTTTCAAATCCTTTGTCCCTGTTTGTCCATGGCATGGATGCGTAATGACTCTTCCCTCCCCGAGCATGGGCCAAGTACTTGTGTCCATTCACTGCTCCCATTTTGGTAGTTATTTTTAAGTGTGGGTACCACCTTTTTCGTCCACACCCAGAAGTATCACTACAGGCGTCCCTCAGGGCTCAACACTGAGCCCTTTACTTTTTAATGTTTTTGTGACTCCACTGATACATTTGGCGGAGGGGCTGGGTGCCAAATTTGTAGCTTATGCAGATGACACCCAGTTGCTTTTTACCTGAAAAAATGATGACACATCCGTGGAATCAGCCAGAAACTGTCTGACGGAAGTTTTAAATTGGTTGGCGCGGACCCAACTTAAATGTACTGAGGAGAAGTCTGAGGTCCTCCTCTACGGGACCTTCCACCGAATTTTCGGGATGACCTGTGGCCCAAGGGCTTTCCCGTGCCAAAAACCATGGGTAGTCCAGCTAAAAACCTGGGGGTATGGTTCAGCGAGGACCTCCGATTCCAAACTTAGAATAATAAGTTGGCAGGAGTGTGCTTAAGCACACTGAAACTCCTCAAGATATTACTGCCGCTTCTGCCAAAAGTAGCTAAAGAAATGGTGACCCGCGCTCTCATCCTGTCGCAGTTTGATTATGTCAATTCTCTCTATATTGGCCTTTCATGTTACCAGATTATAAAGCTGCAAACTATTCGGAACGCAGCAGCTAAAATGCTACTAGTTATTCCGCGAAGCTTCAGAATCAAGCAGTATCTGCGCAACTTACATTGGTTACCTGTTCACCAGCGCATTCTGTTTAAGGCACTAATCATCGCCCATGGTGCCCTCTACAAGTCCAGACCCCCATACCTCAGGAGGCGTTTTAATTTCTATGCGCCTTCTAGGCATCTCCGCTCTGCGGAGCAATGCTTTGCCGCCATCCCACGATACTGCCTTACCAGATTATGAGAGAGCTCCCTCTCTGTAAGGGCGGCCAGGGCCTGGAACAGCATGGCCTTTGAGCTCAGGAACAACCACTATATTGGGATGTTCAAGAAGCAACTGAAAACCCTACTTTTTGATTGTTGTTGAGCTACTTTCTCCACTTCTGCTTACCTCTGCACAGGCTTTTCGCACCGGGACACTTCTGAGTATTTGTGCACGTTACAAATGACCAATAACATAAGTGATTTGCACAGAATGTTGAGCTGACGCAGAGACTCTTACCCAGTTCCACAGCTCCATGTTCGGCAGCTCTGGCCGTAACGCCACTGTTTATTTGTACCTAAGGGCCGCCCCTTCCTGTCAGTGGGAGCAGCTGCGAGCCTTAGGAACGGCAGGTGACCGTGATCCCTGTCACCCTCACTTCTCCTCCCTCTTTGGCGTTCCTGGCTGTTACTAGGTCTATCTCCACATTACTGCCGCTTTTGAGCCTCGTAGGATCATATCCCCGTGGTTGCTGTTCCGCTCTTTGTGTTGTGCTAATCGTGTAACCTTTCTAACTTACTATCATTTGCCCTGTGATGGTAGTTTGAGCGCGCGAATAAAGTCAAGTGCATTCTCCTTAATTTATCTGTGCCTGTCAAAGTAGCTGTTCCTGAGCAAATTATTAAATGGCGATTTTCATTATCCTGTAGGGGGTCGCTAAGCAGAAGTTCAGGTTAAAAGAAAAATAAGGTATATATGCCAAGTGAGCAGCTGCATGCGACTGGATGGACCACTGTGCTTTCTCTGTTGCTCACAGCACTGTAAAGTGCTACAAGACTCAGGCAGTCAATAGTTGTTGTGGAGTTTGCCCTATGGGTTCCAATCGCCTTATGCAGTCATTGAGAGTTGATGTTCGCGGTTCATGCTTGTTTGACCACCCTCTGTCTTAACATTGCTACAGCGGCAATGGCGAGTTAGCTAACTCAATCATGCGTTGCTGTATGTGCCCTTTTTTCCCCCTTGTTTTACTTTTGCCTTTCACGCGGACTGCTACATTTTCTTATACGATTGCAACATTTTGCAATTATTTAATAAACTGGTGCTTGCTGCTCAAAGTGAGATCACTCCCGAGAGTGGGCGTGGAGGAAAAGTATTCGGTTTGAAACTTGTACAGTTCTGCAGCTGAAACTCTGAAAACAAGGAAAAATCACTGCTTTCCTCAAATTGTATGCTCTTGGGCTACATGGCTAAAAGATTAACATTAACAAAGCCAATATATCTCCTATCGCTGAGATCTTTTGGCTTTGCTAATGCTTATTTCATATAACTGCTACATGCTATGTTATGTATAAAGAAAAACGAGGTGGCATGGTGTGCAAAATGATGCTCCGTGATTCGATTCTAAGTTCTTACCAGTGCTTGAGATTAATTCAATTATTCTATCCATCACTTTTTTGTATGCTTCACTGCGACTCCCTAAGTGGGAAGGGTATGCCCAGATTTGGGTCCCGTGCTCACTGTGCACTGGAATCAAGCTATACTGCCCCAGTAATGTTTGAAACTGTCTTGGGTTGCTTGGGTTCCAGTTCAGAGAGGGTCTGGCCTGGAAGTTCAAGGGCTAGACTGTTACTATTAGAGCAGGGTCAAGACGGATTTGCATATGCTGGATCCAAATTGAAGGTGCATAGTGTGCAAAATTTTCTGGGAAGCAGCCCGAGTAATTAAAAGTGGCTGTAATAAATTCAAGGGATGTATGACGTTACAACGCATACTTTTACCACGCATACCTTTACAACGCGGTTTTTACAACGCATACCATTACAACGCATAGCGCTTTGGGCTGCTGGATAGTGAATAGTTTAATTTACTATTCCAACTCCAGTCCCCGTGGACACTAGGGAAGGTGTTGGATAGTAAATTAAACGTATTCCCTATCCTATTGCGCCCCCCAGCGCAATGCGTTGTAATGCTTTGCGTTGTAATGGCTGCGTTGTAATGGTAGTGCGTGGTAAAAGATTCGATGTAAAGGTTGTATACCAAATTCAAGCATTGGATCCATTACTATTTTGTCTACTACAGTGCAAGCGTGTTGGACATTCTACCTCTTAGGAAAGGGGGCAGATCTTCCACTGTTTACGTGACCTATTTTAGCATGCCGACCCCTGTTTCTAAAGCAGAAAATATAAAGTGGACAGAATGTAGCAAGTTCATTTCTTTCTCAGCAAGACAATACAACACCAGCTAATGTGGAGTCACCTGCACCCAGGAGCTGCTGAACTTTAGAGAAACCTACGTTACTCATGAGCTCAGGAATTTGAACTGCCAAAAGTATCTATGGTTCTTTCAAAGCTGTTTGTGTTCTGTCAGAGTTGCTTTGATCTCTTAAGGCAGTGGTCTAAAGGGCCATGTCTGGGGTCTCAAAGGGAAAACCAGGGCTTCCAATTATGACCTCTGACAATCCTTAAATGATGTCCGCGGATGGAACCAATTTCATGCATACCTTTTCGCCACACAACTAGTCTCTGTGGTGGTTGGATCATCTGAACGTTTTTGGGTGGGATTATAACCCTCTCCCTTGAGTGGGATTAAGTGACCATTGAGACAGATATCTTTTTCAAGATTGTAGAACTACTCAAGGGCCTCATTCCAAAAGTGGCTTTGCGAGGGTGAAGAAATCTCATCTCTGTATTCATTTTTTACAATTGTGGAGTATTGGCCTGGCACCAACAGTGTTCTTTTCCTTGGGGCAGCCACCAGAATCAAATGTGACAGACATGATGGAAAGGATTGTATGAAGATGTGATAAGGTGGTGAGGCTTAGGACTTGGTAATGCGTTTCTTGGCTCGGGAAATGGGTATGTTCAGAGGACATTATGAGCAGGCACAGTCAGTAGGTTGATGTCTTCCAACGATGATTAGCAACCTAGGATGTGGTCTCAGGGATTTTTCTTCACTGGTGGCATGCCATCAGTGGATGTTTTTATCGCCAACATGAATCAACAATGCAATTTTTTTTGTCCTCTCTTAAATGTTCACAGAAGTTCCCTAGAAGAGGTCTTTAGGCAGGACCGCACCCATGCAATGTGCCTTTTCTCCACTTTCCATCATGTACGAGGTGTAGAGGAGCTATGACTGCTCTCTTGAGTATGGAATGGTTTTTCCTGTACATCAAACCGTAACTATGTTGTAGTTTCCTAGTTGTAGCAAGCATTCCTGTCAAGATTATGTTGAGGAGGAAAGCTCATATGCGTTCATCACGTCCTTCTCTTTTCTTAGACATTGCTTTGGCGACCTTTCCAGGTAGAGGTATTTCTTTTTTTTTTAAAGTATTTTTTTTGGGTAATTTACAATTGCAGATACAGACAAAGAGAAAAACAATGTTAAAAAAGGAATTCAGTAAATTTAATAGACAGTCTAAATAAGCTGGTAACTTATCTTGAATGAAGCAGTAATACTAAGGATATAGCAGAAAAGGAAGCTATGACAGTTTTGTCCTGATTACACTCATTTATCCAAAATCACTATTGTCATTTTTCCAATTTTCAATTGGTTTCCAGATCTCAATACCACGTGCTCTCGACTTTGTTCCTTTACAGGCAAAAATCGCCTTCTCTTGGTTGTACATACCTAACAGCCGGGAGAGCCAAATCTGAAAGTTAGGGGGATCGGCATCCTTCCAGCGGGCTGTTAATGTTATTCTATACACTGCTGTACCCAAGAAGAGGGATACTTCTTCCGCCTTAGTATGACTCAGAGTGTTATCGTAACCCAAAATATAAAGGGTGGGAGATTCGGCTACTGGATGCCCGAACACTTCCTGCCAGAACCCAGCAATCATTGTTCTCAGTACTAGTAGTTTGTCACATTCATAGAGCATAAGTAATAGATTTGCCGCTGTTTTACCACACCTTGGATACTCTGAAGTAGACTTTTTTAGGTAGAGGTATTTCTAGGTAACAGTTCTGTAGGAAGAAGTAGGACTTGGAAGTTATCAGTTCTCGATAAAACTTATTCAGAGGGAGAATGGTTCATCCCCTGGCTATCTGTTTTATGCAGACTTATTTGGTAAGCCTTTTTCTAGCTAAAGACTGCTGGCCCAAAGCAGTTGCCAGTGGCTGAAATCATTCTAGGCGTTCCTTCCATCGTTTCCTATTGGGCAGGGAAATTAGACATAACTGAAGTAGCAAGCATATTCAGTGCTTTGAGACTGTAATCTCACGAGGGGTAGTGCCAACACTGTGGATCTGTGACTGTACTTCTTTAATTCCATCTCCCTCCCTGGATGGGTGAATGGCTGAAATGAAAGTTTTCTAGATATAGTGTGACACCTAGAGAAACTTCTTGATAAGGAAGTTCTGTGCTCAGTAAAAATAATATAATAAGTATGTAACTTGTCTTTTTTCATATCTTTTCCAGGAGAGCTGTTTGCCCAAGCCCCTGTTGACCAATTTCCTGGCCTCACTGTGGAGACTGTGACAGACTCAAGTCGATATTTTGTAATCCGTATTCAAGACGGAAATGGTAAGTAAGGGCTTTAAAAAATGTAAGTGCCAAAAAAGAACCGGTTATAGGGAGGTGCCTACTTATACTAGCAGAGAAAGTGATTTAGGCGCTAGACTCAGGAGATTGCGGTGGAGAGGGGTGATGCCAAGATGTCTGTGAGGTAGCAGAGAAGAGATTTATAAAGTATGTGTTTCTTTCTTTATTAAGAAGACCAGTAAGTTAAAAAAATTAGAGGAAAATTGTAGTGGGTGGTTGGTGCAGGAGAAGACTAATCCGCCTAGAATTGTCGGTCTAGTTTAGCATAACTAATCTATCAAAAACACTTTGAATTCCCCTGTCCACAAAGTATTACAAGGATGCGTAGCAACATGGTTGCCTAGCTAACTAAGAGATTGTAGCACATCCGGTTGAAAAATGGAACACCGGAATCGGAAAAGAGCTTGATGCCGAATTAACACTCATACCCTCTTCAACGCAGTTTGCTAGGATGTTTGGCAGATAGCCGTATGAGTGAGTAAAGTGAGAGATGGGCAGTTTGAGATTGCAGAAAGTGCTTACTCATTCCCTTGTTTTCTAGGGCGAAGCGCATTCATCGGCATTGGCTTCTCGGATCGTGGTGACGCCTTTGACTTCAATGTGGCACTTCAGGACCACTTCAAGTAAGTATTACACAGGTTGTTATCCAGCTGTTGTAGGACGGTGGATGGCTTGTCTTTTATTCAGAAACCACAAAAGGACGGGCAGGCACAATATTCACAACCTATATCTTGGCAAGACTGGTACTGAGTAGATCAGGTTTGAATCTATATTTATTTTGAACTGTGCCACTATTTTTAAATCTGCTTGAACTATTGAACCTGTAGAAGGACATTCCTGAAATTGTTTGGAAGTATTTTCAAATGAAGCTGGGAGAATATTGTATGATCTGGGTACTGGCAGGGCTGCATTATCCTTAGCAGTACTGAATATTGTTTAATCTATTTAACTAGTAATTTGTTTGTGCTTTGAATACATTGGGTAAGTGTCAGTTTGTATCATAATTGTGTATAGTTTGGACTTACTGTGGTGAGCAGACAGTTGATTTTCCCCAATTTACTGGACATTGTTTCTGCATCCTGTCCATCAGAATTGTATTGAGGAACTCCACTTGTAGTGATTGACATACTCTTACTCTTGACATACTCTTATGATATGTAGTGATTCCTTAGTGATTCCGAAGTGTTAAGTGAACACCAAGAGAAACTCGGTGGAGTGTAAAATCCATGCATTTGCTGCTTCTTTGAGATTATAACAATGGAGTCCGTTGAACTCATTGGGCAGTGCTTTATGGCCAGACTGGCGCCAAGCTCTAAACATTACAAACTCTCATCTCATGGAGTACTTTTAAATGAAAAAGCCAGTGTTTTTTTTTTTTTATGTTGATTTTCCTGTTAATAACCACTTTCAATCTAAACCGATAGGAGGGAGCTCTGGTGATATTGTGATTTGCTCTGGGTAACAGTTTCCTCATGTGAGGAAACTGGAACTAGAACTCCTATAATCTGGCTTCAAGCTCCACTGCATTCCAGATATACCACAACATCAGTGTAGGCTTGTGGTTTCATGTTGTTGTATGCTATCTTAAGGTCCTTCCCTTCCTCTCCAGCCTTCACCGTGAACATTGTTCCCTGCTGTACATGTTGGTTGACTCCCCTTTCTCTGTGCAGGTGGGTGAAGCAGGAATCCGATCTCACGAAAGAGTCCCAGACACCTGACACTCGACCAAAACTTGATCTGGGCTTCAAGGAAGGTCAGACTATCAAACTCAGCATTGGGGTGAGTGTACAGCAACCACAGACAGACTTGAAGAATGATCTGTTTGCTAGTAAAGAGTGGCTGTTTAGGAAGAATAGGTGGATGCTGGAGGTGCTAATGAGGTGGCTGCAAAAAAACACTCTGACATGCCTCCTTTACACTCATACTCTCGGTCAATGACTGTGACCAACGATCAGACATCTGTTGGTTCATTTTTATCCTATGCAAACAGTGCAATAATGGTTGTTAGATTAATTTACACCGAACGATGAACCGCAGCAATTTGGAAGGGCCCTGCTCCGTAGCAATCATTTTGAGAAACATGTTCATCTAACAAGTGGAGAAATGATTGAAAATACTTTAAGTTTACATTTTTTCGCTTTACATATGTTTTGCCATTCTAGGTCAGTGTACAAACATAAATCACACATAATGTAAAAGAGTAGATGGAGGTGTAGTTTCCATGAAGGTAGACTGTGGGCATTCCCACCATTCTCTGGTTTTCCTCTATTGGTATTTTTTGGGTAATCATTTTGGTCAAGGAAGGGCTCAGAAAGTGAATGATCGGAGTCAGTGGGGGCAAGTAGAGAAGGGAAAAGGGTTTGTCTAAAATTCGGAGATCTTTAGGTAAGGTGTGAAAAGCTTAGAGGGTGTGTAGAAGGCATCAACCTCAAATTGTTATTTAAATAGGTATGTTGGAGGATTAGACTTAATAAAGTAATCAATGTGGAAAAACTATATAAATCCTCTACAAAATGACCTAAGAAAAGCGTACAGGTGGTGATTTGACATTACTGTTGAGGATAACGAGGCCCAAGTAGTGAATGCTGGTGAGTGAGGTTGATGTGTTAACGCACATTGGGCCTGTAGCAAAGATGGCAGCGCTTCTCTTTAAGAGATGCATGTGGGCTGTGCTGCTGGATATGACAATAGAGAGTATGGCCTGTGGTGCTGCTGTCTTGGAGCATAATCAATCAACACAGGACACCAAACTGGTGAAGGTGGCAGAGTGTACACTACAGAGGAACCCCTGCAACATCACAAGAAATTTACTTCTGAGGCTTGGGAGAAGCTCTTCAACCACCAGACACCATAGTCCAGACTGGCACCATAGAGAAAAATATACGCTTCTTGTAGTCCCATCACACAACCCCCCTGATTTTTTAATGAATGGGGATACAGGGTCTTCCTCATTGCAGAACTATCTGTCGGTCCTGCATGAAGTGCTAAAGATAAGTAAACCACAGCGGGAGTCCTAAATGGGTTTGTGGCCTTGCATCCTAATTAGTGAACAGTACTACTGTAGGGGAGCATCTTCTTATGCGGTTACCATTAAGTAGCCCCATCTACTCCATCTAAGAGCAAGAGGCTCCTGACAACCTCAGTGGAAAAGGTTTGCACCAAATTAGATGCCATTGGGGAAAAAATTGAAACATTTAAGAAAAAACTGAATATGGTGGAATTGAAGCTGATTGGACCAGAGAAGAAAGTGGTATCTACAAATAAAAGAGCAGTGGCCACGGAAACTGCACAGTATTAAAAAATGTCAATATTCCAAAACTGTGCCCTACTCATAATTGTTAGGCTGGAGAATTTTGTGGATAATCTGTGCAGCTCCACATCCGATGCACCCCTGGGTTGGAACCTATGGCTGTAAATTCTGATCTGGTAACTGAACTTTGGCCTTCTATGGCTGCAAGGTCAGTCCATATTCCGAGACTAGCCTTACTCATCTGAGAAAAGCAGCCCTTCCATTGTGATGTTGAAAAGGTTCTGGGGCTGCAGTCATCGCAGAATTTCAAGAAGGAGACCTTTGTTAACTCCCGAGGTCAGCAGCAAAAGATTGATTTATTCTATTGTGAACACAGAAATCTCTTGTTCCCTGCGCTAAGTGCCATGGCAACCACAAGATGAGTACATGATTTTAGGAGAGTAGTGATGAGATGAGACTCCCAAGGCTCTGTTTTGTTTAGGGCTATTTAAAGATTGTCTTGGGAGAAAGTGTCATTATTCATTGTCTCCGATTCAGTTGGGGCCGAGACTGAAACTTGTGAAAGATTCAGACAAAGATGGCAACATGACCACCTAGGTATCAAGAGTATCACTGGCATGAATGTTCGCTCTGCAATATAGCGATGTGAACGACTACAATGGCCTAGGAGTACTCATTTATTGTAACTCAAACAGTAAGACCTGTGTTTTGTTGGGTAGTGAACCCCCGGAGTGTGCTACGATCGCCAATGAATCAGTCCAGGCAAAACCCAACATTGATCCGTTTCCTGCAAGAGTTAAAATAGTACACACGCTTATTCCCTCCCGGTACTGTTTCTTGTCTTCTTTGGCAAGAGTTGCGCAATAAATGAAACCTGTAATAATAAGTTATCTACACCATGCACTTCATTTATGAGCCAGATAAGATAGCTGATCAAATAATCAACTGGTTCTTGTTAGGCCAGTAAGTAGGAGGTCTCACTTGCCTCTGAAATGGTTGATCAAATCTGATCAAATAATCAACTGGTTCTTGTTAGGCCAGTAAGTAGGATGTCTCACTTGCCTCTGAAATGGTTGATCAAATCGAAGCAGCACTGACTGAAGTGAGGTGTGGAACTTAAGATTGGAAATCCTAGACTGAGAGTGGCTTGCCTTTAGTACTTTTCACCCATTGATTCCTCCGTTTTGATGCCAACTGCCTTAAAAGCATTAGTTTCTTATTTCTTTTGTTTTCTCCTCTGGTGGGGGATAGGATTTACAAGTGAAGTTTTACCAGGCACCTTTTACTCAACCCACCTCCCCAAACAGATAATCTTGCTTTCTCTTTCCTTTTTAATTAATTTCTTTCTCAACCTCCTGGTTGAGCCTAGGTCTGGAATCCTGCATAGGTCATGCCCCACCTCCAAACAAATACCTGTATCTTCAGAAGCCCAGGTACTCTAATCCAATAACCCAAACATCCGGATCCTGTGCATCGCAGCACCCACTTAAGTTTATGCTGATTTATTGTGTGCCCTGCAGTGCTTCTCATAACTGATTGCATCACACTTATCCTTAACACCAGCTTCATCCCTCTTCTAGCTCTTGACTGTCCGTACATGTATGTGTAAGGAAACGGGCAACTTAATGCAGGTTACCCCAGTATTGGAACTTTCATAGATTCCCATGCTTTGCATCATTCCCCGTCGTTTGAATGGGAGCCTCGGTAAATAAAAAATATCATTACCATAGAAACAAAAGAGAAAATAGGCTTAGGCCTCATCTCATTTTGTATCCTATCACCCTCTTTGTGTAAAAGAGACAAAACTTCCGTCAGGACCAATCAGAACAGCCTCACCCCATAGAACCTTCCTGAGAGAGCTCAGAGCCTCCGATTTTTCTACCGCACGTTGTGCTAGGGAGTCTCCACTGAGCTCTGCTCAGTTTTTCATTCTATTCAGCTTATTACTTCAACTTTTCAACTTAAATCAACAATGTCTGACAAGGAAAAGAAGGCTTTATGCAGGTCCTGTGCATCCTGTGGAAAAAAGAGGCTTTTTGTCGAAGATAAGCATGACAGCTGTATTTATTGCTTATATCCTGACCACAAGGCCACAGATTGCAAAATATGTAGAACTTTTTCTACAAAGACTTTGCGAGACAGAGAGGGCCGGCTGTTGACCTGGCTTCAGAAGATGAAGACTTGGAAGGAGGTGCTCTCGTCTGATGAGGAGGATTCTACATCTGCCTCGACCTCCAGGAGATCCAAGAAGAGGGGTAGGTCTTCTCCCTCTACTTCTAATGAACCTCCTGTTAAGGCCTCTCATAAGATCTCTGATAGGTCTGAGATGGCTCGTCCCATTAAATCTCCTCACCAAGGTGAAAAGGAGAGGCTGGGACAGGCTGCTGGGATGGACTCAGCCAAAAAGGACAACAAGGAAGTTGCTATCACTTCTCAAAAGTCCCAAAAGGAGAAAGACCGCAAGAAACTCTCACTCCAGAGACAAAATCTGACAGAAAACGGCGTCCGTCGATGACGAAAATGGCTGGTACGTCGACGAGGATTGCTTCTACTAAAGCATCAAGTGCTCCATTGGCTCCGTCGACTGGACCGTCGACGGTGGTGACGACGACGCCTTTGACTCCGTTGACGTTTAAGGTACCTTCATTTTTGTCGACGATAAGTTTCTGCCTCGTCGTCGCTAGTGATGTCATCGAAGGTACTGTCGACGGCTGCTTCGACTAGCATGCTGGTGACGATGAGTTTGTCGACGAGGCAGTCGACTATTATTCCTTCGACGATGATGACTTCGCCGACGAGGTCCGGTGGGCCGTCGATGATTCCTTCGACGATTGCTTCGTCGACGATGACTCCATCGACGATTGCTCCGACGACTAGGTCGTCGACGAATCAAAAAATGCTGTTTCAAATACAGAAACTTCGAATAACATCAGAGAGGACGTCTCCGAGACGGGTTACACCCTTGCCTCCAACAATCCTGCTGGATAATGAGTCGGAGGAAGAGGAGGACGGGGGTCAATATGGGGATGCCTACAGTCCTTCAGATTTAAGTGTCAAGAGACTGACACTGAAGAATACTATGAACATCAGGATGACCCAGGGGTACAACTTTATGATTCTCAGCAGCAACATCCCTCTGGCTTGGGTCAAGAGATGGTGGCCATGCCGGCCTCTCTAGTTTCAGATCTACAATTGATGCTGCAGGACTAAAGGAACAGGTTTCCACCACAGTCTACAGTGCAGCTAGAACGACCTGTTCCGGTGGTACCTCGGACGCCACCAGCTGTCATACCAGTGGTGGTCCCACGGCCAATAGAACCTGAACCTAGGAGAGAGATCCCTGAGGATGTACGGGATGTGGATGATGATGATGATGATGATGTTCAGGGTGATCCATTAACTGATCCTTTGCAAGACCCAGATTTGGATCTCGACAAAAGTTGGTTGCAAGATCCGGATGTCGTGGGACACGACACGGCTGTGTCTCCTCCGACTGATATTGGGGGGTTCCATAACCTCATGGAAAGGACATCGAAGAGGTTTAGACTGCCAATGACAACGGAACAGTCTGACTGTTTCCTTTATGACTTCAAGGAAGAATACAGGAAGTCAGTTAGGTCCATTCCCATAACTGAGCATATGTGGGATGAAGGAATCAAGGTCATGCAAAACCCGGCCACGGTCATCCCTGTTCTTCCCCGGCTGGAGAAGAAATATAATGCCCCGGATGGCAGTCCAGCGTGTCTTCTTGGACAGCCTAAGCCTGATTCTGTGATCTCGCAGGCAGCACAGAGCAAATCCAAAAGCCCATTGACGCCTCTAACTACACCTCCAGACAAGGAAGGGAGGCGCTTAGATAACGTGGGTAAAATATTTTCCTCCATGGCCAGCCTTCTTGTCTGAGCAGCGAATGCTCTAGCCATTCTAGGCCGGTACGATCGCCAGATGTGGTGCGACTTGGAGCCATTTGTGGAAGAACTGCCAGACTCCGCGAAGGAGGAGGCCAGGAGAGTTCTGATGGAGGGAGAAAGATCATCCTCGGAAGGGATTGATTGTGCGATGGACATAGCTTCCACTGCTGTTCGAGCTTTGGCAGGTTCGGCGGTATTGCGCCGTCAGGGCTGGTTGCGAGCTACCTGGTTTCGTCAAGAGGTCCATAATAAGATCCTGGACCTCCCATTTGATGGTGAAATGCTGTTCGGCAAGCATGTGGATGACGCCCTACAGAATATCAAAAAGGACACTGACACGGCAAAGTCCTTGGCGTCGTTGAATTATCGAAAGGTCCTTTTCAAAGGAGCGAGAGGCAGGGGTTTCTCTACTTATAGAGGCAACAACCACCAAAGATATTCAACGCAGACTTCAGTCTTACAAGACTCAATATTCAAATCAACGCCAAGGCCAATCGGTGTCTTACTGTCAACAAAATCAGAGAGGGCGTCCGAATCGCCAGGGTCGCGACAATGCCAAGAGACAATAGCGGCCTCCTGGCTCTTTCTACTGTTCCTCCCCTGACAGTAACATCAGTAGGGGGCAGGATATCTTTTTGTCTGGACAGCTGGGGAAAGATATCAGACCAGATGGTCCTGAATATTGTTCAGAGTGGCCGTACGTTGGAGTTCCAAGATCTTCCTCCAACCAGAGCTCCAGGCACCAATCAATCAAGACATCTGGGTCTGCTACGCCTCGAAGCCCACCAGCTTTTCATCAAGGGGGCAATAGAGCCTGTATCTCTCTCTCAGAGGGGCAGAGGTTTTTATTCCAGGTTCTTCCTGGTTCGAAAGACGGCAGATACTTGGCGCCCCATTTTAGATCTACGAGAGCTCAACACTTGTCTCATCAAACTGTCTTTCAGGATGGTCCCTCTCCAGGATATACTTCGTCTACTGAACCCATGAGACTATATGGCGTCTCTGGATTTAGAAGAAGCGTACTTCCACGTACCGATCCACCCAGCTCACAGGCAATATTTACGCTTCACAGTAGGCAAGAGCCATTTCCAATTCAAAGTTCTTCCGTTTGGCCTTTGGTCTTCTCCACGGATTTTCACACAGGTACTGGCACCAGTGGAGGCTTTCCTGAGGAAGCAATCCCTGTAAGTTTTCCCCTACTTGGACGACTGGCTAGTCAAAGCTCCATCTTTCCAAGAAACTTCCAAGGCCATTTCAACTTGCATCCAATTGTTCAATCACCTGGGCCTTCAGCTCAACGAGAAGAAGTCAGTTCTTCGACCTTCCAGGTCCGCAAGATTCCTAGGGGCCATTTGAGACACGGAACAGTGCAAAGCTCGTCCTTCAGACGAACGTCAGCAAAAACTGATGCTCTCAGCTCGCCAGGTGCAGAAAAAGAAATCCCTTTCAGTTTGGTGCTACAAGTCCCTGCTCTGATCGATTGCATCTTGCATACCATTAGTACCGCATTGCAGACTGCGGATGCTTCCTCTGCAGGAGGAACTAGACTAACAATGGTGCCAGGCAGAGCGCTCGTTCATTGAAAAAATTTTGGTTACACTGCAGATGAAAAAGGCATGCGAGTGGTGGTTGGTGAAAGAGAACATCGCAAAAGGACTAACATTCAGAATTCCACCAGCTCCTATGGTTCGAACAACGGTTGCCTCATTAGACGGCTGGGGGGCAGTTCTCCAAGAACTTCAAATCAGTGGACACTGGAGTCCAGAGCAGCACCAGTGCCACATCAATTTTTTGGAACTGGCAGCCGTTTGGTTAGCTTTGCAAGCTTTCCTCCAGAGAGTTCGAAATCGCACAGTGCTGGTCCAGACGGACAATACGACGGCCATGCACTATATCAACAAGCAAGGGGGGGAAGAGATCACAAACTCTGTCCAAGGAAGCCTAAGGACTTTGGGATTGGGCTATTCTTCACAAAGTCACTGTGCAAGCGGAACACCTGCCAGGCTCTCTCAATATTACAGCAGATGCACTGAGTCACCAGAAACAGGCGAATCACGAATGGGAATTGAATCAGTCAGTTCTGGAGGAAGTGTTCTCAGTCTGGGGAACACCCACCCTAGACCTCTTTGCATCTCCGGAGAACGCCAAATGCCGGTTCTACGCAAGCAAGGAACACCATCAGGGATCCTTTGGGAATGCGCTTTCAATGGCTTGGTTCGGCACATTCTTTTATGCTTTTCCACCAATCCCTCTTAATCCACGAGTGCTCCGGAAAATCAAAGCGGAGCCATGCAGGATGATTCTCATTGCTCCAGCGTGGCCCCGGCAGTTCTGGTACACAGAACTTCTTCTACTCTCTCAGGATCGTCCAATTCGCCTGCAACTAGTTCCGTCTCTGTTATCAAGGGATCAGGGTCAGGTGCTCCATCCGGATCCGGGGTCGCTGCATTTAACAGCGTGGCTCCTAAATACAGAGAATTCAGACATCTGAATCTCACCAAGGAGTGTAGAGGGGTTTTGTCCCAGGCTCGAGCGCAAAATATTAAAAAGCAAAATGGGAGAGTTTCTGCCTGTGGTGTCAGAGAAAACGTCTCCATCCTTACATGTCACTTCCTCATCAAATTTTGCCATATATACTATCGTTGTCTAAGTCTGGTTTGGCTCACTCTACAGTCAAGGTGCATCTGGCAGCCATCTCAAGGTTCAGGCAAACTTCAGGGTCTTCCAGAATTATTAAACGGTTCTTGCAAGGCCTGTTTCGGATGTATCCTCCAGTTCGTCCACCTCCTCCAATTTGGCAGCTCAACCTGGTGTTGGCTCAACTAATGAAGGCTCCGTTTGAGCTTATTCACAAGGCGGACTTCAAATTCGTATCTTGGAAACTAGCCCTCCTCTTAGCTCTAACATCGACTAGGAGGGTTAGTGAGCTTCAGGCGCTGTCCAGAGTGGAACCTTTCCTTCAATTCAAAAAAGATGTTCTTATCCTTAGAACTAATCCGAAGTTCATCCCGAAGGTTCCTTCCGAGTTCCATTTGAATGAACCCTTGATTCTAAAATCATTTTTTCCACGGCCTTCTACTCCTGTGGAACGAACATTACATTCTTTGGATGTTCAAAGATGCTTGAAATTCTATTTGGAGCGCACAAAGTCCTTTAGAAAGTCATTGCAGTTGTTTGTCGCCTATAGCGCACCACGGAAGGGATGTGCTTTAACAAAGACCAGCATTTCCCGCTGGATCTCCAGTGCGATTCAATTCTGCCATCAGGAAGCAGGCAAACCTTTGGGCAGAAAGGGTTGTGCGCATTCCACAAGAACGGTGGCATCTTCGGTGGCTCTATTTTCAGGAGTCACGATCAAGGGCATATGCAGGGCAGCAACGTGGAGCAGTACTCATACCTTCACGAAGCATTACTGCCTAGAGTCTACAGGACAGGACGACGCTGCTGTTGGTCAAGCAGTCCTCAGGAATCTGTTTCAGTGAGAGGTGAGCTTTCCCTACAATCCCTCCTTCCTGTATTGCACATTTTGTTTCAGTGATGATTTCGTTTCTTATGCTAACAATTTATCAATGTTCACTGTAAACATCGCTAGGTGGGCATGTAATGCTATATAAATATTAACAAAATGTGCTTTGGTGATTTACTGCTGGCTATTCTGATACAAATCATGGGAATCTATGAAAGTTCCAATACTGGGGTAAGAAAACAAGTTACTTAGCTGTAACTTTGGTTCCCCAGTATTGATAACTTTCATAGATTCCCATGCGCCCACCCTCCTCCCCTGGGAAAGCTCATTTTTTTAACCGAGATAGTGGCGGTTTGCACAACGGCTACGAAAATCTGAGGCTCTGAGCTCTCTCGGGTAGGTGCTATGGGGTGAGGCTGTTCTGATTGGTCCTGACGGAAGTTTGGTCTCTTTTACACAAAGAGGGTGATAGGATACAAAATGAGATGAGGCCTAAGCCTGTTTTCTCTTTTGTTTCTATGGTTGATATTTTTTATTTACCGAGGCTCTCATTCCGGCGACGGGGAATGATACAAAGCATGGGAATCTATGAAAGTTACCAATACTGGGGAACCGAAGTTACAGGTAAGTAACTTGTTTTCTTTCCCTCTACCTTTTGCCCCATTTGTACTATTAGCTGCTGGTTTTTCGATTATGAGCCATACCCCAGTACTAGTGTTCTGACAGATTACAAAAGGTAGGTCGAATTGAATGCCCCATTTTGCAAGTACGGACTTACTTATAGATCCATAGTATATGGTACCAAGGGCATGTAAGGCACAGTGAGGTGTGACCCTCCTCTCCCAGAAAGGCCACTCTGGGTGTTAGCAGAGAAGGCGAGCTTCAAAGTGAAAACCACCTTTGAAGGGCCCCCTGTGGCAGCATACTCGAGCAGGATTGCTTTTGTTCCTGAAGACAAGCTAGAATCATGGACAGATGGAAGACCCGCCCCCAAACCGGTTTTCCCGTGGGCATGTAATCCTTAGGTAGCCACACCTTTGGGGTTGGCTACCAAGCTCCTGACAGTCCAGGGAAGGGTCAGACATTTTGAGAGTTGCAAGAATATTGCACTTTATGATTGCCAAATGCCATACATCACCGGAACTTTGTCCCCAAATAGGAGGGAAACTGCATTGTTCCCTCTTGCACTTTCCCAGAATAAAATGTCCACCCGAACCTCACAACTGCCCCTTATACAGCATCAAGACGCCTGTTATCCAAGTTTTGATTGCCCTGAGCATCTCGTCTGACTCATTTGATAGAGACCTCCGAAAGAACGAGCATGGAAGTTATTGTCCTTCATTTTTATTTCAATCCATATAACACATTCCGTCTTATCCTGATGAGCGTATCCTCATCGAACTACACCTCTGAAACCTATGAAGTTGCCCAAGGATCCTTTCTGTCTCCATTAACCTTCAATATTAACATTTCAGTCTTCAACTCTCATTTATCTATTTGCTGAATTGACAGTTGCAAAAATGATACAAACACCTAGGCATGGTATCAGAACATTACAGTGATGGAGTAATGCCCCAAAGCATATTTTATCAGTCGACATAAAGGTGTACTAACTGATGTTAACAATGGGTACCACAGAGCTCTTAGCCAACTACGTTCATGCAATTATGAGAAATTATGCTAACCACTTTTGATGCTGCTGTCCATACATACTCCAGGAATATGAGATGGGCTTCTCTCACAATTGTAACTCCGTCAGCATTGACTTCATCCACTTGTGTCTGGTTCAACTCTTTGTATGTGCACAATCAAACTCCACACTATCTCAGAGTCTCAGTTTTTGCTTCCAACCATAGTCCCGGTGTGATCTCCGCTGTAAAGTCTCTTGATGCATATGTAAATATATGTATTTCTTTAGTGCCACAATCATGCGCAATAACTATCTTTACAAACACCTAGTAGATTTTATTTCAAAGTATCTCTGTGCCAATTCTCATGACCAAGACACATTTTCCATCATCCTTCTGTGACCCAGAGCAAGGCAGAAAAAAGATAGTAAGAGAGAGATGGGGAAACCGTCACTAAGGAAGAAATCAGGGATGACAATTACTTGAAAGAGGGAGGTAAAGAGGCAAGAAGTGTAGTTTTGTTGAAGAGGCATGAAATCAAAACGAAGTAAGCTTTGAATGAATTTTGAATGAATGAATTTGGGTTTTATATAGCGCATGGCTGCCCGGAAGCGTCCCAGCGCTGAGATTGCAAGAAACAACTGAGGGTGAAAGTGGGGGAATAAGGAGGTAGGCTATTGAGGGAAAAGGTAAGTCTTGAGAAGTTTCCGGAATTTCATGTGATTCGGTTCGGAACGAAGTTGGATTGGCAGAGTATTCCAGATGGTAGCGGCCATGACCGAAAATCGACGTCCTCCAGTCCGGGCTTTTTTAGTTCGATGTACCGTGGCCAAGTTGCCTTGGGCTGATCGTAGGGATCTATTGGGTTTGTATAGGGAGAGCATGGTTTTAAGCATTGGGGGTCCTAGATTTTGCAGGGCCTTGTGAGTGGAGCATAGAGCTTTAAATTTGACCCTTTCACGGATCGGCAGCCAATGTAGTGCTTTAAGGGCAGGTTTGGCTGATTCTCTGCGAGAGGTCCCCGTGAGAATCCTTGCTGCGGCATTTTGTGTTCTCTGCAGAACATTAACCGTAGCTTCCGGGGCAGCCAGGAAAAGGGCGTTGCAGTAGTCTAATCTTGACAGTATTAGACCTTGAATGAGCGTTTTTTTATATGATGCTGGGAGTAGAGGGAGAATTTTTCTGGTTGACCGAAGTAGACCCACACATGTACCGGCTGTTTTTTTTGCCTGTGTTATCATGGAGAGGTTCTGTTCCATCCAAAAGCCCAGACTTTTAATCTCAGTTTTGAGTTCTGGGATGGGTCCTAGGCATGGTGGCCACATGGTAGGGGGAAGGGATGGTACTTGATGTCCCAGCAGCATAAGCTCGGTCTTTGAGCCATTTAGCTTCAGCCTTGAGTTGGACATCCAGCCATGAATGCCTTCTAGGCAGTCATGGAGGTTTTTCAGTTTGTCTTCTTCAAGCGAGAATTAAACAACCATTTGGGTGTCGTCAGCTTATGTGACGGCTTTTATCCCAAAAGGGGTGACCACATCCTCCAGGGGGGCCATGTAGGTGTTAAAAAGTGTAGGGCTCAATGACGAGCCCTGGGGAACCCCACACTGGAGGGGAAGGATGTCAGATCGTATGTTCCCTTCGCAAACCTGAAAGGTGCGGTTTTCTAAGAAAGATGAGAGCCAACGGAGTGCCGTGCCCCTCACTCCCAGCCCGGATAATCGCTGGATTAAAATCTCGTGGTCAACCGTGTCAAATGCAGCGCTTAGATCCAGGAGGATCAGTAGAACCGATCCCCCTGAATCCAAGATGCATCTGGTCTCCTCGACCACTTTCAGAAGAGCAGTCTCGGTCCCCTGCCCTGGACGGAAGCCTGTCTGCGAGGGGCGAAGGAGATTGTTAGATTCGAGGAAGGTTGACACTTGCTGATTGACTGCCCTCTCTGCAATCTTGCTCAGGCCTGGTAAAAGAGAAATTGGGCGAAGGTTGGACAGATCTGAGGGGTCGTGGCCTGGTTTCTTCTGAGGTCCCACCCTGAAACCCCCTTTGCAGACACCTACTTCTCACCGGTCAATGGTGCCGTAAACATTGATATCATCTTCCACACCACACGAAGAGCTCAATGGAGAAAAACGTTCCTCTCCCTACTCACCGTCTCCAATGCTAGGAAATCCGCTCATGGCCGAACACTCACCATCACACCTTCCCAACTCTTCCCGGGCAGAACCACCATCACTATTTATAACAACGGGATTGTCCTTATCCAATCCACAGACAGGAACCTGGAACTACTAGACAACCTGTTCCCCACTTTCATACAGCACCTCTCCAAACCACGGACCCCCACTCACAGCACACACAGCACTCTCAGTCCTATCACCCGTGATTTCACAGCCCCTAATCACAACCATTCTCTCCTAGCTCAGCCCCTAAACGACACGCACCTCTCCTCTACCCCCGTCACCACAGTCATTCCTCCACTTACTGTAGCCACACCACATTCCTCACTCACAGACTCAGACCTTTCCCCCTCGCACACCAGCCACACCCCCCCCCCACCAACATCGTGACCCCCACTCATACCACAACCATTCCGCTCACCCCTGACACCACTTCCCATACCAACAACGCCGCTAATCTAGCGCAGCCCCAAAACGACACGCACCTCTCCTATACCACCGGCACCTTAGCCATGCTCCCATCCACTGCTGCTACCCCACACCCCTCAATCACTGACATTGATCTTGGCCCCACATACACCAGCCGTACCCCCTCCCCCCATATTCCATCCCACATTCCCATTCTTGTCACCCAGGACATCACAGCCCCCACCCACATCCCGCCTAATCAAGCTAAGCATCTGATCGACAAGCTCACAGTTAAACCCCACCCTTTGTCCCCCCCCATTCTCAGCCCTCACCCCCACTCATTAACCAACCACGCAGAACACGCTACCCCTAACTCTTCAACTACGACTCCTCAACAAAGAACCACATACAACCCCACCTCCCCCCCCATTCTCACCCCGCACTACCGTACATGCGCCCCCTCCACCACTAATAAACGCCCATCCTCCACCCTGCACTCTCCGCCTACCACCAATACTCTCAACCACACCTCCAACATCTCCCCGTTGTCACCCACGCCCGAACCTCCCATCCTCACCCCCACCACAACGACCGACCCTCCCATCCCCACCTCCAACACATCTCTCACACTGGACTGCACTACGACCTCCCTCCTCCAGCTCAAAGAAGACATGCACATCATCAAACAACATCTACTCTGCCTATCACAATCCAGTCACCCCTCACCCAACACCCTCCACCAGATCAAACAAGACATTCACATCATCAAACAACTACTCAGCACTCATCCCAGACAGCCCGCACGCGCCTCCACCATCACCTCCCCTCCCAACTGGTCCTCCACCCGGGTGGCGAACTCTCGCACTCGACTCCCACCGCACTGGACCACAATCCCTGTTCACAACTGCGAAAACCGCCCCCATCGCTCCTGTAATCCTCTCTCGGACCTAGACACAATCGCCCTCCTCCGCTCCTACGACCCAGATCCCCATAGCAATACACCCGACACTCTCACTGCCATTCCCACGATTCACTCCAATCCCCTTAGACCCCCCACACTGAACAACAGAATAGCTATCCATAGTAACCTGAGTAAAGTCCCTCTCGCTCTAGAACCCCCTTCCTCCCTCGACACACCCCGTCTCAAATGCACTCTCCTCAACTGCAGATCAGCCGCAAAACACTCCTTCGCTATCGCTGATCTCATCCTAAAACTGGATCTTGACTTAATCATCATGACTGAAACATGGCTAACAGAATCTTCTACACCTATAATGGACATTCTGGTTCCCCCCAACTACCACATCACCAGACTTGACAGGACTGGCAATAAAAAAGGTGGCGGAATCGCATGTATACACAGGCGCAACCTCTCTGTCCTGAAAGTAACTTCCCCCTCCCTACCCTCCCCAACCTCCTGTGAATACATCTGCCTCAATATTATCAGTGAGGGCAAACCGATTTGCACTCTTCACGGCGTGTATCACCCACCCGGCGACAACCTTACCTTCTCCCAGCAAATCATGGATATGATCTCAACCAACTCCGGGCGACAACTCACACAAATATACCTTGGTGACTTCAACCTCCACTGGAACGATCACAATGATGCGGTGGTAAAAGGTCTGAAGAATTTCCTTAACGCCCTTGACCTCACTCAAATCTGCAATAGTCCAACTCACAAGAAAGGCTCTATCCTCGACCTTATCATCTCCAAAGAAGCCTCTATCCAACTCGAATCTATCCAACCCTGTGACTGGTCAGACCATCATATTATCACATTCTTCATCAATGTAAAAGTTAAATTTAACCCTGTTCAATCCGCCAGGCCCAAAATCTGGAAAAGAGACATGAAAAAACTAAACTCAAACCCTCTGCCCCCCAACAGCTGCAATTCACTACTTCCTCCCACTGGCGTTAAGGACGTCCAATCCTTGACTGATCACTATCTTAACACTATGTCCTCAATAATTAATGAAGTCGCACCCTTGCAGCTAAAAAAAGCCTCCGCAAAAATCTCCAATCCCTGGTACGACGGGAGTCTCAATGACGACAGACGCGCCATGCGAATGGCAGAGCGCACCTGGAGATCAGCTCCCTCTGCACTGAACCTAAAAACCCTGAAGAAAAAGAGAAATGCCTACTTCAGGAAAATAAAACGCTCAAAATCAGTCTTCTTCAGCCGTCAGCTTGACCTAGCCAAAAATCGTCCGAGAAAGCTGTTTGAGCTTATCCGAACGCAATCCAAAGAACACCCCCAACCTCTCAACACTATGGGTGAAGCTCCCTCCTGTGAAGACTTCGCCTCTTTCTTTATCCAAAAAACTGACAACATAAAGAATGACCTTCTCATGGATGCAAGCCGCTACCCCAAACCCCTCTACATAGCACCAACTAAACCAAAAAACAATGCCATCTGGTCAACCTTTGTCACCTACACGGAAGAAGAAATTGGCAAACTGCTCAGCACACTGAAACCTTCCAACCACCTCACGGACCCCCTTCCTGCTAACGCTGTCAAAGCCCTTACCCCGTCGCTCCTTCCACTCTGGACTAAAATCATTAACAGCTCACTTCAACAAGGGTCCATTCCCGACTCCCTCAAAGTGGGACAAGTCACGCCCTTGCTAAAGAAACCTACAGCCGACCCCTCAGACCTCAACAACTACCGCCCCATCACCAACATTCCGACTCTTGCCAAACTGCTGGAAAAATGCGTACAAATACAATTGTCTAAACACATTACTCAGTTTGATCTTCTCAACTCTCATCAATCAGGCTTCAGAGCAAATCACAGTACTGAAACTGCTATGACTCACATAATCGATGACGCCCTCCAAATCCTAGATAACAACGATACCTGCCTCCTAATCCTCCTTGATCTCTCCTCCGCATTTGACACCGTCAAACATGAGAATCTACTCGACCTATTAAACACAAGAATGGGCCTATCTGGAAATGTGCTCAAATGGTTCACGTCCTTTCTGCATAACAGGTCGCAGAAATTCAAGAGCAACAACTTGATGTCCGCGCCAAGACCTGTATCGCTAGGCGTACCACAAGGATCCTCCCTATCCCCAACTCTGTTCAACCTAGTTATGGAACCTCTCACCACCTTGCTACAAGAATCCAATGTGCACTTCCACATGTATGCTGATGACACCCAACTTTATCTCAAACTTCAATCACCCAATGACATCACGCTCTTGAATTCAACGATCAGTAGCACCCAATCCTGGTTGGCCGCTAATCATCTCAAACTTAATGCCCTCAAAACAGAGTTCCTTTTGATCTCACCTCCCGCGAAGATCACTACCGCACAAATATGGCTTAAACACCTAACGGCACTCAATGTTCAACCCACCATCGTGGACTCAGCAAAATCCTTGGGCATAACACTTGACACCAATCTCAGCATGCAGGAACACATCAACAAAGCAACTAAGGGAGCCAATTTCCAAATCAACACCCTTAGGAAACTTAAACCCTTCCTTCCAGCCAAAGACTTCCAAACTGCGGTACAATCACTTGTCATTCCTCGAATAGAATACGGCAGCACCGCCCTCTGCGGTCTCCCCCAAGCTACTACGGCACCCATAAGAGCCTCTTTAAACGCCGCAGCGAGACTTATCACTGGATCAAAAAAACACTCACACATCTCCCCTGACTTCAAATCCCTGAACTGGCTGCCTTTTGAAGCCAGGATACACCTGAAAATCGCTTGTCTGACACACAAGGCTGTCCACCTTAGCTCACCTAGATACCTCGCTCAGAAGCTGACGATTTCTGGAGGATCCAGAAACACTAGAGGCACAAACAATCTTTTGCTAAAGCCTAAAAGATTCCGCAAAGAAAAAACCTACAAACGCTCTTTCTCAGGAATGGCTCCCAGGATTTGGAACTCACTCCCCCCTGAAATCAGACTCATCCCATCTACCATTCTTTTCAAGAAAGAAGTAAAAGCGATCCTCATGGCTAAATGCACCTGAAACACTACTGGGGATCAACTTCAAAGACTCAGTGCTCATCTGTACTACTTGTTCGAACCCTTTGCTTTTCTGTATGACTTTGAAATTGACTACTTGATTGTTTATGATATCATTTCACTGTACTTTTAACACTATAGATGTTTCTGTGTATATTCTGCTATTCACCTATGTAAAGCGCTCTGATATCTGCGAAGATCTTGTTCGCGCTATATAAAACTTTCTAAATAAAATAAATTGCATGTTTCCAATTGGGGGGGACTACACCTTGGCTAAGGGAGGCGTTAATAAGGTTAGTGGCCAGGTAAGCGATAGTGGGTCCGATTTGTTTAAGGATACGGATGGGGGCGGGATCGTTGGGGGAACCACTTTTTAGGTCTGAGAGGGCTTTTAAAAAGTCCTCATTGGACATCAGATTAAAGCTATCCAGTGTTGGACTGGTGGTGGGGGATGTAGAGGCCACCAGGGGACTGTAATCCGTTTTGGGTGGGAGTGATTGCTGAATATTGGTGATTTTGTTTTGAAAAAAACCTGCTATTTGGTTGCATCTAGCGACCGTGGGTTGATGGTTAGGAGGGGGATTAGGTATTTTAAGGAGCTCTTTGACTATTGTATAAGTCTCACGGGTTGAATTAGATGCTTCTTTAATTTTCTTTTCAAAAAAAGAGGATTGGGCTGCTTTACGCGCTACTTTATAGGACCTCATTGCTGTTTTGTATTCTGCCTTGATGAGAGGATCCCAGTTTTTCCTCCATTTCCTCTCGTGGATTTTGCAAATTTTCCTTAGGTTCCTAAGTTCTTGTGAATACCATGGAGATTTGAATTTCTTGCTTTTTTTCTTTACGTCTCTCTTAGGGGCGATTATATCCAGGGAAGAGGTAAGCCAGCTAGTAAAGTTGTTGTCTGCTGTTGCAGGGTCTGGGTCTGCCAGAGGAGCGGAGCGTGTTAGCTCCTGGGTCCAGTGCTCAAAGGAGAGTCTGGACCATATTCTGTCGTGTTCTTTGGGGATAGGTATGTGAGAGGTTTTTAAGGGAGTTTGCCAGGTGAATGGGATGAGAAAATGATCTGACCAGGGAAGGGGAAGTGAGGATTGAACTTCAATTTTTGGCAGATTAGTGAAAAGGGGCTCTCCTTAATCAAACTCTGCAGCTTTTTCTCTCACCTGTTGACTAATCCTAATGACTAGTTTTTCACATTGAAATTATCTTCAGAATTTGCATCATGAGAAACATGTGAGCTGCCTGAAAACAATCTTTAACTTGACAAATGATGTCTTTCTCCCTGATGACAGAACAGCTGTACAAAACTTCACCCTGTCTGATTGCTTTATTAACTAGATTAGTGTTCTGTAAATACATTTGTGACATTTTTGGAACTTAGGTGGAGAGCAGATCAAAAGACAGCAGGTGTATGCACTAATTGAGGGTTCAAAGCGGGAAGGAAGGGAAAATAGAAACATTTTGTACGTGGACATACTAGAAAAAGTGAGATCAGATACGGCAGAAGTGTGGTTTGTATGTAGTGCTGCAACTTCTATGGGGAGACAGCCAAGATGATAGTACTAGTATTGCTATTTCTGTATTTCTTTTTGCTCACACTAAAGTTTACCCATTGTTTTTCAATGTGGGCCGAGCACCACAAATTGCGTTACAGTTGTTAACCACTCACCCTTCCACCTCTGCCACCTTCTCTTCTTCCAGAACATAAAGAAGAAAGAAGGGTCTTCCAAGGCACGTCCTTCTGGGATTGGGGCAGTTGGTTTGCTCCCGCCACCTCCAGGAGGCAAGATTGGCCCCCCTCCACCATCACAGCCATCCACAGCAATTGCCAACCATGTGACCCCACCACCCCTGCAGACATCGACCGATGATGGAGATGCAGGTAACCACATTGTGTCCTGAGCCATATTATGCTAGGAAGCAAGCAGTACCCAGACATGAGCAACCCTCTTATGATTCCATCATTCCTTCTCTGTTCCCAGCAGCCTCAAAACATAGTCCTCCCTGGACCCACAGCAGCAATTTGGAATATCCATTGTTTTTCCTGTGCTCGCATCAAGGCTCTGTGCCCACTCGGGCATACCAAAAAATATACTGACCACACTCCAGCTTCCCCCTACACACTCCCAAAAGCTCCAGTACACTTGTGATATTCTGGAATCGATATTGCCATTCTGTCAGAGTCCCACTCAGTCTCCTTCTTGTTCCCCCTACACTCAAAGGTTTCTCTTGCACTCTCATCTGCTTTCCGACAAAAGATCCAAACTGTATTTTATGTACCCTGTTATGAGAAGGAATATTCAGCAACCCCTTTTACAACCACAGAATCAATTTCTGACTCCCAACAGCCTTGCTACTCTTTACTACAAGAACAAGTACTACACCAGTCCCCCTCTAACATTCCTCGCAGCCCCTTGTGACAGTCCATCGTACAGTTCCTGCCACCGCTTTGACAACCTAAGGTTCTTCCCATGCGGTCAACATCCACCACATCGCTTTGTCCTTTCTAGACTCCCGACAGTCCTTCCTGCTCTTTGATCTCTCCCACACCTCAGTAAGAGTTATGACCATCCATGCTCCCTAATGAACTCGCAGCAGCCTTTGTCATGCTCTGGGTGTCTGTCCCTAAGCTGAAGGGAGGCAGTACAAAGATTCCTTGATGCCTGAGATGCTAAGCATTCGAACAAATAGCAGGTATGCCAACCTCCAAAGCACTTTGTGTTGAATAGCTAAGGATAGTTTTTCATTGTGCCTGTCTTCCTTTCTCAATCACTCACAAAATGGGTAGCCAGCAGGGAATAGAGATGAGTTTAAAAGTAAACAAAACAAAGTGAAGTAAAAGGTGAAATTTCATTGAAAAAAAGACTAATAAAGTGGTTTGGGTGTAACTTCCTGTTTGGTTCATGTGGGCTGCTGACATTCATATCTGTGCATAGATCGCCGCCTAGTGTTGGGTCTGGATGATTGCACTTTGTTGTCTTGGAAGAGTCTTCGAAGTATCACAAGATAGGTGACTCCTCCCTTGGACTACAGTGCGCATGGGCATCTTCTCCATCCTCAGATTGTTTTTTTTTTCTGCCATTGGGTTCGGATGCTAACTCCTATACTCCAACTTCGGAATCAAAAACAAAACTTTCTAAAGGACTTCGACTGTATTGTTCTCGTTCAGTACCTCTCTACTCGATCCAGCTTTCCATCTTGACTCGGTCGTCGACGCGGGCCGTTGGGCCTTTTCGACGCCATGTGAGCCTACCGTCGTTTAAAAGGTGCCCACAATGCCACTCCAAGTTCCCACATACTGATAAACACTAAGTATGCAACAAGTGCCTTTCCCCAGACCATAGGGAAGAAACCTGCCCAGCCTGCGCCCAGTTTCGGTCGAAGAAAACAATACGGATCCGACTGGCCGCTCGGCAAGACATGCAGCGACAGGCACCGGAACCGGACAACATCTTCGATGATGACCAGGAACTACCGGAAGCTCCACACTCGGACCTAGAGATGGTCACCGTTGAGGACTACTCGGACTCCGATGACGACATCCCACCGGGGCAAATCGTGAGTACCCTGCCCCCAACACCAGTTAGTCCGTTACCAAAGGCTCCGGTCGAGGCATCGCCAAAAGGCCTTAGCCAAGATCAGAAAAAAGTTTCGCCATCCGGCTCGGCTCTGAAACCGAAACCTTCAGAAACTCCAGGGCCCAGTACCATCGTCCCGAAGAAGGTTCTAGAGCCAAAAAAGGTCGTCGACCCGAAGGGCGTCGAACCGAAAAAAGCCGTACAGCCACAAAGCGTCGAGCCAAAGAAGACTGTCAACCACAAAAAGGCCGCTCAGCCAAAAACGGTCGACCCCAAAAAGGTTGTCGAACCGAACAAGGGCACGCAGCCAAAGGGCGCAGAACCAAAGAAAGTCACCGACCCGAACAAGCCTATTGTTCCAAAATCCGTTGACCCAGCAAAGGGCGCCGACAAAAAGGGTACCATACCGAAGCCCGTAGCACGACCGGAAAAACCTGTCGACCCAAAGATAAGTGCTCCAAAGACACCAGTCGATCCAAAAAAGAACATCGACTCGGAAAAGGACACTCACCCCAAAAAGTCTACAGAGCACAAAAAACGTATCGAACCGAAAGTTCTGGTCGACCCCATATCACTTGTCGACACAAAAAAAGGGCCCGAACCAAAGAAAACCTACAAAACACCAAAGTCGTCGAAAAAGAGGGTGTCAGCGACCCAAAAGAGTCTAACACTGAACCTAGGACTGTAGAGGAAGAACTCTTCCACCCAGATCCATCAGACGACCAGGCAAAAATATATATTAATCCAGAGACTGGTAAAGTTACCATCCTGCACAGGAAGAAGAGGCCCTTGGACTTTGGCTCTCATTCCCCTATTCCATTAAAGAAAAAGGACTTTGGGACTTCTCCCTCTAGACCCTTCATACCTTTTCAGCCTATCATGCCTACTACACCTTTTGCTCCTTACTCTCCTTCTCACCACGGGGACAATGAGGGTAACATGGGGGATGAGCCACAGCCTCAATATGATTTCCCACAAGATCCTCAACCACAAGAGCAACCATGGGAGGAGCCAACAGACCCTTACAACACCCATCCCATCCCTGATGTACCCTCTTATCCTACTAAGCCGGCACCTACTGATGACGCCATAGTCTTCAATCAACTCACAGACAGGGCAGCACAATACCACAATGTGGACATCCATAATGACTGTCGAAGAAGACTTCTTATTTGACACCTTCCCTATTTCAGAAAAAAGTGTCCGAACACTTCCCATGTTAAAGGGAGTTCTAAAACATGCACCTGACATATTTAAGGATACAGCCAGGGCACGGGTAATCAATCCCGGAATATAAAAAAAGTATAGGGCAGCTCCTACAGACCCTACTTACATCAGAGGGCAGTTACCACTAGACTCACTGGTAGTGGCTAATGCACGTAAAAGGGCCAACTCCCAAACAACGGGGGAAGCACCTCCCCCTGATAAAGAATCAAAAATACTGGAGGTATCAGGCAAAAGGGTAGCAGCACAAGCCTCCAACTCATGGAGGATTGCTAATACACAAGCCCTACTGGCTCGTTACGACAGGGCACATTATGATCAGCTCGAAAGCCTAATGCAACACCTACTTGAGCCGTTTAAAGCACAAGCTGATGACCTCATACAGGAGGGAAAATTCATAACAAACTCCTCCATCAAATGTGCGCCTGACGCAGCAGACACCGCGGCTAGATCAATTAACACTAGCGTCTTACTACGCAGACCTGCATGGCTGCGTATTTTCGGTTTTAAGAATATGGTGCAGTCCACCATTCTTAATCAACCTGTCAATCAGGATTTTCTATTTGGGCCTGCTGTCGACACCATTTTGGATAAAATGAAAAAAGACACTGAAACCGCAAAATCAATGGGGGCATTACAATTTCAGCAACATAGAGGCTCCTTTCAACGCTCCTCATACAGAGCAACTACACGAGGAAATACCTCGCAAACGTCTGCCTCATACAAAAGTAACACACAAGGTTCCTTCAACAAAAACACAAACCAAGGAGGTTACAGGGGCAACAATAACAAGGGAAGAGGGCTTGGAGGCAATAACACCAGCGCCTCCACTGCCACAAAACAGTGACTTCATCACGCTACCTCCAGACCACCTAACACCGGTCGGAGGCAGACTCCAACAGTTCCTACCTGTCTGGCACGCAATTACCACGGACAGGTGGGTGAGAGAAATGATCCAGTTTGGTTATTGCCTATAACTGACTTCTACACCACCAAACATACCACCCAGACATCGTCCTATGTCCACAGAACACATCACCCTGCTCCAACAAGTGGTGAAATGCATGCTGGAAAAGGGGGCCATAGAGCAAGTTCCTTTCCACCAGCAGGGGACAGGAGTATACTCCCTATACTTCCTTATTCCCAAGAAGGACTGTTCCCTCAGACCAATGTTGGACCTCAGACCCCTAAATCAATATATACTATCAGAGCTCTTCCGTATGATCACACTACAGCAAGTGCTTCCGTTGCTAAGACAAGCAGATTTCCTAGCAACACTGGACCTCAAAGATGCGTATTTTCACATACCCATCCATCCAGCCCACAATAGTAGGTCAACACTACCAATTCAAGGTTTTGCCCTTCGGGGTTACCACGGCTCCAAGAGTGTTTACAAAATGCTTCGCGACAGTGGCAACAAATCTCAGAAGACAACACATCCATGTGTACCTTTATCTGGACGATTGGCTAATACAAGCAAAATCGTACCAACAGTGTGCAACACACACGTCTCAAACACTTCAGTTGTTACACAGCCTAGGGTTTTCAATCAACTACCCAAAATCGCATCTGCAACCATCCCACACACAACAATACCTGGGAGCCACTATAAACACCTCAGTGGCAAAGGCATATCCAAACTCAGCAAGGATAGCCAGCATGCAGATACTCATTCGCAAATTCCTGCCACAACACTCTCTGCCAGCTCGAGTCTTTATGCAGCTCATAGGCATGATGGCCTCCTGCATATTCATTGTCCCCATGCCAGACTTCAAATGCGTCCATTACAAGAATGCCTAGCACGGCAATGGAAACAGGCTCGAGGACAACTAAAAGGCCTAGTGTCGGTAGACAGTCGTGCTCACGACTCTCTGCAGTGGTGGAACCCACAAAACCTTTCCAAGGGGCGACTGTTCCAAGAGCCGGTTCCACAACTAGTACTAACAGCAGACGCATCACTGACAGGCTGGGGAGCCCATCTCCTTCAATACACAGTACAAGGGCTCTGGACAACCAAACAGAAGAAACTGCATATCAATCAACTAGAATTGCTAGCGATATTCCCAGCTCTGAAAGCATTTCAGAAATACTTGTACAACAAGACGATGTTGATCCGGACGGACAACATGACCGCAATGTACTATATCCAGAAACGGGGAGGAACGCGCACTCCACAGCTGTCCCATTTGGCACAAAGCATATGGAAATGGGCGATTCCAAAAAACATTTTTCTCCTGGCAGAACACCTTCCAGGGATAGACAATCAGATAGCCGACCTGCTCAGCAGGCACAGCCAACAACTACACGAATGGGAGATTCACCCCCAAGTTCTCCAGCCATTCTTCCAAGAGTGGAGTCACCCAGACATAGACCTGTTTGCCACAAACGAAAACTCCAAATGCCAGTACTTTGCCGCCAGATTCCCACATCCGTCGTCACAGGGCAATGCGATATGGATGAACTGGTCAGGCATATTTGCGTACGCTTTTCCCCCAGCACAGCTGATCCCACTGGTGGCACGCAAACTGCGGCAACACTCAGTCACGCTAATCCTAGTTGCTCCCACATGGGCGAAACAACCATGGTACACAACGTTCCTAGAACTTTCAGTAGTTCCTAGAACTTTCAGTAGTTCCTCATCAACGACTGTGCCTTGCACCCCATCTTCTAACTCAGAACCATGGAGAAATCAAACACCCAGATCCCAATCAGATGAACCTAGCGATCTGGCTCCTGACGTCTTGGAGTTTGGATACCTTAACTTGCCCCCAGATTGCATGAACATCATTAGGGAGGCACGACTACCAACCACACGAGCGTGCTATGCAGCTAAATGGAAAAGATTTGTTAATTACTGCAACAATAACCAAATCCACCAATTAGACGCTTCCATACAAAACCGTATATGTTACCTACTACATCTACAAAGATGTAACTTAGCATACTCTTCCATACGACTACACCTCGCTGCTATAGCAGCATACCTTCAAAACAGGCAACACCTTTCACTGTTTAGAGTACCAGCAATCAAAGCCTTCATGGAGGGTTTGAAAAGGGTGATCCCTCCAAGACACCCCTCTTCCCCAGTCTGGAATCTAAATATAGTGCTTACCAGACTTATGGGACCTCCTTTCGAACCTCTACACTCATGCGAACTACAATTCTTAAAGTGGAAAGTTGCATTCTTGGTTGCCATTACCTCACTCAGAAGAGTGAGCGAATCACAAGCACTAACAATTCAAGAACCTTTCATGCAGGTACCTGCCAACAGGGTGGTTCTTAGAACAAACCCTAAATTCATGCCTACGGTCATATCCAATTTCCAAATCAATCAATCAATAGAACTGCCAGTATTCTTTCAAAATCCACAGTCAGTAGCTGAGAGCCCTACACACATTAGCTGTAAAAGAGCTCTACTTTATTAAGTGTACAGAAGTAAATCATTTAGAAAAAAAACATTTATTTGTTGCTTTTGCACCACAACACAAGGGAAATCCTATTTTAAACTCTGGAATAGCCAGATGGATAGTTAAATGCATTCAAATATGTTATCAAAAAGCAAAACACACTTTAACTGTCCCCCCAAGAGCACACTCTACAAGGAAAATGGGGGCATCCATGGCTTTCCTAGGAAATATTCCTCTTGAAGACATCTAAGGCAGCCACATGGACCACCATACACACTTTCACAAAACACTACTGTGTAGACAGGCAAGCAAAACAGCAAGCTGCTGTAGGCCAGGCTGTCCTCAAAACTCTTTTTCAAACTGCTGCAGCTGGCACAGGTAGCCACCGCTAGAGGAGATACTGCTATACAGTCTATGCACATATATGAATTCAGCAGCCCACATGCCTTGAACGGATTATGCTACTGTACCGACCAGATTCTCGGACCAGATGGAATCAGCTCCTAGGAGCCCCTCTAACCCAGTCGGAACGTACTCACCTTCCTCCTTAGGATGTATTTACAATGGATATGGATATATGTATGTACATCTCGTACCTAAGGATGGGAAAAATAGCAATAAACACGCATTGGTTTTCTACAATATCCTATTCACACCTATTGGTCTCGCGGCCACGTAGGCCCAGACTGGTCTACCCTAGGGCAGGTCTGATAATGTACCATTACATACTGATCATCAGTGCTCACTCGACGCACAATCCGGCGCGCCTACACACATGGGCCTGCAGTCCCAGTGCTCACATTAATATCCGGTCTGCAATCCGGCAGACCTACACACCTCTCTACCTTAGGTGCTCTCACTTACACACGGCCCACAATCCGGCGGGCCTCCACACCGTCTCCCTCCGGTGCTCTCACTTACACACGGTCTGCAATCCGGCAGACTTACACACCATCTTAGGTGCTCTCACTAACGCCGTATACCAACGACAATCACTTTCCTATGAATGTTTAAGGATGAAGTCTTTGATTACCTACTCTGGATAAAACTACGATACTCGAAATTAATATGGCTTTCCAAATTATAATATGTACCTTCTGCTCCTGACATCAAAGGTTCCCACTCTCCCTATTTGCTCAGTCACTCCTTACCTGATCGGGATTCGCATCCGTTCATGCAAACAATGTCTAACTAGAAAATCAGGTTACCCTGATTGAACAAGAATACAAGGCACATGTCGGTTCACTAAGAACTGGGGTGATTTATTACAACAAAAATAAACACAATACTACACAATGCATATGCTGTAAAGAAAAGTAAAGGTTAGAATGCGCGCTTAACAAGGAAAGGGCAGAGATCACCTTATTAATGTGAAGTCGGGGCTCGGCAGTCATCTAGGTTCCCTTCTCGTCTCGGTGTCTTGGCTCGTCTTGGAATCGCACCTCAGCAGTCACGGGTACACGTCTGCACCGCTATGCTTAATCTCCTCTGCTTCCCTCCAAGTCACTGGAACCTTGCTTGCTATTAGCTACTGTCTCTCTCTCTCTCTGTCTCTGTGCGCTCCGCGCTAATTCTCCTTCAGTCTTTCTCAGAGAGTCTCGGTTTCAGAATCTTTCTCGGACTTCAAAATGGCGATTGTCTGCTCTGGAAATAATTAATGGCATAGATGCTAACGGCTAGCTACCGCCTACAGACTGACTGACTCATTGCCTAACACTTTCGCTAATATCAAAACCTGCCCCTTCATGGAAAGTTACGGCCAGTAACCTGCCGCCCACCAAATTCTTGTACCTCCCCGTACCAAGGGCACGTTCCCAGCCGGCCGGCCTGGAGTTGTGTCTTCGGAGTGGAGAAAAATACAGTCTTTCGATAAGGGCCAGCCTGAACCGGTTCTCTCCAAGCGAACAACACCTCGAAACTAAAACATTACACTTGACCTAGAAAGCCTCTCAAGCTACCAGGCAGAGAGCAAGATGGAGTCTGTCCCGTTTAAGGCCTACAAGGCCCAAAATACGCATAACTCCACAGAAGATATACTAACACTCTTGCAAAAGGATGGATCATCACTAATACTTATATATCTATCCCCTAGCTTAAGTTTATAAGCCCTGATCTAAAGAAAAGGGTACGAAAATGCACTACTGTGCCTCATGGATAGGTCCTACTTATAGTCCTAATCCCTATACTGCAAGGGTAATAGGCTGGAGTCATCTTCCATCATCTCCCCTCTCAAAGAGGGTCGAAAAAGTCAGTTATCACACTTCACCCTTGACTCCAGTCTATTAGCCACATCTTATATCGAACTAACATCAGTGAAAGAGTAATAAGAAACAAAATTAACTGACCTATTTCTCCTACTAAATCTACAAAATTGTAATAGAGAAGGAATGCACTGAATAAAGCAACAAATAGCTACCAAAACACAAATAAAAATAATGACACCCCCTAAAATCTGTCGTAATGAATGCAAGTCAGGCAACCAGTTAAAGAGCTAGTCGAACCAGCCCTGGTCGATATGCTTTCTAACTTCTGCAGTCAAGTCATGAAGTTTGTCAATATGGGCCTGAATTGATTTAGAATGGTCTGAAAGATTAAAGCAACAAAGACCCTCAAAGTCAGAACAGTCATGGCCATGTTTTAACAGGAGGTAATCAATCGCTGCGCGGTTTTGCAGAATAGCCCTACGTTCACCCTGGGCATCTAATAACAGGTCAGATAATACAGTAGAAGTTTGATTAATGGATTTAACCATCCAGCAGGCCATCTTGCCAATCGTTTTAGCATTATAAACGGCTAGCGCCGGGACACCAATAATAGAAATAGCCAGACTTAGATATTCGGATTTAGAGTAAAGGTGCACGGAAGAATCACAGTCTTCATGTAATGACATAGTCTCGTACTACACGGGAATGGGAACCAGGGTGCGATGAAAACATTAACAAGCTCAATCTAGTAATAGCACATGGACCTCCAGAAATATTAGCGGGAATATAGGGCCAGGAAGAATTCCCACATGAAAATAGCCAACCAGAAGGCAGTAACATTGCACGGTAATAACTGGGAGCAACCAATAGACGTTTACATGTCATATTGTTCTTAACGGAAATACACGAACTTGGAAGTCTTTGTAAACACATTAATCGTTGATGAGCTGAAAAAGAAGTGGCAGCCTGCAATTTTAACTTTATACATTCAGTAATTGCCTTGGCATCACATGTCAAAATAAAGCATAAATCACCCTGTGAAATATTATAGGTGGTGATTTGGGAATGAATTGGGGGAATAGGGTCAGATATGACCGTACACAAAGGGCAGAATTCATGAGCCGAAAAATCGCCCAGAATTATATTAGGTCGGGCAATAGAAATATTGAAAATGTGCCGCAAAGTTTCAGTGGAGCAGGGACAGCAACCAAATAGGTCGCTAGAATATCAGTCACAGACCTCATGGGAGTGAGGCAAAAATGCAGAGAGTTAGTCACTCTTTTAGCAAAGGTAATCCAGAAATTTGACGAGGTATCCCACGCAGTGAAGGAACGAGGAACTCGGGTTCTCCAATCAACCGAAGTCGGTGGGTTCTCTCCTCCCCCGGCGTAGCAGACCAAAAGGAGTCCAACGCCGGCACATCCTGCAGCAGCAGTCCAGAGAATGATCTGAAAGAATACAAATACAGGCCTTAATCATTCTCGTAAGTAACATTTGTCAGCTGGGACAGCTTCCCAGCTATCTTTCCCTGGCTTCATCACCAAAATGGTGTTGTCATGACCGGTCGCAATAACTTCAGCCTGTTCAGGGGGATGTTTAGGCGATTGCACCCATATTTTGGCATCAGGATTATCGGTGGAACCGAATCCTTTTTGACCTCGTGTTGTTAGCAAAGTTGGGGCAGAGCCTCACTTAATCTCACCACTGAAGACAGGCATAATGAGCAACTGAGCAACACGGTCAGATTTTTTTGATCGATAAATCAATTTCACTGCTATTAAGCAGAAGAACCTTAATCTCTCCCTGATAATCGCTGTCAATTACTCCTCCGAGAACTTGAATACCTTTCATGGCAAGGCCCGATCTAGGGGCAATAAGTCCAAAACTACCGGCTGGAATACAGACACCAATGCCGGTTTCAATAATAATTGGGTCTCTGCCTTTCAGAATCGCATCATTCATAGCATGCAGGTCCAAACCTGCAGAACCTGGGGTCGCTCTGCACGGAGCTAAAGCTCCGGGGGTAATTTCCCAATACATAACAGAATTGGTCATGGAGTTAGGTTTTGCATCAACAGTTGGAGGAAACAAACGCATTAAAGGAGATTCAGCATGTAACAAAGGGCGATTATTCAAAATCAGTAATGCCTGGAGCAAAAAATCTCTCCAGTTTTTGTAATTTACATCAGTCAATTTACGCAATTGTTCTTTCAACAAACCATTCATACGCTCAATGAGGCCCGAGGCCTGCGGATAATATGGAATATGAAAAATCCATTCAATGTTATTTTCCACACAGAATTCCTGCACCAATCTTCCACGAAAATGGGATGCGTTATCAGATTGAATTTGGAATGGAACACCATAATACAAAATAAGCAATTCCAGGGTTTTAATGGTATTCACTTGGGTGACTTGTTTGCAAGGGAAAGCGACCAATAGGCCACTAAAAGTATCAACAGCTGTGCAAATATACTGACAATTTTTGCTCATAGGGAGCGGGCCAATATAATCAATTTGCCAAATTTGGGCGGGCATTTTACCTCGATGTAAATGGCCTTTAACAATATGAGGCACTGTTCTTTTTCTAGAATGTTGACAGATAGGACAATGCAGAATAACATCTTTAATCAAATTGAAGGGAATATGAATTCCTCGATCGGAAGCCCACCTGCTAGTGGCTCTTTCTCCAAAATGTCCTGCTTTTTGGTGGGCCCATTTCGCCAATCCTGCCAAATCAGAATCCTGCATGTCCACCACTGCCTCAGAAATTTTAGACTTCATCTGCAATGTTATGAAAAAACTTGTCAAGGGAGTCAATCGGGGTATGAGCATCCACATGAAAGATTGTAACAGTACTCTGTGGAAGTAATTCCCAAATTTCTTGCCATAATTCTTTACCCCACAGTTCTTTTGAATGCAATTCCCAATTATGAGAATGCCAGGTTGGTAACCAAACCGCCAGTCCATTAGCAGTGGACCAGGAATCAGTGAAAATATGACATGTGCCAGGTAGTTCCTGCTTCAAAACTTGGTAAACTGCATACAATTCAGCATATTGACTACTCCTCCCATCACCAGTGGTACTCAATAATTTTTGCGTGATCGGGTTGTATGACACTGCTTTCCAATGTCGTTTCTCACCAATGAATTTCGCTGAACCATCCGTAAACCACACATGTTGTCTGTTCTCCGCGGACAAATCATCAAATGGCTTACCCCACCTGACGGGAGATTCCTGAACTACAGGCGCAGAACAATCATTCGTAGTCTCATTCGATGGCGCCTGCGCCACCCGTTCATGCAACACAGCCACACCTTTCGGACCCACACGCGCTCTGTCCTGAATGTACCATTTCCACTTAATCACGCTCGCCTCTTGAGCATGTCCAATTCGATGGGATTTCGGCGAACTCAAAACCCACTGCATGATAGGAATTTCAGGTCTCAAAATCACAGCATGACCCAACGTCAATTGCTCGGTATCCACCAGAGCCCAATAACAAGCAAGTAACTGTTTTTCAAAAGGGGAATAACGCTCACCGGCCTCAGGTAACTTTTTGGTCCAAAAACCCAATGGCACTTTTTGTCTGCCTTGCTTTTGCCACAGACTCCAATTGGCATACAGACCATCCACAGAAACATTCAAATCCACATCACCTTCGCCCACGGGCCACAAATCCAAGGCATACAGAATTGCTTCTTTCGCCAAATTAAAAGCATTTTGTTGTGGTTCACCCCATTCAAACGCATTCTTTTTACGGGTGACTCGGTACAAAGGAGCTAAAATCTGACTCAAATGGGGAATATGCTGACGCCAAAAACCAAACAGGCCAATGAAGCATTGAGCCTCCTTTCTGTTCCTCGGAACAGCAAAATCCAAAATTTTACGCCTCACCTGCGGGATCACTTCTCTGTGACCTTCATGCCAATTAATTCCTAAAAATTTAACATTCTGGGAAGGGCCCTGCAATTTATCGGCATTAATTTCCCAACCTTTTGCACGTAAACAGTCAAGAATCAGATCTAAATGGGATTGGACTTGGTCTTGCGTCTCACCTTGAATCAAAACGTCATCAATATAGTGACACACCTGAATGTGGGGATGTACGGGCACTTCAGATAAATGTTCCGCCACCAGCCGGTGACAGATCGTAGGACTATGTATATAACCTTGAGGAAGACTCCTAAACGTCATTTGACGGCCATGCCAGGTAAAACTGAATTGCTCCTGACACTCGGGGGCAATTGGAATCGAAAAGAAAGCATTAGCAATATCAATGGACGCATACCATGTACCTGGATGCTTCTGAATTCTCTGAATCAAAGTAACCATGTCAGGCACAGCAACAGCTAAACGCGGGGTGTGTTTGTTCAACTCTCGATAATCAACCGTCATGCGCCAAGTATTATCACTCTTGCGCACAGGCCACACGGGATTATTCCAAGCAGAAGTGATTGGAGTTATAACCCCTGCATCAATCAGATCCTGAATTGTGGCACTAATTTCATCATGACCACCAGGAATTCGATATTGTTTCTGAGAAACAACTTTCGTAGCTTGGGGAATCTTAATGGGGGGCATCCGCAAACGACCAACCCGTACGGGTCTGGACGAAATGTAATGCTTCGTTCCAAATTGATAGCAACCATCATCAAGATGCAAAGTCATTCCTTTCAAAATGTCAATTCCAATTATATATTCCAGGAGAGGCACAACTAACACAGAATATTCTTTACGGGGAATTCTACCAATTTTCATGTCAAGCGCAGTTTGCACTGCGGGGGTTTCCTTACCACCTAAACCAGTAATTGTAAAAAACTGTCCTTTGAATTTTTTCGATTTACCATGAATTAAAGTGGCCTCCGCCCCAGTATCTACCAATGCTCGGGCCCTTTGGATATTACGATGTTTCCAAAGAATTTCAATATCTACATAGGGTCTATTGTCTTTGTGAGCCCACATGCATACCGGAGCTTGACCAATTTCCTAGTCATTTTTACCATGGTCAGCCAACCAAGACAAATCAGGATAGATGTTTTCAACTTTTTTCGGAATCAGAATATCCTGCTCATATCCATCTCTATTACGAAACGGATTAGTGTCATGTTCAAAGAATTGAGAATTACGGTCAGAAAGCTTGTGACGATCCTCCCGGCGTCTAACATCAGGGGAATAACTTCTCTCATCTCTGCGTCTATTAGAGACACGCTCATCTCTTCCCCTGTCTCTCTCTCCCCCTTACGCTCTCACGGCGGGGGGAAACATCACGGTCATAGCGTCGGTCATCACGGCGATCAGCATCCACTCGGCGCCTCTCATCACCACTGTCATCAGACCCTCGGTCACAATCATTCTTTCGTACACGACGGGCGCACCCTCCTTCCGATCTAAACCACGTTTACGAAACATGTCCCACAAGCGATTATTAGGTTCACCATCAATGTCCTCCCTTTTCACACCATCAGCCAAAAGTGCAAGAAACATATCACGCCTAGAAAATTTATAATCCCCAGCGGTACGACCTTCAGGTCGAGATTGCCTCTCAGGTTTAAACCATTCACCCAACTCACCAAGCTGACGAACAGATTCAAGCACCATAGATAAAGGATTGCCAGTTTAATTGATCAACAAAGTCATCATAACCTGCTTATAAGCAACAGGCGAAGAACGGATAATGCGATTACGCACAGAAGATGTTAAAAGACCATCCAACAATCTGTCAGACGTACTGAGAAAAATGGCAGTTTTCATTACCTCCTCCTTCAAACGTTGCGACGCATCGCGCAAAGTGTACCATGGCTTGTCATTGACAGGCCAATCAGATTCAGTAGGGTATTTATGGTTACAACCATCATTCGCAAGCTGGAGCAAACTAATTTGGCCAGCACCATTATAATTCCGAAAATGGTCTTGTACAGTAGAATCGGAACTCAAAGAGCAAAAACGTAAACAATCACCAGCATCAAGCATAATACCGGCAGCACCTAGTTAATAAAGGCGCACCATCCAGGTAAGCAAAGTTTCACCGGGTCGTTGTCGAAATCGTTGTAAAATGTCACTAACCTCCTGTTGAGTAAAATCTTCAATACTATCCAAATGAATACCATTCGGCATACCAGGAGCCTGTTGTAATTTGCGTCGAAACACAGGGTGAGCAGAAACCTGCGGAAGAGCCTCTGAGGAAGCCCGGTCCTTAGATTTAGAAGAACAATCAGAGCGGAATATGTCATCAGAACTGGTAGAGCGACCACGATCGACAGAAACGTCGTCTTTATCACAAGAAGCAGATTTACAATCACGTCCGGAGCGAGAAGACTCGTGCTTGTCACCCTCCTCAGCCGAGGAGCCAGATTTGTTCGAGTCCCAGATATTACCATCCCACTCATCGGGATTCCAATCCAGCCCGGCTTTCGCCACGACCAGACGCACTTTCCGTGTAGACACACGACCACGGCGGTGTCTGTATTTATATTTCGCAATGCGCACCGCAGCCCTTTCGGCTATAGTTTGATAAGTCTCAAGTTTGTCGGCAAGCAACTTATTCTGACATCGCAAAAGAGTATGCGCATTCTGCACTTCAACAAACTTCTCTTCCATATCAACAAACCGCTTCTGCAATTTCACAAACTTCTCATGAAGCATTCTATAAGCAGTTAGTACAATCCAACCTCTGTGTCCTAAAACAGGAAGCTCATCACCCTTCACTACTGGCGCTTTTTGCAAGCAAGAAACCACATCAGCGGGCTCCGCCTGCTCCAAACAAGAAATCCAATTCTCACTCAAACCAGTAGAATCGGCCCACTCACGGGCCAAAGCCTCATAAGGCGTTGATTCCCAGCCGGGAATTTTAACAGGCAATTTGAAAGTAGATTTTGATTTCTTCGAAAACATTAGCACACAAAAAAATATATACACAATTATAAACAAAGAAAAATACGTACGAGCCGAGCGCAAACCAACAAGATGAAAACGATACAGCGCACACATGCTTCGTAAACAGTTCGTGACGCCAGATGTACCGACCAGATTCTCGGACCAGATGGAATCAGCTCCTAGGAGCCCCTCTAACCCAGTCGGAACGTACTCACCTTCCTCCTTAGGATGTATTTACAATGGATATGGATATATGTATGTACATCTCGTACCTAAGGATGGGAAAAATAGCAATAAACACGCATTGGTTTTCTACAATATCCTATTCACACCTATTGGTCTCGCGGCCACGTAGGCCCAGACTGGTCTACCCTAGGGCAGGTCTGATAATGTACCATTACATACTGATCATCAGTGCTCACTCGACGCACAATCCGGCGCGCCTACACACATGGGCCTGCAGTCCCAGTGCTCACATTAATATCCGGTCTGCAATCCGGCAGACCTACACACCTCTCTACCTTAGGTGCTCTCACTTACACACGGCCCACAATCCGGCGGGCCTCCACACCGTCTCCCTCCGGTGCTCTCACTTACACACGGTCTGCAATCCGGCAGACTTACACACCATCTTAGGTGCTCTCACTAACGCCGTATACCAACGACGATCACTTTCCTATGAATGTTTAAGGATGAAGTCTTTGATTACCTACTCTGGATAAAACTACGATACTCGAAATTAATATGGCTTTCCAAATTATAATATGTACCTTCTGCTCCTGACATCAAAGGTTCCCTCTCTCCCTATTTGCTCAGTCACTCCTTACCTGATCGGGATTCGCATCCGTTCATGCAAACAATGTCTAACTAGAAAATCAGGTTACCCTGATTGAACAAGAATACAAGGCACATGTCGGTTCACTAAGAACTGGGGTGATTTATTACAACAAAAATAAACACAATACTACACAATGCATATGCTGTAAAGAAAAGTAAAGGTTAGAATGCGCGCTTAACAAGGAAAGGGCAGAGATCACCTTATTAATGTGAAGTCGGGGCTCGGCAGTCATCTAGGTTCCCTTCTCGTCTCGGTGTCTTGGCTCGTCTTGGAATCACACCTCAGCAGTCACGGGTACACGTCTGCACTGCTATGCTTAATCTCCTCTGCTTCCCTCCAAGTCACTGGAACCTTGCTTGCTATTAGCTACTGTCTGTCTCTCTCTGTCTCTGTGCGCTCCGCGCTAATTCTCCTTCAGTCTTTCTCAGAGAGTCTCGGTTTCAGAATCTTTCTCAGACTTCAAAATGGCGATTGTCTGCTCTGGAAATAATTAATGGCATAGATGCTAACAGCTAGCTGCCGCCTACAGACTGACTGACTCATTGCCTAACACTTTCGCTAATATCAAAACCTGCCCCTTCATGGAAAGTTACGGCCAGTAACCTGCCGCCCACCAAATTCTTGTACCTCCCCGTACCAAGGGCACGTTCCCAGCCGGCCGGCCTGGAGTTGTGTCTTCGGAGTGGAGAAAAATACAGTCTTTCGATAAGGGCCAGCCTGAACCGGTTCTCTCCAAGCGAACAACACCTCGAAACTAAAACATTACACTTGACCTAGAAAGCCTCTCAAGCTACCAGGCAGAGAGCAAGATGGAGTCTGTCCCGTTTAAGGCCTACAAGGCCCAAAATACGCATAACTCCACAGAAGATATACTAACACTCTTGCAAAAGGATGGATCATCACTAATACTTATATATCTATCCCCTAGCTTAAGTTTATAAGCCCTGATCTAAAGAAAAGGGTACGAAAATGCACTACTGTGCCTCATGGATAGGTCCTACTTATAGTCCTAATCCCTATACTGCAAGGGTAATAGGCTGGAGTCCTCTTCCATCATCTCCCCTCTCAAAGAGGGTCGAAAAAGTCGGTTATCACAGCTACTTACCAGTATGCATCTGTTCTTGGCATGTAGGGCTGCTGACATTCATATCGCCCGCCCTCCTCCCTGGTGCCTGTCGCAGCTGCAGCATTATCTCAGACATGGCCATCTCTTACTTTACTATCTCCATCTCTGCCACAATGGCGAAAAACAATCTGAGGATGGAGAAGATGTCCATGCGCACTGTAGTCCAAGGGAGGAGTCTCCTATCTCGTGATACTTCGAAGACTCTTCCAAGATAACAAAGTGCAATCATCCAGACCCAACACTAGGCGGCGATCTATGCACAGATATGAATGTCAGCAGCCCTACATGCCCAGAACAGATGCATACTGGTAAGTAGCATATTCCTTAAGAAATAGAGGGCATTAGTAGTTCCTATGTATTTGTCAAGCTGGAGATTGTGCAAGTGTGTAAGTCTGTACCTCTGAGTAAGCATGTCAGGTTGTCTAAAGGGTATTAGAATAGTGGATGGAGCAGTACACCTAGTGATTCGACATAGTGGGAATTGAGCCTTCGCATGATCATCAGGACATTGCATTTAAAAGAAAAGACCATGTAGGTTTTGGCAGGGACTGGGGTGGGCAAAATGGACTACAAACCTACTTCAGGAAAATCTTTCATTTAATTACTGCTGTTGTATTTAATATCATATATAGCTTCAAAGGTAGGCTACCAACGCAATCTCTTAGATAGATTTGTATTTTATTGTGGAAAGCCAGAAGGCCTGACATTTTTCATATCCAAGTTTGAAGTAAGTTCCATGACTTCTGTCCCTTTTGAATATTCCTATGTAGACGCATGGAAGGGGCAGGTGGATTCTAGTGAATTTTTCAGAATTCAATTGAGGGCTTTAGTGAAAATCTTGACAGATGTCATAATAACATGAATTTTATTAGGCAACTGGTATCAAATATAGGGCTGCCAAGACAGGATTTGGAAATCGTCCCCATAGTAACACCAAAAGAGAATTTTGTGTGTCGCTGTGTGTTTAGATGTGTGTGTGTGTAGGGGTGTGTGTGTGTCCCAGTGAAAATTTTAGCAGAGTCTTGGGGTTTCAGTTGAAAAGAAGGCTATATTTTGGAGTGTGCCGGAAAAGAGGGAGAAGTAAGCTGAGCAGCTTTGTTGAACTTCAGCTGCCTTGAAGTGGGAGCGAAGATGTTGCCATCCACGCTTTTGAGCGCAGTTTGTAAGTCCAGGGAGATGAGACACCCCAGCTCCTTTGTTATTTTCAAGTATACATAGATCATAAAGGGCAAAATTAACTAGGTTAGTTATTTTCTGGGGCCAGAAGATTTTGTTTCAAAGAAAGATTAGAGTTTTGTGTTAAGATGCACTCTAAGAGTTTTGTAGGCTATGGGAGGTTGAAGATTGGGTGATAGTTTTTTGAGTCTGAAGAGTTTAGGTTTTTTCAATAAATATTGCGCCTAAGGTATGTAGGAACAATTCCAGAACTGAAGGAGGCATTGTTGAGTAGTCTTATGTAGCTAGACTAGAGAGCAGTTAGATCTGTGAAGATGGCAAGTGGGTATGGATTGAAAGGAAATCCTTAGTTGTACTGTGGGCACAAACACAAATTCTAGAGTGAAAGTGAGGACCGTATATAAAATCTACTAGTGTCAGTTTGTTTTTTGTATCCTGTATCATTCTTTTCATACTCCATCTTGCCAGGTATCCTATTGGACCTTGAGGCACCCTTACCAGCATTTACGGCGCCAGCAGCGGCGCCTGCACCTTCAGACCTCTGGGGAGACTTCAGTGCGGCAGCGGGCAGGTAATTTGTGGCTCATGCATTGGGAGGTGGCTACATTGTCCACTTTGAAACTGGAGTTATGGTTCTCCAACATGAGATGTTCATTGACCTTTATGCTGAATGAAGCAATCTCTTCTATAAAAAAAATTGTATTATATGTCTAGATCTTTAGATCTGCCTACCTGCAGGCTTATTAACGGAAAGTCGTTTTCGTTTGGAAAAAATAGCCAATTACAATGAAAAATCTATTTGGGGTGTGATTAAGTCGCTGGAAATGAGATAGTTTTAAAAATGAAAGTCTGAATAGAATAAGCATAAATGATCCATTTGGATAGGAGAGATTCTAAAGACACTGCTAGAGGAAGGCCTGTCCTACCTCAGCCAAGTCTGGCCACTCATTCAACTCGTATACAGGGGAGATATGAAAAATAGAGCGAAAATGGGATCCCGCTTTATGGAGTTGTTTCCAAAGCACTTGATTTCTGGGTGTGTATCGTGGACTACAGGTTTGCCATTGAAGAGCAGCAACATTGACATTCTCTAAAACAAGATCCGTAATTTACACAGATTCCACTTAATCCCGAACCTTCCATGCACCTTCTCAAAAATTGTAACTTTGAAAAACCTTCTTGCTCACCGGATAACTCCTTGGGCTCTTCAGCAAGCCTTTTAATAGACTTATCTCATAGAGGCTTCTAGCCGCAGATTCCTTACCATTGAATATTCCCCAGACGTCAGACTGGATCAAGAAACCTTTGATAAGCAGTACCCCTGCGTGTCATTAGGTGGTGCAGTTCAGCTCAGAGTGCCGCCCCCGCCCCAGAATTAACGTGCATGGTTCCTTTATAGACACCAACCCTATGCGCTGACATCAGTACTTTTCTTTCTGAGCCAGTCAACACAGATCTGAAGAGAGCTACCCCCACATCACTTTGAATGACCTTTTTTTGATATTTTGTCGAATACTTTTTGAGTCTTTGTCTCCTTGTGTGTAGGATGTCCACCGAAAAGCCAGGGTTTAAACTATGCAGTGGCTGTCACCAGCAAATGTTGGTGACGGACGTCCTTTGGTTTGCCTCTGGTGTCTTGAGTGCGACAACAGTGCCAAGACATGCAAAGATTGTGGTGCCTTGCATCCGAAGACTGAGATAGTGTTCCCTCAAGCTCCTCACTGCCCAACACTGAACAACTCTGCGACACTCCATATCTCAGTCACAATGAAGGTCCAGAGATAGTTTGCGAATTTAAACCTGGCGATTGTCGTTCCTCTCCAAGTCGTCCAGTAAGTCCTACAAGAAATGAAGTAGTCAAAGAGGTCTTTGACTTCACCGTGCACAGTGGTGGAGCCTGCACCTGGAGTGTCTCTGCGCCTTCCTGAATTTCCGGGAGCCGGAGTGACGCCTGTCCAACTAAAAGAATTCTGTGAGTCCATGCACCTCATCTTAAAGCGGCCCAACCCCTCTGGAGCGCCCTCAGACCCCACAGGTGGGGGGGGGGGGCACTGATCTCCTGCCGGCAGGTTCGCCCTCTGCGACAGTCCGACCCCAAAGATTCATAATGGAGCCAGCGCCTTATTTCTACGACAGGCTGTGATTGGGTGATGAGGGGGAGGGGTCTCTAGACCCTTATAGTTACTTGATAGGCCATTCTAAGGACATCTGGTATAAGGATCTGACGGATGCCAGTGCCTGGGCACCTCCCCAGACACTGGCCTAGTCTCCTCCTACTTTGATTATGGAGGAGGGTGCCTCATTTGCCATGGTGGTTCGGAGGGAGGCTGAGGCATAGAACGATTGCCTGCCACCTTCGCCTCACCCCAGTGGACTCACAACACCCCACCCTGGAAAGCTTGGTGCCCCCATGACAAAAATTAATGCTGGTGCATTCCCTACTGGATAGCGAATCCAAAAGCCTGGCTACCTTCTGGAAGAGAATGTTCTCTTCTGCCAGCCTGGCATTGCGATCGGTGAATACAGTATGCATATTGGGCTGATATTCCCATATATGATCTGGGACTCTGTTGCACAGGTGCTGCCCATGGTCTCTGAGGAGGCCTGAGCTGTTCTTTCTCAGACAATTGCCGATGGGAGGGATACAGCTAAGTTTACCATAAGATGAGGGCCAGGTATGACTGACTCACTGGGCAGAGCGATTTCCTCATCAGTGACCGTTTGTTGCCACGCCTGGCTGAGAATCACAGGCTTCTTTTTGGGGGGGATGTGTAAGCTTTGCTCATGGACATGTCCTTTGATGGCTCCTGTCTGTTCAGTGATAAGGTGGACTCCGTGCTGGAGCGCTTTAAGCGAGCTCCCGCTGGGTACCTGGGCATTTCTATGGCCCTCTCCAAACCCAATCCACCTCTGTCCTTTTCATGGCCACAGAAACGGCAACCCTACACTCAGCCACCACAGCTAGCATGGTTTACAATCCTTTTGCGGCTGAGGATGCAGTTCCCACAGCCCACATGTGACCGGTAGCCAAAAGTTGAGCCAGTCCCCCACCCCTCCGGTAACTGCAGCCTCCAAACTCTTTGAATTTGCCTTCTGGCCATCATGGGCATCCAGTGGGAGCTGTATACGACATCACCAGGTCCACTGGATGTCAATAACATCAGACCATTGGGTTTTGCAGCTAATCCGAAGGAGCTACTTCTCCCCCTTATGACCATCCCCTCTCCCATGCCACCCACTTATGACAAGTTGACGAAGGACCAACTCTCCTTACTCAATCAGGATTTGTTTGCTCTCTTGGCCAAGGGAGCTATATAGCAATGGTGATTGCATCAGAAGTAGGTTGTGGTTGCTATTCCCGCTACTTTCTGGTGCCCAAGAAGGACTGAAGCCTTCGTCCTATCCTAGACCTGCTCCATCTCAACCTCTTTCTGAAAAAGAAGAAATTAAAGATGCTCTCACAAGTCCTGTTTGCCTTCGATCCAGGAGACTGGGTGGTAGCATTGAACTTGCAGGACACCTTTTTCACAACCCCGTCCTGCCTGCCCACAGATGTTGCCTGCAGTTCATTGTGGGCCAAGAGCACTTTGTTTGCTGTGCTGCCTTTCTGCCATATCATAGCCCCTCTGGTGTTCACTAAAGTGATGGTGGTGATTGCAGCTCATCTGTGGAGGTTGGGAGTTTAAGTCTTTCCCTACCTTGACAATTGGCTGTTGAGAACACTCGCCCCAGACAGTGTCTCCCACCTCCAGACAATGGAAAACCTTCACTTACTGAGGTTCACTATTAACGTGCCAAAGTCACCCCGACTCACTCGCAGTTGCTCCTTTTCATCAGAGCTGTTCTGGAAACAGTGCTGTTTTGGGCTTATCCTCCAGAGAAATCAAGGATATTCAGGCTCTGATATTAATGTTTCAGCCTCTAGCCTGGATTTTGGTGAGGTCATTGGGCTTCCTGACTTCTTGTATCCTGCTTGTTGCTCATGACCACTGACCTACACGACTCTGCAGTGGGACCTGAAGTCCAAGTAGGCACAGTATTAGGGGAATCTCTCCAACATGGTTCAGATCTCGGAGGGAACAGCAAAAGATCTGCAGTGGTGGCTTATGAACCGCCATTGTCCGTGTCCGACCCCTCTTCCTTCCCCAATGTAGTGACAGATGCGTCACTCCTGCGCTGGGGCAGCCATCTGGGAGTGGTGGAGATCAAAGTACTCTAGTCTCCGGCAGAGTTCGGACTCCACATCATTTGGTTAGAGCTTCGGACGATTTGTTTGGCATTGAAAGCCTTTCTTCCTTCAATCAGAGGAAGGTTAGTACAGGTGTTCACAGACAACACCACTGCCATGTGTTACTGCAACAAACAGGGTGGGTGCAGTCGTGGACCCTGTGTCAAGAGGCCTTGTTCCCTAGAGGTTCAACACTTGGCTGGCTCTCTGAACGCCAGAGCAGACAACCTTTGCCATAGGTGCTTAGCGGATCTCAAATGGCATCTCTACCTGGAGGGAATGCCATGTCTCTTTCACGAGTGGGGAGAATCTTGGCTAGATGCCTTTGCCTCTGCATTGAACGCACGTCAGCCGTTTTGCATGTTGGAGTTTTCAAGGTTCCTCTCACTCGGAGACGCTTTTGGTCTTTAGTAGGACTCTGGCCTCCTGTATACCTTTCCGCCAATATGACTTGTGCCCAGAGTTCTCAAGAATACAAGGAACGCCTAGGCTCAAGGCATTCTTGTGGCTCTGGATTTGGCATGGAGATTATTGTATCCAGAGCTGTTGAGTATGATCATTGGTCCTCTATCAGGTTGCCTCTTCGGTCAGATCTCCTGTCGCAGAAACAGGGCAGGGTCCTGCACCCAAACCTGAAAATGCTTTTCCTTCATGCATGGAGATTGAGCAATGACAGTTGACCGCTTCCGACCTTCTGCCCATAGTCGGCAATGTTATTCTGGCAGCCAGATGTCCCTCAACCAAGACTGTATACGCCTGCCGTTGGAATAAGTTTGTGGCATGGTGTCCAGATGAGCATTTTGACCTTTCATCCGCACACTTTCTCAGGATCTCTTATTCTTTCCTTGCTCTGGGCATGGTAAAAGGTCACTGTTCTGCAATTTCTGCACTTGCCAAATCAGCCATCCTGAACAGTTCAGCAAAAACATGTCTTAATTGTGATAAATGAACTAAATGTGATGCTAGTGGGTCACTAGCTTCATCCCTTTAGGCACACATTCCTGTCTTTTTACTAGAAAGAGGCTTCCACACTTGTTTTACCAATTTAGTTCATTGTAATGTTTTTATTCATTTATATTTTCTTTCCTCTTATTTTTAAAAAATAATTTTTGATTTTGTACACATATTTCACTTCAGGCGATGTCTTCTAGATAAATCCAATGCATTTCGGGCATTAGTTGGTGCCCTTCGTCAGGGAACAGACACTACAAAAATGTGTGTAAACAGAACATTAGAATACTTTTTCGTTTTTGCCATGTGAATAAAGTGCATAAAAAAATGGTTGCATGGATCACTGAGATTGTGAAATGACATTGTTGTGACACCTTATGTAACCCATAGACCCGTGAGGTTCATAGAAAAACATGATTAGGTTTAAAGCGGAGTGTCACTTACAGGCCTGTTATCGTGCGTTGTTGTGGTCTGAGAACGAATCTGCAAAACGAACGGGGAGAGTCAATGTGAGACTGTCTGTAAGTTAAGTCTCCTAGTTTTTCGCGCTAAGGTTTTGGGAAGTGGATTGTTAACTAACCTTGGTGTAGAATCGAAGCGTTTTCAGGTACGCTGGCTCCCTTGTGAACGCCGGCATAGAACGAGTCTAGCCGCGTTTTGGGGATTTAAACGGAGTTGCGATCACGTGACCATAGAGTTGGACAACAGACTGTGTTGGGTGATGAAATCAGTGGCTGAACCCATTGCCGCGTATCTATAAATCGGTAGCAAGTCTTTATTGTAGATGCAAAAGCATCCTGCCACGAAAAAATTAAAAGTGGTGAAATTAGGAAGTGAAATATGAAGGGAGGTGAGTTGACGGCAACGTGCAATATAAGGATACGAACTCGTGAGTCGGGTATAATCCTGCATCCGCTCGTAACGACTGAGCTACGGGGCTGCTTGGAGATCGAGGGGATATTAATGTTTATGAACTGGTGGTTTAAACAGGGTTGGCTTAAATGCATATTAACATTTGGTGAATATAAACAAACGGTGTCATATTATAGTGGGTCTGTGCGAGCAGTCACAGTAATTACAATATAGTCCATAGAGCATTCCTATAGATAGCATGACAGTTCAATCCTATCATTTAGGCCAAAAGGCTTCTGGGTAGAAAGTCTTTGTATCCAACAGTTTACTTTACTTTAATTGTGATAAATGCATAAATAAAGGTAGATATGAATAACTCCTCACTGTACTCATCCTAAACTATTGACCCTACACAAGTTTCCAAAACTCCATTCTCTCCCATCATCCAGCTTCGCAATTACCCCTTCACTTATATCACCATCTGCGATTGGAGAAACTTGCTCTCGCCTTTCCTCACAAAACCAGTCTTCCTTACTACCACCCAAGCTCCACTTTTCACATCCAGATTCTTCACGCCCTCTGGATCTACAGACAAACCATTTACTATGGTAATCCACGAAAACAACCACAAAGTGATCACCTCTTCCAAGTTTTCTTATAGTCTCCAAAAATCCACAGCCAGTTTTTCCCTTGGCCGAGCTGAGAGTTCCATACACCCCAAAGGTGGTTGCCTAACCACTTTCACTTTATCACTATTGCTACAGGCATAGCAATCTCGTACCACATCCTACACGGTTACATCTATCAGCCACAGAAAAACTGCCTTAACCTCCTTTTGGTTGGGTTCCTCCCCAAATGCCTCTCATGCACAATCCTATTCAACCTTGCTCTCAACACATAGGGCGGAATGATACGATCTCTCCTCAATATCTTATCTCCCTGAATACTAAGCTCGTCCTTCATAAGGCTTTACACTTTGGCAGAATTTTGATCAATTAAATTAATCACATACTATAGGTTTAGTCAATTCCTCATACTCTGTCATTCTCAATAGCCTCTCTTCATAAATCCTGTCCGCATACAAATTCACCTTCAACACAAACCACTTGACCTTCCATTTCTTGCGTACAGGAAGTATCCTCCACAGGCACTCCTGACAAACAATCAGCAATAACATTTGTTTTGCCTCGCACATATTCAACAACAAAATTGTAGTCCATCACAGACACCATCTCGAAATACGAGGCGTCACATTTCCTTCTAAACTCCGCCTGTACTTGAAAATGTGTACGAGATGTTTATGATCAATTTTGAGTTCAAACAGCAAACCCCACAAATTCACCAACAGGCTAAGGCCTCTTTCTCAATGGGGAATAAGATTGTTCTGCACCTTCTAATCGTCGGGACGCAAATCCAATAATCCTTTCCCCTTCGTCACCCACTTAGGTCAAAACTGCTCCAAGACCAACATTACTAGCATCAGTTGTTACAATAGTTTTCCTACTAGTGTCAAAGTGACCCAATGTCGGTGCATGAGCAAGAGATTGTTTTACCATAGTAGACGCATCTTCACATTCCGGAACCCATTCAAACACATTTCCTTTTTTAGCAGTACCCTCATAGGTTCTACCACTTCTGCAAAATTTGATGCAAATTTTGAACAATATTGAGCAAGTCCCAAGAAAGATTTCAACTGTGCTTTGTTAATGGGCAGAGGAGCGTCCTTGAAAGCTTTCATGATGTTTTTTTCGGTCTTTTTCCTTTCGCATGCCCAAATAATTTACTTGTTCTAACCTCAATTGGCACTTCTCCCTTTTTATGTTCTCCTAACTTACAAGGCCACAAGGTATCCTGTCATTTTATAAAATCAACAAAAAAATCCATGATTTCCCTCTCTCGCCTGTCAAATATTTAACAACATTCAAGAAGACAATACTCCGCTGCCAGAGGCAAACAGCTTAACAATTGCTGTGGTTCTTAAATGTTAGAAAGACCCACATAGCTGTGCAAGCTTTAGACCAATATATCCCCGATCTATGTGGATCTTAACCCCTTCGGTGCTGATGACGGCTCCCGGTCGTCATGCGTCACGGTGGGCGTGTGCTGATGACGGCCGGGAGCCGTCATGACCACGCCTGCGATCGGAATGTCCAGCACCGGCGCGGAATTCCGGCCGCAGCCAAGGTGTTAAAATACTCATGAAAGTTCTCTGTAATAGGTTGGAAGTCCATTTACAGACTCTGAAAACCCAGGTCAGATTGGTTTGTGCTGCGTTGTTCTTCAGACGCACATCTTGGGTCATGTGCTCATATTCTAGGACATGTGATCAATGTTAGTGACTAAAAGGTTGTGGTATCAGTTGATGCAGAAAAAGCATTTGACCGGGTGGAGTGGGGCTACATGTTTAGAACTTTGGACTGCATAGTTTTAGGTCAAAGCTTTATGTCCAAAGTAAAATGACAATTTACAAACCCCACAGCAGTGGGGATTTGTAGTGGCCACACTTCATCCCCTTTCCTAATGAGCAGGGGCCCAAGACCAGGGTGATTGCCAATAGGCAAAACAAGGATATCCTCGGGGTCTCCCACCCAGCTGTACAATCTAAAGCATTTTTCTATGCTAATGACCTTGTAACTACGTCCAGACTTGAAGCCTCTCTCGCACACCTCACAGATTTAATTTGGAGGTTCTCCCACTTTCTCTGGATATCTTATGAATTGGGGAAAATGTGAAGCAATGTCCTTGACATGATCGTCAACAGTAGCCATTTTTACCTTATCCCTGAATTGGGGAAAATGTGAAGCAATGTCCTTGACATGATCGTCGACAGTAGCCATTTTTACCTTATCCCTTTCACTGTAAACAATCTAAGCCCGGGCATGGAGAGCTTAGTGGAAGACCATTTGAATCTCATATTGTTTAAACTGAAACTAGACGATGAGTGGACTGTTCATAATTTGTCACTCTGGCGCAAAACTCAAGCTATTAAAATGAATGTGGTACCTAGGGTCAATTATGTTTTTAAAATACTGCCTCCATGTGTAACTAAAGAAATGCTGTTGGAACAAACCTGTTTAGTGAAATAGTTTGTGCGAGGAGGAAAAAATCTCATGTTAAGAATAGACAAACTACATGCCGGCATGTATAGCGAAGGCCTTCTATTACCACATATGGAATGCATTGGGATATCATTCCATTTTACTCCTCTATTTTATCCCTGTCACCTTTGACAAGCCAAGATGGGTGTATGTATATAGAAGATTAAACGGCATGGGTGAGCTTAGCCCATTTACTATTAAGATAAGCACAATATTATGCAAGCCGATCCAGTCTTGCGAGCCATTTCTTATGCATGGTGGCGAGCACACCGGTTACTAAAGGCTGATGGTGAAGTACATGTAGGCACTCCTTTATGGGATAAAAGCCAATTCTGGATTGTGGTACAGAACCATACTGGCATGCATTCATAACAAAAGGCATATGCACGTAAGATCAGCTATTAAAGGATGGTAGGTTGCTGACTTTTGCTGAAACACAATCTGTCTTTGGTCGTCACCAGATCCATTTGTAGAAATATAGGTAACTATCTCATTCTTTCCACAGTCCTAGGTCCTAAATGTGTATGCCTGTCAGTTTCCCCTTTTCTTACCTACCTGCAAGTGTGGGAACATATGAAGGAACAGAGTCTGGATTGTTACAAGATCCTTATAGACATTGTTTTCTAACACCCAATAATGTCACAACTTAGACTGGTGCTCTAACAGACAATAGTAGGACAATACAGATGAGTAATAGGCTGAACCTTATCTTGAAAATGGTAATGATGCGCAGGAGGCCAGGCTGAAGTTAGGATACAATAAACTGCTACACAGATGGCATTGGTCAACGCTAAGGTTAGCAAACACCATCTTTCTCTCCACTTATGTCGCGGTATATCTCACCAGCCTGTTAGTTACATTGCCCACATAGTCTGTGAATGCACCTTGTTGTGCTCCTACTGAGAGAATATTTAGAAAGAGATGCGAACCGTCTATGACCTACAGAGATATTTAACGGTGTAGGCGGACTCATTACAAAATACATTGCAATACCCAGTGATCACTCCACAGTCAAGTAGATAGCTTGCCACAGCTTTGGCTGTTGTCAACCTTCGGTGTGCTGCACTTCTAAGAAAATGACAAGTTCGAACTGCTGAAACCTGGCTACCAGAAATGTACCTGGAGCCGAATCACAGTAAGTGCCCCAGGAGCACAACAGTCGTTTGAGCTCGCTTTCTGCACCCCAGGGGCACTTTGGTATTACAGAAGGGTGGTGCAGACGCTTGTGCATCTCCTTTAGTAATACCAATATTGTGGCGCAGTTAAGGCACCCGCGCTACCTTCAGGGGGCGTTCCTTTGCATCTGCGCGTGCACCATATTACAGACGTGGGCACAGAGGCCAAGAAGCTCTATGTGGTGCATTCTCAGTTCACCACCTTGTAGGTGGCAAACTGTGTGAGCCCCCTGAGACCAGCCCTTTAGAGGGGGAAGGGGGTCCTATGAAACCCCCAGTCATCTCGTTGCAGGAGGGTGCAGTCACTGACTGCACCTACGTGCAAGGTGATCTCTAATCACCTTAAAAAGTGCAGACTGATTGCTGCCTGCACTGTGAAAACATGGAGGGGCTGCAAGCAGCCACTCCATATTTTCACAGGCATGCGCTGCCCCGTGGCAAGGCAAGTTCGCGGCTCCCCAGAAGCAGCACTTTAATCTTACTAGGGCGTATTTTCATTGTTTGCTCCCGGCACCACTTTTAAAAGGTACGCCCGGCGCATATAATGCAGATGCATAATACGGCCCCTGTTGGCAAACTATGATCAAATAATTTATAAACGAAAATAAGTTTACCTGTTTTTGACAAGATCTGGGGAGGATTTTTTTCGGACGTGAAATTGAAGTGGGGCGCGCAGTGTAAAGCTAATGATTAGGAACGTAGAGAAAAAGCTTATGCACGTGTAATGACAGCTGAGAGTGAGAAACAGTGCTGTGTTAAATTTGATGCAACTGCTATACATGTATTGATGATGTTATTGTATACCTTGGGATGAGTGTACATGTTGCATTATTAAGCTTTACTACCTTGATTGTTGTTTAGGGTGAGAAAATAGGATGGGAGCGAAGTGGGTGGCAGGAAGGTCTGGATTAAATGTATGCTAATTCAAGAACGATATCTGGATCAAGACCTCTTTGGGGAGAACACCTTGATTACCGATCAGATACCTCAGAGACAAAAATGTGATCTCTTTTTTTTATTTTTATTTTTTACTTCTCTTTGCTGTCCAAGTGACACAAGAAAAGTTCTTTGACACCTAATGTAATGGTGAGCATTGCTGTATATGGCTCGGATGGTTAGTCAATGCAGGCAACCAGATTGCAGATATAATGTGGTGGTCATGTTTTTTTCAACATGCTTTTCAATAAAAATCTGAACACAAAGAACCTATTTAAACAATCTTAATGTTCTTGAGAACTTGTGACCGACCCTGGAACAAATGTAAACAGTTACTGGAAAGGTAGATTGGTATGGCTTTAATGTTGTGTAAGGCACATGCATATGCAATCATGTCAAGATGCAATTTGGTGGATTTACCAAATTCAGCCCGGTTGGATTTGCCAATGCTAATTTGTAATAGATTTCTTCTTTTGATTTGTAAGGTAGCAACTTGGATGTCTGTACACACGTTTTGTGCTTGTTGTTGCTTAGATTTAGACACTAGGACGGAGGCACAAGTTCTGGAAGCTTTTTTGCCGAATTGAATCATCCAGTACTCTCGTCTGAGTCTGGCACTATGAATTAGATTCAAAGGTTTTGAATCAGTGGTAAATTACTTGTGAGAATTATCATTTACTCACCTGTAACAATTGATGTCCAGGGTGGGATCCGCCCATGACTTCTCCAGAAAAGCACATGCCTTTCTGAAGGCAAATCTCTGCCTCGATATTGTCACTGTAGTAGGAAGTTATGACAGAATATGTACTCCTGAGAGCATTTGTTCCGATGTGCTTTTTCGGTGGTTCTCACTTGCATTTTGGCAAAGAGCAGAGGTAGCAAAAAAACAAATATTTTTGAATTTAAAAAAAATTGCTGTTTTGAGGTTGTCAGCAGTTTGGTATGATTCTAGGTTAAGGTTATGAATCTGAGATCGATCACAGGAGACGTACTCTCAGGTAAGTAAGTGTTCGAGGCATGTGTGCTGAAGACTTGCATACTCCTGCCATCTAGTGTTGGGTCTGGATGTTTGCAAGGTGTTTTTCTTCGAAGAAGTCTTTCCAGTCACGAGGTAAGGTGACTCCTCCTTTCGGTAATAGTGCGCATGGGCATTGACTCCAATGTTAAAGTTTTTTTTTCCGCCATTGAGTTCGGACTTGTTTTGCTGCACTCCTGTTTAAAACCGTTCTTCGAGTTCCCCTTGGTGCGCCATCCACTCTTCGCTCAACTGTATTGTTCTTTCACGCGTTTCCCTGTTCTCCAGGTATTGAATCGCTCAGGAAACACTATCTTCAGTCAGAAACATCGGGGGTGGCCCTCGGGTCCATGGAACAAACTCCATTCCAATTGTGTCCTCTGAACCGTGCCATTTACCCTCGCACAGACCTACATCAAGTTTGTAACTTGTGCCTTTCACCGGAGCACAAGGAAGAAGACTGTGACGCCTGTGGGTCGTTTCGGGCGAAAAAAACTTGATATGATCGCTGGGCTCGACGGCAAAAAAATGCAACGTCCAAGCATTCAACACACTCAGGATATCTTCCGCAAAGAATCAGAGCATGAAGAGGTTGAGGCGTTGGCGGCAGAGGAAGAAGCCTTTTCAGTCCCAGAATCTGATTCTAAACTTGAGATAGATTTGGAGTCCGAAGATGTGCCTCCGCAACAGGGTGTCGTGAGTACTGAAGACCCCTTGCCCCCTAACACCTTTCCCAAAAAACATAAGGCTACGGCATCACCTCTGCCTTCTGGCCAAGGTCGGCACCGAGACCATGTTTCTAACGCCCCGCCTTCTGGCTCTGCACCAAAACAAATCATCAAGCCTTCTGGCTCGGTTTCAAATCGGCCAAAATCAAGTTCAGGGAAACCCTCCAGTTCCGAGGACAAATCTGGTTCGGAGCCGAAACCCTCCGCTCCAAAACAAAAATACCCTTTGGAGCTGAAACCTCCTGCTCCGAAAAGCAAACCTATTTCGGCGCCAAAATCAAAGGACAGCCTCTCTGAGCCTCCTGAATTGTAGACGTTCTCACAGCTAAATTGGATCCTAAACAGAAAAAGATTTATATCCATCCTGATACAGGACATATTTCTGCCAAAACACCAAACATAAACTTCCTTCAGAGGACCCTGCAGATAAATTCCCTATGAAGAAGAAAAAGGACGTGGCTTGCAGTCCTCCGTATCCTGTCCTGCAATCCCCTACACCTCCACTATCTTCTCCACATTTACCAATTAAAAATCCGTTACACATAACACCTCCGGGATCGCCACATACACAGCCTGAAGGGGAGGATATTGATGAAGAAGTTCTCCTTTACCTGTAGACCCATGGAATGATTATACTATCGACCCTCAAGAGAATACTAACCCAGACCTTAACCCCACAAAGCCATCACCACCAGATGATCAAGAACGTATTGCTAAAGCAGCAGAGTATCATGGGGTGGCCTTACATAAAGAGTCCTTAGGGTTCCACGCACAGGTCACGTCAAACACTCCCTATGCTAAAGGGCATGATGAGGCATACAGATGGCATCTTCAAAGACCCTGTGTGAGCACATATTTTAACTCCCAGTCGATAAAAAGTATTACACTTCTCCATTTGATTCTATGTTTATCAAAGGACAATTACCTCTTGACTCCCTAGTAGTGTCCAATGCTCGAAAAAGAGCTAATTCACAAACCTCTGGTGATGCACCTCCCACAGACAAAGAATCTAAACTTGTAGATGCCTTTGGGAAGCGAGTGGCCACTCAAGCCACTAACTACTGGCGCATCGCAAACACACAGGGCCTACTAGCTAGGCACAACAGGGCACACTGGGATGAGATGGAGCAATTCGTCCAATATTTCCCGAGCGAACACAAAAATTAAGCACAAGAGTTGGTTCAGGAGGGCAAACTCATTCCTAACTCTTCTATCAGATGTGCTCTAGATGCTGCTGACACTGTGGCTAGGGAGATAAATACCAGCATTTTACCTCAGAAGGCTTGCATGGCTTAGAATTCGGGTTTAAACCTGAGGCTCCGCAGTCCATTTTGAACACACCTTTTGATAAACAACACTTGTTTGGTCCTGAAGTCAATCAGGCTTTGGAAAAAATGAAAAGGACACAGAAGTGGCAAAGTCCAAGGGAGCGCTCCAATCCCCATCAAAAACAGGTTCTTTTGCTGCTCCTTTTACAGAGGCGGGTCCAAGGCCACATCCTCAGACCTGAATGCTTCCTCTCATAAAAGCAACAACCAATCCTCTCCCTCTGGAGGTTTTTCTAGCGGTGGTGTAGAGAGGGCAATTCCAAAGGTATGGGTAGAGGTTCCTCAGTGCGTAACTCCCCTTCTCCCAACAAACAGTGACTTGCCCACATCTCCCCCGATTATTTTACACCTGAAGGGGGAAGACTTTAACAATTTCTCCTCCTTTGGCAATCCATAATATCCAACAAATGGGTGATAGATCTTATCCGACTTGGTTATTGCCTGGAGCTTACCACCAATCCTCCAAATATTCCACCTCACAAACTGTCATTAGACCCATTACAGTTACTCGAACAAGAGGTGCAATATCTCTTGGAAAAAGGAGCCATAGAACCATTTCCATTACAGTACCAAGGTTCAGGGGTTTACTCTCTCTATTTTCTAATCCCCAAAAAGAACGGCTCCTTGAGACCAATTTTGGATCTCAGACAGTAAAACCAGCGCATACGGCCAGAAAATTTCCATATGGTAACGCTTCAACAGGTGCTTCCACTTCTGCAGCAATGCGATTTTATATCCCCTCTTGATTTAAGATGCATACTTCCATATTACAATCCATCCAGCTCATCAGAAATATCTCAGGTTTCTGATATCTGGCAAACCATATCAGTTCAAAGTACTCCCATTCAAAGTAACTACTGCTCCCAGAGTTTTTACCAAATGTCTAGCAGTAGTGGCAGCTCATCTCAGAAGACAACAAATTCATGTGTTCCCGTACTTAGACGACTGACTCATCAAAGCCAGCACACACCAAAAGTGCTTAAAACACACTCAAACCATGCTAAATCTACTGCTCTAATTGGGCTTTTCCGTCGACACGCTTAAGTCTCATCTACAGCGTTTACAAATACAATCTTATCTGGGAGTGACTCAACACTCGCACTGCTCTAGCCTCTCCAAGTACAGCCAGAATTCACAATATTCAAACTGTTATTACAGTTTTAAGCCGATCAAACCTTGCCAGCCAAAACCTTAATGCAACTGCTAGAAATGATGGCCTCCGGCATTGCCATAGTGCCTCAGACAAGACTACACGTGTCCTCTACCAGAAGGCTTTGCATACCAGTGGAATCAGTCACAAGTTCAATTAACAGATCTAGTGTTTGTAGACAGCCGCACCCATCACGCTCTGCAGTGGGGGAACTCACAAAACTTATCAAAAGGGCGGCCTTTCATCGGCCTTGTTCCACAGATCGTGCTAACCGCAGACATCTCTCACAGGTTGGGGTGCCCATCTCCTCCACAATTCAAGGTCTCTGGGATAACAAGCTCAAACATCTCCACATCAACGATCTAGAGCTTCTAGCAGTATTTCTAGCACTCAAAACTTTTCAGTCTCATCTCATCGACAAAGTTGTACTAATCCTCACGGACATGACCGCCATGTTCTATGACCAAGAACAAGGGGGAACACACACTCTCCTGCGGGCACGCCTCTCTCAGACCATCTGGAGATGGTCAATTCATCACAAAATCAATCTACAGACAGAACACCCTCCAGGGGTTAACAATCAAATTGCCTATCACCTCAGCAGAAGGAGACTGCAAATACACGAGTGTGAACTTCATCCCCAAGTTCTCCTTCCATACTTTCAGAAATGGGGATTCCCACAAAGGGATCAGTTTGCTACAGTGGATTAAGCAAAATGCCCTAATTTTCCCTCCAGGTTCCCACACCCTCGCTCCAAAGGCAATGCCCTATGGATCAATTGGTCAGATATTTTCCTATGCTTTTCAGCATCTGATTCTTTCTGTTTCTGGTTTGCAAGCTGAGGAAAACCTTGCTAACACTGATTTTGATAGCTCCCACATGGGCCCGTCAACCATGGTACACCACACTTCTGGAACTCTCAGTAGTTCCATATCAAAGGCTACACCTTAGTTCCAGTCTTCTCACTCCGAACCATGGAGAAATCAGACACCCAAACCTCAAGTAGGTCAACTATGGATTTAGCTCCTGTGGTCATAGGGTTTGGATACTTAAATTTGCCAACAAACTGTATGACTATTCTAAAAGAAGCAAGAAAGCCCACAACCATAGCTTGTTATGCAGCAAATTAATTTATTTGTTGTAAACACAAGATTAATGCTCTGGATACATCTGCTCAAAACATAGTTTGTTACCTTCTGCACCTACAGCAATCTAATTTAGCTTACACATCTATTCCATTGCACCTTGCAGCAGTGGCTGCATATCTGCAAAACAGACAGCACTGATGTTTGTTTATACTCCCTGTGATTAAAGCTTTTATGGAAGGCTTAAGAAGAGTAATACCACCCAGAATACCTCCAACACCAGTATGGAATCTCAACATTGTACTTAAGACTCATGGATCCTCCTTTTGAACTATTACACAATTGGCCTTTAAAGTTCCTTCATTGCAATTACTTCATTAAGGAGAGTTGTTGAGCTTCAGGCATTAACCTTAGAAGAACCCTTCTTTCAGCTTCATAATGATAGGGTAGATCTTCGCACCAACCCAAAATGCATCCCCAAAGTAGTTTCTGCTTTTCATCTTCACCAATCGGTTGAGTTACCCGTGTACTTCCTTCAACCTTATTCTGTAGCAGAACATGCTCTTCACACACTTGATGTCAGAAGAACTTTATTGGATTATATCAAAAGGACAAATGATTTTCGTGAAACAAAGCAGCTGTTTGTCGCATTTCCACTACCTCACAAGGGCAATCCTATCTCTAAATCTGGCATTTCAAGATTGTTAAATGTATTCAAACTTGCTATTCAAAAGCTAAAAGAACTTTATCTATAACCCCTAGAGTGCATTCTACTTGCAAAATAGGGGCATCTGTGGCCTTTTTAAATAACAATCCTATAGCTTACATATGTAAGGCAGCAACATGCTCTACCCCACACACATTTAACAAACATTATTGTGTGGATGTATTAGCACGCCAACAAGCCAATGTAGTGCAAGCAGTGCTAAAGACACTGTTTCAGACAACTGCAACATCTACTGGTTAATCACCACTTTGAGAGAATGCTATAAATGCTATATAGTCTATGCAAAGCATGTGTATCTACAACACACATGCCTCGAACAGATTATGTTACCTACCCCATAAGCATCAGTTCTTTGCATGTACAGCAGAAGATTCACATGCGCCATCCCACCTTCCTGCTCACCTGTAGTTGTTGCAGTTCTCCTTATTTACATTATATACGCATGGACATCTCTTTACTACACTCACTTACTTCATTCTTACCCTCTTGTGGGAAAACAATCTAACAATGGAGTTGGTGCCCTTGCGCACGATCACCACAAGGAGGAGTCCCCTTACTTTGTGACTGGAAATACGTATTCGAAGAAAAACAACTTGCAAACATCCAGACCCAACACTAGATGGCAGGAGCATGCAAAGCTTGTGAATCTACAGCTCTATATGCCAAGAACAGATGCTTACTGGGTAAGTAACATTATCCTCTCCTTTGTTTACCTTGTTTTTTTTCTCTGTAAGTGTAATGAGCCCAATGTCCAGCTGCTTTTTGGGACAAGGGTATTTAGTACAGATTTTGCAGTAAGAATGTCCCCAACTGCTCTGTTTAGCAACCGGGATAATGTAATTTATTTCCTCCTGTCTAATTTGTATAATCCATTTTCCGTTATCCTGTCTGTTGTACATATGTATCTCACTTTGTTTCACTCCAGGAAACACGCTATCCCAAATAAAGTTAAAACATTAGTTAAGATACAGTATTTAAGATAAAATTGGTAGTGGGTAAGCTTTGTGCACGTTTTAAAAATAGATCATGAAAGACCAAGATTACATGAGAGGCAAGAAGTTTCAACACTTTGGGGCCAACCGAGCAGAAGAGAGGGGGAAGGAAAACATGATCGGAAGGAGGCCTTTGAGCAATTTTTCTGGCCAGTGTAAGTTGCTATAAGCAAGTTTAGATGAGTGATGCCATAATCATAGCAAGGCTGAAATACCCATATTCTAGTCTGCAAATTATTTAAATGATACAATAATTCAGGTCCTAAATAGAGAGGTGTAAGACAGCTGAAAAAGAATCTGGACCATGTGGAAGAAATGCTTTAACAGTTGATGGACAGGATGCAGAACAATGTCATACATTCACCCCAGGACAGAGATCTGGGCCTAAATCCATAATTTGTTTGCACTCCACACCACCCCAGTTCAGACATGGCCATATGCAAATCAGCCTTGACCCTGTGCCTCATGGGAACAGTCCAGCCCGAACTGCCAAGCCATGTCTTTCCTGGACCGGTAGAAATGCTTTTAACATAGAAAGAAATCAGGCAAAGGAGGAACAAAAATGAAAAAAGTTTGTGTCAAGCACTGAAGCTCTACCCAAACTGTAAGGAAGAAATAAATCGTACATTCTGGGCAGCAAGAGATAGAAAGGGACGGAAAAAGGATGGGAAACCAAGGAAGTGGAGGAGGCAATTGTAGTAGGTTGTATAGTGTAATCTGTATATCACCTCTTTCCCAACTAGACTTGAGTTTTAAAATGAACTGTCCTCTCTCTTGAATCAAACAGGAAAGTAAGGCTTTTCAACAGTTATCTTCAGGTTTACTTATCAGATGTGCCTGTGCTTTGCTTCTTTCACAGCGGCATCATCGGCCAAGGTCCGCAGGCATCCAGCTGGGTTCAGTTCTGAGCTGGGGAGGGAGCTGATGATGAAGCCATGCTGGACCCTTTGGGAATACCACACTGTGGAGCGGTGAAAACCCCAGAAGAATTCAGAGTGCTTCATTCCCAGATGTTTCTACTCTTCCATATTTTTAAAGTGTAATTCTGGTCTCTCATGAGAAGGATGTCTGCTTCCAGGTTACTGCTTGCCAGAAGCGCCAAAGGGAGTTGCATTGAGATCAGCTGCAAGTGTAAACGTATACTGGAAAAGAACACTAATTGCATTAGGAGAATGGAAAATTCCACTCTGGAACTGACAATGGCTAGCGGGGCCAATTTCTTTTTGACATGGACTTTTGAGAGACGGAAAAGTGACTTGAGAGTTTTGGGACTGGGGTGCAATGGGAGGGAAGGGTGTTTGCTCTCCGCTTCCCTTTTTAGCATAGTTCCTCCATCTCCTTTCCAAAATGTGATTTATTGATCACGCCCACCTGACTGGCCTGTTCAAAGGTCAGCTGGGATGTGCCCGTGAAGGTCTGGTTGCCCGCTTGTTTCTGCTTGGCGACATTGCTGTTTTGTAGGTAGTGTTATTTGAGTGTAAAAGTGCATGCCCATTTGTCAGCTGATCGCTATGAAAATGCTCCCTAGCCAATCATTTTACTCCCCCCTGCATTCCACTAGGTAACGTAGTGCCATCCATCCAAAGGAAAGATTTACTGCACTTTGTCTGCCACACCTCTTCAGAAGGCTACAGAGGTCTCATTCCTGCTAACTGTCACATATAGGAAGGCCATAACTAATCCCAAAGTTTTCATCCATTTAATATTTGTTGCCCCCCCAGGATCACTGTTTCTCCATCCTCACAAGGATACCTCCAGGTTCACTTGTATTATTCTTTGACATTGTTTCAAGTTTCCAGCAATCAACTTTCGTGTTCCTTTCTTTAGCTTTCCCTGTAGCCGCCTACCATTTTCATCAGTTGGCAAGTTCAGTCATGTCAGCCTCTCCTATGCTGCCATTGTGAATGTAAAGCTGTAAGTGGTAGAACTGGACACTTTACATAAAACTCGCATAGCTGTTAACTTGGTTGAGTTTTTGCACCGCCAAATCCTTTTCAAGAGCCAGGCAGATATATATAGTTGATTGATCACTTGGCACTAAAGCTATGAACAAGTTGTCCTTCTTATGGCCAACTCGACCTTGGCATTATTTTGCTCTCTAGAACACTAGCTGTTAGCGACTGAATGATAACTGAGCAGAACCTGTTGCCAGTGTTGCTTCAGTTTCAGAATACAAGCTGTGAAAGAGTCGCCATCACTGGATCCCTCACAAGCACACAGACTGTGATTGCGACATCAGTTGGAAATATCACTGGTCACAGAGCAACTTGATTCCTGCACTGAGCAGCGCAAGCTGTCATTGGCCTCCCATGTTTGCACCTCCCTCCTTCCAAGCAATCAATGACTGACTCCTGTTCCACCACACTTTTACTACAGCAGACACCAATTCAGATCCTAATTTGTTTTTTAGTTTTCCCTTCCATGTGCAAGTTGTCTTGGAACTACCCGTAACTTTTAGATAATTCATGAGAAGTAAACATCTCACTTTCTAGACTTCTCATTTCGAGCGCAAACTCCCATATGAGTGCAAAAGCGGAGTCTCTATTGGGTCATTCAAAGCCCTTGGTCTCACAATAGCTCATGAGCTGGCAGTTGGTTATCCCTGGCCCATCTCTGTGTGTTTTCAGCATGTATTCCCTCGGATCTGAAATAGGTCCCTCTTTGATTGCAGCCCATTTCCTTCACCTTTGCCATATTGCAATACATGAGCAGAGTACAAGTAGCCCCAATTAGATCAGTCTTTATGCACTGTTTGCACCTGGTGAATGAATCACTCCTGGGTTCAATGCCTTTTGTACAGAGGACAATTGACACATGAGCAGTGTAAAAGTCAAACATTCTATAAGTTGACAAAACTCTAAAGCAGTTGACTAGCCACTTCCTTTCCACAACTTCCATTAGTGCGAAAGATGTTCAGAGTAATTGATGTGCAAAATTGTCACATTTCATTGTGCTTTAAGTTTCACCTGTTGTACAATTTAGACTTTATGTGGGTGTTCCTTCCAAACATGGCAGTGTTAACACCTCTACAATTCTCCTTGTGTGGTTATCTGATCACTTTTATCTGATTGCAGGTGTTTCAATCAGTATTTGAGTTCTAGAAAGCATCATCCGAGGTAAGAAAAAGTAATTCAGGTACAGTTAAGGAGTGAAATAAAGAAGCCATTCCTCCATTATAGAATTTGTAGAGACATAAAAGAGAACTATAGAAGACAAAGGATGCGTTAGTGGCAGTACTTGGCACCCTCATATATATATATATATAACAAATTATTCCTGGAATCTGAACTGCTCTGGTAGAAATTAGGGCCAAAACCCCTTATCTTGATCCCTACTCTTAAAATCTCATATAAATGTATACATGAAGTAATATATATTGTGTGTTTGAGCAAACTATGAAGCAGAAAGAGCTAGAAAATGTAATTATTATGTATATAAAGTAAATGGCTGTATCTGTGCAATATCGACAAAGAAAATAGCGATAAAAAAATACAATACTCAAGTTTGTGTTGTGTATTCTGTGATAAGTGTTAGTGGTTAGAGAATTACACCGAACTAGACAGGCTGTAGGGCAGCAGAGGAGATTCAAAAGTATGGAGAGTTCAAAATCCCTAGGTATATACGCAAAAGCCTAGCAGGTAGCAGGACCTCTGAAGTGGAACGACCTGGTTTAGGACAGACCTTTCTATAAGACGCGGTGGCTCAGGCCGCATACAGGTGGAATAAGCCAGCAGAATGTCAGAACCTGGGATAACCCATCCAACTGAGAACAACTCACCAGCATGTAGAGAAAGGCAGCTGGACTTCTCAGCTCTCACCAGAAGTCTTGAATGGGATTCCCTGGTGTTAGAACTGGGGGTCTCCAGTGGCTGAGGTAGGTACCTTAGCCCAAAAAGGGACCCTTGCTTTTAAGTCAGGGAAAGGAAGGACACCTCAGATAGCCCCTGCTCACCCCCTCTGTAGCTTGGCTCGAGCAGCCAGTCGTATCTCCAAGGCAAGTGTGTAAAGTATTTGCAACCACAATCTCAGTAACCTACTGATAACATCACAAATGGACTTTACACGAGTTTCATAAAAACAATTACATTTTTATTAAAAAAGTAACAATCCGGAAGTTCGTAATGCTAAAATAATGCAATCTATAATGCAACTATCGGGCACTTCGTAATGCAAAAATGATGCAATTCGTAATGCAATAATCAAGCAGTTTGTAATGCCAAAATAATACACTCCGACACCGATCACGGTGCTCTGGAAGGTCCCCATGCCACTCTTACTGACTCGCGGTCAGCTAATGCCAAAATATGCCGTCAACACTGTTATGATGGAAAACAACGTGCAGCTCCACACTCCGGCACTGCCACTCCTCTGCAAGTACGGGCTGCGATATGGGCTTGAGCGGAGGCTCGCGCTGCAAAGATGTGAAAGGCCGAGAGCGTGTCTCGTAGCCTGCACCCCGCCCCAGGCAGCGACACGCGCTCACTGAGCGTTACCTGGGGGTACGTTCTCACTCCTCTCCTCGCTGCTTGGGCCTCCGATGCGACTTTGTTGATCTTGGGCAGTGAAACTCGGACACCTGACGGTAATGGTTCGAGGTCTCTCTTTGGCAAAGGCAGGTGGCGGTGAATTCCCACAGCTCCTCAGGGGATGCCGGTCTGTGCCGATGGCAATTACGATCGCAGCACTTCTGGTCACAATGTCGATCGAAGCAGAGAACAAGACTGCTCTGGGACACACATTCACAGGGCAAGTTCTCACAAAGATCTCAGGCTGCCACAGGGCACATGCACACAGTGTCGTTGAGACACACTTGGAAACTTTTATGTTCCTTAGTTTCCACAACAGGGAGCCAGCTCTCCTCGGGCCCTTGGGGACAAGTTACTTCAGGACACAGCACACAGCAAAGTCCCTTAGACTCTCCCTGGTTAAATCAACAAACTGCAGTCCAGCCCCAGATCACTGCAAGGGTCATTCCTTCTCTTCAGCTATTCCTCTTGACCTTGAAGTAGTTTTTAATCCTATTCAGTCTTGATCAGTCCAACGTTCAGGGGGTCAACTCTCATAGTTATACCCCTAAAGGTCTTAGCCTTTGTGTTCAGGGGGGCACTGAACCCCTGTTCAAACCAGTTCTGGGTGTCTTCCTGCCAGTGACACCTTCTTCCTTTCATTAGTGGGGATCTGGATCCTGAATCACTCAGCAGGAGATGGAGCCATTGTTTTATGGCAGCAGCCCAGGCCTCTTCACCTCCAGGGGCCTCCACCCCTACGCTCTAGATGCAGGTAAGCCTGTTGCTGTCTCACCTCCTACCCTGGGTCAAGATATTTCCCAGATCCTATTACATTCAAATCCAGACAGTAAATCCATAACCAGGTAGAGACACAGAGAATTGTTAAAACAAAGAAACCAACCACTTCTAAAAGTGTGGTTCCTAAACACACAATTCAAAAACCACCTTCACAAAAAGATGTTATTAAATGGTGAGTTCAGGCACACTAAACTTCACCTCTCCAACTTATGCATATGGGAAGATAGGCTGGAAGCATATTACACAGCCTCCCCCATTTCGTCGTATGGGCAAGATGGCCTTGCAACAGTGAAAAACGAATTTGGCAGTTTTTTCCCCTGTCAGTACATGGTACACACCTTAGTACATGTCCTACTTTTCACATACACTGCACCGTGGCCAAGGGGGGGGGGGGGGGGGGGGGGGGGGGGGGGGGGGGGGTGTACCTTGGGCCTACCATAGGGGTTTCTGATGTGCATAAAAAGGGATGGGTACGGGCTGGCAAATGGGTGCACTTGTCAGGACAACAAGGCAGTTTAACAAACTGCGTGCAGACACTGCAGTGGCAGGCATGAATTCTCTCTTTAGGGCTACTTGTGTGGGTGGCACAATTAATGCTGCAGGCCCTTTAGTAGCATTTGCAATACCAGCCCTGGCACACATAGTGCACTTTACTTGGGACTTTACCAGTAAGGCAAACATTCCAATCATGGACAACCAATTACCATTATACTTTACCCAGGGAGCACATGCACTTTGACACTGATCAGCAGTGACAAAGTGCCCAAAGCATCTGAGTTGCCAACACCATGTCAGAGCAAGCATTGGCATAGCCAATGGGTCTCGCCTTTGGGACCTTATAAGTGTTTAGTTATCCAGCACATTATCCTTGGTGCAACATCATCAACTGTTGCATGGCTAAACACTTATAAGGTCCCAAAGGCGAGGTCTATTGGCTATGCCAATGCTTGTTTATTTTTGCAGTGGCCTCCAGAGGAACATGATGCACAGCCGTGAATATCATGCTTACTGTTCCGTTCTATGGAGAGGTGCACCTTTAAATGGGTGCACGAGGCACAGACTAGGATAATGTGACTATTACCACAAATGCCCTTTTACCAATACAGACGCGTGCCTGCACTGGGAACAGTACATTAGTGAAAGACGGTAATCTGTTTGAAGCCCCTGGCACATTTTGTGGCTTGACAGCTAGAGCAGCTCACTTTAAAGCTGGGGAACCATGTTCAAGTCTGGTGGTAGGCTCCAACATCCTGTGATTCTGGGCAAATCATTCAATCTACCTGTGCCTAAAAAAATGTATGTGTCCATCTGTAATGCAACTGGTGCTCATGTAAAGCCCTCTAATACCTTCAGTTTCCGTTATATAAAACTGCAACAACAACAAAAAGGCAGCAATCCAGCTTCCATTTCGATGGGGGACAGAGATCCTCATGTATGCAGGAAAGAGTACCAGCTGCAGAGGGGATACCTGTTTGAATCAGGATACCACTTTGCTCTCTACTACGTGTGCCCTCAGGGAGCCTATGCACCAAGCATAAAGGCAAAGGGTTCTCTAATTTGCATGGTGCCACACCACCCTGCAAATGGCACACTCCTTAGGAGTCATAATGAAATCAGTCGAGAGTCATATTACAGCAGGGGCTGCACACGCATCTGAAACCTCTTCTGTAATACCACTGTGCCCCCAGGGATGCAAAAACTGAAGCATGCTAGGGTACAGCAGAGAGGAGTAAACGAGTAATGGTACATTCTCAAATTAAACAATCTAAGAATGACCAATGGGGCACTCGGTAGTGGATCTGATGGGCACAGCCCCGAGTGGAGCATTGCTAAATTTGGTGGTACAGCCTTCGTGAAGGGCTACAGAACATTTCAGTAACTCTCCAAGATTGACTTTTTCACATTAGCATACTAATCGAGAATTATTCGACAATTGGGGGTTCATATTATGGTTATTTACAGCCAATGAATTGGTAGTGCATAAGATATACATAAACAGTAAAAAAGGTTACTGTTGGGGAAGTGGGCCCTTCTAACACATGGCCCCTGGTGCCACTGCTACTGCTTCACTCGTTCTCACACACACGCACTGCACTTCTCCTTCACGGAATTTGCACGGGCCTCTGAGAAAGGTGCTCTGGGCGGCACAAGCAATGCACGTGAACTGTGGGAGAAGCTGTACAAAATAGGATTAATTGTAGAAGAGGATAAGGACAGGGACTGCTGGCATTCTAGCCCTGAAGAGAGCTTACAAATAAACGCTGTTCCGCCTGTATTGGTCAAAGAAGTCCGCTTTCACCTCGTGGAGTAATATAATAACACAGCTCAGAATACCACCGATATTTGAACGAAAGGGGCCTTTGCTTTTCCCAGCCTCCTTTGACCACTGAGAAATGCCATACGCATACAGGTGAATGTGTAGATGGCGCCTGGGCTGGAGTAATCTTTTTAGTGTCGTCGTCTCCCAGCTGCTGGTTTGAAATATTCCAGTTGCTGTCAAACCGAATATTCTCAGTGATAGCTGAACATCCCTAAGTTATACCTGCTGCTACGCCTACCAATGTGAACACATGTATACTTACACATTGATTCCAATAATAACTATTTACTGAGTGAACACCACAAACGGAAATGCCTCTAGATGCTAGGAAAATAGGCATTCTCACCCAGCTACCTCAGTGGCAGACAGTTTATCAACCATGGAATGGTGAATGGCTGGACTGGAAAGCATGTGGTGAAGTGCCGAACAGTTTAACGAGATTTGTGTGAAATTGCTGTACATGGATTGATGTGGGGTCCCAAACGATGTTTTACCTAGGTGACGTAACTTTGTAAGCCCTTAATAAAAAAGTCTCTGTAAAATAGATTGTTTGGGGCGATGCGAGGACTTAGGAGCTTGTCACCCGTTGTTTGCTGAAAAGAATCTTCCTGAGACAAGGTGCTTGAACCAGATTTGGGTCTGTGGAATTTCACGTCAGGAATGCAGCTGTCTTCACGAAAGGACAGGACATATTTCAACACAACTTTCTTGGAAGACCAGATTAGATGCTCTGTGCGACCACCGGGTATGGTGTGGCCTGTTTGTCTCTGCTCCGTGTCCTGTGCCCGGGCAGCACGGGCCTCCGCGTGTTGCAATCATTGGGTGCGCTGTGGCTTCTGAATGGACTCTGGAAAGATCAGGTCTGTGCACACGGGCAAACTGGGATTAATGATCGCACATGCTCGCTGGCACTTGAAACACAGAGAACAAGCAAAGCCCATGAAAAGGGTGAATTGAGTCGGCTTTAACAATTCTAAACAAGCGCACGTGCCTTGTGAAGAAAAAGAAAACGAGCAATGGCCGCGCGCGCACTCAAAGTTAAATAAAGCAAGCCCGGGAGTTGTGTGCACGCGCAGGTGCTAAAAGACCATTTTAACTAGGCTTTATTTGCATGTGGCTCCTTCTACCATCCAGTGTTGTTTATATTTGACAGGTGTGAGGCTTTGGTTGGGTCGTCCAAGCGCTCCATAAATGAGAAATAGCGGTGTGACTGCAAAGAGAGAAGAGATAGCTGCCGAATGTGGGTTATACTCTTCGTCGGTGAGACCCAGGAAGTGGTAGTGATTGGTAAGGGGATGTTTTTAAGACTATCTCACTGATGCATTTACCTTCAACTGCCAACTTTTTGGCTCACAATGCCTCGATTAGTGTTGTTTAGTGGCATAAACATCTGCTCTGTGTTCCACTTCCTGATACATACTTGTGGGCTGCAGCTCTGCTTTTGTTTGCACGAGCCGTTTGTTACCTGGCTTGGCACGTGCTGCGCTTCTGCCTTCCTCTTTGCACGCTTGACTGCCAGCTGCCTCTCATAAAGGGTCCGTGTGCGAACACTGTACCTCCGCTTCGAGCCGCACACAGCCTGTTGAATATAATAAGCGTGTAGCACGGGCAGGTACATCTCTCAAGGGGCCGGGGCACTAGGGTGTTAGATCAAGGTTACGCAGGCAACCCCCACCCATTTGTGAAATGTTTATCACAATTTTACGCTCCCGGTATTTGGACCTCCTTGCTGGAACAGAATCTGGGCAAAAATCCAGCATTTACTACTCTGTCCTTCTGGGATTGGCAAATAGATCCCTTGCCTCTCTGAAAGCTGAACCAAAACAAGCAACAAATACGAGCGCCTCGTGCGGCAGGGGCGGTTGCGATTCACTTTCGGGAGCGATAATTGCGACAAGATGGGCTGCGCGCTCCTGCGAGTGGATCTCCTGTGCTTGCTTGGCTGAAAAGCCTAAGCGCTCGGAAGAGGTCGTTTTCCTTTGCAGCGCATGCGCTGCGAAGGCTCAACCTAAAAAAGTTCTAGGGGGAAGGCAAAAAGTTTAGGGAACTTTAGCCAAAAAGGGTAAAGTCCAACAACTGGCAACATTCTTCGCTGGTTCTCCTCCTACCTATTTTGTATGCAAAGACCCTAGGCAACTTATAATTCACTACAGAAATGAGAGGTGCCTGTAAATATGCAAGCCAAGCAACACTAAAATATAAAAAGAGAAATAAATTTTTAGTATCAAATATAGAATTAAAAACCATAAATAAATCTATTGACAATGTGCTATCCTAGGAGTAATACATAACAGTATGTTCCTCAATCAATTTGTTTAATCATTAATACATAACAATGTCATGATGCTTATTTCACTTATGTACAAAACAATTTGTATTCTTCTTTGTATCCCTGAACATTAGTGGCTTAGATCTTGGTCGATTCTTGGTAGGATCGAGTCTACGCGGGTTTCGGTGAGCCATGCGCCTTAATCATACAAGCCATATGTGAAACCAGATGGTACCGTTGAGAGAAAGCAACTTGCAGGTTGAATGAATCTGTAACATAAATTGTTCATAAAGGAGCGACCTCCAAGGTGAGTAAAGATTGGTAGCAAGAGACACTTCGGTCAGCTGCTTAATTTATTCTTTCTTCAGAAGTGTTTAGATGTACAAATGGTTTGTGTTCAAAAATGATAACGATGGTTGAACAAAGCGTGATCTGTCTGATATCCAAAGGATTCCAGGAAGATGCTACAACTTATATGGGTCCTTGGTGTTGATAGTATTTCAGAAAAAGATTTATGTATTGTGTGTGACCTGGCAAAAGATAGCAGACTGATAACGTGGATGACACTGCGGGAGGGCGTTCTTCCTAGCGTCTGGTAGGACTCCTCCTAACTATCCAATGGACACTATTTTGTTCACATACAGTCTTTCGGGTCCCAGAAGATGCCTTGAGCAGGGTTCTACATTATCCCTCATCATCTTTAACCTCGATCAATTGCCCTCAGGCACTCACTGATCACTGCATCACCAGTATGCCAAAACACAACTTTACTTGAAGGTTTCAACAGCTCCAGATATCAAGTACCTCAAACACTGCCTGCACCTCATTAAGCCTTAAACGTCAAGCACCAACCTGAAGCTGACCTCACCAAGACCGAATTATCTTGGTTCGTCAGAAACCAGCAACAGCTAGTCAAAAAGTGGCTTACTGACATGAAAATGCAGACATTCAAACCTCAACTTTCATTAAATGCCAAGTTCCTCTGATTCATCTTGGATGCAAAACTGACCATCAAAGAGCACGTTACGAAGAAATGCAAGACATCCTGTTACCAGCCATCTGTACTGGAGAAAGTGAAGCAATACCTGCCAGTAAGTGCCTTTAAAACTGATGTTCAAGCCCTGTTACACTCACATCTGGATGGTGGAAACAGCTCCACAGCCTACAAGGCTAAACATTTACCCCCTTATGGGCATCTATATATGCCTAATGATGGGCCAGAAGAAATGTTCTCACATCCTTCCAAGCCTGATTAAACCACACTGGCTCTTCTTGCAAGCCTGCACCTTCTACAAAGCCATCATAAATAGCAGCCTCACAAAGCTTACCCCCTCCAGTGGCTTTCTGCACACTAGCAACCAGGAGAACCAGAATTCAATAGTCCTTCTCCCTTTATGCACACTGGGGCTCTTAAACAGCATCTCTTTATCCATCAGGACCTCAGCAAACTTGCTACTGTTTAGGAAAGAGCTAGAGGCACCCCTCCTGTGATTAACACATAAGTAACAGTATAGTTTGGAGGAATACTTCTGCTTGCATATTCTTAACCACCTGAGTCTCCTCCAAGTGCCAGACTAGACCTGTAAAAGATTGCAATAGCTGTTCCGCACAATAGGAAGCGAAATGGGTCAAGGTCTTCCCTTGCGCATCCCTGGATATGAAATGATAGAGCCATATATGGCACCATCTGGTGCTCTAATGTTGGTTTCTTTTTTTCTGTGCTGTTCACATGGATCTGATGCACTCTTCTAAAGTTATATTCTGTTTTGGAGTGGTGTTGCTCCTGTTGTTGTGCTTCATGTGATCACTCAAGCTCTGGTTTCTTCCTCTACACAAGTCTGCTTTCAGAGCCATCATGAAGCCAGTTTTTTTCAGCCCTTTGTCTCTGGCCCACCCTCAGGAGATATCAGGCCATATATTGGTGGCTAGACTCCAGCCCCTTCAACTTCTATGGTCCACACTCAGATTTCAGGCCATTGGCCCACCCAGTTACCATTTGTGTCCTTACTGCCATGGGCTTCCTTTGTGCAGCTAGTTTACACGATTCTGTCATAAATGTGCGCCATTTTGCCACTGGAGGAGTGTCCTTTTTTTTTTTTTTTCTTTCTATTGGTGCTGATTGCGTTACGGCTGTTGTCGGCAGTAGGCCCACATTTGGTCTTTCATGCTCAGTCTTTCAGAGTCTACCCCACTTTTAGAACTGATTCTGGCACTCTCTAGATCTCTTCATTAGAGTCCCTACCTGCTCCATTATGACGTTTGGGGAGGTGTATGAGAATATTCATACATGGCATTTGGCACCTATTCTTCATCAAAGTCTCAAGTTGTTTTTTTCATGCCTTTGACGACAGTGGATGGACGTCTCAGGCTGATCTTGATTTGACCCCTGGTCTTCCTTCTGAGGACATTTGATCTCAGCATGGCTGAAGAGGTGTTGGATTTCCCACTACCCAGGGCAGAGATTAAAACTGATGGAAATACTGTAGTGTAGCACATCCTCCTCAGAGCCTTTGCTGCCCTTTAGTGAGGTGCCGATGGAATCCATTAGGTAAATTTAGAATAGGCTGCCTCATGCTTCGTCAATCACTGGTTGGGTCGCATAACATCTCCTGGCAATCCTGGGTTTTGGCACCTAACCTTGAGTAACTGTCCTAAGTGGTTTGTGCCATAAATTGCAGGTTTGTCAGTAGCATCACTTTGTCTCATCCATTCCATTTGCTGTGGATGCAATGGAGAATAATGGTTTCTCTTCTGATAGTATGGCCCTCTGTTCTTTTAATGATATACGACTGTTGGCCTAATCCCACACTCTTTAATGAACCGCACCGATGGTGGTACCACTCTTCCCAGATAATGTACTTGCTAAATTGCTGGGTGTTTCGTGACAGATTTGGAGCTGCCAGACGTCTCCTTGAGTCTGGCGTTGGCTCAGTGGATAGATCGATGAGCTAGTCAGTATCAGTATATCTTCGGCTCAGTTTAGTATCTCTGGTATGCCAGGGCTTTCCATGGTTACTTGTTGAACTTGTCTTTTGAAGGATCCCATCTTTTTAGAGCAGGAGCTGAGCAGGTCTTGGATATGCACAGATGAGGGAACACTTTATCCCATTCTAGCTTGGGTCTTCTTTTCATATGCGGCAGAGGCTGCACATGCAGGTCTTCGGTTTTGTTTTTTAGGGTTTGGCCGTCTAGGAGACGCTCATGTGGTCAAAACTTTATAAAGCATGCATCCATTCTCTGGTGCTGAAAGTGAAGTGCTAGAGCTTCAGGGGCTTCTGATGCAGCTTTTTTTTTTAACCTTTATTTGTAGTATATGCAGGTACAGGTATGGGCCTACAACCTTCCCGGCCAGCCGCTAGACATAGCAGGATTAAAGCAAGCACTATATGTGATTACAGCAGTTCGAGACCCTGGATAGGAAAATAACGATGCAGAGCTTGTAATCACACAGAACAGTTGAAAATCAGGATTCGAGAGGTTCATTTTTCAAATATGAAACAAAGAAGTGTTGAACAATCGTACTCAGTCCCACATTAATATACAAAACAGGATATCTGCAAACAATAGCGATATGAAGGAGTCATCGGGGGCAAGATATACGAAGCAGGAAAAAGGTAGGCACAGCCCCATCAGGTAGCAAGTCTAACCCCCGCCCCTCAATACCAAACAGTTCGCAAAGAGCTTGAGTGACGACGACACTGAAAAGGAAAAAAAAGACTAATGGGCCATAGAAACAAAGATCGATCAAAACCCCACCCCACCACCCTGCACACCCGCAGAAGGCCATGGCCTACCCCCCCCAGCAGCATGCCTGTCGCCCTAATAGAGACCCGAAATGTAGAAAGACCGAGATAGAAAACAAGAAAGTAAGCGGAGGAGGGCCCTCATCACGCCGCCCGGCCCCGCCCTGCACCCCTACTCAGCAGAAATCTCAGGATGGAAGTAATTCTGTACTGGAGAATAACAAACCCCGGGCATAAGCACGAGGAAATACTGATCGATCCTAGCCGCTACACCGTCCGTCCATAATATTACCAATAGACCATTAACACATCATCCCTGACCCTGTCTGGCAGTGGCCTCACCAGAAGTCTTCTCGTTAAGCAAGTTAGAGCACAATCTCGAGGGTCCAGATAGTATGAGCAAGTCTGGTTGGGGCACGGCCTTAGAAAAGTACAACAATCCAAGCCCGTCAAAATATAGACAGCAAAGATCCGACGATATCAACGCCAGTCCCGGGAGCCTCCCGAAGCTCATACACAACCACGCCATCAGGGAGAGGAAAGTCACAAGGTCCAGCCGCTGCTGCGACACGACTAGGCCGGTCCAAGAGGAGAAACAGCACTCCACCCCCAGCCACCAGCTGGAGAAGGGTCCCAAGGAGACATCCAGACGAGTGATCATGTCGGTCCACACGGGAACGGGAGCCCGATCCCCAATCGGCGCCCGGTGCCCCCGCGGAGCCAAAACTTCCTCCATGGGCTCAGCAGCAAGGTCTCCGGCAGTCCCGTGGAATCGGGGCGTGGCCGCCAAAGACGACGAAACAACAATGGCGTCCATTCTTCCGCCCAAGTCTCGAGCATGGCAAAGCATAGTCTCGCGTAAAACTGTTAAGGCAGCTATCATGTCCCGGGAAATGAACTCCTGTGTTTGTTGCGAGCCTCCCGGCCCCATCCATACATCAGCCGTCCGACTTGGACTCAGGTCGTAAAGGAGGGCACCAGCCGCCATCTTGATCCAGCAGGCCCCGTCTCTCTTCCACACTCGGGGACAGGCCCCACCACGGGGGCGCCACGGGATGTGTCTCCGGGGCAAACAGACTGTGGGGCAGGCCCCAGAAATGAAAGCCACCAAAAGGCTAAAGTCCCGGCCGGGCCCCGGGAGTCGCCCGCTAATATCGGGTGTAAACCTTGGTTATGCCCGGGCAACAAAGTTTGGAGAGGGGGGGCAGGGATCAAGCGCCCCCTCCAATACAGTGTCACCCCACTGCTCCTCAAGGGTCGCAAACAAGCGTACCGGGCCTTCGCCGTCAGAGGCGGTCTTTTATGTCAATGGCACCCACCGTCAGGCCCTTTATCGTCCGTGACGGCCGTTGATGCTAGTGCCGTGGCCGGAGGCCCGCCGAGGCAACGCCCCGGTCCCATCACCACGTAGGCCGCGGAGCAGAGGGGGACAGTCCTCAGGATCTGCTGCACTCCGGAGCTCCGGAAACAAACGGTGAGTGTTCGGTTTCCTTCTCCTAGAAAAAGATGCCTTCGCGGCTCAGGATAGACGTCAGGATAGACGTGTGGGGCGAAAGGGCTTGCGGAGCCGAGCGGCTATGTGGCCATTTCGAATGCCTGCTTGGCTCCTCTCTGATGCAGCTTTTGAGGGCCTTCTGCTGAGTTTTGCATTCTTTGTAGTAGTCTAGTGCATTTGTACTTTGAATGGGAGGCATATACCTTCTGGTATTAACGTTTATGTTCTTGTGAATTTATTCGCAATGTTCTTGAGAACAATGTCCTGCTTCTGGTTTAGCCCAGTTGCAGGTCAATCATGCTGAAATGGTCGAAAGGTAGTGTTTGAGCGCTTCCTTCAATTGTCGTACCCAGGCATTCCCGCGGTTGGTGGTGTTCTGCATTGTAAATTTAGTCATTCTTTGTGGGATAGCCCTCTTGTTGGTCCTATATTGAGTTGATGCCTGCAATCTTAAATCCTGTTGCATCCAGAGGCTTTTCTACCTACTTGTGGAGATATGGTGCGTTGGAACAGGGAAGCATTGATTCCTGAAAGCCTGAGTAGTTGATGCGCCTTCTGGCTCATGATGGGCATACATGGTGCCAGATATGAGTGTATGTTCCCTGGTTTCTCTGCTGTCTGGTTGCTGTTGCCCTCTGCTCTGGTATGGGAGCAGAGTTTGGTCCACGTTTAGCTATTTGAGCACTATTGTATACATGCTGTTGGTTTGGACAAGATGCATTCCTCCTAGACAGCCACACACAATAGAGCTTAGGTGTGCCTGTGCCATCGCTGGCAAGATGGGAGGGCCGAGCTGAGCACAGCCCTATTTACGGTTCAATAGGCTGTATGCTGCATACCCTGTGGTTAGTCTGGAGCCAGGTCAGGGAAGGCACGATGCATGGGAACTTCAAAGGGGTACCTCTGGAAACTTCTCCCCCCAGCAAAGGCACAATTGGGTATAAATACTGGACCTCAGACCAACTCTTCAGTACACTATTGGACCGGTGGATACGCTGCCAGGAAGGACTGCTGAAAGGATTGCCACTATGCTGGACTTCTGCCCGGAAGGACTACTGCCCTCTTTTCTGGGTGAGAATGACTGGGACCTGCATCCGTAGAACCCAGGGTTAGTTGGCTGGCCTCCTGACCAGAGCATCAGGGACAGAGGCTCCAACCACCTTGAACCCAGCAACTACTCTGCCAAGTAGTGCCACCCCAATCCTGGACCTTTGGAAGTGGGCCTTAGGTGCTCTGCCAGCCTCAATCAATCAGGAGTCTTGTAAAGCACGACTACTCGCCCGTCAGTGTCTCAAGGCACGGGGAGAGCTGCTGGTCTGTCGAAGGTGCTGTGGTTCAGTTGAAGAGCCAGGTCTTGAGGTCCTTTAATTGAGGCAGTGACCGTGATTGCCTGAGGTGGAGAGGCGGGTGTTCCAGGTCTTTACTGCAAGGTAGAAGTATTTTTCTCCGGCTGGGGTCTTGTGGATAGGTGAGATGGTAGCCAGGGCCAGTTGGGAGGAGTGGAGGTCTCTTCTGGGTGCGTAGAATGTAAGATGGTGGTTGCGGTACACAGGCCCTGCGTCATTTAGGGCTTTGTAGGTGTGTGTGAAGAGATTGAAAGCGATTATTTAGTTGACTGGGAGCAAGTGGAGGTCTCTCAGGTGGCTGCGGCAGAGGATGTTGAGGATAAATCTAGCAGAGGCGTCCTGAATGTTGTGCAGTTTCATAGACTCCCATGCTTTGTATCATTCCCCGTCGTCGGAATGGGAGCCTTGGTAAATAAAAAAAATACCATAGTAGTAAGCACAAAGTGAAAAAATAAGCCTAGGCCTCATCTCACTTTGTAGCATATCCAACTCTTTTTGTAAAAGAGACCAAATTTTTGCAACAGCCAATCAGAGCAGCCTCACCCCACAGAACCTTCCTGAGAGAGCCTCAGAGCCTGAGATTTTCTACTGCACGTTGTGCAAGGGAGTCTCCATTGAGCTCTGCTCATTTTTTTCTTCACTTCAGAGTATATTTCTTCAACTTTTCGCCTGTTTTTCGTCATGTCTGACAAAGAGAAGAAAGCACTTTTTAGAGCCTGTGCTACTTGCTCAAAAAGAGGTTGTTTGTTGATGACAAGCATGAAGACTGCATATACTCGGACCACAAGGCCACGGACTGCAAGATTTGCAGAACCTTCTCCACCAAGACCTTGAGGGACAGAGAAGGCCGCCTGCTGACCTGGTAGAAAAAAATGAAGGATCGCAAGGAAGTTCTGTCTTCGGACAGTGAGGGCTCGTCTTCTGCTGTATCATCAAGAAGATCAAAGAAGGGGGGTAGGTCTCCCCTTTCAACATCTAATGAGCCCCATGTGAAGGCCTTACCTGGGACCGCTGATAGGTCTGATAGGCCTGCTTCCCTTAAATCTCCTCACCACGGTGAAAAGAAGAGGCAGGGACAGCCTGAGGAGTTGCAACCTTCAAAAAAGGCTAGGCAAGTCATCTCTGTAACTTCACCACCTTCAGAGAAAGAAAAAGGGGTGAAAAAGCCTTCATCTACGCCTCAGGACATACCTTCTGACAAGAAACAGCGTTCGTCGACGATGAAAACCACAGGTACGTCGACGATTCCTGTCAAAAAGGACTTGTCTTTAAAATTGGCCTCGTCGATGGATACGAGGACGGCATCCTCACTGTCGACGATGTTTAACATGCCTGATTCCTGTTCGTCGTCGACGAAACTGACCTTTTCAACGTCTACGACGATGACGTTGAGGGTAGCGTAAACGGCGATGACGACGACGAGAACTAAATCGTGGACGACGACGTCGACTACGCCAGCTACCATGATTCTGACGACGAGCTCGTCGTCGACTCCTTCGACGATTCAGCCATCGTCGACGAAACCCATCTTACCGTCGACGACTCATTCGACGACGAGCACAGTCTCTTCATTGGCGCTTCCGTCGACGAAACAGTTGACAAAGATTCAACAGTCGACGACGATTCAACCGTCGACGACTATCCTGTCGACGACTGGGAAAATCTGCATTTCTCAAAGGAAGAGATGTATAACACCAGAAATGACATCTCCACAGTGCGTTACGCTGTTGCCTCCTACCTTATTGCTTGATGATGACTCTGAGGAGGAAGATGATAGCAATTATGGGCCAGCTTATAGCCCATCTGATTTTCAGGTCAAATTACAGGAGGTCAGTTCTGAGGAAGGCAAGGCGTAGCAACACCACTATTCTCCGCAAGACTGTTATGACCAGCAAGAGAGACCTTGCATGCAGGGTCATTCACAGAGATCTCCACGTTGGTCTCAACAAGAGATGGTAGCGATGCCGTCCTCTCTCATTTCTGACCTGCAATTAATGTTGCAGGACAATCGGAGGCGTTTTCCTATGCAACAAGAGGTTCAACAGCAACGTCCTCCCACACCTCTGCCTCAAGTATCACAACCAGTGGCGGACGCCTCTTTTACTTTAAGGGTGCATGACCCAGAGCCCGTAAAACATCCTCAGGAGGTAGTTGCCTTTCGGGATGATGATGCCTCATCTGATGCGGATCAGCAGAGGGATCCTGACCAAGATCAGAATATGGACTGGAATCAAGCTGGCCTTCAAGATCCGGATGTTACAGGGCCTGATACCGCAACCTCTCCTCCAGCAGATATTAGAGGTTTTCACAACCTAATGGAACGAGTGTCCAAAAGATTTGGTCTTCCAGTTCACACAGTTCAATCTGACTGTTTTTTGTACGACTTCAAAGAACCATTCCGGAAGTCGGTTTGTTCAATCCCCATCATTGAACATGTTTGGTCTGAAGGGATAAAGGCTATGCAAAATCCAGCCACGGTCCTCCCAGTGCTTCCCAGACTGGAGAAAAAGTATAGGGCGCAAGAGGGTAGCCCTGCATGTCTTACTGGCCAACCAAGACCGGACTCTGTTATCTCCCAGCTCGCACAGTCTAAATCAAAGAATCCATCCACGCCTCTAACGACACCACCTTATAAAGAGGGCAGGCGTCTGGACAATGTTAGAAAAAGATTCTCAACAATGGCCAGCCTCCTCGTTAGGGCAGCTAATGCTCTGGCGATTCTGGGGAGATATGATCGCCAGATGTGGTGTGACCTCTCTCCATTTGTGGAAGAACTTCAGGATGGGTCTAAGGAGGAGGTCAGGAAAATCTTGATGGAAGGGGAGCGCGCCTCTTCGGAGGTAATCGGCTGCGCTATGGATATAGCTATTACTGCCTTCTGAGCGCTAGCAGGCTCGGCTGTTTTAAGGCGCCAGGGTTGGCTGCGAGCCACGTGGTTTAGACAGGAAGTACAGAACAAGATTCTGGATCTACCTTACGACGCAGAGATGTTGTTTGGTAAACACGTGGATGATGCCCGACAAGGAATAAAGAAAGATACTGATACGGCTAAGTCCTTGGGAACATTACAATACTGCAAAGTTTCTTTTAGGGGGGCAAGAGGAAGAGGTTTCTCATCCTACAGAGGCAGCAATCAACAACGCCACTCTTCCTACTCCCAACCTGGCCAGTCATCCAAACCCCAATATTCACAGAGGGGTCAGTCGGGAAGCCGAGAGGACGTCAAGGACAACAGAAGAGAGACAATACTAAGAGACAATAGCGGCCATGTGGCTCTTTCTACTGTTCCTGTACCCTCGTTAACACCAGTGGGGGGCAGGATTGCCCATTGCCTAAACAGCTGGAAGGTCATAACATCAGACCAGTGGGTCCTGAACATCATCAACAGAAGACACACGTTGGAGTTTCAAAATCTTCCTCCAACGAGAGCTCCAGACGCCAGTACACCCAAACATCTAGGACTTCTTTGTCTCTAAGCCCACCAACACTTCATCAAGGGGGCAATAGAGCCTGTACCTCATTCCCAGAAGGGGAAGGGGTTCTATTCCAGGTTCTTCCTTGTTCGGAAAACGAAGGAGAAGTGGCGTCCGATTTTAGATCTACGGAAGCTCAACACTTATCTCATCAAGTTGTTCTTCAGGATGGTCACCCTCCAGGACATTCTCAGTCTTCTCAATCCAGGGGACTACATGGCAACCCTGGATTTAGAGGATGCATATTTCCAAGTGCCCATTCATCCAGCTCACAGGCAATATCTTCGATTCACAGTAGGCAAGAGATATTTCCAATTCAGAGTACTGCTTTTTGGTCTTCGGTCCGCACCAAGGATCTTTACAAAGGTACTGGCTTCTGTGGCAGCTTTTCTCAGGAAGCAGTCTTTCGAAGTCTTCCCATATCTGGACGACTGGCTGGTAAAAGCTCCTTCATTCCAAGAAGCATCCAGGGCAGTCACGAGCTGCAGTCAACTATTCGAGCAGCTGGGCCTTCGGCTCAACAAGGAGAAATCGATTTTGCACCCCTCCAAGACAGCAAGTCTTTTGGGTGCGATCCTAGACACGGATTGCTGCATGGCTTTCCCTTCGGAAGAGCGCCAAACCAAACAGATTCTCTCCGCTCGCCTCCTGCACACAAGAAAGTTTCTGTCAGTTCGCCAATACAAATCGCTTCTCGGATCGATATCATCCTGCATACCATTGATACCACAAAGCAGGCTTCGAATGCGTCTATTGCAAGAACAATTGGACAGGCAATGGCATCAGATAACAGGTTCCTTCGACGACAAGATCGTGATCACACTGGGAATGCGAAAAGCAAGCAGCTGGTGGTTACTAAAGGTAAATCTTTCAGTGGGTTTGCCATTTCAACTTCCACCATCCCCCATGGTGCTGACAACAGATGCTTCCATGGAGGGATGGGGAGCGGTCCTCCAAGAACTGAAAGTCCGTGGTCATTGGAGCGCAGTCCAGAGCAAGTTCCACATCAATCTACTGGAACTTATGGCCATCCGTCTAGCCGTACAGGCTTTCCTTCCAAGGATCCGCAACCGTTCAGTGCTGGTTCGTACAGACAACACCACGGCCATGCACTACATTAACAAGCAGGGAGGGACGAGATCCTGCACTCTTTCAAAGGAAGCACAGAGACTGTGGAATTGGGTGATCCAACACAATATCACTCTTTCAGCGGAACATCTGGCAGGCACACTCAATGCCACAGCAGACGCTTTGAGTCGCCAAAAGACCATCAGCCACGAATGGGAATTGGATCAGACCATTCTGGAGGAACTGTTTTCACGTTGGGGGACCCCAACCATCGATCTGTTTGCGACTCCTCAGAACGCCAAATGCCAGTGCTACGCAAGCAGGGATCACCATCAGGGATCCCTGGGGAATGCGCTTTTGATAGCCTGGTACGGCGCATTTGTTTACGCCTTTCCACCTATTCCGCTGATCCCGAGACTAATCCGCAAGCTCAAGGCTGAGCCGTGCAGAATGATTCTGATTGCACCAGCATGGCCCAGGCAGTTTTGGTACACAGAACTCCTTCTTCTCTCCCAAGATCAACTGATTCTCCTTCGGCCTGTTCCGTCACTGTTAACAATGGCTCAGGGTCAGGTTCTGCATCCAGACCTGAGGTCCCTTCAATTGACAGCGTGGCTCCTGAGATCAGAGAATTCCAGGGTTTGAATCTTTCAGGAGAATGTAGAGACATTTTAGCCCAGGCCCGAGCGCCTAGTACTAATAAGACCTATCGGGCGGAGTGGAAGAGGTTCTGCCTTTGGTGTCAGAGACAAAGTCTACATCCATATACTTCTGCACTGCACCAACTCTTGCCATATATTCTGTCTCTTGCAAAATCTTAATTAGCTCACTCTTCTATAAAGGTACATCTGGCGGCCATTTCTAGATTTCGACGATCTTCATCGGGTCCTTCCCTTTGATCTGCGAGGATCGTTAAACAGTTCCTTAAAGGTTTGTTCAGGGCTTTTCCTCCAGTCAGGCCTCCACCACCAGCCTGGCATCTGAATTTGGTCCTGTCACATCTGATGAAGGCCCCGTTTGAGCCTATTCACAGGGCCGACATGAAGTTTGGGTCTTGGAAACTGGCTCTTCTCTTAGCCCTGACACCGGCTTTAAGAGTAAGTGAGCTCCAGGCTTTCACAATTAAGGAACCCTTTCTACAATTTAAGAATGATGTTCTCATCCTGCGGACAAATCCTAAATTTATTCCAAAGGTCCCCTCAGACTTTCATCTTAATGAGCCGGTGATCTTAAACTCCTTCTTCCCGCGCCCCTCCACGCCAGCGGAAAGGGCGCTACATTCTTTGGACATTCATAGATGTCTCAAGTTCCACTTAGAGTGGACAAAACTGTTCAGGAAGTCTTCCCAGCTTTTTGTTTCATACAGTGCTCCGAGAAAGGGTTGTCCAGTTTCTAAATCCTGCATTTCCCGCTGGATATCAGGTGCCATCCAGTTTTGCCATCAAAAAGCGGGAAAGCCACTTCAGCGAGCAGTTCGTGCTCATTCTACAAGGTCAATGGCTTCATCGGTGGCTCTATTCTCAGGTGTCCCGATCAAGGACACAGAGCAGTGTCCACACCTTCACTCGCCACTACTGCTTGGATTCTTCTGTGAAGGAGGATGCGGCAGTGGGCCAAGCGGTTTTGAGGAACATTTTTCAATAAGCCGGTGAGCTTTCCTTTCTATCCCGCCTTCCTGCATTGCGTATTTTGTATTACTTGTGGTTGTTCTGCTTTGTGATGCCAATGTATATTTGTTTTTCTTATCAGGATTATGTATGACATTTACAGATGACAAAATATGCATTTCTCTTTACTGCTAGCTATTCTGATACAAAGCATGGGAATCTATGAAAGTTCCAATACTGGGGCAAGAAAACAAGTTACTTACCTGTAACTTTGGTTCCCCAGTATTGGTAACTTTCATAGATTCCCATGCGCCCACCCTCCTCTCCTGGGAAAGCTCAGCCTTATTGTACAATGATGTTGCTGTTTACAACGGCTACGAAAATCTGAGGCTCTCTCAGGAAGGTTCTATGGGGTGAGGCTGCTCTGATTGGCTGTTGCAAAAATGTGGTCTCTTTTACAAAAAGAGGTGGATAAGCTACAAAATGAGATGAGGCATAGGCCTATTTTTTCACTTTGTGCTTACTACTATGGTATTTTTTTTATTTACCGAGGCTCCCATTCCGACAACGGGGAATGATACAAAGCATGGGAATCTATGAAAGTTACCAATACTGGGGAACCAAAGTTACAGGCAAGTAACTTGTTTTCTTCTTGAGGAGCTTCTGGGTGTTGCTGGCATAGAGTGCTTTGCCATAGTCGATTCTGCTGCAGACGAGTACGTGGGTGACCATCTTTCTGTACTCTGTGGCAATCCATTTGAAGAACTTTCGGAGCCGGCATAAAGTGCTGAAGCAGGATGATGCCATTGATCTGGCGGTCCTTGGTGAGGAAGGAGTCCAGAATGATGCTGATTTCGTACGTGGTAAGTGGGAGTGGTGGGGTTCCAAGTGCTGTGGGCCACCAGGAGTGGTTCCCAGGTGGAGCCCATGATGAGGACTTCTGGTCTTCTCTGTCTTGAGCTTGAAGCTCAACTCTGAGAAGCTTGGGCCTGTGTGGATCCAGCGGAACCTTCTTCTCCTCTGCTGCACGATGAAACCCAAGCAGAACCAATGCATCACCACTGCTGCCTGGATCGGAACCATTGCAAAGACCCACACTGCAGCCCAGTGCTACATTGGAACTGCCATTGTGTGATGCATCCTCATCGCAGGCACTCGCATCCCTAACTGATGGCAGCCTCAACGATAACGCCAGACTCTCACAGTGCCTCAGAACAAACACATCACCCCGACAATGTGACACAGCCTTGACGCCAGACTTTGCATCTAAAGCCCTTGACGGGATACTCGACGACGCATCTAAGAACTGACACTTCACGTTGCACATGCATCTTCATGGATCCTAACAACACTCTGTAAACCAGGATTTAAGGTACTTTGTTCCATAGGCCTATCTGGGTCCCTTTAGCTGGCCTGTGCTTGATTGTGGTGATATGAAGATAAGTCAGTAACACTGAAACAGCTTTCCGTCACTAGGCTGAGCATCTTGTTAATCCTCAGGAGCGAGTGGTGTTCCACTCATATGTTGGAATTGAGATAACGTACACCTACACGTAACCAGAAATCCTTGTACCCTACCTTGGAAGCTGGAAACAGTGGGTGGCCACCATTTTGAAGACTCAGTTTGTTTGATTACCTTGAAACCTTGAGTGACTCTAATTGTGCCCAACTATGTATTCTACTGGTTTGGCATCCAATTTCAACCCAATATGGTGCTAGTAACTGACCAGAACCCTATCTGAGAAAATCCAGAGAATTTTTTTCTTAACATAACATCCTCCCCAGTTAGTATTCTACCTACCAAAAGGACATTCACAACTTGGTTGGGGTCCAGTCCAAAAAATGTAAACTAAGTTTGGCTATATAAACCTTGCAGATAGTCATTCTACCTTTAAAGGAAGTTCTCTCCTTCACCATCAAGAGGACTACAGGCCTTTGTACAAAAAACTTATAAACGCTCCTTCTCAGGAATGGCACCCAGGATTTGGAACTCACTCCCTCCTGAAACCAGGCTCATCTCCTCCACTACACTTTTTAAGAAAGAAGTAAAGGCTATCCTCATGGCTAAATACACTTGAACTATTAATGTGGGTTTGTTAAAGACTCTGCACCGACCTGTACTATCCGCTCGATCCCTGTGATTGTTTTATTACTTGTACTATTGTTTTACCTGACTGTCTTTGCTCCCACTTATTTGTACTATTAGCATTATTGATGTATCTGTTTTACTATGCTCCCCCATGTACCTACCCCACCCATTACCTACAACCACGCTATGCCCAATGGACTGTTATATACTCTCCTGTTTGTATCCATGCTCTGTAAAGCGCTCTGATATCTGCAAAGATCTTGTTTGCGCTATATAAAACTTTCAAAATAAATAAATTCAAAGAAGAATTACATTCAAGGAACAAGATCCAAGTTCACGAGGTAAGTTTATTTGTACATCACCAGATCTTGTCAGAAACGCCCCCCTCTTGCTCTAAACTGACAGGTCTTGAATTTCACAGAAATGCGGGGAATACATAGGAGGGCCCCAGTGGAATAATTAATAGAAGAAGAAAAAAAAGAGGCAGGTTTGACCTTTAACCAAGACCATATACTCCATCCATTGAGACTAAACCCTTGATCAAGTTTGATATCAGGGATGTGGTCAATCTGGTCATGTATATGAAATTAAACATTTAAGGGCCTATTTACGAGGAGGTTTTCGTTAAGTTTGCACCACGCAACATGGTACATGCATGGCGCAAACCTTAAGTAAGATTTAAGAAGCCTTGCAAAGCCACTTTGCGTGGCCCTGAGTGGCTTCATAAAGCTGAGGCAATGCAGCACAGATAGTTTCGTTGCATTCCTGGCCTCTCCCGGTCACGCAGCTCAGTGCAGTAAGCAAGGTGGCTTGCGGGGCTGCACTGCGCAACTTTTTCATAAATAGGCCTTTTAGTGTAAATCAGCAACATCCAGATCCTATAATGGCACAAACATCTCCCTTGGCAGCCAGGACAAAAACATCTAAAATCTTAGCCACAGTTTGGGTTTCATGGCTGGTTAGTCGTATCGCATACATTGGGAAGAGGATACTAAAGAAAATGGCAGTCGCGGATATTCCTTTGGATTTATTTCTGGTGCCATGCCATAGCAGAAGCATGCTATAGGGCGAGGATGATGTAAGTGGGATAGCAGGCTCCAGGCTAATCCTTGAGATTTGAGGTACAGGCATGGTTGCCGCAACGTTAGTAGCAGGTTGCTGTTGTGAGTGACTGCGGGAATTAAGATCGCTGGAGAAAAGTTCAAATTGACGAGGATCGAGCTAATGAATCTTATTGGGCTGCAAGAAACAAATTACAATCTCTAGAAGGTGACAGCTCCTCCATCATTATCAGTGTGGAAAAGGGGAATGGACCACTGCATGGGCATGGAGATCTTTGTGCCTAAAGCTGACTTTCCCACCCGAAACACTCAAAAATATGGAAGCGGTGGGTGGAAGACAGAGGAGTCGAATTGGCGCCAGTCCATTGGATTTATCGACTTGTCGATGAAGAGGTCAGGACATTCCATGGCCAAAAAGGCCTTGCACTGAACTGCAGGACATCATGGGCTATGCAGTTAGAGAAAGAACTTTGGGGCATATTATCTAGAACAGCGTTAAAAATTATCACCGGTTTAGCGGCAGAAAACTGCCACAAAAACAGTGATAATGGGCTTGATAATATGCCCTTGAGAATTCCAATAGACATCCATGTTCTGGTGTGAACATGGGCTTCTATTGGAATTCTCCAGGGTATATTATCAAGCCCATTATCGCCGCTTTACCGGCGATAATTTTAACGCCGTTCTTGATAATATGCCCTTAATATTCTTATCTTTTCTCTCAATGTAATCATGTATAGGGGAATTTGGCAGGGCTGTTCTATTTTGTTTGTATGCAATATACATCAATAAAATATGTTCCAGAGGAGGAGCCTAGCCTGCAACCATGATGGCCGCCTAAACCCTCGGCTCCGCCGACCCTCTCGTTTTCCTCCCAAATAGCTATTGATCCTGCAAGTTATCCTGTGATCGCGTCGATGTGTCAGAACCGGGAGATGATCCTGACTCCAACGGTGCGCTCCCCGGCGTGCTCCTTGCGGCAGAAGCGACAGGGCGTCCTTGCTTCCTTTCTGGCGCGGAATGGCGGTGACCGGGTCTTTGTTCCTCGGAGACGACCGGCCCTGATTACAACAACAGCGGCCACTGAAGACGGTGCGGGGTCGGCCGGCGGAGAGCGGCTGCCGCACTGATTTTCTCGCTGCAGCGAGCCATTCTGGCCTGTTAACCTCCACGCTCGCACGATGTTGCCGCTGCCAGTGATACATTGTATCCTTTCTCCAGCCTGTAGACGGCTTTGAGAGCCTCTTCGTCTTCCAGCGCTGTGGTGGGTGCCATTTTGAACCGAGCGCTCGGCACTTGAAACTGACGACCCCAGGCTGCTATTGAGGGTGTTTACAACGGCCGACGCTGCATTGCAACCGAGTGCGGTGTCGGAACGGAGTGTGCTGCTCCTGTGCCCCCGACGTGGCTGTGTTCTGCGGTGGGATGACCGGCTACTAACAATGGATGTCGGCGGACAGTTTCGAGGACTGGCATATGTTTGTGAGCCCCATGTGCAGGGAGCTGCAGCTCCCACTTCTCCTGAGGCGTCTTTGAAGATTGGTGATATTCTGGGCGCTCTGGGTACTTTGCGAGCTGCCCTATATGACAATGCCCGGGACCTGGGGGGCCGACTAGATGCCATTCTGCCCGCAGTGCCCTCGACTGGCCGTGCTGGTTTTCGTGTGCTGAGCACTTCGCCACACCCTGTGCTCGACTACCGTGAACTGCCTACCCAGATGTACATGGAGGCGTTGGAGGTACAAGATCTTGATACCGCCGCGGTATTGCCTGTTAAGGTTGTGATGCAGTGTGGGGTTTCTGGACCTGTGCAATGGCTGGGGAATCGCCTCTGGACGCCATGTCAGGCAACTCCTTCGTGGTCTACTGGCGTGTTTTTCTGTCTTATCCTGGATTTGCTACTATTGCTTTGGCCGGTCGACTTTCGAGGATTGCTGCTGTGTGATGCCCTTTTTAGTACAGCCGTGGACCACATGACTTTGAGGTGGACAGACCTTGGTGGACAGTGCCCTGTACTGTTGTGGTCATTTCGTCTGCTTATTCCATCCAAGATGGCTGCTATACAACTGGACCTCGTCGTCACGCTAGATCGGAAGGGACAAGGTTGAAGATGTTTTTCCTTTTTTGCTTCCTGTTGCTTGTATTGTTTGGACTGTGATGGACGGACGGGGGAGTTAGACGTTGGTTATGCATCGGTTCGGGGGTCCGGGGAGGGGCGGCCGAGAATACACATGTTGGTTGTTTTGTTCACAAACGTTTGGCCCTCCTCCGGTCTTATGTGATTCTTCTTTTCCTTCTTTCTACTTCTGTATTTCGGGTACTCTTTTTGGGCGACAGGCACACTGCTAGGGGGGGGTAGGCCATAGCCTCTGCATGCGTGTAGGGTGGGGGGGGGAGGGGTTTTATTTTGTCCGTTTCAGTTTCTATGGGCCTTATTTTCTCTTTATTCTTACATTCTTTTCTTCTCTTGCTTTTTCCTTGGGTCATGGGGTGGATCGATATGAGGTGGGTAGCGACCGGCATGCAACATAATGTGGGATTGTTCATCCTTTTGTGTTATCCATATGCCGCCATTTTGATTAGGATTTACTGCTTGCTGGATTTCTTCTGGTGGAAGTCGCCCGCTTATGTCTTAGACGGATTGTATGGACTCTGATCCTTCTCAGCTCCTACTATTTTAAATATACTTTACAAAAAACTTTAAAAAATAAACCTTCACTTCTCCTACTTCTCGGTAGTGCAAATACCTCCAGTGTAATTCAGGTTGATTGTACTTTGTTCCGATATACTACCGAGTCGCCATATAGCTTGCTACTTTGCTTCAAAAGATGTCGAGGCCGGCCGGATGTAGGCCCGTATTTGTTTGCTTATACTGCGCAATAAAGGTTTTCAAAAAAAAATTTGAAAAAATAAATAAATAAAATATGTTCCAAACATTTTTTTTTATACAATTTCTGCAGAAGAAGCGGGGTTGTTCGTTGGAGCATGGAAGCAGTCCCTAGAGGGCACTTGGCTCCCAGTCACAGAGGCAGCACCATGGCCTGAGGTTTTGGGCTCAGTGATTCTCCTGCAGCAGCTGGCATGCACCCCGGCTGCTATTCTCTGGCACCTTCAGCAATGTTCTTGGCGAGCAGGGCTTGGAAAGGAACACGGTACATGGGCTGGAGGGTGGTAGGTAAGTACAGCTAAAGTGTTGCTTGGTCTCTAAAGCCCTGCACTGCAGTAGTAAAAAAAACAGTGGCAGCTGGTAATTTTACCAGGGAGGGGGGGGGCAGGGACGTACATACACCTCATTGACACCCACATAAGCCTATTCATTCACACACGCACCAATTCACAACACTCACTAACAAATACACATACAATCATATTTACACGCATGCACCAAAGGGAAATAAACACATAAAAAGTACCTCAACAGCAGCACTCCGATAGGGAAGCCTCTGAGGTGTTAGGAGGGTTGGGACTGCTGCCTTCCCTTTATTGCTTACCTCAGGTCAGCCCAGGTAGGGTGAAGACTGCTGACTTCCCCTTACTCTGTGACAAGTGTCACTGATTGACTCTGGGCCTTGGGCACTTCAGGGCTTAAAACTGAAGAGCTCAGGTCCAGGGCAATGGGTGAACCTCCCCTTCGTCACAAGGGGGAGGGCCTTGAGGCATTAGTGCCAGGCTGAGGTCACACTCATTGGGCTGTGAAATCCTCCGCTCAGGCACCTGCGCATTTAGTGCACGTCTAGCTCCTGGCGGCCTGATCTGAACCAGAAGTGTGTCTGCCAGACAGACACTCTCCTTGCAGCCTGTACAGATGGGCCACTGCTGACAAAATGTGTACCCTTTTCACTCTCTATCTGAAGGGCGGAGGGATCCTCAAACCGTCCCCTCAAACCTAGGAATGAGTGGCCATATTTATTTAATAAAAGTCCGGCAATGCAGCAAGCCATCATGCTGTGCTGCGTGAAAGTGCAGATATGTGCCGTATTTACCATTATATGGTGCCTTCCTGTCCTTTCCTAGTGCTGGAGCATGTTTGGCTGCCTTGCGCCGATGCAAACACACTTGCGTTATGTTGCAAGGGTGCTTGCCTTGCAAGCAGGATTGTTTTGAGGCGTTTCCAAGTGTGCTCCAGTGTGCAGGTTCCTGAGTTGCCACGTTTATGTAACTTTTGATAAGCAAGAAACCCAATTGTTGTTGTTAAAATCTGCATATTATGCAGCAGATGATGGATTAAGTGGCAAATGCAACAAATCCATAATTATGCGGAAATTGCCGCAGAATCACATAATTTCAGTGGCATGGGTTTAGGACAGGACATCAGACTAGGATAATGTGAGAAGTGCACACCAAAAGCATTTCTTGCCAGGATAGTCTTACCAAGGGCTCAGGCCAGTGGTGACACCAGAAGCAGTGAAGAACTTGTCATAAGAAACAGCAAATACAAACCGAGAACAACAAAAACCAAAGAAAATAGCCTTTGGCTAGAACACTGCAGATAACCCTGCCAGGTCTCCCAAGAAGGGAAATTTCACAAACCATTGTGTAGCTTGGGAAAAGTTTAACCAAAGGCAGATAGGCCCCCGGCAAGAAATACCCTTATGTCTGACGTCAAATAAGATTCCCATAATGTAGAACCAAGGGTACATCTGCATCATGTTGCCTTACCTGATTTCTCACATCATTAGTTCACTGTCTCTCATCTACCAGGGAGAATGCAGGCTTCAAGACAAGCATTGTGTTCGTTTTTAAGATTACTGGCATTTAGAAAAGCTTCGACCTTCCTATTTAAATGATAATTCAGATTTTTTTCGAGATTTGTTTGCAAATTAAATAAAATATTTCAGCATTTGTTGGATGAATGCTTGTTTCCATGTCTTTATCGATTGTTTTGATGTCATAATTAGCGAAATTGATTTTGTGAGGTTCACTTAAGTCAAAAGGTTAAGAACCACTGTCCTGTAGTGCTTGAATTGGCTCACTTGAGAAGAGCTGGGGCATATGTAACACAGTTCCTTTTGACACACATCATCTGGAGAGTCCCTATGTAGGCCCAAGTATTCAAGCATCTAGACATGCAGCCCTCGACTGCACTGCCCTCCCACAAGCATGGCCAGACCTCCATTACTGCTAAAAACAATTAAGAGCTGAGCAGAAGGGGTCTTGCAGTTTCCCCAACTAGGCACAGCCAGGTGCTTCTTGGCGCTCTGCTTTGGGCTGGGAGCAGAGCAAACAGAAATCTGTCTCCAGAGACTGTCTCCTCCCTCGCTGCTTGTGCTGTGCCCTTTACCTGTGGAGGAAATCCTCCATTTTAAAAGAAATAAAACACGGTGCTCCGGTCGAGTGGACTACAGGCACTGTAGAAATGTCAAGGACGCTGCTATGCCGTGGAATGAGCCGGTGTCAGCACAAGAGCGCCCTCTGCCGGAAAAAAATATTTTCCATTGTCGCCGATACCTTATTTTCCCAAGTTCGACAATTAAATTGGTACAGAAGTAAAGGGGGTGAGCCAGGAAATCAAGGCCATACTTAGCCAGAAATTGTAAATATCTCTCATGTGAACCATAACTCTAATCACACCGAGCATGTGAAACAAGGAAACCCAACCCTACTTAGGGGCGTTCCCTTCAACCTTTCGTTTATCTCTCTCCATCCACCAGCTAGCTATGAATCACCCCCTCACCCCTATCTGTTAATCCATTCATCCGCCCTTTCAATCAATAAATCCATGTAACCATCTTTCCATCCTTTCACCCTTCTATCTGTTCATTCTTTCACCCTCCTACCCTACCTTTCACCCTTCCTTCGGTACTTGCACCTTTTATTTCTTCCTTTCACCCGCCTCTCTTCTCCCATTTTCCTTTCCTCTTTCTCTGTCCCCGTGTTTTGACCCCGCAGCGTTACTGTTCCTTACTTAACTTTCACTCCGCCTGACTTCCTATTTGTTCCGCTCTCTGTTTTACCCTATTTTTTTTCTCCATTTCCGTATCCCCCGCTTCCCTTTCCGTGTATGCCAGCCCATCTGCCACCGCCCTTGGGGTCGGTCCAAATCACAAAGCATCTGCACACCCCTTAGAAAGTAAATACCCCCCCCCCCCCCATCCCCCCCACCGAGGACACCAGAAGGGCGGAGTGTGGGGTTTGTGGGCGTTCAGTGCACTTGAGGCCAAGGAAGCAGTTGGCCGGGTGTCGCATTCCAGAACGCAGGGCGCACCCATGAAGGATTTGGGCAGTGACACCTTTAACAAGTTGCCTGTAGTTTGTTTGTTGACTGGTGTGACAGAATCCCCAGCCCTGTCTGGCATTAGACCGGTCACCCTCCTTTGCAGGACCCCACCAGCATCTATACTGAGGTTGAGTGATGTGACCCACTGGGCCAGAAGCATCCAATGTGAGGGGACGATGGGGCTTCAGTCCCACCACCAAAGAGGAGAATGAACGAAAACAGGGGGTCTCGATATTCCCATTCCCTGCTGGTCCCTGGTCTGTGGTTCTGGGACTGCTGTGTCTGCAGGTGCACGCCTAGCTTGATCGGGTTACTCTTCATTACAGGTCCCTTTAGGAGTCTTTTGATGTACCTGTGTATGGTAGCTCCATGATACAAATCTAGCTTGACGGATCCAGGGATGTTGTTCCAGATCCAGGGCGCACAGGGAAAGGCCAGCGGTCTTTCTTTCTTTTTTAGGGTTCTTCCTCTGCAGTCTGATGGTGTCTTAGCAGCAGGGGTGCAGAGAACCAATGGAGATGCTGAGCTTGTCCGCAAGATCAGCGGGGTGCTGGTTGTGAGGACTTTGTAAATGAGGCAGCTGGTTTTGAAGATTGTGGGGGCCGCAAGGGGAGGCAGTTGAGTTTCATGAGGATGAGGGTGACGTGATCATATTTCTTCAGGCTCTGGATGCCGCGCAGACTAGGATGCCCTTAAGGGATGCCAGAGTGGAATCTGGGAGGCCATGGAACAGTGTGTTACCACCTTCAAGGTGCAAGAGGATAAAGACTTGAACAGCGATTCTGGAGTTATTTTCTAGAAGAAACAGATTCACTGTCTTTAGAAAAGAGAGAGGTGGCACCAGGCATTGTTGGTAACATGCTCCTCGGAGCTGAATCCAACTGTCTTGGCATTTACTGAAGGTTGGGGTTTGAAGTCTTTAAGGATTATGTAATTTATCCCCTTTGGTTTTCCTTTGTTCGCCCTAAGTTGGCAGGGTATGCCCAGACGTGGGTCCCTTGCTCACTTTGCCACTGGATTCAAGCTAGCCTGGCTGAAGACGGCTGGAATGCCAGATACCGGTCCTCGGAAGCTTGTTTCCGGTCCAGGGAAGGCATGACTTGGCAGTTCGGGTTGGACTGTTCCCATGAGGCACAGGGTCAGACTGATTTGCATATAGCCATGTCTGAACTGGGGTGGCAGAGTGAGCTAAAGAACGGTGATGGATTAAACCCAGATCAGTTGACTGGGTGTGAGGGTTTACGATGTTCAACACTCCGTCCATCATCCCCTTTGGTTTTGTTATGTAAGTAGAGCACAGAGGCTCCATGCAGAGGTTGAAAATTAAAGGAGAGAGTATAATGGGTGAGGCGAGAGGCCATCGTAATCTGTGGTCAAGGGGGCATCGCCATGATATGTGAAGTATCAGTCTCCATGCAGCAGCGTTATCTGAAGCCAGAATGGTTGTTGTGCAGGAGTTGGTTAGGACAGAAGTGATCTTGGAGTTGGACATTACTGATGAATGGTAGGTGACTGATGGGCCGGTAGTTGGCGAGCTCATCGGGTTCTAGCGTAGGTTCTTCTGGAGCTGGAGAACTGGACTTGTCTTGAGAAAGTCTTGGAGGATCACTTTAGTGAGAGAGGCAATAGCAATGGTAAGTATGGGTACGGCGGCATACCCTGACAGAGCATTGATGTAAGACGGGGATAAGACATCATCTTCATAAGCAATAGCTTCAATGTAGTTGGAGTATTCTCAGCGTAATCTGCGAAGGAGAAGGGTTTGACGGCAGACAGGCCATTGTGGGATTGTAAGGGCGAGGGTGAGTTTAAGAGGTAAAGCAGGCTTGATGTTTCCGATCTTCTGGCAGGGGGTTGGCGCAGTGCTTGATTGTTTTGAAAAGCCTTCTGCTTTTGTTAGTGGTTTCATTAATGGTACAGTACGTTGCTTCGGCTGATGCGATGAGCTGTCTGCATGTCGAGTGAAGGGATTCAGTATTAAGAGGACGTAGGTCATTATGTTTTTCTTCCACTTTCTTTCCTGTCTACAGATTAATCATTTGTCTGCAAGGTCTTTAAAGTAGCAGGATCCTGAAGGCTTTGGATTGCATTTGTATGTTTTAATTATGGTGTGAATGCTCACCTAGTTTTCTAAGGAAATGTGTAAGCTGGTTAGAGGGGTATCGACGTTTGGTATGGAGTTGGTAGAGTCAGATGAATTCAATCTTGAGGTCGTCTATGGAAAAGACTTTGAAGAATCTGAAGGTTTGGCTTGCTCTTCTGAATAGATGTTGGTTTGTTAGCAGGATGCTTAAAAGAGAGAAAAGGATGGCAAAGCGGTCAGTTCCAGGGTATGGGTGCTTTGCATGGTAGGGTATGTCGCGACAACATGGTTGAGGATGGGGCATTGGAGTGTGTTGTTATCTGGGAGGTTGAAGTCACCCAAGAGGGTGGTGTAGGCATGTTGGATGAACAATGCGGTCAGGTGGTCTGAGAATTCCTCTATGAAGACCTCGTTCAGCCCAGGAGGCCTATAGAAGAGATGGAAGGGAACGGTCTGAGCTGCAGAGTGTGGAATGGAATTTCAACAGTGGTGCAGAACCAGTGAAGCCTCCCCCCGTTTTATTGATGAGGTCCACACAATGGATGCTGTAGCATCTGGGAAGGACATCTAGGAAGAGGGAGTAAACCATGTTTCTGTGATAAAGAGGGTGCCAAGCTTTTGATAGGTGCTGCGATGTTTGGTGTGTGTAGTGTACACCAAACATGACGTCTGCGATGTTTGATGTACAGAGCGAGGGTAAGTAGCATTAGTTGGAATGTAAGTACTGTAGTTTGGTGGTTTGTGGTGGTGGATGTGATCGAGTTTGAGTCTGTGTTGTAAGAGTGTAATGTCAGTCTTTGGGTCGTCTGTGTCTGGGGGTGATTGGCAGTATGAGGTGTTAGTTGAGGCACATGCTTATATGTCACTGTAAGTTTCAGTGGAACCGAGATTCTGGCTCAAACAGGCAAAGCCCTTGTCTGTGTCTTGTTGCTGGGGAACCTGGATGATGGGATGCCCTGAAGACTTGACTGACGTGGGGCGAAGCCATTAAGTGATGTTGCAGTCTATGCCGGTGATGGGAAATGCAGTCATGTCACTTGCTGTTCAGATGGATGATGGGAGATCATGTGATGTCACTGCCTGGCAGATGGATGATGGGAAATGAAGTCTTCTTGCTTTGTTTCTTATTTAAAGAACAGTTTTGCTGGGGAACCAGAGATATTACTTCCTGTGCAGATGGAAGTTTTGTGGTGGGTATTTGTCTGTTTCCTTCTCAGTAATGCAAATCGATCTGCTCTTCAGTGCCATGGCAATACGTGGTCCCAAATCTTTTAAGGCATCTTGAGAACCTCTTCAAAGGTAATTTTTCACTGATGTTTCAATCCTGCTGTCTGAATTACATGCCTCTGGATCATTTTCTGGATGCCAATCCCAATCCATACAGTAGTATATTTAAATAAAAATACATGTTTTGTAAGCAGTGGCCGACAATTAAATATATTTAAATAACAGTTTATTACTGATAATTAGACACGTCCTCATAAGCCTGCCAGTCACTGTCCTCCTGACTTCACCACCACATGCCAGAAACCAGCAAGAAATGTCTTAAAGAATATGGACAAGACTGCTGGAGATCATTACACCGTGCAGGGGTTTTCATGTTCGAAGGCGCTGAACAGGCTTTAGTGCTGGAGACCGGGGTTGCTGGTAATTTTGGTAGCCCTTATCTTAGGTCTTCTGATACTGATAGTTGGCCTTTATAGAAAAAATACTTTGACTATTTAGTTGAGAAGGGCCCTTTCGTGACGGACTCCCTTTGCAGTAGGACACTCCTTGGATATTGTTCTATCGAAGGACTTTTTGAGACTTAACCCAATAGGGGCTATTAGATTCACCGTGGTTTACATTTCATGATTCTTTGATGCCATTTCCACTAAAGTACCTCTCCAACTTTTGTGAGTTATTAAAACACATCACTGTCAGCGTCCTGCACCTCTTCCACTGAAAGAAAGGATCTCCAGCTTTGCAGTTGGAGCAGTCGCTGAGCAGGATCTCCACTCTCGACCCTGGTGACCAGATCCAACCCTTCTGTCTCTGGTCCTGAAGTGCTGGTTGCCAGAAAGTGCTTCAAATTTGAACTTCTCCTCAGGGTGATTCCTTAGTAGACCGCGGATACAATGTTTGTGGTTGCTTATACATGGGAACCTTCAGGCGCAAGTCCAAATCCTAAACTGCATGTTATCCATGGGAAAGAGCACTTGAGTCCTTGGAATCTAGAGTCAACAATAAAGGTGCACATTCTCCTGCAAACGCCTCCAATTGGTTGTCAGAATATAATTGGACTGGTGTCTTCTCCACTGGAGTGGTCATCTGTAGTTCAGGCTGGGAAAGCCATATTTTGCCTTCAGTAAGCATCTTGGCTTTAGGTCTACACTTGGAGCTTACGATTGAGAATCTAATGATGGAACCGAGTGGATATCAAGGTGGAGCTGCACATGAACTACAAGTCAGTTACATTCTGTTCCCCCTTCAATTCCCACTTTAGCCTAAACAAAATCTCATTAAAAGCAATAAATCCATATAAAAACCACAGTAGTAGTGTGGACAGAATATGAAGCTATAAAGAATTCATGCTGTAGAATTGAACTTACAATATATTGTATTATCTTGAGTGTCTTTTACTTGGACACATACAAAAGGAAGGCAAAGACAATAAAAAGGATGTGTAATACAAATCTCAAAAGAGTATGTTACAAGGCTGGCTTACACAGTAATTCCATCACAGCAGTGTGTCCTGCACTTACCATCAGACAACAAACTCATGGCAGATCCTCCTTCAACACTCCCGGCATAATAACAATACTGCTTTTATGTTTATTTACAGTTTTTATTTCATTTGATATTATCAAGAAAGCTCCAAGTTACAGCCAAGGGACTTTCCTTCTACAAATATCTTACACATATTTTTTACATATTTTGTTTACCGGAAACGCGCAAGGTAGACCTATACAAGTATAAAAAGACGAGACAGATAAGATATTGGACTGATTGATTTTGATATTGATATTGATTTAGTTTTTTAACCAAAGTTTACACACATAGGAAAGGCATCCTGGCTACATCACATCTTGCGTTTCGCCAAAGGAGAGAAAAGAGAAAAGTTGAAAATTGCATTGATTGGATTATGGGGTGAATAACATCCAAGATCTTGGAGCTTCATTGATATTTTATAACGCAGACTTCACTGTGATGTCCCACGCGGTTAGTGATCTCCAGCTGGGCGTAGCACCTCCTGCTGTCAATGTTCCCAGGCTGGAGAGAGTGCTGCCAGCATTGAGTGCTCACTAAGCTGGGAACAGAATTTGAGATAGCTCCCTACACCTGCTGTCAGGGCATGCAGCCTATCAAGCGCATACCATGTTGGCATCATGGGTTTTCTTGAAATGTTGGTCAAATCCCCAATGGAAACGTTTCACAGACAACTTTGGAAGCGCTGCTGATGTACCAGACACTGCTGCTACAGATATGGCTGCGTCACAGCAAAGAGCTACAAATTCACACCCAATGATAATCTTAGATCACGGTTTTTCATTGATGCGTCTGTTACGGGCAAGTGGTCCTAACAAGATATCAGGGTAGGAGCTTTCCCTCGTCCCCCGCGCAACACCCAATCAGGAAAAAAGGTTGAACACCAGGGGTGGAGGGTGCTCCGCGGTCTCCGATATCACTCCTGTGGGTGGGGAAGGGAAGTCAGCGGGCCTTTCACCCTCACCCGTCATACTGGACTAAAACTGCCTGAAACAAAGAATTGCGAACACAATTGCTTATAATGTAAAAACACTCCAATCCTGTAAGCCCAAAACCAAACAGGAAGCACTCTTTCCCAAACGTACTCCCTGTTGGACAGGCCTGATTGGGAACCTATTTGCTGCCACATTCCCCATCCTGTGGCTGGTACGGAAAATCCCATGGTCCACTGTAACTGTTAAAACTATTCCCACGGACTCACAGGTATCACTTGCAGGGGACGGAGGCAGAGCTAGGAAGGTTTACCTTGGACTCTAAAGTCAATCATCAAAGAAAAAGAGAGGACGGTCTTTAAACTTAGCTTTCAAGCGTCCATGACCACGCTGTCCTTTTCTATAGATGAAGAGTTGTGCGAAAGTGTATGGATCAACCATGGTTTAAATGAGGTGAGAGAATATTCCAGCAACATTGAAGTATTTCACAAGGAAAGCAAGACCACAGTGGGGGTGATTCTCAATGGAGAGGGGCCTGCACCGGAGTGTGGACAGAAAGAATAGAATTACAAAGCTCGGTGAGGAATATGGGTTCACCCCATGAACTGAATTAACAAACAAAAACTCCTATTGTAGGCCTGTTACAAAATATAATTAACATTTGATGTAAAGGAACAAAAGATGCAAAGAGGTCAAGAATGGAAAAGGGTAAACATTTCTTTAGCGACGCAAACTTAAAGTTATAATCCAAGAACTAAATTATAGATAGTTGTACACCATGAATGACTGAAATCAAAGGTGGTTAGCTAAGTCTGGATGTAAGACCCTTAAATGGCAGCCAGGTAAGGATTGCTCCTCTGTTGCTTGGCAAGTCTTGCAGCATAACCGGAATAAATAATAAATCTATTCAACCGTCTTATGTACCACGAGGTCCTTGAGAATCTGTTTGATCGTACCATTTTGGAAGGATACCATAAGTGCGTATAAGCCATCTCGCATATTTTAAGGTGCATTACATTGAGAGGGGTTTAACAGTAGAGGTATTTTACAAAAGAAGATCAAGAAAGCACAGAGCAGCAGAGGCGATCAACACGTGTTGACATGTGGGAGGTTTTCATCATCTTATCCTGGATCCAGTCTCTTACCAGTTCTCACATCCAGTTGGGATGTTTCTGCAGGCCATCATGAAGACTACTGTGCCACAGCCTCGAAATTGCTGAGTAGGGTTATGCAAAACAGTTCCTTAGATATCCCTCAAGATAAGACATTTTAAGGAGAGTCCGAGGAGTTTCCACCAGCCTGGAGTTTTGGCCGCTTTTTGATGGTACCCTGTCCCTGGTGGGTGACTTCCTAAACCTATATACCACAGGCAACCATCATTGTTGAAAGACTGAGGAATTTGTTAATATGGAGGACTTGGAAAGAACAGATACTGTCCATGAAACTGAAAGGAAAAGTCACACTCTCAGTACTTGGTAAATGCCATGTTCTGAATGAGGTCGTACTTCAACATGGAAGTGGCATGGAGCGTACAAAGAGCATTACAGGTAATGTCCTCTTCAGTACAGTTATTCTTTCCATTGTATCTTTAAAAGGCTCAACACCACCTATCACATAGCACATTCCCACCTGCCACCTTCTGGGAGCATTTTGAGAATATGGTGAAGCGTGGATGCACCACTGTGGAGCCTGGGGATGCTGGGGCTGAGAGGACTGGAAAAACCCTCTCGAGTCTCTGCCACCTGTTCAGCTGGTGTTGAAGCACTCGCACAGTATCCCACTCGGCTGTCACTGCTGGAGTCCGAATGCTTGGAGGAGGGCAGGTAAGTCGCGGGCATCAGCCGTAGCATAAAGGTCACTCTGGCCCAACATGGACAGGGCCATGCGCAGCGTGCTCCAGATATTCTCCGACATCGCACCCCGCTCTCCCTGTGGACCCCGACTCTTGCGCTGCATGTTAAGTGCTTCAAGAAAATGTTCCACCGCCTCCCTAAGAAAAAAACAGAAAAAGGAAAAGATTTGAGTATCTAAATCAGGGCCAGATAACGCCAACATTCAGCAAAAACATATGTTTATTTGAAAAGAAAATGGCCAGTGCAGCAGTTGACAATTTAACACTGTCCTCATGGAATCTACACATTGAAGGATTGTGGGTTAAGCAAGCCCTGGCAAGGCATAGCCAATACAGGTAATGCTGCTCTTATGACACCACTGCACTTACTTTGTGTCAGATGATGGGCGGCCAAGTGACCAGTATGAGGGGGAGACCAGTTTCCTGATGCCTCGAGTTGCACAAACCCCCTCTGGAACAATGTTGTTCCATGGGAGACTGATGGTCCATGGATTCCTGCAGCCCTTCAAAAGCAATAGGGCCCTCTAGGGTCACAGTCATCCTCACACTTGTGTAACTTCAATTATTTTGATTTCCCAACACATGTAAGATGGCAATGTACATATTTTTGTGGCTGCAGTATTTTGCATTTTATGTGTGTAGCACAGATACTTAGTTTATACATAGGGCTGTTTTGTATGGATATTAGTGGCTCTTTTGCTACACGCAGAGTCATCTGCAAAGTGATTATCACAAGTTGTATTCTTTTTTTCTTTCTAATGGGATAAGAAAAGAATGATGGACTAAATTTTTCTAAGTCGAATAGAGAAGCGTCAACGCTCTCCTGCACTTGGCGCTGAGGATGGGTCTTGCTATTATGATGCTCTTTGGTTTGCCTCGCTATCATCCACAATGCCATCTTTTTCCAGTTCGAAAGGCCTTTAAAACAAGCGTGTTCTAGCCCTTGGGACTGTGGTTCTCCCTGCACGAATCACATGGCTGTATAAGGAGTTTCTGCACTATAAGCGCAAGATGATAACCTTATCCCCCTATATTCCATGCATCAATCACCCATAAATGTTGCTGCATTATCCCCTCGGTCTTTCTCCTACCAAGTATAATTTGTATTTGTTACTTATAGAGCGCATATATCACCACAAAGGTCTCATAGCACTTGCTAGTGTTCAAGGCAAGACAGGACAGAAAACACGGCAGTCAGATGTAAAGGACTGGGCTAAAACAGCCAGGTTTTAAGGAGTCTACGGAACTTCTTATGGTCAGTCTCCAGGCGGAGGGATAAAGGCAGAGTGTTCCAGATTTCTGGGGCCACCCGGGAGAAAGATCTACCCCCATTTCTGGCGGTTCGGATCTTCAGCACTGTCAAAAGATATTTGCTATTGGACCTGAGAGTTCTAGCCTGTTGTTATATGGTGAGTTTTTTTAGCTAGATAGTGGGGCCCTTTATCATCGAGTGTCTTATGCACCAGACAACACAGTTTAAAATGGATCCTTTTTTTGATTGGAAGCCAGTGCAAGGTCTTCAAACTGGGCACGGAAGGTGAACGCGAGGGCAGATTGAGGACCAGCCTGGCCACCGTATTCTACACGACCTGGAGCTTGGCCAGGAGTTCTACATTAGTAGAAGCAAGTAAGGAATTGCCGTAGTCCAGGCAGCTAATAATCCATTTGAATATTTTTCCAAGACTGCGCATAAATCCGTAGCAGATGCGAACCAGATTGTTAATATGGTGTGACATAGAAAGTTTAGAATCCAAAATTACACCAAGATTACGTGCAGCTGTCTTAGGTGGGGGACAAGATCCAAACATGGGGGCCACCAGTTGTTGTTCCATAATTTGGCTGCATCCCCAAAAAGCACAATCTCTGTTTTGTTGGCATTAAGGAGAAGGTGATTATTCGTCATCCAGTTGTTTATGGCTATCATACAGAGTTTGAAGCGTTTTTTGGTCTTGGTGACATCTGATCCCATGGTGATTAACAACTGAGTGTCATCTGCGTAAGACACTGTTTGAAACCCAGTCAGTCAGTCAAAATACACTTTATTCGATTTTTGTTAAAATAATAAAAGGACAAAATACAATACAATACACATTTTTTAGAAACAGCAAAGGATTTGATTGCTAATTTATAACATGATTTGTTGATTTCATTTATCCTCATAATTACAATGATTAAAATTGCAGATAAAACCAGATTTAAAATTGGGTTAAAATAAAACTTTCCCAGATATTCTTTTCTTCCTTGATCTGAAGGCAGCTGTTAAATAACATGCAACGCTAAATATGGTATGAGTGTCTGCCAGTGATTGGAGGAAAATTAAAGCTGGCCTTACTTGGATGAATCCAGCAGCCTTTAGAACAGGAAGTAAATATTTTGCCCTCTCAGTAGTATACAGACTACAAAAAAATATAAAATGGAGGGTATCCTGGATTGAAAACTGATCACAATCACAGGGTGGTCCATCTTCAGGTTTTGACCACACAGGGAAGTTGCCAAGTGAGTAATGAATTAAATTCAGCCTGAATTTTGTTAGCAGGAGTCTGTGGAGTGGGTTCGAGACGATTTTTAAATATGGTTCCATGGAGGGAGTGGTGATTAAAACTATGTGAGCCCTTACCGTCGGTTTCCTCAGTTCCAACTCCTCTCTCGCCAGACGAGCCCTCTCCAGAAACTCTTGCTTAATCCATCTAATGTCTTCCCTCCTGATGTTGTTTGGGTCAGTAAAGAGCTCCGGTCTCCCAAGCGTGGCGAAAGCACATCTAATGTATTTCAGCCAGGGTATTCTTGTGGCATTTTCCCTTGAGATTACATCCTTAAGGATAGCATGATTTAGTGTTAGCTCGGAGTTCAACCATGTTTTGGTCCAGAAGAGAAGTGGGGCTAATTTTAGTTTGTCAATAATATAAGGCAAGCCCATTTCCTCATGGATCGTAAAAGTAGGCGTGGAATTGGGGATGGATAAAAATTTTCTGATGAGCCCATTTTCCACCCTCTGGATTTTATCCAGGTTTGCATAACCCCACAAGGCAGACCCATACGTGGCGATTGGGATGCACTTGCTATTATATACCTTTATCATTGCCTCCATTGGTTTGGCCCCTAATCTTTTTGTGAAAGCCAACAGGGCTGATGTTGATCGGACTAGGCTTATACTCTTTGCCTTAATCTGGGGGGCCCAGGAGCCTCTCTGGTCAAAAAGGACCCCCAGATACGGAAAAACAGGAACCCTTGAGAGGACCTCACCCTTGCAAGTAAAAGGTTTAGCATGCAGTTTTTTCCCTTTATGGCCTAGGATCATGGTGTGTGACTTTGTTACATTAATTTTTAAGTCGAGGTTCTCCATAAAGGAGCCAAAACGATCTAAAAGGGCCTGTAGACCAATGCCAGTACGGGCGATTAACACGGCATCGTCCGCGTATAGGCGAGCTGGTACCTGTTCTCCTCCTATACGCAGCACAACAGCCATTCCTTCTAGATATTTCCCCAGCCCATTTATATAAATGGTAAAGAGAAGGGGGGCCAGGATACAATCCTGGCGCACCCCTCTCTCGGACCTAAAACTCTCCGTGCACCTTCCATCCCTAGTGACCCTTACTTTAGCAGAGAGGTCCTGATGCAAACTAGCAATAAGAGCTACTAAGTGTTCTTCTATCCCTATCTCAAGTAAGAGAGACCATAGCTTGGTCCTATTTACCAGGTCGAAGGCCGAGGAGAGGTCCATGAAGGCCAGATATACTGACCCCTCCCCGGCCACCGTGTATTTAGAGACCAAAAGGTGCAGGTTAGAACATTGTTCCGTGGAGCCCCGTTTTTCTCGAAACCCATATTGAATATTAGAGAGCCCCCCCACACAGTTCTAAATTTTCCCTCAATTTAGCCAGTAAGACTCTGCCCAAGATCTTAAAGGCAGAGTCAATGAGGGAAATCGGGTGATAGCACCCTGGGTCCTCCCGGTTTCCCTTTTTAAAAATGGGTACAATGATGGACGTTGCCCATGTTTTGGGGAAGATTCCTTCATTTATTGCCCTAAAGACTCTAGCTAGTATTTTGGACCAAAGTGTCGGACAATATTTAAAAAAGTCCGCCGGCACACCATCGGGACCTGGCGCCTTATTTTTTGAGGACTCCATTATGGCTTTGTGGACCTCCCCCTCAGTAAACTCTACTGCAAATAAAGAGTCGTCCCCCTCCATCGTTCTAGCTGTTTCGTTACGGTTACCACCGTATATGTTGCTAAAATGCTGCACCCACTTCTCATCAGGGATCACACAATCTGTGACTATATTATCATCCCCCGAGAAAAAAGAATGGTTTATGATGTCCCAAAATTGTTTACCGTCTCTAAGGACATCTATGGTAAGGAGATCGTTCCATGCATTATTTTTAATTTCATTTTTCCTTGCCTTGATATATAATGCTTTATAATTCCGCCTCAAATTTGAAATTACAACCTTGTCTCTTACCTTGGCCTTTAAGGCCCGTTTCAAAGCTCTATGGGAACGTGAGCATTTAGTGTCGTACCATTTATGAGGTTTTGGGGGGAATTGTGGTGAGGGTTTGAAACCCAAAAGATTTAATGAGTTTGGCCAAGGGGGACACGTATAGGTTGAATAACGTAGGGCTCAAAATGGAGCCCTGGGGAACACCTTTGTTGATAACTTGGCTATCCGAGGAGAAGTCACCTATTTGCACTTTAGAGGAGCAGTCTGTCAGATAGCTCCTGAACCAATTAAGGGCTGCGCCTTCGACACCAGATGCGCATAGACTATCAAGAAGGATGCCGTGCGAAATGGTGTCGAAGGCAGCCAACAGGTCAAGTAAAACCAATACAGCCGGCATCCAGGGAAAGTCTGATATTGTCGACCATTTCAAGCAGGGCTGTTTCGGTGCTATGGAAAGCCCTAAATCCTGATTGGGAGGGATCCAGTAGTTTATTATTTTCCAGGTGCTGGGTAAGTATGCCGTTAACCAGGGACTCTAGAATTTTGCCGAAGAGTGGTAAAATGGATATTGGCCTGTAATTGGTTAACTGTTTGGGATCAGCAGAGGTTTTTTTAAAAATGGGTCTAATAATGGCCTCTTTCCAAAGGGTGGGGACTGTGGACTGTGACAGGGAATGGTTAAATAAAACAGTAAGTTGGGGGAGGAAGACGGGGCCAATTTTGGATAGGACTTGAGCAGAGGCCGAGTCGGTAGGCGAACCCGATTTTATGCGATTAGGAGTTAATAATATTTCCTCCTCTGAGACTGTATGAAAGTCAGTGAGGGGGGCAGTATTAAAAGATACGGGGTCAGGATTGCTCTCGTTGAGTGAGATGTCTGATGATTGTGGAAATGATTTGTGAATGTCATTGATCCTTTCAACAAAAAAAAGTGGAAAGGGAGTTCACCCACTCCTGAGAAGCGATTAGCGGTGGTTGACAGGAGGGAGAATTGGTGAATTCCTTGACGATAGTTTACAGTTCCCTCTGCGAGTTAGCTGCAAGAGTGATTCTGTTGCCTAAGTATTCTTTTTTAGCCTCGGCTATGTGATTCATATAAAGCCGGTGAGTGATCTTATAGTGCTGTTTATCACTACTATCCTTGGAGCGCCTCCACTTACGTTCCGCCTTCCTAACGGCAAGTTTGTCGATTTTAAGTTTGGGGGTGAACCAGAGGGAGAGTTTAGTGGGGCATAATCCCATGCAAATCTCTTCTACACTATCTTATTTGTTGCCACCCAGAATGTTGACACTGTACTCTGTAGCCATACCTCCCACTAACACTTCTGCACCCTGTGGTCCAGCTGGTCCTTTCACCCCAGTGCCTTGATGCTTCTGGCCTACCCTACGTTACCTGTGTGCCCCAAGGTTGATGCAGCTGATGCCGAGGTTATATCGGGAGCGGATGTATCCAGGCTGCAGCTCCAATGCCCGCCGGTATGCCTCCACCGCCTCTTCGCTTTGGTTCCCATTGGCCAGGGTGGCACCCAACTTGTTCCAAAGCAGATAATCCTGCAATGAAAGAGGGACACAGGCAATGATTAGAGAGTACTTTATAAAGCGTAAGATGGATGTGAAGAACAAATTACTTACCTTCGTTAATGCGGTTATTCTGGTGAATTTTCCATCCGTAGATTCCTCACCTTTGAATATTCCCCAGGAGCAAGACTGGATTTGGAAAAAGTTTCTCCAAGCAGAGCTTCTGCACACAGCTAGGTAGGGTCATGTGGCTCTTTGCTGACTTCACACCGCCTTGGAAGTGACTAAGCGGAGCTGCATAGAAGCGCCACCGCTACACAACGTCACTTTGTCTTTTTCCTTTCTGCCCCCTGACAGAGTGTGAACAACTGTTGGTTCCAGTGTGCTCAATACTAACTTTGTAGATGTTGAAAAGAAGCCACTTGAGAGGAAGAGGAGGTGGGAGGGTGCTGAGGAATCTGCGGTTAGACGGAATATATATCAAAAAGAGTGTTACTGAAGGTAAGTAACTTGTTCTTCTGATTGAAACGTCCAACTACAGATTCTTCACCTTAGAATAGATACCAGAGCAGAACTTCCCAAGGCGGAGGGTTTGTGAAGTAGGCTCACACCAAAAGTATTGCAGGACAGAGCTGGAAAAATGCCATTCTGGACCTTGCAGTCAAGGAAGCAGTATTTTGTGTTCGTGTGCACACACACCCAATCTTGCAGCCTGGCAGATGTGAAGTAAAGGCGCTCAGCGTGCCAACACAGTGGTAGCAGCCATAATCCAGGTGGAAAGGGCTCTCAGAGCTTCGGAGGCTGCCAGTGAGTTGCAGAGCTTAATGCTGAAACCTACCCACCTCAACAGGGCCCTGCTCTGCACAGCCTTCCTTTTTTTCCTATGGAAAACCCCTCAAATAGTTGATTGTACACTTGCTGGTCATTGGTACGATCAATGTAAAAGCTTTAAGCAATTTTGGGGTCCAGTCGATGGAGACTCTCCTCCTTTTCATGAGTTGAGAGGGACCAAACAATGTGATTGATGGATTGCCTTAGCACCAACTTATTTGAGAGAAAGGATGATGTATGGCAGAAGTTCACTGTCTTGATAAGCTGACATAATTGCAATTAGATAAATGGTTGTCAAAGTCGGGAACGCAGCAAGCAGCTATGCATCGGCTCAACGTGCACACACATAGGAAACCTCAAGATTAAGTTACGGTCCGACTGTGGCATCACAACCCTCTTTTGGAGGAAACACAAGTCAAACCTTTGATAAATGTCATCACAACAGGTGATATAAGCAAGAATGGTTGGTGTGGAAAACATAGAACGGGCCAGCAAATAACCTTTAACAATGGCAATTGCAAAACCTTGCTGTGCTAAAGATAAAAAACAAAATGAAATCAGACAGTTTTGCTTGTACTGAAATAGTCTTGCAAATGTCACACGAGGTCATAGATTTTTCCCAGTGTCCAGAATAAATGGATTTTGTGCAAGGGCACCCTGTCAGCAAGATCTGCCTCTTCAGGCAGCCGATCAAACATAGTCAGGTGCTGCCACTCAATCTACAAGCATGTAGGTGTATATTATAGTACTTACAACAAACACATACACATTGCTAAAACAGACCACCTCAGGCTCAGCTGGATGGCGATAAGAATAGACCCAAGACGCTCTTTGAAATCATCAAGCAACAAGCTTACCACTCTTCCAACTCCATCTCGACTCCCTTATCCCTGCTTCCTAGTGGGGAGGACTTCTCAGTGCACTTTGCTGAAAAATACAAGAACACTGAAATGGAGCTGCTCCCTGACACTCCCATTTTGAGACCTCTGAACCTCACTGCACCTTCAGTTGAGTGGGCGGAAACTTTGGGAGTGTCCTTACCCATTAGTTGTTCTCTCAAAAACAACACCTCCTGGAATTCCTTTCTCCTTCCAGATGTCAAGGAGCTTCTCCACGACATGGCGTCCCTTGAACCTTCCAACCTTTTCAGCGATCCACTGCCTGCTAAGATTTTTAAAGATCTCAATTCGGCCATTCTCCCTTTGTGGGCCCGGTTCATTCATGAATCTCTCTTACAGGGAAGGATCCCTGATTGCCCCAAGAGAGGGCAAGTTACTCCCATTCCTAAGATGCCCAATTCTGATTTATCTGATCCTAACAACTTTTGACCTATCACCAGCGTCACGACTCTAGTTAAATTGCTCTAGAAATGTTTCCATTCGCAGTTATGCAAACACATCAAGAAATTTTAACTCCTTGACCTCTACCAGTCGGGTTTCAGAGCAGGGCACAGCACTGAAACAGCACTAACGCACATTGTGGATGACGCCTTGAGATCCCTTGATCAAAATGTCTTTGTCTCCTGATCCTTCTTGACCGGTCCTCAGCATTCAATACCATCAAACATGGACACTTGATTGCTCTTCTTCAAGAGGATGGGTCTCTCGGGCTCGGTCCTAAATTGGTTTGCCTCTTTCTTACATAACCGCTCACAAAGGATCAAAGTTAACCACGCCCTTGCAACCAGTACCCAATTGGAGTTCCGCAAGGATCCGCACTCTCACCCACTCTTTTCAGCCTTTTTATGGAACCACTTACCGTCATTCTGAACCACTAACATTCAGAACCACATGTATGCGGATGACACGGAACTGCACTTGAAGATCTCCTCCCAAGAAGACATAAAACGCTAAATGATGCTCTCTCACAAACTCAACAATGGTTAGCGAGAACCATCTTCTGTTAAATACTCTCAAAACTGAATTCCTTCTGATTGTTCCACTCAACCACTCTGAACCTACCCTTGTCTGGCTTAATCAACTCACTGCTCTTAACTGCACCCCTCATGTGGTTGACTCTACTAAATCTTTAGGCATCACCTTGGACAAGTACCTAAATATGCAAGCGCACATCAGTGCAACTATAAGGGGAGCCAACTTTCAACTCAACACCCTTAAGAAAATCAAGCCTTTCCTGCTGCCCGAAGACATCAGGCCACTGTACAATCTCTTGTTAACTCTCGTCTGGAATATGGTTTGGTGACCCTTGCTGGGCTTCCCAAAGCTAGCTTGGCCGTGCTTAGAATTACTCTAAACCCATAGGCCAGGCTCATCACTGGCTCTAGAAAGCATGACCACATCTACCCAGACCTTTTGCAACTAAATTGGCCATCTATCGAAGCCATAAGAGGTTTCAATTGAGCTTGCTTGATGCATAAAGCCATACATCACAACACCCCGGTATACTTTGCAAATAAGTTTGAACTATCAGGCTCTTGTGGGAACTTAAGAAGTACATCCACCCTACTTTTGAAACCTCCCAAATTCAAAAAGAAAAGATCTTATAATCGGGCATTCACCTGCCTTGCTCCAAGAATTTGGAACGCTCTACCGCCTCAGATTAGCTCTTATCTTTCCACGGCATCTTTCAAGAAACAGGTCAAACTATTATTCTTGAGTGAACATTAACATCATCAACTTGTTCTCATGCTCCTTATACAAATTTGACTCTTTTTTTACACCGTTGTTTCGATTTATTGTATGCTTGTCTGTTAAATGGTATTGTGCTCTAGTTTGCATCGGGCCATCTCTCCAACCACTGACCTTGATTGTTTCCCCTTTGCTTGTCGTTGTGTGGACTCAACTACACCATTTGTAAAATTGTGCTTGGTTTTATTCGTGCTTTCCCCACATCTGTACAGTGCTCAGATACCCATAAGGGTCTTGTTTGCGCTTTATAAAACTTTTCAAATAAATTGTGCAGATTCGGGTGAAGGACTGTTACTGAGAAACTAGGTCCTTGCAAATTGGTAGCAGAACAGAAGAAAACTACTCGTACCCAGAAGGTTTGGGTACCAGACTCGCCTGACCCAATCAGGAGTCACTAAGATGACCTGAGCATGGCCATTCCGGATATTTTCAGAGCTACAGGCAGGAGAGGCTGGAAGGTGTACAAGAGTACCAAACTCCATTTCAGCCAGAATTTAACTCCTATAAGTATTCTTGCAGAAACCCAATGCGCAAAACTTTCAACAGTGCATGTTTTTGATGGTGGCAAAATGATTTAGGCAGAGTTCTTCCCACTGTAGTACGTTACCATGAGTCACCTCAGGATGTAGGCACTGCTCATAATGCACCGCCTGTTCAGTTCATCTGTTCTAGCATTCAGGGGCCCTGGCAGGTGGTCCACAATGAAGAAATTGCCTCGATGTTACACCCACCTTCAGGACCCAGAATGCAAAACTATTGAAATTGCTATTGAAACTTGGAATTTCATTGAAGAGCCTGAATATGCCATCTGGAACAGATGAGAAGGATGCAAGAGGCTATGAAGCCTCAGAGATGCTCTCAATGTGATCCAGGTTTAAGCCGGAGACATCAGAATCATAACTCGAATGTCCTAAACTTCACTTTGTTCAGGATTGCTCCAATGAATAGAGGCATCTGCTTAAGGAGTAACTTGGGACTTTGGCTCATTAATAGTGAACCCGAACGATGTTCATAGTTTTTTCATTAGCTGGAAGTGGTACAAGACCAAGTGTGGTCAGCCTGCTTCCAACATCCATTCATTGATGAACAGCAATACTGATATCCCTGAACTCAGATGGGTAGTGACCACCTGTATCACTTTTGTGAAAACTTGAGCGATACTAGTGAGGTTGAAAGGGAGCTCGGCAAACTGATTATACTCCTGGCTTACCTTGAAGTACGAGTTAATTACCTTCGTTAACTATGTATCTGGTAGAGATGTTGCCTTGCCGCAGATTCCTTAACTTAGAATATCCCCAGGCATCAGACTGGATCCGGATTATTTTTTTTTATGTGGACACTGACCAAAGGATGAGAAGAACATGAAGAGATGCAGTCAAGATCTACCAGACTAGCCCATGGAAGGAAGGCTGGAGGAGCTACAGTCAAGAACCAAGGGTAAGAGGTAGAAACTGAGCAGTGTCGCAAACACGCCAAGTGCACACCCGGTCCTAAAGGGGAGAACAGGGATGAACAGCAGCAACCTAGAACCCGCTGAAGCAAGCCACCACATGAACATTCCGCAGCAAACAGCCATAGAGACCACAAGGTGGCGTAGCTAAAGAAGCAGACCGGGTATCGGGAGGGCTAAAGTGAGAATCAATCCACAAATAGAGGCATGCAGGAAATAGACCAAGGACAGTCGCTATCAGAATAGCCGTCCAGCAGGCCTAACAGATACAATGGTAGGAAGATACCTAGGAAAGAGGCATCTCCGAAGGAAGTGGCAGCAGAGGCACCCAGACGCAGAAACGTGGGAAGAGTCTCAGAAACAGAGACCAAACCCTCCAACTGGAGGAAGGGACCGACATCCAGAAAGAGATAAGTACAGTTGTAAAACTGGGAAACCACCCCACTAAGTGGAAGCAAAAAGGGACATTATTGGCAATCCCGCAACAAACACTTAAAGGGTACCCAACACATGGAGACATAAGAACAGACCTCGCAGCCTCGAAGAGAGTTGACGACGTAAGAAGAAGAATACCCATGGCAACCGGCAGATATACATAAATATATATCTATATAAAGACATACATTAATATAAACGAGCCAGGACTATGCAACATGGCCGTACCGGAACACACCTAGTACAGAAATGGCAACCATGAAACCCTCCCAAGGAGGTGAAACAGGAAAAAGGCAAGACAACCTATGGTGGACAGAAGATAGCGTCAGGGTGGAACATGGAGTACCGTACAACAAAACATAACTGCTCCAGGTAACACCTAGAGCCCACGTGATCTCTAGGCCCAGTTGAGATAAGCAGAGCTATATAATAGCATACAAGTACCCCACATGGAGTATGCATACCCTAAACACCAGGGAACACCTCTTAGGCCGGGGGGGCGTGGCTTGGGCGCCGATGGCGATGGTCGCCTGAGAGCTCGGCTCCGGGACTAAGCCCGAGATTATCCTGAACATCGGAGGCTGAGGGGCGCCCCAGACCCCTCATTCGGTTGAGCGAGGCGACGACACCCTGCCGGGGGCCTTGGTGGAGTTTGGACGGGGGTGGCTACGAAGAACCGCCGAAGTTTGCGGAGTTGCGGAGTGCGACCCAACATGGCGCCCGGACTCCTTTGTCCCCTTGATCGAAACTACGATGTTGAAGAGGTCTCGCGGGTGTCGACTGGCACCCGGCTTCACCATCCTCGCTTGTTTTAGACATTGGACATTGGCAGGCTCGGACCTTCTGCAACGGGTTCATACTCGATTGGACGACCGGGCGGGTGCCCACGCACTAGAGGGCACCGGGTGCGGGTGCCCTCGGATCCAGGCGGTGGTCTGCATCGCGACTCCGCAACTAGCCACGATTTCCTGGCCAGTCCAACTACATGGGAGGCGCGACACTCTGGCGCCACAGATCAACCGAGGGAGTTGGTGGCCCTCACCCCGGAGCTATAGTGGGTGAACGGGCCTGCCCGACCCGGCGACGGTTGTCTCCGCCCCCTCATCGGTGCCCCCAGACGCCGTGGCGGTGGCGTGAGCCGAAGCGGCGGAGTCTCCACAGGCTCTGGAGAAGGAGATCGCCCATACCCGACGTGAGAACGAACTCCCGAGAAGGTCGTGCTGGACACCTGTACACGAAGACGCCTACTCCGGGACCCTTACGGAGAGTCCCTGGCAGCATGGGGAAACCTAAAGGAGCCAAGGGTTCCAACCAGACCACCTCGGACTCTGAAGCCCAGGACAAGGAAGAGCATGGAGACCCAAAAAGACCTGGTGGCGCACCACTGCAGCAACAATTTGACCGTGTACTGAAGGCGATAGAGGCAACTCGGTCGGCCCTCCAACAGGACATTGCTCAGGTGGCGACGGGCCTGGGCCTCCTTAGGGCAGACCATGGTAAACTCTCAGACCGGGTCAAGGAGGTGGAGGGCACAGTGAAAACTTTAGAACCGGCGCAGAGAACCCTGGCTGCGACGATAAAGGATGCCTTATCCCGAATTGAGACCCTCGAACGGAGGGCGGAGGATGCGGAAGGCCGCAACAGGAGGAATAACATTCGAGTGGTGGGCCTGCCGGAAAAAATCGAGGATGGCGATATGGTGCGATACTTGGAGACCTGGCTCCGAGACACGGTGGTCCCGGAGGGTCTGTCCTCCTTTTACACTCTAGAACGGGCCCACAGAGTCCCAGCGCGGCCCCCACAGCAGGGACGTACCCCAAGGCCGGTGGTGGCGCGGTTGCTACATTTTCGGGACAGAGACCTGATCCTAAATGCCGCCAGGCACAATGGCCCGTTCCAGGTTGCGAACAGTCAGGTGAACATCTTCCCTGACTACACCTACGAGACGCAGCGCAAGCGGTTCTCCTTCCTGGCGGTTAAGCGTGAACTCAGGAGTGAGGGCATCCAATATTCACTCCTATTTCCCGCAAGGCTCCGCGTCATTGTCGACGACAAAACCCAGTTCTTCGACACCCCAGAGGAGGTCTGTGACTGGCTCGAACTGTATCGGACAGGGAAAGATGGTTTTGGCGCCTCGACCCATCAGGCGGATGAGCCGGAACAAAGGAGGCGATCCAAGAGGGTCAGGAATCGACGCGGCCGCACGGGAGGGCCCTCGACTGCGGAGACATCATCGGAGCGGAGGGGAGTGTTGGAAGCTCTGTCGGAACTGTCGGGAGCAAGAGGCGAAGTCATCGAGGAGGAGGAAGAAAACCCGGGTGCTCAGGGGGCACCATCGGACTCGGAGGATTCAGTGGCAGACAGTACCCACACACCGGTGATCACACCGAAATCGGTGGAGGACCTTCTGGACGGACAAGGGTAACGGGGTATGCTGCCTTGGTTTTGGGTGGGGGCCCGGCAGGGGGGAGGCGGTTGCCGTTCTTTCTTGCTGACAACGAAGGAGAGAGGGTTGGGGGGCTCCTGCTCTTGCCCCGGAAGGTTCTGACACCGGGGGGGCTTGCTATAGTCCTGGTAGCCTGGGCGACGAGGGCCCACTGCCTCCGCCCAGCCCGCACCTGGCCCATAAGGCCTTCCTACGGTGGCGACCGTAGGACTAGTGGGGGTTTTGGGGTTGATATACATCGAGGTTTGGATGGGATCTAGATGGTGCAGTTTGGGTCCTGTTCTGGGGTGGTTTGGGGGGGGTCTTGTTGGTTTTTGGGTGGTTTGGTTCTGGTTGGGGAAAATGGCCGCCATCAGCGCTGGGAGGATTGATGCTTTTTCTTTGTGGGGACCCGAACGGGGAGACTGTGCAAGAACACTCTGGGACAATGGCTGATGTTACTAACTTGAAATGTGTTACTTGGAACGTGAGGGGGCTTCACACTATGTCCAGGCGTCACAAGGTCCATGCTTATTTAGTGCGTAGGGGAGTGCAAATGGCGCTGCTGCAGGAAACGCATCTGAACAAGGCGGAAGGGGCGGCGCTTCAGCGTAGGTGGCGAGGGCAGGTCTTTTCCACGGCGTACTCTGCTTATGCCAGGGGGGCGCTAATATGGATTAGGGCGGGAGTCCCCTTCCAGGTCACGAGAACAGTGTTGGACCCAGAGGGGCGTTTCGTGGCCATCTCAGGCACTCTAGGAGGGAGGGACCTAAACGTTTGCTGTGTGTATGCTCCTAATGTAGACCAGACTGCCTTCCTTTCCAGGTTATCGGGCTCGCTGGCCCACTTTTTCGCCGGGCCCCTCCTGCTGGGGGGAGACTTTAACTCCGTAGTGGATGTGGACACAGACCGCTCGCATCCCCCGCTCCCCGATTCCCCGGTCCGGCGGACGGCTAAGGGTCGTCAAGATTGGCAGACCCGCTGGGGTTTGACGGACATTTGGAGGGCGCATCACCCCGCGTCCAGAGATTATTCATACTTCTCGAGCCTTCATGAGCTGCATGTCAGGCTAGATGGCTTTCTTGGTTCGTCCGAACTAGTTTCGGCAGCGGTCCGATCAGAGTATTTATCGCGGACCATCTCGGACCACAACCCCCTCCTGCTGGACATTCGCTGGTTCCCCGGGACGCCGGCAGTACCCACCTGGAAGATGCGCCCTGAGATCCTCGAGGACAGTGTCTTCAAGGCGGACCTAGGGGAGAGAATCACGGAGTATTTTGCGTCCAACGGCGGCTCCGCGAGTACTAGGGCGTTCGAATGGGACGCTTTTAAGGTGGTGGTGAGGGGCTACTGTATCTCTAAGAAGGTGGGCATGCGGCGTGTTATCCTGGCTGATTTGGACGCAGCGGACCGGGCACTCCGCGAGCTCGAAGTTGGCCGCCCCGGACACCCGGAATTGCAAACACAAACGGTAGAGGCGAGGGAGAAGGTGGCGGTGGAGGTCGAACGGCTCCGCTGTTTCGATTATAAGGCCTATACGGTCCGGTCTATTGCGGAGGGAGACAGGTCGAGTGCGTTGCTGGCGTGGTTGGCCAACCCTACGCGCCAGTCCCAAACGACGACAAATATGCGTAGGGCAGATGGGACCGAGGTGTGCACCCAACCGGAGATTCTTAGTTGCTTCCGGCATTACTACGAAAGTTTATACCGCAGTCGTTCCGCACGTGACCCAGACCGGCTTGATAACTATCTTAGCCCACTGGAACTCCGCACAGTAGGACAGTAAGTGGCGGAAACCCTGGGTGCTGATATCGACTTGGGGGAGATCCGCGGAGCCATCAAACGGATGGCGAGGAACAAGACCCCGGGCCTAGATGGCCTTCCGGTGGAGTTCTATGCAGCTTACGCTGACCTCTTGGCCCCTCGATTACTGGTGGTCTACAGGGAGGCGAAGAGGTTGGGTCGTCTCCCTGGCTCGATGTGTGAGGCGTTGGTGGTTCCTCTCCTCAAACCTGGCCGAGACTCATCTGACCCGGGGTCCTACCGTCCCCTTTCAATGTTGACGGTGGACTACAAAATATTGAGCAGCATCTTGGCCTCGAGGCTGCTGGGACATATGAGTTCCCTAGTGCATGAGGACCAAGCCGGTTTCATCCCACGGCGGAATACGACTATGAACATCCGAAGGTTGTTCCGCTTGCTTGGAGAACCATTCGTGGATGCCCCGGCCCCGGTAGTCTTGTCGGTGGACCTGGAGAAGGCTTTTGATAGCCTAGAGTGGGACTACCTATGCACGGTATTACGGAAATTCGGCCTCGGGGAGGGATTTGTCAAATGGACTGCAGTCCTCTACGCTTCCGCTTCGGCCAGGGTTAGATCGGGCCCTTTGATTTCATCGCGATATCCGGTGGAGCGTGGCACGCGGCAGGGGTGCTCCTTATCCCCGCTTCTTTTTGCACTAGCGGTGGAGCCGCTGGCGATGCATCTTCGCTCGGGAGCCCACTATACGGGCTTATGGACGGCGGCGGGCCCACATTATGTCTCGCTCTATGCGGACGACCTGTTGCTCTTCCTGGAGGATCCGGTCGACGCTTTGCGGGGAGCGGAATTAGCGCTAACGGAGTTCGGAGCGGTCTCAGGCCTCCGAGTGAATTGGTCTAAGACCTGCCTCTTCCCGATGCGTAGGGGTACCTCCACTCCTGCGCTACGTAAGGAGATCAGATGGGAGCCCGACTGCTTTAAATACCTTGGGGTATTTGTGTACCACGACCAACCCGACCTCCTGGATGGGAACATTGCCCGTTGCGTTCGAGCACTCCGAGGCTGCATGGACTTTTGGGCCACGCTGCCGCTCTCAGTGGCGGGACGCATCGCCCTACTCAAAATGGTGGCGCTCCCCCGACTATTGTATTACTTCCGAACTTTGCCGATCTGGGTCCCACCGGCCACGTTTCGTCGCCTGCGTTCCATGGTGGTCGGGTTCCTCTGGGGAACGGGCCGGCGGCGGGTGGCCCTTAATACCCTGATGAGGCCGAAGGACGAGGGGGGGCTCGCTATGCCGGACTTCGAGAAGTACTATCTGGCGGCGCAGCTCCAGACCTACACCCAGGAGATAGCCAGGGAATTCAGAGGCCCGGAAGATAGTAGAGGGACGGGTATGGCCAGGCACGTCCTCTCCTTTATCGCGCTGCGACAACGCTTGGTCCTACGGGACTTGTCGATGGAGGAGCGGACTATCCGACTATGTTGGAATCGGGCTCACAACAGAGGCCACCTACGGACGCCATATGCGCCTGAAATACCGTTGGGGATGCTGACGGCCCTCCCCCACGGAGGGGATTGGTCACGATTGGCGGACTGGGAGGATTCCGGTTTACAGCTCGTCGGGGACCTGTACGAGGACGGAGCGCTCCTGTCCTTTCAGGATCTCATTGACCGCTTTGGGATTCCCCGGGGCGACTTTCTGCTGCACTCGGCCATTGTGCGAGCGATCCAGGCGCACTGGCAGAACGGGCTAGAGGAACCTCAATTGTCTCAGGTGTGCCAGTATGTAATGATGTCGGCGGGCACGGTGAAGGCGGTCACTTGCCTCTATGGCAGGCTGATTACCGAGGGGTTGGTTCCTCTTACCACACTGAAGTCCCGCTGGGAAGAAGACATCGGTAGGGAGATCCCGGAGACGACCTGGTCCCAGTTGGTGAGGCGCGCCTGGAAGGGTACACGTAGCGCCCGTTTCCAACTGGTCCACTACTATGTCCTCCATAGAGCGTACCTGACCCCGGTAAAGATCAGGCGTTATTTTGCCACGGCTTCGGCGGAATGCCCTAGGTGCCCGGCTCAGGAGGCGGACCTCCTACACATGCTATGGGCCTGTCCAGGACTGACGTCCTACTGGCAGGAGGTGGCGACGACTTTGGAGGAGGTGACAGGGAGGCACTTATCATTCGATGTAGCGGTAGGGCTCTTGCACTGGTTCCCCCATACCCCCCGGAATAAAATCTCCAGTAAATTTATTGACCTGGGGCTCCTACTTGCTAAGCGAGAGGTGACCAGGAACTGGAAGGCACGAGCTGGTCCAGCAGGCAGCAGATGGCACAGTGAGCTTTTGAAATGGGCGGCGGGTGAGAGCGCGCTAAGATATCAGCTGGCTTGGAGGCAGGGTAGTGAGAAGGCGCAGGAGGCCGCGTTGGAGTGGGAAACGCTGGTGCAGGCCCTCAGGGATCATTGTACCCCTAGTGACTCCGAAAGTGAAGAAGTAACTCGCCCCGAGTCCCGTTAAACATTAGCATTGACAGCACTCTTACCTTCCCCGTGGGTCAAGCAGTGGATTCTAGGTTGATGAGCTCCCTGGCGCTGATGGTGGGGGGGGGGGGGGAGGGGGGGTTTCACAGTTACTGGGAATTTCGAGGGGGGGGTTTATTTTAGGGGTTTTGGGTTTGTTTAGAAAAGCAGAGGACGGACAGTGTGTTATCCGGACCAGCTCCAGCATCCTACTGACCCCAACTGTATTTGCCGCCCAACCCCAGGGACATGGGCTGATTAGATGTATACAAACGTTATGGAAGGGGGTCGGTGGGCTTTATTCTGTATATGTTGTTCATATTACAATGCTGGTCGCTACTGTATTGTTTTACTGATTCCTGCAATAAAAATATATTTTAAAATAAAAGAACACCTCTTAGGCCAAACCACAGTCAGAGGACCAGACACAGCATCCATGGTAACGCAACCACAGCAAGCCGACTGTCAGCTCAAAAGTAAAAATGCATCCAAAGAATGCCAATGAAAGGGTAATCACCCTTGACCATACGAAAAGAAGACCTAAGGCTTACTGCCCATCTAAAACACTGAACGTATCTAAAGGATGACTTCTGTGGGACTGCGGGAGGGGTATATGAAAACAAATGTCCTGCAGGTCCAAGGAAACCATCCGGACGTTCGGTCCAGAACAGACAGGATCTGGGCTAGCATGAGCATTTTGAATTTATCCTTCTGCAGGAAGGCATTTGGAGGTCCAAAATAGGCCCGAGTCCCTCAGAATAAGGTAATAGCCAGAGCAACAACGCTCTACTCATTTTAAGTTCGGAACCTCCTCAGATAGCAAATCTGAGAGTAAATGTCAAATACTGCCCCTCACCGCTTGGTTAACATATTTGGCTGCATCCTGTCCATCATCCAAGCCTAAGAGGTCCTAGGGTCCTTTTGGACAGCCAGCAAGATCTCACTTGCCATGCTCCTCATGGTATGTGTGTAAAAGCCCAACAAACAAACCGCATTCACGGATCACAATGCTAAATTGGTGGAAGAAAACATGCACTCAATCCTGTAGGATTAATCTTACTGGTCGAGGCCAACACAATAAGGCTCTCTCATATGGGCCGCTTCAGGAGAAAATCTGGGTCACCAAGCACGGTCTCAGACTTTTGGTGCTTGTGTATTCATAGGCAGGGAAGAACTAGGTTTCGTCCAAGTAGGTATCAAAGTATGAGTCACAGCACAGTTAAAGGGAAGCAAGGGCTCAGATGTAGCTCGCCTAGGTTGTAAGATCTCTGTAAGGACATTTATTTTGGTCTCAACCGAGAGTAGCTGTAATTCTAGCACATATTCTGCGGCCTGGACAACCACAGCAATCGTGAAACTCTCTTCTGGCAGTGACCCATTAAGGCCACTGGCATTCTGTAAATCAATATAAAAGGCCTTATTGGTATAGTGAGTGGGGAGCAAGTCATCACCTTTCACATCTTGGGGTGCCCCTTGCACCCCAAGATAAAGCTTAAAAGATAAAAGTGAGACCTTGAAAGATAATGGAGCCTCTGGTGATAGGGTCGATGTTGCAGAGGAGCTGGGTTAGAGTCAGAATGTATGACGATCAGTTGCACTTTTGTAATTTGTAGTGCAACATTAGTCAGAATCAAGCCGAAGTAGGTTCAGAGTCTGACAAGGACGTTGGCAATGCCTCCTCTACAGGCACCAGTAGGGTTGACACCAGGTTGGTGTAGAAGGGACCAGCTTGGATTTTGGGGCTAGCGTTGGTATGCGTCTTTTAACAGGTCCCAGAGGCACAGATGGTGCCAGGAGTGGACTCAGATGGTAACCCAATGCAGTTATGCGGCGACCACAGGGGACCCGGAAGCACACTGAAAATTTGCAGCATGGCCTCACTGTAGGTCTTTATCTGCTGCGAGGTCTACAACTGCCTCAAAAATTCAGGGTGCGGGGGGGGGGGGGGGCAGTTGAGGAATTGATTGCGTGGCTGGGGACCTTTAAGGGGTGCGATTTAGAAGTCCCAGGGAAAGCAGCCAACGTTAGAAGTGGAGCTTTGGATCGGTGCCAGATGATGGAGAAAGAAAGGAAAGGACATCAGTGCTCAGGGGTGTCATTTATATGTGAATCTGGTCTGCCACTTCAGGGGTGGTGAGGAGTCAGAATGGAGCTGCACGGTGCCACTTAGTGGTGCGCTGGAGCACTGTTTGGAGAAACGTTTTCCTGAACCAGTTGGGCTCCTGGCTGGTATTGTAAGATGAGGAAACGGAAGTTAGAAGTATTCATCAGAATTATATTTTCTCTTTATATTAACAGTTAATACCACCCTCAACTCAGTGCTACTCAATTGATCAGCCTCAGAAGCATGCTCTTCTACATCTGCCCAGGTGGCATGTTGACCTATGACATGGTGATGACACGTCTATCTGCAGCAGGTTCATCATCTTACTGGGATTGTGTCTAGCAGCCTACAGTATACACAGACACCTACAGCAAAAGCAGATCAGCCCATTTAGTTATCCTATTACAATACGAATCTTTGACCTTGAGCAGTGGTGGCTGGGTATCTCTGAAAGTGGTGGGGTGCAATACCAGCCAGGAGTTCACTCCATTGTTTTTCATGATTTGCCCCACTCATACTCGCACTCTCTCACATTTAGGCCCAAATGTATCCAGTATTTGCGTTGTCCTTGTGTCGCGCAAAGCAAGGATATCACAACGGCTTCAGTAGTATGTACAAACCACTCAAGGGATGATTTGCGCCGCCTTACACAGTTTGTAAAGAAATGTAGCAACGCAGCTGCTTGTGTGCGTTACATGTAAGCTGGGGGCATTACACGGGTGGAGCATGGGCGTTCCAATGCAGCCATGGATTTTGGTGCATTCTTGGATTTACTAAAGCTAGTAAACCAGGGAAAGTGTCAAAAAGCTACACCTTCCCCAGGGATGTATGACGTTAGCACGCATACTATTACCACGCATACCTTTACAACGCGGTATTTACAACGAATACCGTTACAACGCATAGCGCTTTGAGGTGCTGGATAGTGGTAAGTATAATTTTATATTCCAACTCCAGTCCCCGTGGACACTAGGGAAGGTGTTGGATATAAAATTATACTTATTCCCTATCCTAGAGCGCCCCCCAGCGCAATGCGTTGTAATGGTATGCGTGGTAATGCCTGCGTTGTAGTGGTAGTGCGTGGTAAAAAATGCGTGCTAAACGTTGTATACCCTTCCCCAGTGGCTGCACACAGTTCACTAGCGCCGTTCATGCAATGAAACACAGCAACTTTGCTCGCTGCCCTGTGTTGTGTGAAAGATTAGTAAATATGCCTCTCAATCTACTTCCTTACTCACTGTAACTTACAAGCTCTCACTTACTTTCACTCATACTCACTCCCACTCACTGTTAACCACACACAAATGTACACATACTCACTGGTTCTCTTTTTCACTTACTGAATCTGGGCACCAGTGCAACTGCACCTGCTGCACCATTGGTAGCTACACCCCTGGCTCACTTCCACTCCATCTTGCAACCTCCAATCACTTACTCATTCTAACACACTCACACTGGTGCGTTTCATTGGATTGAGGGATACACAGATGTGGACTCCGGCAGACACACTGTATGGGATATGCTGTGCTCCATGAGGCATGCAAAGCATGTCTCCTAAATAAAAGAGATTGTGGCTGTGTGTTACACTACGCCCCTCAGGCATGCACAATCCTGACATCCAGATACAGAGTGTTGTTTTAACATATCACTCTGTTGCTGGATCATGAGGCAGCCCCCCCCCCCCCTCCCTCCCCCAGGAGCCTGTAGAAGAGGCAGAGAGGGCGGACATGAATGCATGCAGTGTTCATGAATACACAAAACATATGTTTACATGAACACTACTAACTTGAAAAATGAGCAGGGGTATCACAGAAGCCAGTGGGGCTGCACCCGGATGTCCCTGATCAGAAGCTGCTGCTGTCCTTGAGGTGCACATAGATCTCTTCTGTAAGAGAATCCCCGACCTTCTGTACTGTCCTACTGGATTAGGACGAATGAAATGCAGGGCAAGGAGGTTTAACACACTTTTGTATTCATGGGATCGTAAAATGGACATTCAAGTTATGCAGTTTGTAAGCAGGTCCACCAAACAAATAGCCCTACTGGGAATAAATCAGCCCTACTGCAAGTAATATTAAGGTCACACACAGATTCAGGAAGCAGGCACAACCTTCCCCATTTATATAGGGGTATTGAAACATGTCGTCTGCTGGTTGCACACAGACGTCTACAGCGGGTGCATTATTCCAACTGAGCCAACCACCTTCCTAATCCTTCCATTTGTACACTTAAGAGATTCATCGCTTCCCCATGGTGGGCGGCGGTAGCAGTGGTAGAGCCAGGGTTTTCTGGACCCCTAGTGCAAGCATTACAGGTCAATATTACAGGACCGCCATAACTGGGGTGAAGGGGCCCCTTGCACGCCTGGACTCTCCGTCTTCCATATTCCACCTTTCCTTTCTCCTCTCTATTATTACCAGTCTCTCCAGTTACCTATTTTCGCCGTTCAGCTGCTCCCCTCACTGCCTCTTTGAGTGTCTTTCTCTTCATCCCCTCACTCTTCCTCATCTCCTTGCCCCATCGCTCACTTTTCTGTTCCTCTCTTTGGTCCCATTTATCCTCTCTCCACCCCCTTTCCATCTATATCCTCCTCTCTATTCTCTCCCCTCTTCTATGCACATCCTACTCTTCTTTCTCCCAGCATCCACTCTCTTCCTCCCTTTTAAATATTTACCTTTCCTTCTCTTTCTCACTGATCTTCCATCGTTCTTTTTCATTTCCTGCTTCTTTTCACATTTTTTTTATCCTATCTCTGGACTCCATTTCCCCCTTATTTTCCTTCTTCAAAGCTCATTTTCTGCTCTCCTTCTCTCTCTGTGCATCCCACTTTTGCCTTCTGCTCTCTTCGCATTTAATCTGGCCTTTCCATTTCTCTTTTTCCTCCCTTCTCTAGCTTTGCATAATTTACCCTTCCAACCTACATTTCTATTTTATTTCTTACTAACACGCCATCTGCTCAGCTGCACCACCCACCATCCAGAGCTCTCCCCTCTACCAAAATAAACGTTCCTAAAAAAGAATTAACACAGATGCACGCCCTGGTATAGCACAGGTATCAAAATACTCAGTGGGCCTCCCAAGTAAACTTCAGAGGGTCTATGGCATGCTGGGGCCTCTCACACCTTTGGGCCAAGGCGCCACTGCACCTGCTGCACCATGGATCACTACGCCCCCATGCAGTACATCATTTATGGAAGAAATGCTGCTAGTAAGGGTGCTCTTGGTAAAATAGGCTTGTCTTGGTTTGAGAAAATCTCAACACCATTCTTTCCTTGTTCAGGTATTATTTCCGCAAACTTGAAAGAGGACATCAAATGTTTTCTGTTTTACATGCCGCTATCAAGCACAGTTGTCACATCACGGTTGTGTGTTACTGTCTTAGGAAACGTCTCTGCAAAGCCTGGAAAAGCTGTGCAGCCATCTCGAGTTTTCAGAGATCGCCTATATTTTTCCTCCAGAGAACTCAAAAATCTGTTGGTCCACTGGAAGTAATCTACATTTTTACTGTGCTGCTCATCGTCTGACCTAGGATCTGTTACCCCCAACCCGAGTGAAGGTGGCCGCTAGCCCTCCTCCCCGAGAGATTCTTAGTGGTGGTATTGCTATCACAGTCCAGGCCTTTTAATTGGCGTCCCAGTGGGGTGAATGCGTGTTGGCTCTCTTCCACAACTAGGGTCCACTGCCTGTTTACAGGGTCAGGCATGCCTTGGAAGTGCTAAACTGTGTAAGGGGGCAATGGATGTTGATTTGTGGCATCTGGTGCATGGATGTACAAGACGTTGATCTCCACGGAGACTGCACTCTGTCCATGGCGGACAGGAGAGCCTGCAGGTCTCTGTTCTCCAGACACCTTCTTTGGGTATCCATCCGCTTTCCTTTGTTGGGAGCAAGATTTCCTTGCAAAAGTAAACTTCCCTATTGCTTTTGCTGCCTGGCAACCATTACCTTGTTTTGGGCACTGCCTAGGAATAATCAACATCGACACCTGGAACAATTCACACCTGGACTCCTTGTTCTGGAGGTTCACACATACAGAGGGTATTATGGGGTATAGATATGCCCTTTATCTAGGGAGAATGTCCTTGAATTTAAAAAAGGTAGTACTTTCGCTTGGCAGGGCTTCAGCCTGTGCCACATAAGTTAAGTGGATGATGGGCACGTGAGGCAATAACATTCTACAAAGAGAAGACACTGCATATCACTGCTGAACAGAACTTGCCATCAGCAGAACAGCTAGCTACTCTTCAGGTTGATGTATAAAGAACAAGGGGACCCCAGTCGTAAGAACAGGGGTAGTATATAAGGTTGAAAGGAACAATGTTCTAAGGGAGGCCTTTAAGGTCCTCAGGTAGCCGAGGCTACTAATTAATGAGCGCTGCTTTAATCAGAGGGAACACTTTCACAGGGAGTCCAAGCGGGACTCGATCAGCAATGTATGCTGGGACACAAGGTTTTTGGAATGACATCACATTTATTAACAGCATAAATGGAGTATCATTCAATTGTTTACGGTAATAGTTTTAGTGCTCACACAAAAAAAAGTGAAAGTGTGTGAAGTGAAAGGTGCTTAGTGACATTTAAAATTTACATCGCATTGACAACAATATTCAAAACTCCAATTTAATCAAATACAGTGGAGGAGTTTTGGTTGTAAGATCGATGGCGTTTCGATCTGATTAATTGAAGATCATCATCAGGACAAGAGAGTGTGAGCAAGTAGAATCTGTAGTGAGAGCTTGAGAGCAAGAATTTGCTAGAAGGGGTCCGCAAGGCGCAGAATGGGTTCCAATAACTAGGAATCCGCTTAGTGGGAGAGCTGTGGAAGAGAAAGCGAGTAAGGCAGGGCCACAATTGAGGCCGGGTGACATTTGAACCAATTTGGATTACCACAGTGGGCCGCTGCGGGCGGGCGGGAGAACCCGAAGGCGGTAATGACCGTCAAGTGAGGGCAAGGAGTATTGGGCGAACCGGATTAAGTCAGGAAACCGGGAGTTAAATCTTCTGAGCCGGCAACAGAGGAACAAATTGAAAACCGGGATTAGTCAGGATCAAGACAGAGTCAATCTGCTGTGTCAGTGCTTTCTTGGGAAGGAATCTGGTTTGCCCAATACTCCTTGCCCTCACTTGACAACACACCAGATTGTTCTTTTCCTGCATGCAATGTGATGGATGCTTATGCATTATTCAACGAGGAAGTGGTCTGTCCAGGCAGGAATTCACAAAACATCACAGCCAGGTCTTGTGTATGGAAACTAGAAAATGTAGCAAAGCTGCCTTAATGGTCTTGCGCACTAACGTCAGCAGGGCTACCACAAGCATATTAAAGTCACTGTGTTCTCTCATTTTGCATAGTGACTTGGATAATATACCAAGGATAATATGTAGCTATCCAGACAGCTGAAGGCTTGTAGATGACCAACAACAAGGTAACAGCTTCCACACAGAATTGGAAGTTGCATAAGAGTCAGTCAATGTAGTAGGAGTTCCAATTCAGAGTCCCTTTACATGTGTGGATTAAAAAATACCTCCCACTCCCTGTCAGGATGCTTTTCTGTTGCAATAGAAGCCATCAGAGATAGCACTGGCAAGGGCAGGACAAATGATGCCCTGAAGCCATACATCAGTAAGAAGAGAGATGAAAAATAAAGCAAAAGGGAAGGAGAGCGGGGTATCGTGTCTTTCCACTCTTGTCTCCCAGAACATCCTTGACTACCAAGTGGAAGTTACCTGGAAGAGCCTCACAAATAAGGTTCAAGAACTGATGTCATGGCACTCCTTGGGTGTGCATCCTGAGGTTATAGGGTTAGCCAACTTTCCTAATCCAAAATGAGCCCAAGTAACATATGTTGGCGTGTGTGGTGGGGACAATGTTACCCACATTACATCAGAAATTCTTAAAACAGCGCATATGTGTAGATGACCAAACAATTTAGATAGCTCTGAATGCACTACAATTTAATTTTATTGATATACATCCATTACGAGATCAACAATTGTACATAATTCCGTTTGTGAACATAACATATTTTAAAGCTTAGTATAAAAGTCACATTTAAAACAAAAATAGAACACATTTAAAAAATGTGTACAATTTATAGCCAACAAATTAATTTGGTGGACTTAAAAAAAAACCAATTACATTAGTGGAGTAGCCCCTACTACCTCCTTGTTTGAACATAACCATAAGATATGTGCTAGGTCCTGGTATCGGTGATTGCACTTATCCCATCCCCCACTATCATCATCAAGGTTATTCCAGTGTCTTGTAAAAACCTTTAAAGGAAGTAGTCCTAAGCGCAACATGGCGAAACATCTCCTAATATTATGTTCTAAGGTAAAACTTGTGTATTTTTGAGGGGATTTAAACTCGATTGTAGAAGTGATAGAGTTGTAATGGGATACTTGCAGGCAATACGCCTTCTCAAGGTCGAAACTTAAACGGGGAGTCACATTTTTCAGGAAATGCTTCAGGTGGGCTGGAGTCCAGGATTGAAGATTGGGTTCAGTACACTGAAAGTATTGTAGAGCAGGCTTAAGATTTGTTTGAAATTAATCATGATTTTTCCCTGAATTAAAGCTTTCGTATCTCAGTAAAGCCCTTAGAAAGCCTTCTTCTGCAGGCAGAACTTTGAAAGCCCATCTAATTATATTTGCCAAGGCTATTGAAAATGCACTTGCTATGGCGAATTCCAAACGAACGATCTGTACTGGGACGGGTTTACTTAACATTAATTTCCGTAAAAAAATTGTTTGCTGATATTCAAAAAGTCCCATCTAACTAAAGGAATATACTCTGTGGCATAGGTTATTGTTGGTGCAATTGTGGCCCTATATATATTCCTAAAAGCGCTTGAAAATGCCTCTTGCCTGAATAATTGTTGAATTTCCCTATGGCTTAAATGTGCGCTTTTGCTTTTTGGTTCATCTGATGAAGACGAGAATGAGCTTCTAAGGTTTGAGAAAAGATTCGCCCAAGATAGGTATAGGCTTTTACCACCTCGATTTTAATGCCATCTACTTGCCAATTATAGTGGATGTGACGTTTCCTACCCCTAAAGGGAACTACCTTTGTTTTGGAAATATTCACCATTAGGAAATTTGTTTCTGTAAATAGCTCTGAATGTATTCCATCAGTGACCATGTGTGTTTTTGATGACTCCAGACTTGCCATCTCCTCAACGGAGACACATGCCTAACTGTCAGTCGTATAACCCTATTACACTTATGGAACCACTGAGTATCACCCAGGAGAGAAGCCAGATGGGCAGGTAGGAATACGTGATATTGTCATTTCTTTAGCCTTGCAGTTGATACTGTGGACTCCTGTCCTCTCCTGGCTTGGTTGACTTAAGACCTTTCTATACCAGGCCTAACCTTCTGATTGTCGCTGCCAACAAATCTCAATAATGTCTTTAAGGAACTACCTCCGCATGAACAAACTTTCATTTATGAATCATTCAACCCAAAAAAGTTGAATAAGGAATCATAATGTATAGCCATCAACTTTTCTCCTGGCAACATGGAGAGGATGTGGCATAACGGCTAGAGTGGCAGACTCCGACGCTGCGGAACCGTGTTCCAGTCTCGGTGGGAGGCTCGACATCCTGCGATTCTGGGCAAATCACTTAATCAACTGGAGCGCATGTAAAGTGCTCCGATACCTTCAGGTCAAGTTTGAGCTATTATATAAACTGCTAAAAAAACATGGATGCAGGCATCAGAAAAGATCCATTGATTCTTACTGCACCTCTGAAACGGTACAGGGCTGTAGTCAAGCTGTCTTGCCCAAGCAGCTTTCAAACTTTAATGCTTGATCCTCTCACACTCATTCAACTCTAGTCGTATTCCTCTGTGTGAGAGAGGGTTTAGTAGAGCCGACACCTTTTCCTCTAGCATAAGATTCTGCATAGAGAAGGCTAACTCAAAGGTTACAGTCCATGCAAGCACATCATTACCAAGTGTAGTTGACTAGTAGGGCTTTACATATGTACAGCTAGGAGTAGGCGTCAAGGCAGAGCAATGGTACGTGGATAGCGATGAGTTTGGCTTTCCTCAATACTAATTCTTAAGAAGATGTTACAAAATCTCTCATTTGCCTAGATCTACTCCTTTGCAAGGTATTCGTTATCCATGTCCTGCTCAAATTCCCTGGTTCCTTTCTTATCCTCTGTGGTCTTTGCCTCAGGTACAGCCATCCAGCCTCTTGAAACCAAAGATTTTAAAAGCTAGAAAGAGCTAGAGCTTGGGGTTCCAGAGAATCTGGAGAACCATAGCGTAGAAAAGCAGAAAGAGTGCTGCAAGCGATCATGTACTGGGTGAGCCGCACTGCTAACCTAGTTATCATGTGGTCCTGGGGAAGTCTGTGGTTACTGGGTCTGATGCTGTGTGGTTGCTGTTTAACCACGGGTTACAGTGTGACATAGTAAGTAAAATTTAAGCTAAAAGTCCTTCCAGTGGTATAGCTTCAAAGAAGAATATGACTTCCTCATAGGCACACAAAAACGCTTAAAAACCCGATACACATTAGAAATGTAAGATATCAGCCCTAATATTTTTTTTATAGTGCTAGCTCTACATCACCTGTTTCACGACCAATGCTATCCTATGGGTCTGCCGTTAGCCTTTGTTGAGGGAAGTCAGACTTTTATTACACTGTTTAGTAACACAGTCAACAAGACGGAGGTGCCAGATAAAACAAACGCAACGTAGGAACCTTTCGATTCCTCTGTATTAATGACCCTCAGTGTGGCGACACAGTGGGTGGAAGCCCCAGCAGCTGTGTTTTCAGTTTAAAAATCGCACATTTCCTGATCCTCCAAGCCTACATTCCGTACAAGAAGAGTCCCACCCAAATAAAGTCAATGGTAGTGTTTTCAGAGTGCCTGGAGTCCAGGTGTCAAATCAGTGGTAACTAGGAATCTGGGTTGCAGTGTACTACTGCAAGTCCAAACCTCCAGCACTGGGAAGGAGCATGCAACCTCCCAAAAGCTGCAGAAAGGATTGGCAGAAGTGCAGGTTTGAAGGAAATGTTCTCTGTAGCTCCAGAGCGCTGCTGGTCTCTGGGTTTGGATCTTTGCGAGAAGAGCTGCAGGGACCCTTGAAGTATGCTTCAGTCAGCGGGACCGTGGTACATCTTTCGGGTTTCAGGCAGATCCTCACCTCACAGGGCATCCCTGCTCCATCTTTACCAGTACAATGGTCTTCAAGAACCCAGGTTGATCACAGCCTGAACGACAGCAGTCGATTAGGTAAGGCCTTGCACAAGGCAATGTGTTCGCCCAACACTGATCTGAAGGGTCTCCAAGACATCCAAATAATGTACGAGTTAACAGCTCAATTCGGAGAGTTTTGATACTCCTTTGATCCTCTTCTGGTTCCAAAACTACTTAAAGTCTGCCTTATTAAAAGATCTCCCAATCAGGGAAGAATACAACTGCCTTCTTTGTGTCCATGTTTCACAGTTATGGAGCAGGAATTCCAAGGCCACACCAGTCTGAACTGGCCAGGAGATTTTGTTGATCTGAGGCAGACAGAGCTGCCAAATGGTTATGATTGCTAGGCAAAAGATAGCAATACAGGAAGAGGGTTGGTTCACTCTGGCCTGAGAAATTACACTGAACAAAGGAAGGGGCTAGGAAGCCTTCCCCCGCCCACCCAGGAGGTAGGGATGTTTGCAGTGAGGAAGATCTCAAACCGAGGGAAACTGTGTCTTGTGTGCACCATGAACAAAGGCAGCCTGCATCATGCACATGAGAACACGGCTCTACACCCATATTCAATGTGTCCAAAGGGACAACATTCTATTTCTTACAATGACAGCGCATTGTGGGACTGTAGTTTTATGTGAAAATACATACAACAGTGTTTAGAACTGCTCTGAAACTACTTTGAACAAGTATATTATTCCAAGGTAATATTACAATGAAAATAAAAACATTTTGTCAAACAATACAAAATGTGGCTGTTTGAAAAAGGTGAAATACATTCTCGGACAATACCGTCTTGTGGTTCTAGTGACTTTTACCAAGCACTTTACCTTCAGCCCTGTGGTTTATTACGTCAGACAAAATAAACACCAGTTGCTGAGGGTAATTATTGGTATGCTACCAGAGTTTCAAGTGTGAACAACCTTTTAAGTTGGATTGCTAAAAAGCAAACGTCCGTAAGACCGGTTTACAGAAATCCCAACAATCACTTGGAATTTGAATTGGAAATGTCTGACATATGTGTGTTCAGTAGTCCTACAAGGACATTTTTTCTTTTTCAAATCTGCGGGTTTCTTAGTGGTCACTGGTGATCTTGTGCTAGAGCAATGGCTTTACCGGAACATGTTAAAGCTCTTCTGGAGACAGTAAATAGGCGCCCCACTTTTTGTAGTCCCCACAATGTGATGTACCAATCTGTGACGCCTCAGGGTCTGTCGCTTGTAAAGTCTCTACTAGAGGTGAGGTAAAAGAAGCATTTGTAGTGCCCAAGATTAGGCAGTAACCTCACTACCAAGTTGGGTTTGGACCCACAGTTCTTAGCTTATATTAACAAATGTAAGCTCTTCTGCTGAGGCAGGGCGCTAGGCTGCCCTTACCCTTCAGCTTCCAACCCACACCATTTCCAGTCCCTTCTGGAGCTGCCATTTTCCACACACTTACATTTGGCCGCGTGCTCAGGGCTGCGTTGAAGCAGTCCACCGCCTTTTCATACTCGCCGCTGAGGTTGAAGAGGACACCCAGGCCACACTGTACATCAGGATCAAGGCTAGACACATCCAAGCGCACAGCTTCAAGGAACATCTCCTTCACATCAGCAAAGAGAGAGCTGTGGGGAAAAGAAGAGCAGAAGTAAGGGGGAGAGAAACGTTCAGGTGATTTAGTAAGGAGAAAGTAACAAAAAGCAGATAGGGGAAGGGCTTAGAAAGAGTGAAGCGTGAAAGAAAGATGGAGAGAAAAGAACGAGTAACATTGAAGGAAGGGGAAACATGGGAGATGTGGCGTGAGACGTGGAGGTCATGGGGGTAGAAGAAGAAGAGGGAAAAAAAGAAAAGAATGGAATAAAATAAGAACGCAGGAGACAAAGAACGATTAATAAAATAAAAGCAAGTAGTTAATTGAGTTATGGGAGAACGAGAAATTAGAAAAAAGGAAATGTGGAAAAGAGGTAAAGAAATGAAAAGCAGGAGTAAAACAGAGCAGCATGTGAAAAAACACGAAAATGGCGTAGAAAAGGAAGAGTGAGAGGTGAAAAAAGTGAAGATGAGTAGGAAATAATAAAATAGTGAGAGAGTGCCAAAGTTAGATAAAAAAAAAGGCAGCAAAGATAGCAAGTGTATGGGAACAGAAAGAATAAAAGCAAAAAGAGTGTGAAAGAGGGAAGGATTAAGAAAAGTAAATCGGATTTAAGCGGCGGCAACTATTGATATCAACAGAAACCTATCATAGTCCAAGAATGATGGATTCTCCAAGTGCCACTAATTTTGGGACGCAACTTCTCGAAGCATTGTAAACAAAACGATTGCAGCTTGAGAGCCTCAAACTTTGTGGAAAAGTAGGTCCATTATACGCGATTGATACTTCTACAATTATCTGAATCTAGAGACAACTATTTGTTACGTAAATCAGCAGGATTGACACCAAGAGGTTCTCAGGACTACCTATTTGTCTTCACGTCATATGTCTCATATATCACAAGGTACAACCTGGTGATTTTACTCAGAGCCTTTGAAAAAGTCACCTCAGTGACAAAACACATGTCGGCTGTTGTCTATCACCGAACATTGCTATGTTAATTGGACTTGGCAACGCCATCACCATCACCAAATCGTGTAGTCATTGTATAAAATAATAATTTTTTCCTTTTCTGTAAAATTTGAAATGAATTTAATACGTTTTCAGTGGGATTACTAAATCATTGAGAAAATGACTTTCTTCTGTATTTTCTAACCTGTGAAAAGGAAACAAAGTTCTTTAACCCCTTCGGTGCTCATGACGAGCTCAGCTTGTCATGAGGCACGGTGCTCGTGACGAGCTGAGCTCGTCATGACAACACCCATTATCATTATGGCCCAGCACAGCAGAGAATATCCTGGGCAGCCAATGTGTTAAAAAAACATCAAAATATATGTGACTAGATATCAACTTGTTTGGGTGAAGGGGTATACTTCCTGATTGATAAAAAAAAAGCTGTATGTGGGAGGGGAATCAGGACATAGGTCAATGCATGGACTGGGCTAAACACATTTTTGCTTTCTGTACATGACAAGATGTCTACCACGCATTTCAATGGAAAATTGTGAAACCTCTCAGGACCCAGTTCTGCACTGCTGGAAAAACGAACTGCCCTATATCCCATAAGAAATTCCAGGGGCTCAGCTACGGCAATAGAGGAGCACATCCCAATGACAGAATAAAAGCTCAATACCCCTTTCAAATACTCACTCAGCCAAAAGGGAGCCCATTGCCCTCTTGGGAAGGCCTAAGCCGCTTTCTGCCTCCTCCTTTACCAGGCTGGAGTACTTGGGATTATACCGGAGCCAGTCCCGCAGGGTCTCACATGCCTGCTTCTGGAGAGACTCGTTTGTAAAGCTCACAGCCAAGGCCATCAGGGCTGTGAGGTTATCCGGCTTCAGCTCCAGGCACCTACCAGAAAAAAAAAGAAGACATGTAAGGAAGGAAGTGAAGCAAAAAGATGATAATGTATGGGATGGGAGTTGGATATATAGACAGAACATGTCTAGGGGGAAAAGGAATACCAAGAGAAAATTAGGGTGAAAAACAAACCAAGATAATTTTATATTTATGGGTTAGAATGGGAATAGTGTGAAAGGAACGTGGGTGGGGAGGGGGTAAATCGCTGGGAAGGAGCGACGGTTTAAATGAGAGGGAAAAAGTGATATTTGCTCACCCAGGGATGCATCGGTTAATCCTTCTCCAATGCAACCATCACTGAGAGTGAAGAAGCACGACCAACAAAAGCAGAAAAGTATTTGCCTTGTTTGGGAGTAGAGTAGTTTTTGGCCTCTTTTCAGATCTTTCCAATGCTGAGGGAAGATTATGGCTGTACTCCCACCCTTGGGTTTGTGGAAATTATAATAAAGGGCAGAGAGTCAATGTGTCATGGATGGTGTGGGCCTTTTGAAGGATCTCCCACTGATTAGAGTGTTTGTCCTGTGTACAGCTTTCCTGAATGCCAGCATCTTCTGGCTGGATCTCCAGCCAGATGTTGAAGCGCAACAGACTTTGGAAATAACATATGACTCTTGTGTGTGAAGTGCTGAATTATCAAGATAGCTCTGCAATTTAACTCATGGCTCGGACATCGGTAGGTCAAGAATTCAACCACCAGTAGGCCAACACAGCCCCGAGACAGGTAGGTCAATGGAGTATCATTAAACTGCCCAAATCCTTCTGTACGCAATGTCTTTCAGAATGAAAACTTGAAACACTCAGCCATGAGACTTTACTCGAATCTTGGTTGGCTAAACCTTCTGCAGTTCTAATAATCTTCTTAAACTTGAACAGAACACTTATCAGCCTGATTATATTTAATGAGAGCCAATTAACTAGTAATGTGTGTGAAATTAGAAAAGGCAAAGTGACATAGGTGTAAGGGGTAATCCATCATGGGAATCTTATTTGATATCAGACATTAGAATGCGTTTGCCCACGAGTAGCCTGGCACCAACCTGCCATTTGCTAAACTTGGTTTGAGAAGTGTCCTTCCCCTGTAATCATGGCTGTGTGGGGAGTTATTGATTTTAATGCGGAGAGGGCTATCAAGAGAGCTTTTGCCAAAGGATGTTGTCTTTGGTCTTTGTTGTTCTCTGTGTGTTTTTGCTGATCCTTTTGGAAAGTACTCCTACTGTTGCTTCTGACATCAGGTGTGTAAACTAGCTGCTGGTAGACTTCTCCTCCTGAAAAACACGGATTAGATTCTGAAAAGGCCCCTTTTTCCTCGAGGCCCAGCATCTTCATGATTCCAGCCACAGTCTTCACTTTCTACACATATTAACTTGCAAGACACTCGAAGATGGAAGCCCCAGAAAATGGCACGGCTAGGTTCTTCTCCCGTGTTGTTGTAGTTCAGGTTAGTAAGGTGGAGGTAGGAGAAAACTCGCATTGTGACTCCCAAGGCAATAACAAGAAGTCTACATGTCACTTAGTTTCTAGCTAGGCTTATAATCGGTTTGTAAGCGCACATGCTTAACTCAAGAATTCATATGCGGTCTCCTTTTTGGTTTCTGAAAATTACTCACTAACCCAGATGAGCTTTAGAGCTAACTGCCAGACTTTCCTCCACACTAAATTCATGCCACTGATCTTTATCGGATTATCATGAAGAAGTGGGTGGAGAAATGAACCTCTTCCTTACTGATTAAGGTACTTGGTAAATCAGCAGGAGGGTGTTTCTTCAGGAAGAGTTGATCATGTTTGTCACTTCTGAACCGCTTAGCCTATGTCTACCTTTCTGTTTGGCTTCAGAAGGTGAAGAAAACCTTCATACTTCGCTCAAAAAAGTCTGGAGCCAAGGAGCCTGGCAGATGCTTTCAGTTGCAGTGTTTCATGAAAGACTGAGTTAAACTACTGGTGCAAAAAATATCAATATTTAGTGTCAAAGGTGACTCCATCATATCCCAGAGTGGACATATTCTGAAGACTGGTTTGTTCCATCAGAAAAAGCATCAGGCTGAGAGATGCAATTGTCCCTTCACATTGTGGCGAGACTTCTGAGGGAGGAGATAAGGCCTGGGAAGGTAGAAGACTAAAGAAATAGGTTTTGATCAATTTCCTGACCTGCAACACTAAAGGAACAAGTCTGAGGTAAAAAGGGAGGTCGTAGTAGAGTCTCAATCTGCAAGGGTTTGTGTGTTCTTAGAGTCTCTTGGGTTTCAAACCTGTCCAGACATGTGGTCCAAGTGCACATCCACTAGTGAACATATTGGTAATGAATATAGCCATGTTTGCTCAAAAGTAAGGCCCTGTTGACCGCACAACAGACTTTAAAATGGATTCTAACAGGGGAAAGGGAGGCCCTGCATAAAGGTATGGGAGATGTGACTGACCTTTCTTTGGTTGGTGATTAGTCAAGTCACTGTACAAACAAGCAGTTTAATTAGTAGCCTTTTTATCTCTGGTAGACAACTAATGTGTTGTCCCCAACAGTGTTTGCTAAAATTAGGAATCTCAGCTGTAATTCTGAAATTGTAGAGTGTGAAGAACACCATTTTGGAAAAAAGTTTAAAAAAAATCAAATTGGGTGTCAACATGTTTGGCAATTAGTTTGAGAGGCAAACGATTACAATCTTATTCATTTTTCTCACATGTGCAGTGAGTTACACTCCACCCTAATTCTCACCCCTAACATTATTGATAAATGCATCACTTAATCCTTAATGGTATATACTCTAATCTTAACAAACAACACCCGATACTGGTCTCATCATTTAACCACCCCTAACACTATGCCTAACCCGATCTCTCACACTATCACTATGCTAACCCTAATCATATCTCTTACCTCATATGTGCCCTTAATGGCTTTAATCCCTAAGCCACTCCTAAACCCACACCCTAGCGCACACACTTGCCCGTACTAGTACCCAAAAGCTTTAGGTTACATTAAGACGAGCGTGATGAGGGTTCTCTCATCTTTCATACTTTGTTAAATCCGTGTCATTCTCATTGACCCCTCTCTGTCCTTCACTGCTCATATCAACAATAAAGGCCCACAGAAGCATGGGTTCAGCTTACATTGTTTTGAAAGCTCAAAGCCTTTTCACCAATTAAGAACATCTGGCTCACAGGTCAGACTCATCTTAATCTTAGACTTCAGTTTCAATTAAAGTGAGATCTACACCTACTATCCGCCCTAGTATAGACTACCTGCGCTGCAGGATTATTTTCCAGTGGCAATCTCCAGATCTCAGAATGCAATATGCTCAACCTTATGATAACGCTAAGTGGAGATACGCCAATCAGTCATTACCAAGTCTGTTTACTTTCTGCCATTAGACGGTACACAAGGTAAACATACAGTGTACACCATGATCATGACCAAAAAGCTCAATTTTAAGATCAGTTTCCTGGTTCTTTTCAGAAAATAAACATTGCCACACTCAAGCAATGGGGAGAATGTCAGTACAACAAAATGAAAAATAAAAGCAGTGAAAAGCAGTGCAAAATAGACACAGAGTAATGTGGATTTGTCTGGCCATCTCTCTCCTTAGGGATCACAGGTTTGGGTACTCACCGGCGCAAAGCACTAATAGCAGACAGCTCCTGCTCGTTCTCTGCCTGAGTGGTTCCCAGATACTGCCAGGCCTGTTTAGAAAAAACAAAGAAAAGTAGTCTTACCTTACACTTACTACAAAGAGTGCTGTGCCCATATCGCCTATGTTTAGATGGGATCAGCTTTGCAAGCTACGTGGCGAGAATCCTTATTGAACCAGTTAAATCACAACCAATGCCGCATGGTCAACCTCACCTCTCTACCATGGATTATACAGTCATCAATCCTGCCAAACAAATCAGAGTCACTTTTTATCCCTCCTCCTCATTCACACAACAGCCATAAAGCAATACAGACAGCCACCGGACACTCACAACATCATCAAAACTGTTTGAAAATCCATCTTTTTAGTTATAGGTAATATCCTGTTAAAAAAAAAAAAGAAAAAGAGAGATTGCTCTCTGTCCTGTGGTCAATCCACGTCCATCGACGTAAGTGCATTACACTTCTTACCTCCATGTGGTCGGGCTGTTGTTGAACAGCAGCCTCAAACAGCAGTACAGCGTTGGGGAGGTCGCCTTCCTGCATCCTTCGGAGCCCTTCCTCAAAAGCCTGAGGGTGATCCCTCATTGGGTTTTCCTCTTCAAACGTGTAACCCTGGGGAGAGAGCAACGGTGTGAATCATCCTTATGAGCATCCACCACCATCCCATGTACATGTCCCTTTACTCTTGCAGTGTGAGTTGTACCCAGGAGCATTATCTACTCTCAGCCGTTCCAGGTCTGTGCAGATGCCTGACAATGCCACACAACGCCCCAAGGATCATATGCATGCTCTTTGGTTCATCCCCATGTGGACTTCTCCCAGCAAGATGATGTTCCTCACAGCAGTCATTAATGATTGCTGTAGGACCCAGACAACACGGGATTCCTCAGAGTCGCGCCACATCAAGAGAGGAGGAGAGAAGTAGTGTGCACTTCCACCCAACTGTGCGCGGTCAGTGCAGGAGGGAAAACTTTGAGTGTGTCAGTGGACCATGACTCCAGCAGGCAGTGTTAGTTCACTCTCAGCAGTGCCATGTCAGAGTAGGCTGCATCCCAGCACCGTCTCATCAGTGTGCCCAGAGTTTCCAAGACCATGACTACAACATGCCATAGACAGATAAATAGGAATACAATTTGGCTGTGACCACTGAGTCACAGAGGGATATTAATGATGGTGCTAGGCAACATAAATAAAAGGACTACTGTTAGAAATTGAGGTCACAGGAGGTCATTTTGTGCTATAACAGGAAAAATGAAATGCAAATTTGACACAGTATCATCTGTACAACAAATTGCTTACTAATAGGTGTTGCTAAAGAATCATTTACAGGTGTGAGGCAGATTTATCTTCCTCTCTGAACCCTGCCCAGGCACCAAAGAGCATCAGAGCTGCTGTGCATCACATTAAAATTACAAAAAACAATTTGATGGACAGAATGTAGATCAATGTCTTACATTCACCCCAGTACAATGATCTGGGCCTAAATCCATCGTTTTTTGCACTCCACACCACCCTGGGTTAGATAATGGCTTATTCACCCCAGTACAATGATCTGGGCCTAAATCCATCGTTTTTTGCACTCCACACCACCCTGGGTTAGATAATGGCTTTATGCAAATCAGCCCTGACCCTGTTGCCCCATGGGAACAGTCCAGTCCGAACTACACAGCCATATCTTTCCCAGACCGGAATCAAGCATCCGAGGACCGGACCGGTTTCGAGGTAACACCTCTCATCAGCCCGGCTAGCTTGACTCCAGTGGTGTGGAGGCTCTGGGACCCATGTCTGAGCTACCCCAGTACACTCAGGGAGAAAATTACAAAAAACAATTTGATGGACAGAATGTAGATCAATGTCTTACATTCACCCCAGTACAATGATCTGGGCCTAAATCCATCGTTTTTTGCACTCCACCCCACCCTGGGTTAGACAATGGCTTTATGCAAATCAGCTCTGACCCTGTGCCCCATGGGAACATTCAGGTCCGAACTACACAGCCATATCTTTCCCAGACCGGAATCAAGCATCCGAGGACCGGACCGGTTTCGAGGTAACACCTCTCATCAGCCCGGCTAGCTTGACTCCAGTGGTGTGGAGGCTCTGGGACCCACGTCTGAGCTACCCCAGTACACTCAGGGAGAAAATTACAAAAAACAATTTGATGGACAGAATGTAGATCAATGTCTTACATTCACCCCAGTACAATGATCTGGGCCTAAATCCATCGTTTTTTGCACTCCACACCACCCTGGGTTAGATAATGGCTTTATGCAAATCAGCTCTGACCCTTTGCCCCATGGGAACAGTCCAGTCCGAACTACACAGCCATATCTTTCCCAGACCGGAATCAAGCATCCGAGGACCGGACCGGTTTCGAGGTAACACCTCTCATCAGCCCGGCTAGCTTGACTCCAGTGGTGTGGAGGCTCTGGGACCCACGTCTGAGCTACCCCAGTACACTCAGGGAGAAAATTACAAAAAACAATTTGATGGACAGAATGTAGATCAATGTCTTACATTCACCCCAGTACAATGATCTGGGCCTAAATCCATCGTTTTTTGCACTCCACACCACCCTGGGTTAGATAATGGCTTTATGCAAATCAGCTCTGACCCTGTGCCCCATGGGAACAGTCCAGTCCGAACTACACAGCCATATTTTTCCCAGACCGGAATCAAGCATCCGAGGACCGGACCGGTTTCGAGGTAACACCTCTCATCAGCCCGGCTAGCTTGACTCCAGTGGTGTGGAGGCTCTGGGACCCACGTCTGAGCTACCCCAGTACACTCAGGGAGAAAATTACAAAAAACAATTTGATGGACAGAATGTAGATCAATGTCTTACATTCACCCCAGTACAATGATCTGGGCCTAAATCCATCGTTTTTTGCACTCCACACCACCCTGGGTTAGATAATGGCTTTATGCAAATCAGCTCTGACCCTGTGCCCCATGGGAACAGTCCAGTCCGAACTACACAGCCATATTTTTCCCAGACCGGAATCAAGCATCCGAGGACCGGACCGGTTTCGAGGTAACACCTCTCATCAGCCCGGCTAGCTTGACTCCAGTGGTGTGGAGGCTCTGGGACCCACGTCTGAGCTACCCCAGTACACTCAGGGAGAAAATTACAAAAAACAATTTGATGGACAGAATGTAGATCAATGTCTTACATTCACCCCAGTACAATGATCTGGGCCTAAATCCATCGTTTTTTGCACTCCACACCACCCTGGGTTAGATAATGGCTTTATGCAAATCAGCTCTGACCCTGTGCCCCATGGGAACAGTCCAGTCCGAACTACACAGCCATATCTTTCCCAGACCGGAATCAAGCATCCGAGGACCGGACCGGTTTCGAGGTAACACCTCTCATCAGCCCGGCTAGCTTGACTCCAGTGGTGTGGAGGCTCTGGGACCCACGTCTGAGCTACCCCAGTACACTCAGGGAGAAAATTACAAAAAACAATTTGATGGACAGAATGTAGATCAATGTCTTTACATTCACCCCAGTACAATGATCTGGGCCTAAATCCATCGTTTTTTGCACTCCACACCACCCTGGGTTAGATAATGGCTTTATGCAAATCAGCTCTGACCCTGTGCCCCATGGGAACAGTCCAGTCCGAACTACACAGCCATATCTTTCCCAGACCGGAATCAAGCATCCGAGGACCGGACCGGTTTCGAGGTAACACCTCTCATCAGCCCGGCTAGCTTGACTCCAGTGGTGTGGAGGCTCTGGGACCCACGTCTGAGCTACCCCAGTACACTCAGGGAGAAAATTACTAAAAACAATTTGATGGACACATTAAGGCACATCTGAGAGTAAAGGAGGCAGCGGAGCATCTGTTTGGATAGGGAATCGCTGCGTTCTTTGATATACTGGCAATATGGGTGAGAGGCAGATGGAAAGGCAACCGCTAACAGTGCTGCACTTGTTTAGCAGGGAATAATGCGACAGACGTTCAAAAGCTAGTGCTTCCCCACAAATCCAGACCATCTGTTTGCTGTACATCATTATGGTTTTTCTCTCCCCGGGAACAGGTCAGTGTGAGCTTCCTCGTAGCAGGTCCTGTTTAGAGTAAGCTTCATTCCAAGCTCACACACTAACACATATGGGGTTTCTAGTAACATCTTCTGGTCAATGTGAGGTCCGCTGAATAGGCCCAAGCTCACACGCTAACACATATGGGGTTCATGCCAATATTTTATGGTGTGACCTTCCTCCTAGCAGGTGCTGGTTAGAGTGAGCTTCATTCTAAGCTCACACCCTAGCACATATGGGGTTCTTACAGACAACATTCTGGTCAGTGTGAGCTTGCTCCTATCAAGGGACTGGCAAAAACATGAGATTCTGCTGACTGTTACCTTGTCATATGAGGAGGAGGTCAGGTCGTCATAATCCGTCAGCCAGGGGTGAACCTCAGCATCACGCTTCGCCATCTCCTCCCACTCTGCCTGCAGCTTGTCCCAGAAATCAACATCAGACTGCGAAGGAAGAGGAGGTTGGGAGTTGCAGGAGGACAGAGGTTGAAAGAAGAAATAGGGAAGGAATTGAGCAACCGGCAAACAGGTGAACAGGAGAAAAGGGAAAGTAAAAGGTATGGATAAAAGAAAGTAGAAGAGAAAGGAGGGGAGAAAGCAATGGCATTAAAAAGGAAAAGAGAAAAGTAAGATGAGGGAAATGAAATATTAGAAGAGGGGAAGAGGAGTAAAGGAAAACAATTTGGACGGAGACCAATGAGAATAGGGTTAGGAGAAAGTAGGAGAGGGTAGATGGAAAATGAGACAAGAAAAAGGAGGAAACAGTGGAAAGAAGACAGTGAGGGGAGAAGAGTAAATGGGAGTAAGAATGAAAAGTAAAGCAGGGTAAATGAAGAGAGGCATGAAGAAACGGAAGAGTGGAAGGATACAAATAGGGAAAAACAGGAGAAGCAAAGAAGAGTATTTGATATAAGAGTAAAAGGACAGGGGGAGTGGAAAGGAAATGAAAGAAGAGGAAGTGGGGAAAGAGTACATGGTGGTTAGGAAACAAAAGGTGGCAAGAAATGATGGAAGCAGAGGAGTATGCCAATAAGAAAGGCGACAAAAGTAGTGATAAAAGGAGCAGTGTGACCAAAGTTAAGAAGGGAGGGGAAAGAATGGCAGAAGAGTGACCATGTAATTAGTTGTAAAGAGAATTCCCACTATCTTAGCCTCACTCTAGCTATAAAGATTCTCAGTTTTCTGGTCCTGCACGCAGTCTCTGTTCTGTGTATTCCCTTACTTTCCTCACAATTAGCATCCTTTGGGGCAGCAAAAGGAAGCCTTGCTAAGATGTTTGGGTCTAGTCTAATCACAAGGGTTACCTACTGGAAAACTGGCAGTATCTCCAATGGAAACTAATGGCTGCTATCTGTCCAGCGTCCCCGCTCCTCCTTTCCTCAAAGCACTAAAGCACTGGAAGAGGCCTGTTATGCTAACAGGTGAATCTAACAACTCACAATTCCACCCAGAGAAATAAGGCTCCTTTGGGAGACAGATTCCAGAGCCACTTGGAGTACTGTAGAATCGTATGTAGGTGGTCATGCCTCGTCTACTTGCTGAGCATATTCTCTCCAGACATCCCCCACAATTTTTTCTCAGCCCATTTGGTCTATTGAGTGCTGCTCCTCTGTGCATTTTAAAGGCATTCATCACTTCCCTTTTTGCCCCACCCTTTTTAAAATTATGTTGTAGGGACATCATCTTGTGCGCATTCACTGCAGTTGTACCCCCTTATTTATCACAATGTTATGAAGGGTATTGTCCTGTCCTACGTCAGTCCTGGTTTCATTTCCTGGAGCATTCAAACTCCATCTCTCAATCCACCTACCCCCACAGGGGAATTAACAGGATCAAAGTTATTCTGTTCTGTATCCCCTGGTCACCCTCTAATCGCTTTGCTCTCTTACCTCGACAGCCACTTTAGCCTTCTCAAAATCCGTGTCTGCTGGCAGGTTCCCACTCATTGCAAACTGGTCGACCCAGGCATCTGAGGCAGCCTGCCATCGGAAATAAAAAACACAACACAATATGGAACCCTCTAGAAAAGAAATTGAAATAAATCGTTGGGGGTGAAGAACTTCTCTCTCTACTGTTCTCGACTATAGAAATTTTAAAAGTTGTGAAATCCTACTTGCCTATAAATCGCAGAGCATTCTAACATCTGTTACAGTGGGTTACAGACCACCACTGCCACTCGAGCGCTAACACTTTAAACAGTGTATCTTTTCTTCTTTAAAGGAAGTGATGTGATCCCTGTTCTGCAAGAAGTACTTCCCTACCTGCTGCTGTAAAAATTCATCAGCCCACTGCTCTGCCTGCCCGGGGGTGCTAGTGGTCACAGTCACTTGGTTTTGGTCAATGGTGACCTGACCGTCTCCTATCTGTCTGACAAACTTCATGAACTGTCACCAGGAATGGGAGATGGAAGCAAAAAAGAAAGGAAGAGAGAGAGAGAGAGAGAAAGATGGATAATATTCAGTTAAGAGATGCTGGTTTCTACAAAATCTTGCCATTTTAAAATACATATTAATAGGTGTTCTTCTCAAATAGATCTCCTTAGTATTTTAGTTTCATTCTCTTAATATGAGACCACTAAGAATTGTCTTAACTGGCACTATATCACAAATATCTTCTCAAGACATCTTAAAAGGAAGCTTCAGATACAAGCAGCCCCCGACTCTCCTCACCTCGGAGCCGGAGAGCTTGGGGTCCTCCACCTTGGACAAGAACTCGTTGGCTGTTCTTCTGAGGTCCTCCTCGGGCTGATATTCCTCGTACCTAAAGTTCCCACACAAGACATGAATAAGATTGACATGTCAGTCATTAGACATGCGAGGATGGAACATAACCTCAAAAATATTCTTTCAAGCCCCCCCTTGCAATACTGCTCTTCGAGGAATCCCCAAATCAGGTTGAGAAAGGCTCCTTCATTGTATTGCTTTACTATACCTGCATTTTTTGATTTTTTGAAAACCATACAGACTTTTAAAAATATCTGAGGAAGAGACACAGCATAGTATAGGACATCTGGTTAGTCTTGCATGTCCAGCACAATGGCCCCCAGCTTTCAGAAGAAGAATGATATGATTCACGGGTTCTGACCCACAAACTTATGCATGTGTAGCACAACCAAATGAGGACATTGGAGGGGAATCAAAGAGCAAAGAGCGGAACAGGGAAAGAAAGATGCTGAACAGGTGATTGAAATGAGAAGAGCACAGACTGCTTTCAGAACCAAGGAAGGCAGGAAGAGAGGATCCTAAAAAAGCTGAGAAGCAAAATGTTTCAAGATAGGAATGGTCGTAAAAGAGCCAATGCTACAATAATAATTCACAAAGCTGGTTATCATAACTTATTTATTGTGACCTACGTAGCATTGCTTCCCTGATGGCCTTATTTCTATTTACCTGACCTATGTCTGCCAGCCGACAGCCATCCTTCGACAATTATTCCCTTGTAATTTTCTTTACTATAAGGGAGCACTGAAATACCACTGGAACTAAGAAAACATATAAATTAAAACCGCAGAAAAGTGATTTATTCTCTTTAACAATAGCAGCTGTTCAACCATTTATCCAAAACAATGGTTGTTCTACAGCCCGGCAGACTATATTGCTCCTTTCTTGATTTGCAAGGTATCGTTGAAGTTGTTGGTCAAACATCTGTAACTATGCCGTGACGATCATGCCTCCAAAACCAACCACTGTCCTGCACTGGACAATGCTTTGGCGGCCTTGTGTAAAGGCCTTTCCAACCAGCAGGCAAACCATTGCTAGGCTAAACCACTTCCACCTGCATCAAGGTACACTGTTGAAGCACAGATGTCGGTGGCCTCATACAAAGTCATCACTCTTACTAAATGAAGAAAGGTTTCAGTGGTTTGTACATATCACAAGAATGTCCATAAAAGAGATAAATGAGTTGCATTTACATGAGACGTAAACAGTATGTAGACTTGATTTAGGATCCGTAAGCTACATAAATAATATCACATCTGTGAATTATTGGTACAGAAATCACTGCAAGTTATGCAAAAATGATTCACAAATGATAGAAATAGCACAGGTGGGTAGGCAGAACCGCCAAGAACTCTTTCTCAGGGAGATGGCCTGAGAGAAGTTGTTTTTCCACGTACCTCAAGGAGTTCATTCCTTAATGTAGGAGGGTCATTAGAACTCGAACTACAACCCACACACAAGAGATTTACGCAATTGTCAATTCGTTTTTAAAACCCCAAATTGCTGGAGCCAGTCCTCCACCCACAAAGGATCATTGTGAGTAGTTTCCTAATTTCTTTCTTTGAAAAATCAGCCTTATATACGACTCTCTGGCATGAGACCTGGATCTAAACATTAATACCAGGGAAATCGTCCAGGCAAAAGAGGTTTCATTGGATTTGTCAGCCTTCCACAAACTGAACAACAACGTCATTAGGGCAGCAGCTAAGACAATCACGTCTGGCTCGCCTCTGGACTGGGCACCTATAGATCTACTGCTGAAGGGAGGCAACAGTATCATCTATGTCTTGGCGGCAATCTATAACATCTCACTGCAAAGAAGAGTAGTCCCTGATATGTGGAACATGCAATTATTAGTCCATTGCTGAACAAATCCTACTTGAATCCCAACAAAATCAAAACTAGACCAATATCATTACTTCCAGGTATTAGTAAGATCTTAAAAAAGTGGTAAATGGCTATTTGGCCGACTTTTTGGGAAACGCACAATCTCCTGCACCAGACGGAAACAGGCTTTCCTCCCGGGTATAGTAAGGATATATCCCTTTTGATAGCCAAGGCGGACTCAAAAAACATTTGACCATGAAGGGGCAGCTGCTCTCATTCTTCTTGATTTGAGCGCAGCCTTTGATACAGTCTCCAGTGGCATCCTCAAACACAGATTTTAGGCGGTAGGTGTCACTAGGAAGGAGCTAAAATGGCTTACCTCATTTTTCGCACAATAGATGTTTTCAGATTAGGGAAGGGCCTTGCCTGTCGGTTGTCCGTCAGCTCAGGTACGGAGTGCCTCAAGGCTCATCGCTGAGCCCAACTCTTTTTCATACCTATGCCCGCTCTTTAGCAGACACTATCTGTTCAGCTGGTCTCATTATGGTGTTGTATGCTGATAACACCCAGATCGCCATTTCCTTTCACCTAACACAAACCCAACCTCAGAAACATAGTCCACCTGGCAGGTGAAAAACTGGATGACAAGCTGAAATTGAATGGCGAAAAAACTATGGTTATGGTTGTTGGAATCAAACCAGCATTGTGGGACCACATTCTCTAGCCTTCATGCCTGGGTGCCCACCCTTCCCCTAAAATGGAGGTTAAGAGCCTGAGGGTTTTAATAGGTAATAATCTAACCATTGCCATGCAGGCTAAGAAAGTGTCAGGGACATGTTTTGGTCTTCTGAGAGCCCTCAGAAAGCCAATAAATTAGCTCCCTGTGCACACTCGAAGAGTTGTGGTCCAAGCTCTTGTACTTCTACGCCTAGATTATGGTAACTCTATCTAGGCAGTCCTGCTTATGAAATTCAAAAATTGAAAGTTATGCAGAACACATCTACCCGAATACTGCTTGGCCTGCCTAAAAAACAGTTCATAAGTCTGGCTTTGGCAAGCCTTCTTTGGCCTCTGGTGAACAAAAGAATTTAATTCAAGGCCTTGTGCAGTGCACACAAGGTAAAATACTTGTGTGGCCCGCATATCCTCAGTAACCTTATCCCACCATACCACAACACAAGAGAGTTAAGATACAACAATTGCTCCCTCCTGGTTACCCCCAGAATTAAAAGACCCAAGGGCGATGGGCGATCGTTTGTATACTGGGTGTCTAAACTCTGGAACTCCCTGCCCAGTTACTTCAGAGCCAAAAGCAACTTGTTAAGTTTCAGGAAGCAACTGAAGACCCACCTCTTCGCCTAACCAATACATTTTTTCCTCACGATTCCGGTCAGTGCTGGGAAGCCCGGTCTTGAGTAGCTACGGGCTTTACAAGACTAGGTAACATAACATAACATCTCCACCCCCTGAGAAGATTGGGTACATTACACTAGGCCCTGATGAAATGCCATTGATCCTTAGGGACAAAAGAAGCATGAAACATGTCGACCATAAATTCAATTTTATTAATTTCCCAAGTATCATATGTCAAAGAATGCCTACTTAGAGAACACTAGGAAAATTAATTCCTAACCTAGGTTGCACAACTACAACCTAATTTGAAGAAAAAAAGATCTCCGACAAAGAGCCCCCTTGAGTGGCCTCATATGGCATTGCGATGCCAGCCCAACGAGGAGCAAACCCAGTGAGGAAGCATGCCACCCTTGGGTGGGTGAGGACTTCTACTCCTACCAGCAGATGCTCCTAGTGACTGAGTGGGTTCTGGATATTTAATATAATAGCTCAAGCCAGCAACAAATGGGTATACTCCTCTAAATTTAATACAAGTTAGGAGACCATATATTGGACCGTAATCTCTCCTTATTCTACAAGGATTAAGATAGCACTGTAAATGACACCCAGAACTTTCCATTTTAAGGTATTGTGTGTTACGGAATTTATTCTGTGCATCCAGTATCTATCAAAGCCATTTCTGCATAAGTTTACAGAGGTACAAATGAGAGATATTAGTAACCATCACCCAGAAACCGGGCCCCCAATACTCATTTATTGTTAGGTCCAGCTTGATGGTGGGACTCTTTCACAATCTAAACATAGAATTGTAGGAATCTTCAAGCATGTACTCTTGAAGGACAGGACTGGTTTTCACTACAGCACTAAAGGATCCTAAGGGAATTGAGGCATTAATCCTCGACTTCAAGGTTATCTCGATACATAAGGGGGAGTTGGCTAGGGCGGTCGATCTTGAATCTGGGGAACTGGGTTAGAGTCTCGGCAATGACGCTGAACATCCTGTGATTCAGGGCAAATCACTTAATCTCCCTGTGCTTAACAAAAATTAATGTGTCCTCATGTAATGTAACTAGTGCTATGTAAAGGGCTCTGATACCCGATTCGGGTCAAGTTTGCGCTATATAAAGCTCTGCAAAAAAAAATAATAATACGTAATGTTGATGTTGAGGATGCACAGAGGTCTAGGATGCATCAACATTTTAAGGAGAAATATGCGCATATTGCTCAGAGGTTTGATGTGGACATCAGAGAGAAACCATCAACAACTGAAGGAAGAGAAAATCCATTTGTGTGTAGCAAAAATGCAACCACCAAATACACTTTTTTCCACCTTTATGCTCTGCAATGCCTCAATAAAACCCTGTAAAAAGGATGTGATGACTAGTGAGGGGAACAATAAATAATACAGCACACAGAAAGTTACCCTTGCATTAAACGTAAGGATGGGGGCATGCAGGAGAAGCAAAATAAATTAATTCAGCTATTATTCTATTGTGAAAAATTACATGAAATGCAATGCACAGAGTTCAGGATGCTTGCACGACCGAGTGGAAAATGAACTAATTCAGTTGCTGGACAACATTATGGGAAAGTAAAGCAGTTTCAAGTCCTAAAGTGACAGTGAAAGATGATTTTTAAAGAGGCTGTTGCCTATCTGAATTCTTAGCCTGCATTCTGCCCAGTGAAAAGCAGAGTATTAAAAGGTGTTAACCCACCTTATGGTTTATTAGGGTATTTAATTCCATTTGCAAAGAAGTAAAAACCTTTTACTTTACCTGGCAACTTTATGTGCCAAGCTTGGAACTCGGGCCACTGTTTGAGTCATGATTGACATTACTTACCCCTCCTCGCTACCCTACGCTTTAACTGTAGCTACCACTGTCTAAATAACGTGCTGTGTACCTATTCAATGCTAAAATGCTTACAACTACAATAGATGCAAATATTATTAAATATGTTACTAGCTGATTAAAGCTATAGGTGGAGGTAGGCAGTGAAAATCCTTTCATCAAAAAAGGTAATAAAGATGGGCACCATCCAAGAAATCAAGGGGTTAATTCAGGTGCCACTGCCACGTCTACATACAGGCTGAATCAATTCAAATGCATTCTTTGATTCTAAATCATGTGGGCACTAGCTGTGCGTGGGCGGTTAGCTTTTGGCCTGCTGGCCCAGCATGTCAAGAGTTTGTGTAGTGGAATGACAGTAACCAATTTTAAAGTCCTGCCATTTTTCATGCAATGTAGTAGAGTCGTAAGGTTAGGGTTATAGACACTGCTTCATGTGCTTAATAAATTACCAATAAAAAAATGAGTGAGTGCAGGGGCCCAAAGATGAGAGTTTTTCTTAGAAACCCAGTGCTGATAAACACCAGGTGTGATGAACTCCATGGGATGCCTAGTTTTGATTCCACCTCAGGTGCCTGACTATCACCACCCCTCACTTCGGAACTTCTTTTTTCTCTTTTGCAGGTTACTTTTCAGGTTCTTTTTCATCACTGTCCCTGAAAATAGATGCTGGGGCCAACCCCCTGCAGACACCTGTACAAATGAAACACTCCTCCTGTAGGTCCGGGAGGAGTAGAGTGACTGGGAGTGACTTCTCTGGAGGAGCCCTAAACGTATACATGGCCGATTTCCAGTGGAGCTGCACCGACAGCTAAAGGGGAGATTGGCCCTGGCACAGCGCTATGGCCGTCACCTACTCAGCCGGATCACGGGCATTTGTCTTGTTTTCTTTCCCGCTGCTGTCTCCTCCCTGTGGATTACCTGCAAACCCTGGTCTTTCCTAGCCTGTCTTTCTTGTTCGCTAATTTACTCCTGTATTGTTTTTTATCCAGGATGTAACTACTGTGAAACCTTTGTAACTTGTAACTCGCGGTGTCCTTATGTAAAGCGCTCTGATACCTCCGGGTCTAGCCAGCGCTATATAAAACTCAAGAAAATAAAAATAATAAAATAAAATAAATTATCCTGCAAATTGGAAGAACAGGAAAGTGGGTTTTCATGTGTGAGATAGTGTAGTTCTCTCAACTACAGGTCTTGTGAAAAAATTAAAAACAGTTACAAGACACAGGAAAGAAAAGAATGCCAGTGTTGGGGGCCTGCCCCTGCCAGTACTAGGATGTACAAGCTGACCTCCAGTTAGATTGCCAACCTTCCTTGGTGCCAGCAGATTGTAGTACTGTGTTTGACTTTTTGTTTTTAGCTAGAACTGCTCGAAATTAAAATATTTCTTCCCACCGGACCACCAAGAGAAGTTTTACTGCAGTTACAGCACTGATTTGCTCTAGTCTGGCAAATGGCAATGAGATACATTTTGTCCAAACTAAAGGTATCGTAACTGATAATAAGGTCATTCAAAAAACTGCAGTTGGACTTCTACTTACGGCCCCAAAATACTCGCCAATGTCTCCCTTCATTAGGCACTCGTAGTGGGACCAGTCAATGTCAGAACAACATTTAAGACCATAAGTGCATTGCCAATCAAGAAGACCAAGCCATGTCCCTTGTGAGATGAAGCAGCTATGCCCCCAGTTATGTCGTTCTTCCTTGGCTCAGAAAAGGTAGAAAAAGGGACTGGGGCTTCTACGTACTCGACTCAATGTTCAATGCACTGCTTCCTACTCATCAGGGTCTGCCAGGGCAGCTTCTCTTCTGAAAAAGCGGATCCAACCTCTTAACCAATTTATTTACCAGCATTCGGCTGCTAAACTTAGTACCACAATGCCCTACAGCTCCACTTTCTAAGAGACACAAAATAAATAAATAAATATAATAAAGACTGCCCCACAAATAGCACCTACAAAAAGGCCTACATGTTTATATTCAGAGAGGTGATTACATTTTAAATAGATACCATTTAACAAATTCTCAATTAACAGAGTAAAGAACTGAACACCTTAACAGAGTGAATAGTATAAAGACGGATTACGAAGAGTGGCATTTAAACCACAGCCTTGTGTGCGATAAAGGGTGACGCCTTTTATTAATTAAGCATTCAGGGCACTGGACTAAATAGCACAAAAAACAGAGCAAAAACAAAGAAAGGAGGAATGCCCACCCAAAAAAATTAGAATTTATTTGTGGAAAGATGGTTTGTGGAAAGGTGGCCTGAAAAATGAATTAGAATGATGGATTCTTACCACTTATTAGCAGTCTGGTCTTCGGCCTCCCCCAGCCAGAGCTTCTCCTCAGACTGCTCCAAGTATTCCTCAGCCCACTGTGCAGGGGAGACGGAGAGCGGATCTGGAAAAGAGAAGGAGTCAGTGGTGCACACATAGAAGAATGTCTAGACCCAGCGGCTAATCAGTAAATTTGCCCGGGGAAAGAGACAAAGGAGACGGGAAAAACATGTTCAAGACCTCAACCAGTGGGAGATGATCACTTGTCTTTGAAGTCACTGCTACACCAGGGAGTGCCAAGTTTATCACACAGGCTCTCACAATCGCTTTCCTTGTACTGGTGAGATGATTAAATGTATTTATTTAGTGACATGGCCTTGTGGGCTACAGAACAGTCACAGTTCCTGGAGTCTAACAAGCGGCACAGCTTGACTCTGGCCCTTTCATATCAGAGATTCTAGCTGATTTCAGGAGCTGGGGAACATTGAGACTTTCTTTCAACTTGAAGGGATCATGAGAGACCCACAGCCGGAACACCTTCTTTACTCCACTAAAGGTATTCTGATCGACTTTTGCCACAGGGCAGCTGATGGCGCTTGGCCTAACCCTTGAAATCAGTCCCCCGCTGAACCCTTGGATCCTCACTGCCACAGAGAGAATCAGGGTGCCTCAATGGAGTGCAAGGTGCTGGAAACTTCCTGCCAAGCTTCCAAACTATGGGAAGACAGAGGGCCAGTGGGGCTATTCAAAACCACTAAGGAAGGACACCCTGACTCAAGTCACCCCATGCCCCCACGAGAATTTCTTAAAAGGAAAACCTGGGTGCGGCTAAAGGTTCCCCTTATGAAGCAGAGTCGTAACACAGGCCTGCGGTGCAGGGTGCGGTGCCCCCCCAAGCTCCAGGGGGGGCCCCTCAGCATAACACTGTGGCCGGAGATCTGATTTAGCCCGGAGGGGAACCCCTCCACGTACATTTGCAGGGAGGCCCCCTCAATTTTGGTTATGTCAGTGTTATGACGGAGGGAGTATAGAGGACATGTGCAAGGGAGAGCGGAGTCTCCTACCTTCCAGGGAGAAAATGCACAATATATTTGACAAAATGGAGGATACAACAACTGCTTTTGAGGCAAAGGTAGAGTAACTGAACGTAAATGTAAAGAATGTAGAAAATGGGGGGGCCAGTGTTGACAACAAGGTGACGATACTAGAGACTGCGTTGAAGTGGCTGGAAGACAGCGCCATACACATTATTGAGATGTGTGCTTGCGATGGTGGCGCACCTGGTGTAATAGATTGATTGCCTAGAGAACAGAAGATGCTTGCTGAACCTCAGGGTCTGGGGTGGCCTGTGTTTGACGAAAGCCAGCATCTTGTGAGCTAAAAAAATGGAAATATCCTGCAACGAGAGGGCCCGGCACATTGAAAAGGCAATGCAATTGCCCACAAAGGGACAGAAGGATTGGGCAGGGGAGGCTGAATGTGAAATAGTAGTGTTCGTGATTAGGGAGGAGGGGCCATTTCATATAGAGCAACCATAATAAAAAGTGGTCTTGTTGGGTAAAATAATGTTTCTGTTCTATCACGTCTGCTCAGTGTTAGGAAAATAAATCTTTCAACCTACCTAAGAGTGACACAAAGAAAACACAGACAGGGGCTCAGAAACAGATGAAAATCATTTGCAGGTACCAATGCTTATTGGCAGGCAAGGCAGAAGGCTGACGCACATCCCAGTGTTACGTCTTGGAACAAGCCCCTTTTGCCCTGAGCTATTCTTGGGGGGTCTTTAATATGTTACAAAGTGCTATCAGCAACAAATCCCCAAAAGGGGACACATGGGTAATCATATAGAACAATGAATTGCCAATTAAGCACAAAACACAGTGAAAAATGTACTTATTGCAGTAAATGTAAATAATGTAGAAAATGGGGGGGCCAATGTTGACAACAAGGTGACGTTACTAGAGACTGCATTGAAGTGGCTGGAAGACAGCGCCATACACATTATGGAGATGTGTGCTTGCGATGGTGGCGCACCTGGTGGAATAGGTTGGTCTCTCCTACCTTGTCGCTGCTGCTCCCTCGCTCCAACTACCGCTCCCCTAGCCCCGGTCCGGCACGGCTGAGTGCCGCTAGATCCGGAGGGCTGACGGGGTTGCGGCCGCCATCTTTGGAGGGGCAGAGCATTCCCTAGGGTAGCGCTCTAGTCACCGCGCACCTAGGCTACAAAAGCCACGCCCCATGCGCACGCGCAGCGGCGCGCCAAAGGCAAGCCCGTCTGCGCCCGTCCGCGGCCGGCCGGGGCAAGGGGCACCTCACTATGCCCAAATATTAACGTACTCCCCAGAGGAACTCTATTGTTATCAAAACCATGGAACCCTTAGCCCCACTTCAGCGTCCATTATTTCCAACCTCGGCCTTGCTCTGCCCCTTCCTGTTCTCCCCTCTGTACTCACCTTGCCTTCCCTTTCACCCCTGCCCTCCCCCTCATTAGAACCTTGTCAGCTCTCGAGGCCAGTGTCTACCATCTCGGCTTTTCTCCTGAATACCAGATCAGCAGTGAAACACCACCTTGAACTTTTTGTGTTTCTGGACTCCTACAAACCTGATCTTTTATTCTTGACAGAAACTTGGTTCTGCCCAGACTCCCTTCCCAATATCCCTGCATCACTACCCTCTTCTTACTATGCCCTGTGGGCTGATCGACCGTTGGGCAAGGCAGGAGGAGGTGTCGCTCTGATTGTCCGGTCGGACCTCCACTTTCAAACTCTCTCCTCTCCGATCATCCAGGGAGCTGAGTGTTTAGTGATGCGATCTGCTTCTTTTCAAACCCCTATCAACGGTGTCCTTGTCTACCGCCCACCTCACCATACCCCCTCCTTTGTGACCGAGTTCCAGGAACTACTTGCCACACTAGCAGTTAACCACTCTTCTGTGCTAGTTCTCGGTGATTTTAATTTCTGGCCACTTGACCCCGCAGAAGACGCCGTAACCAGAGACTTCACAGACCTTCTTCATAGCTTAAATTTCACCTCAAATGTGTCTGTTCCTACTCACATTGAGGGTCATATCTTAGACCAAATTTGGTCTCTGAACATCCCGATCTCTCCTATTACCATCACTCCCTGTCTCTGGTCAGATCACTTTTTGATTTCGTTCTCTTTAGATTTCCACCGGTCCAAGCGCCCCACCCTTCCTAGGAATGTCTGGGCCCGCAATTGGAATAAGGTTGACATCCCTGCCCTCTGCCTTTCCCTCCAAGACTCCTACCCGGCTTTAGAAGCACTCCCTCTCTCCTCCCAGGCAGCCGCTATCAACGCCTGGCTATGTAGGTCATGCAGTCAAGTGGCCCCCTTGAAACTTGTCGTAGTGAAACTTGCTCATAATGCCAACAAATGGTTCACTGACGAACTCAAGGGAAAGAAGTTAGCTGCCCATCAGGCAGAACGTGCATGGAGGCGTACCTACTGCCCAATATTGAAAACTCACTATTCATCCATGCTTAATGCATACAAAAGCGCAATCCTTTTAGCCAAGACTAATTATTACTCTGACAAAATACTCTAAGCTGAAGACCAGCCTAGAGAAATTTTCTCTACTGTCCACGAGTTGGCTTTGTCAGATAGAACCTCCCTTAAACCTCCACCTTCCCAAGCCCTCTGTGATTCCTTAAATACTTTCTTCGTTGAGAAAATTGCAGATATTGAGGCCAATATACCCCCTCCTCCCCCTTCCCCTCCGGCTCCCGGACCCCCCCTAATAGGTTTCAGTTAGATCATATACCTCTGCTGACCAGAGAAACGCTATCTTCTCTGGCGGTCCGTGTCAAATCAGGCTCCCCCTCTGATGTCTGCCCAGCTCCCGTCCTGAGAGAAATCTTTCAAGCCTGCCCCATCCCTCCCTTGGTATTCCTTAATGACTACCTCAGGGACGGTACGGTCCCTGATCTCCATAAAACAGCTATAATCATTCCCCTACTGAAAAAAACTGGTGCCGACCCTTCCTCCCTCACTAATTATCGCCCCATCTCCCTTCTCCCTTACCTGGGTAAAATCTTGGAATGCCATATCTGCTCTGTCCTCAGCTCTTTTGTGGAGGACAGCGGCTATCTGGCCCCCTGCCAGGCTGGATTCCGCCCTCGTCATTCTACTGAGAAGGTCGTGGTTTCAGTCTTAGACAGCCTCAGGGAGGGGATGGACAAGGACCGGCCCCAGGCTTTGGTCCTTCTAGATCTGTCCGCTGCCTTTGACACGGTCGATCACTCCATTCTTCTCGGCCGTGTCAAGGCAGCCGGCATCGGCGGGCCTCCGCTGGCTTGGCTTACTTCCTTCCTGAGGGACCATACCTAGGCTGTTCATCTAGAAGGGTTTTCTGCTCCCCTACGTAAGGTACAGTGTGGTGTCCCTCAAGGTTCCTCCCTTTCCCCCCTTTTATTCAACCTGTACATTTTCCCCCTCATTTTTGCTTTACAGCAACTGGAGGTCACTGTCTTTAACTATGCAGATGACCTCCAGTTAATCTTTAACCTTTCCCACTCTCCGGAATCCATCCATAACTTCCAATCTATTATGATTTTTATCAGGGACTGGATGAACTTTAACCACCTTAAACTTAACCCAGATAAAAACGAGTTGATTTTGACGGGTGGTACATCCAGTCCCTGGACCCCCACGTTTTGGCCCCCTTCACTCGGTCCCCCTCCCTCACCTTCCCACTCAGTTAAAACACTTGGGATCACGTTAAATCAAAATCTTACCCTGCACTCCCAGATTAGCATGGTGGTATCCTCTTGTTTTTTCACTCTCCGCACTATCCGGAAAATTTCCAGATTCTTCTCTCCCTCTGCTCTCAAACTCATGATGGCAATGGTATTATCACGGCTGGATTATGGTAATATCTTGTATAATGGCGCCCCAGCTTATGCCCTCTGACGCCTACAGCTGGTTCAGAACCAAGCGGCCCGCCTTATTCATGGTCTCCCTAAATTACATCACGTCACCCCTGTATTGAAGAACTTACACTGGTTGCCCATTAGGGAGCGGGCCCTCTTTAAACTTGGCTGTACCGCGTTTCAGGCCCGAGCTGTAACTGCCCCAGCATTCATAAATTTGGCAATCTCAAGCTACATTCCGGTAAGAGAGCTGCGTTCATCCACCCAGTCGCTCCTCTCAGTCCCTCGTTTTAGAAAGAAGAGGATGGGGGGGTAAAATTTGCTGTCCTCAGTCCTACTTTCTGGAATTCTCTCCCCCTTGCCCTCAGATCCATTCTGTCCTACCCCGACTTCCGTAAGGCATTAAAAACCCATCTTTTTCTGCAAGCCTTCTCAGTTTAAAGTTTTCCCACAGTCTCCACCCAGGCCCTAACTTTCCTCAGCGCCAAGAAACCGCCAGGTATATGTGCGCTTAATAAATGTTTTTAAATTCAATTCAAATAAATGCAATATAAGCAAACAAAGGAACATAAAACAGGTTGAGTTAAACTTAACGTAGCGACAGGAGGCCTAAGACTGTGGTTTATGTTGACAGCTGTTGGAGGAGTGAGAGGGAAGTGAAGGGCCTTGTGTCAGGTTGGAATAGATTAGTAAAGGAGTGGGGGAGCACTGCGGAGGACAGAGCAAGACGTTTCTTCAGATACAGATGTAGGTAGCTTGATTAGTCTGACATAGTGTGAATAGGAATCGGAACTGATTCCCATATCTGTGTAAAAATACACATGGATATATATTTTGCTCCCACAATATCTCCCCCTTTAGGATAGTCATATCATATACCATATGTAATATAGAATGCTGCTTACCCAGTATGCATCTCAGTGGCGTAACGAAACTTGAGGGGGCCCCCCTGCAAAGCACATGAAGGGGGCCCACCCAGCGGCCCAGCCCACTACCTACCACTTTGCCCCACCACCCAAAAATCTGATATATTTTGATCTAAAACCTCCAACATTTAATGAAATACCTCTATATTGTCTTGGTTAAAGTTCTAATGAGAAAGTGGGAAATCCTCTTAACATATAAGCTACGCCATTTGTAACAATACTGTCAAAAGCAGAATATTTAACTGACGCAGCAATCAGAATAAATCCAAGGAACGATCCTATAGTCTCAGGAACTGCCTATGGCTGAAGAACAAAGAACAACCATGAAGGGTTTGAATTAGAATTTACATTAATGGACAATAACTTGAAACTTTGAAAAGCAAACCCAAACCTGCAGTTCCATAAAAACTCAACTGACAAAATACATGAGAAGTACCCAAGATATAACTCAGTATCCCGTGACTGGTGAATTATGTGCATGCCAAATACTAGCGACTGTGAAAGGTTGTGCATGATACCATGAACTGAGGAGGCAATTTTAATTCCTACCATTATGTCTTTATTAGTAAGCATTACAAAACAGGCAGGCAAACGAGGCTGAGGATGAAAACTGTTTGGATGCTTCAAAACATTGATGCAGATGTTTGCCTGAATTGATCATTTCTGTAGTGTAAACAATTCTTAATACAAGATTGAAGGCACACGTATTACAGACAAGTGCAAGCAACACCATAATTAACTGCATGTAGAATAAAAACAAACCATATCAGCAAGTACCTAATGACAGAATCTGTACAAACTGTAGTTGGTAAAGCACAACAAATGTGCAAATACTTCCAAGTGCATAATAAAGCAAACACCAATCCAGCAATATACAAAAATCAAGCAGGTTTTGTAAAACAATTGAACTTTCTTAAATCAAGGTAAAAATACTTCCAAAGTGCTTGATAAAAACAAGTCCATCAGTATACAAAAATTAAACCAGATTAGTCAAACAATTCCCCATTTGGTGTGTGCATAAAGGCACATATGTTTCAAAGCAACTGTTAAACAATAACATCTACAGCACCATACAATAATCAAACCAGTTTAGACAAAAGTCCCCTTTTGAAGGCTCAAACATTTCAAAATGACTGGCAAAACCGTAAGTACAGCAGGCAGCAGCATACAAAATCAAACCACTTTAGTCAAACAATGCCCTTTTGGTTTGTGCCTGAAGGCATAAATATTTCTAAGTGCCTGGTAAAGCAATAACAATTTAGCAGCATAAAAATCAAACCAGTCCAATCAAACAATGCCCCTTTTATTTGTGAATAAAAGGTGCCAGAGCCCACTTTGCCCATGCTTTACAACATCTCTGGATAGCATCTGCCTTTAATGGATGCAACAATTGCACATCCAGTAATGGCTGCTTAAGAGGCAGCAATTGTGACCTGGGGAAAGTTAGGAGGCCCTGGCAAGAGGCGATCCCAAGGATATGGCTCCACAAACATGATACGTGGCAGAGCCCTTAGAATCAGTCCTGGGTCCTGGCATGGAACAGGAGCTGAGAATTTACTGTGCGTGAAAAGAAGTGTGGGGGAAGATAGCAGCCCATCACAAAATAGTAGGCATGTAAATGGAAATAACAGGGTGGCCAGGCAAAGGGGCACTAAAACCCAGGCACCTAAATAATTTGAAAAGATATCTTGCAGCCCCTCACGTTGGTTCGCAATTTGGAAAAGCAAAGGCATGTACATTTTAGTAAGAAGCATCCGAATCTGCTCATGCGGCACATGATTTCAAACAAATAGTAGCGAGTTGCAAGCTTGCTTTTAAAATATGTGCACACGTTTTTTCCAATATTCTCCATTCCCATATAACAGCTCTCCGTCTGAGCAAGTCTATATTGAAGTGTTTTAGGATGTTCAGAGTAAAGTTGGAGATGATAACGTGGTTAGTTGTTAAAAGGGAAAAGTACGATTCCGATCACCTTCCTTTCTCTTCTGCCGATGAATGCAATAGAATTTTAGAATAGAGGAAAGCAAACTATATTAAGCGGTTGGTTATGCAGAGTGATGGACACATCCTTTTTTCCAGAGAGGTTATTGTGAAGATGAATCCCTGATCTTCAAAAATGGAGATGAATACTGCACATTCGGAGTATAATTAACACCAATACTGGGAGGAGTAAGAGACATGTTTGCCCTCAGTTTATACACACAGTTGTCTACAAACAATATTCATTTTTGAGCAACTCGTTATTTTCAACATGGTTGACAATGCTGTATTTGCATAGCAGTAGGCTATGTCCATATTCAACTCCATGAGCTATCACTCATGGTTCAAAATGCGGGAAGTACCATATAATGTCTAGAGATGGACACATATCTATACTATGGAGATCAAATGGGTGTGGCACTGGGGGTAGCACACCAGTGCCCATTCACGGATTAGCTTTACCCCTTGCTTCCCCAGTGGTCATCACTGACCTAAGCCTCAGATAAAACAAATCAGAGTGGGGAACGAAAGTCCTGAGTTTGCTGGGGCATTAAAACCAGGGGTGCAACTAGACCTGAACTTCAGGGGGGGCTCCCACCCCTAGCCAGGGCTATCCCTAGCACTGGTCGCACACAGTGGAACAGTCTTTTCTGGTGCCCCCTCCACCATTTCCTCCTTGTCCATGAATTCCCTCA